>NC_062274.1:49162033-49783993 GCF_916048215.2 Malus sylvestris
GACATTTACGACGCCAATTTACCACCCGAATATCGACACCGGAGGCTGGATTTGCCTCGACATTTTCAATCTTCCTCCGAATGGGGCATGGCAACCATCATTGAATATTTCAACTGTGCTTACAAGCATTGGGTTGTTATTGAGTGAACCCAATCCAGATGATGGCCTCATGTGTGAAGCGAGTAGGGAATTCAAATACAATAGGCAAGCTTTCAGAAAGCTCGATCTATGACTCAGAAATATGCCCAGGCTTCCGCTTCTGGGAGTGTTTATGACTCTCAATCTCAACCTCCAGGCAGCGCAAATCCACTCACGGTGCTGCTGGAGGTAAAAGCTTCAATCCATGAGTCAAAACATGAAGTAGAGGAGTCTGTTATGAGTAGTCATAAGAAGGTAATTAGGGGTAGCAGGAAGCTGTCGCTGGAGTCTTCGGGCCAAACCCAGAAAAAAGGATGTTTGCGGGAAAGGAAATGAATTGCCAAAACTGCAACTCTTTGCCTCTGATTTCGGAAACAAAACGGAAGTCAAGGGAACAGAAAAGTTGCTGGAAGATAAGTGCAGTCAGAGTCAGGAGAAGATATGGAGAGAACAGAACTGAAGGAGTCAGATTCAACTGAATTGGACAATGGTACTACCCCAGATCGTTCTACTTCTATGTGGCTGGTAGAAAATCTTGAAGAGCGTGGACACTTGAAGCTCTCAACTCTCCGGCAAATCAATGGGAGCTCTCGCTCACCTTAACCCCCAGAAATGCCCAAAATTACAAGCGTAAAACCCTAACCCATCGCCGCCACAAACCATGAGCGCAAGCACCAGTCACAGATCCCCTGCAACAATTCCCCGCCGTAACAGCCCTGCGGCTTCACCCTCATCGCTCCCTTTGGTCGTCACTCTCAATTGCATCGATGACTTCGTCATGGAGCAGGACTCCTTGTCCGGCGTCGCCGCTGTCGAGCACGTACCGCTTAGTCGCCTCGCCGAAGGCAAGATCGAGTCGGCCTCCGCCGTGCTCCTCCAGTCCCTCACGTACCTCCCACGGGCCGCCCAGCGCCGCCTCCGCCCCTACCAGCTCATCCTCTGCCTGGGCTCCTCCAACCGCGCAGTCGATTCGGCCTTGGCCGCCGACCTCGGGATCCGGCTTGTCCACGTGGACGTATCCCGTGCCGAGGAGATTGCCGACACGGTTATGGCGCTCTTCCTCGGGTTGCTCCGCCGGACGCATATGCTCTCCCGCCACACACTCTCTGCTTCGGGATGGCTCGGCTCGATCCAGCCGCTATGCCGTGGGATGAGACAGTGTCGAGGCTTGGTTTTGGGGATTATTGGCAGATCTGCGTCGGCTAGGTCTCTGGCTACAAGGAGCTTGACCTGCAAAATGAACGTTCTCTATTTCGATGTTTAAGACGTAAAGGTGAACGGAAAAGTGAGCATTTCTCCTGTAAGCTTTCCTTCTGCTGCGAGAAGAATGGATACACTTAATGATTTACCGGCTGTAAGTGACCTCATTTCATTGCACTGTGCTCTAACAAATGAAACAGTTCAGATTCTAAATGCTGAATGCTTACAGCACGTAAAGCCTGGAGCATTTCTGGTCAACACAGGGAGCTGTCAACTATTGGACGATTGTTCTGTGAAACAGCTTTTGATTGACGGAACCTTAGCTGGGTGTGCTTTAGATGGCGCTGAAGGGCCACAATGGATGGAAGCATGGGTGAAGGAGATGCCCAACGTGTTGATACTTCCACACAGTGCAGATTATAGTGAAGAAGTATGGTTGGAGATAAGGGAGAAAGCTATCTCCATATTGCAGACATTCTTTTTTGACGGGATTGTTCCAAAATATTCTGTATCTGAGGAGGACGAAGGGGGGTGTCGGGAGTGACGAGTCGTAACTGGACTCGGTGCCGACTCAGTTCACGGGTTTTGAATGATAGGCTGTACGTGGGCTGAACGGCGGCCGTCGGCTTAGTCGCGAAGCTCTACATCATCCTTCTTCATAACACCGCATCAACTACCTCCAATGAGCACTCCTGGAACTCAGAGTGGTAATCAAGCATGGCCTTGGTGCTCTCCGTATGCTTCTCATAGATAAACGACGCGTCGTCATTTGATACCCTATCGTGCTGGCGCTCGATGTTTCGCTCTACCCCAAGCAACTGCACCTCCGCCATGGCTGCTGCTTTTAAATGTGATTGACAAAACCAAAGTTTGTCAACTCACACCCAAAGGCCTCCTCTCCGTCCGTGGCAAACAACAACGACGAAGAACTTCAATAAACCGCCGTCAAACGACTAGCCGGTCATGAAGCCTCGACTGCAGCTCACCGTCCGTCGAGTTCCATCCCTACAAAGCACCATATATAAAGAAAAAAAAAAGAAAAAAAAAAGAAAAAAAAAAGGTTTTTCAAATGGTGGCCAGCCACCGAAAGCAAAGAAAAGAAGTGATTGACAGGCACCATCCAAAAGGAAATGATAAAAAGCAAGAATCCAAAAGGAAATGATAAAAAAAAATAAAAAAAATAAAAAAAAAACAAAGAAACAAAAAAAAACAAAAAAAACAAAACAAGAAAGACAGGTCATGGTGTATGCTACTATTAGCAATTATGAAAAAGGAAATAGGTGATGGAGACGGAATAATTGAAAGGAAGAAAGCATGGGGAAGACGACGAATTTCCGTCTAAAAATAGGGAGTAAAAGAATAGTGCGCATCAAGTACCATCTAAATAAAAAAATAATAATAAAAAAAAAAAAAGGAGTAACACATCTTAGTCAGATATATGTTTTAGCACAACATACTGAATAAAGTAAAGCATGTCCATTGATATCTCCAAAAAAAAAAAAATTACAAATGTGTTAAAAAAAAAATTAAAAAAAATAAAATAATAATAATAATAATTAAAAAAAAAATGAAGTCAAATCAAATTTACAGGAAGGGATCTTCAAGGATGATCAAGTGGCGCCTCATCACTCGGCGGAGCTCTAGAAAGACGAAGCACCAGAGATTGATTATCCGGAGCTTCAACACTTGGTGAAGCGCCAGGGGACGAAGGCAGAAGTTGCCGCTGGAGTAACGTCACAAACCTCTGATGATCACTCTGAATCCAAACTTCGGACTCCTGCAATTGGTCAAGCTTCCTCTTCATGCTTGTTGAGTAATTAGTTGCGAGCATGTGCAACTCTTTATTCTCGTGCCTAAGCACCCTGACCTCTTGCCGAAGACTGGCCACCTCAGCCATCAACGACTCAACCTGACGAGATCGAGCAAGAAGGCGTTGGCCCATGTTTGAAACTGAACCTGCACATCGGATGTTGTAGGCCAGAGAGTCCTGCACAGCCAGCTCGTCGGACCGCCTGGAAAGTATCCTAATGTCTCTAGGAGTGAGAAGATTTCAGGCCACCACCGAAGTGGTTGTATCGTTCATCATCATAGAATCCCCAACTGTAAGAGGACCATTGGGAGATACGAAGGACGGCTGCCAAATGTTGTTTGAAGAAGATATGTCACTATCTTCCCCGACATTCAAGTTAAGACGACGGTCAGAAGGGCAAGACATTTTCGAAGGTGTGAAAGGAAAAGAAGAAGTCGGACAAATCGAGTTCTTAGAAGTGCAAGTAGGGAGCTTCTACAGGCGAAAAATTCAAGTGTGCTTTGGAATGTGATGCGTGCATCACTTTTAAAATCAGCACTTTCAGAAATCGAAGAGGCGAGTTCAGAAATCGAAGAGGCAAGCTCAGAGATCGAAGAGACGTCTGCTTTCTCAAAAGCTGGGCTGCTCAGAAACCACGGGCCGATCCCAGATATCGAAGAGGCGCCAGTCTTTTTCAGCCTCGTCAGCACCTATCACATGCACACTCAGCTTTGCGAAAATCACGGATAATTTGTCGAAGCGCCGATCTCAGATATCGAAGAGGCGCCAGTCTTTTTCATCCTCGTCAGCACCTGTCACATGCACACTTAGCTTTGCGGAAATTACGGGCAATTTGTCGAAGATTTCTGATGAAGAAGAAAGCGCGTAGAGCCATACTAATCAATCACTCAATGGTTGCCAACACGAGTGAAAGAATAGTACCTCTACAGGTATTAAAGAACTTCCTATAACTGTCCACCTTCACCGTCCATAGCAAGGCAGACCTGCAAAAAATGCCTAACCCTTCCTTATTTCCGAGAGTACACTCTCAGCAGAGCCTCTCGAAATACCCAGTTTTCTTCCTCTCATGGAGTACCTCTGCAAACAAATGACACCCAAAGCAAAAGTATCTCATATCACCAGGGTAAAAAGCAAGAGTATCTCATATCATGCTTTCTCCCTGTCTTTTCCTTTGTCCTTGTTCTTACCTGCAAAGACAAGGATAAAGAAAACAATATGTCGGAACCTCCACTCAAACTCCGAGCAAGGAACCGACTACCGGGAACCTTTGCCCGGTTGCTTACCTGGCTTTGTTCTTGAGTACTCATCTTCAGTTGCTGATGTACTTCCGAAGAAGATGCCATATTTTCCCGGAGAACAGATAAGGCAAGTGAAAATGATACCTTGAAGCATGTAGAGACAACGTGCTGATTTCCTTCAAGATCAAGTCTCCCCTTCCTTGCACAATCAACCAACCCAGCAGAAGGAGTCTGAGTTGAATCCAAGAGCTCGAGAAGTTTCAACAAACATATTGGCGGCACCATCGTCAAAGAACAAAGCCTCGCTGTGCAACGCTGTCAAATCGCCACCACTTCTTCAAAAGCAAGAGTATTTCATATCATGCTTTCTCCCTATCCTTTTCTTTGTCCTTGTTTTTTTTTTTTTTTTTTTTTTACCTGCGAGACAAGGAGAAAGAAAGCAATCAGACAGCACTTGGTATCAAACTTCCGATCTGGAACCAACTGCTTGGAACCCTTCCCTGATTGCTTACCTAGCACTATCCATTGTTTCAACATCTTATGCTTCTAGAGAAAATACCACATCTTCCTGAAGAACAGATAAGGCAAGGGAAAATGATACATTGAAGCATGTAGAGACAAGCACAACAAAACACGAGTCGATTCATCCGTTACTTCTTCAAAATCAAAAGTATCTCATATCATTAGGGTTGCAATCACTCTGGGTTTGGTGGACCTGTTTTGACCCTCAAATTCTTGGGTCGACCCGCTAGATGTTGTGAGCTACACGTGCCGATTTACCACCCTTGAATCAAATCCTTAAAGATTAAGTCACCAACTGGAAGAAGCGCCCATCAATCTTGAAGATCATACCGTTGACCAAACTGCTCAGGTGTGAATTAGAAAGATTGAACAAAGCAACAAGTCGTCACTTTCACCTCGTGCCTGCTTGCAATATGTTCGGGTCAACCTTCAAGAATCAAGCCTCAACGGCCCTTGAAGAAGTTTCCAGCCAAATTCAAGATCAAGCCTCGACGGCCCTTGAGGAAATCACAAGTCCGATTCAAGATTAAGTGTCTACCACCCTTAAATCAAAACCTAGTTCAAGAATAACCTGTGGAAAGTCAACAATTGGAGGAAACCAAAAAAGTCCTCCGAACCAGTTCAAGATCGAAGCTGTGGAAAGTCAACAATTGGAGGAAACCAAAAAATCCTCCAACCAGTTCAAGAATAAGCCTGTGGAAAGTCAACAATTGGAGGAAACCAGAAAATCCTCCGAACCAGTTCAAGATCAAAGCTGTGGAAAGTCAATAAGCGCAACAAAATACGTGTCGATTCACCCACTACCAAAGCAAAAGATCATCTACCACATGAAGCTCCTTGTGGTCCAATTTCAACCTTCAAGATCAAGCCTCAACGGCCTTTGAAGAGATTTCAAACAAAGTTCAAGATCAAGCCATAACGACCCTTGAAGAAATCACCAACCCAGTTCAAGATCAAGCCTCAACGGCCCTTGGATCAACATCTGCAGTAAGGGACTTCAAAACGCATCTTCTACACGTGACAAGCACATGTATACGACGCGCCTTGAAGTGGGGGCATTTGTAGACATCAAAATTTCGGTAAAATAAACGTTGATCAATAATTAAAATTTCAATGTTTATGTGTCACATAAATTTTACACATAGCATTGAATAAACGAAAAATCAAAATAAATCGAAAAAGTCATCAAACGGGACACGTGTCAACACCTGGCAGAAATGATTTATTTCATCTAATATTTAAATCCAAAAAATCAAGTTTTGGAATTCTATAAATAGGATGCCAAGACATTCATTTTAAAACACCAATTGATAACCAATTCACCTCATATCAAAACCTTGAAGCTTTGAAACTCTAAAGCTCTCAAGCAAATTCCCGAAAGATCAAGAAAGCTCTCTTCGTTCTTCGTCAAATCCTCCTTCAAGATCAAGCCCCGACGGCCCTTGAAGACCATTCACCTATTCAAGATCAAGCCCCGACGGCCCTTGAAGAAAGTGTTCATCGTTCATCATCCGTTCATCCTAAGATAAGCCCCAACAGCCCTTTGGATCAACAAACATCAACAAATCCACACATCCATTCTTCAAGATCAAGCCCAAAGGCCCTTGAAGATCCGTTCATCCGTTCCCCAAGATCAAGCCCCGACGGCCCTTTGGACCAACAAATCCACCCATTGCAAAGATAGAATCAGAGGCTAAATTTGTAGAAGAGATTGTAACCCCTAAATCATCAATACAAATATTATTTTGTACACGTGTTTCTTGTCTCGTTCATCGCAGGAATTTCCGTGTTCACAGTTGCAACTTTATTATTGCTCATATCTTCTTTCATGTTTGAGGGTTCCTTTGCATATGGACCAGGATATTAGTTTTGCTACAAGGTCCTCTATTCTTTGTTGATCGCTATTGAAACGTACACACATAAAAAGGATGGGCGAACCGAGATCACTCAGTTTCAATTCTTTTGGTTAACAAAGTAACATTTTAGACAAAAGTGAATAGAAATTTTTTCATGAAAGGATTAGTTGAGGGAGCAGCATCCTTGAAATTGACGAATATGTGAGAGTCCCATTGAGTTACTGCCAGTGACCAAATGTAGATGTTATGCAAATGGATGGGAATGGCATTTACAGTAAAACGTTTAGATCCTCGTCCTCGTTTAAACATTAAGCTTAATGATAATGATTTGTAGATTTACTTGTTTATCACAGATTTGTGCACAGATGGGTAGTAGGCAGTGGGCATATTTGTTATATACTATGAAAGTATGAAACTATGTCAAATTGGGATTATTGTGGTAGTGGGCAGATTGGTTATATATTAGCAGCATGCATGCATATGAAACCATTTCGGGATTCAAATGGGCATTATTGTGGCAATGGACAGATTGTTACTTTGGTTATATATTAGCAGCATGCATGCATATGAAACTATGTCAAATTGGGTCCAAAAGCCCAAAACCATTTCGGGATTCCCGATTTGTCCCGAAATCCCGAAATTATTTCGGGATTCCTGAAAATTTGGTTTGGAATCGGTATTGAAATTGGGATTCCCGAAAATTTCGGTTTGGAAATCGGGACAAGAGTTTCGGTATGGGATCCCATACCGAACCACCCCTAACTGTTTATGTGAGCACCACGTCACTGGTCAACAATTGATTTAACATTAACCTTAACAGATGTATGAAAGTGTCCATGAATTATGACTTTAGGTACCATTCTGGGATGAAAAAAATTTGATGTACCAAATGTTGAAAACCAAGAAACTTGAGGGTAGTAAACTGAGATTAGGTATTATGAACTGTCTATTTATTTGCTACAATTGATTGATTAAAAGACCATATAGATTTTATCCAACTTTATGCATGCACAAGTGAACAAATATTGTATTTTATGAACTAATAATTCCAAGGACAAAGACTTTAAATTACTAAGTCATGAAGTCAATAGGGAACTTTAATTCCTGTATAATTAAAGATGTGGCTACGTTTTGGTCACCTGTTGAATTGCCTTTGATAGTTACTTGTAAGCCTACCTTTATTTGTAACGTGTTTGAGATGAAATGGAAAATGCATTTGAGCATGAGAACTATTGGTTATTTTATTGTACAAAGATTTCCACAAGTATTGAATAGTCTATTTTCAATTTTGTCCATTCATTTCGTATCATTCGTTGTTCAACTCTATGTATTCCTCTATTCGTAAAGTACATTGAATGTACAGAAATGGCCATAACAAAGTTTCTTCTAGAAGCTAAAAAAGGGTATCCTGTAAAACCCATCCCCAAAATTATTATGTAATTTTACTTTTTCCCTAAAAGTATTTGAAGTTTTCATTTTGGTCCCTTTATTCCTATCTAATCCGGACCCTCCATCTTGTTTTTTCTCCTCCCCCACGCTACCACATGGCAACCTACTAACTCACTTATCTCTCTCTCTCTCTTTCCCCGATCTCTCTCTTAAATCTCTCACTTTCTCATCTCTCTATCCCTTTCACCTCTATCTCATACCCTTCCTTTTTCCCTTTTCCTGATCGACACCCACCGTCACACCCGAGCCACTCCAAGGACGGCGTCGTACCATCACCACCCTTTTAGACTTCCTCTCTCACTTTCCATCATCTCTGTGGAGCTCAGTGAGGCCTAGAAACCCAAGAAAAGCCTCCAACGAACCCCGTGGGTTTCGAGCAAGATCTCGGCCGTCTCTGGCTACTTTAGGGTTCGTCATAGGTACAAATTATTTTCCCCTCTCTTGTACCTTCATGTTCGTAGGTAGATCGGAGGGTAGATCAGCGTCTTGTCGTCAATTGGAGCTGGGGAAGCTCTGGTGTCCTCTTCCCTATCGAAACCAGGCCGTTAGGTCGGTTTAGGGTTTAGGGTTTAGGCCCATTTAGGCCTTATATAGAACCCAGTCAAACCAGGTCCATTTGGGCCATATATAGAACCCAGGCCTTAGGCCCATTTAAAACCCAACCTAACCATTTTGTTTTATTTATTTATTTTAATTATTTAATTTTAAAACCTAAAGGCCCTTAGGCCATTTTCGTTAGGGCCTTAGGCCTGTAAACCCTTTCAACCCTAAACCCTGGGCCAGGTTTCCAAGCCCAGGCTCGTGTGTTAGAACCCAAAGCAACCGACCATAGGGTTGAATGGAACTTGGGCCTCCAGCCCGTTTACCCTAAACCTTAAAACCCATTGGACCCAAACCCTTTAGGCCCAACCCGGTTCTAACCCAAGCCTAACTTGATTGATCCGACCCAGACCGTTAACTTTGACCTGACCCGATCTAACCATTGACCCGATCAATGATCATCGTTGACTTTGATCGGTCAACGGACAACATTGACTTTTTTTACTTTTTTCAGGTTTTCGTCCGGGACCTCTTATAGGCTAATTTCGATGTCTTGGACCTGTTTTTTAAGTCCGTTTTCCCAAATTAAATCGTTTCAGTATAGTTTTATTAATTGTACCCTTTATGTGCTTAGGTGTAATTATTAGCGGCGAATCAGTCATTCCTATTTCGTACGGCTCTTCTACAACGGAGTATATGTGAGTGGACCCCTTCTAAAATGCATGTCCCTTCTAAAATGCATGTTTTAATAGTATAAATGCATACACGAAAAACATGATTTAATGGTTACGTTTTATGAAACGTTTTATTGAGATATCATGCTTACTTAGAATATTTTGAAATACCATATTTTCTATTGAACCCATGTTCTTTGTAGGATATCTGATGGATGACAATATACTATTTAGAACATGTTTTTGCACACTTTTTTATAGTATAGATGAAGGATGATTTATACTTTAAAGATGTTTTTCAGATATATGTACCTATGTTTGGAAAGATTATATTCAATGGTTTGTGTGTAGCTAGTGGACACATATTGCCTTTGGGTGTGTGTTGTAGGAGCCTTTGGGCGATTGATACTAAACATGCCCTTGGGTGGGTGCTGTAAGAGCATCCGGGCGATTGATATTTATGAAGGAAGTGTTTGAAGGAAGAGTTCTATATGCCTTCGGGCAACACTGATACCACTAGTTAGCACACTGTATACAAGATATATTTTACGAAGGTTTTATGGCATGCTAGAGTTTTCGGAAAAACCTATTACTTATTATGCTATTAGTTTTCATAAAACTTTGGGGGTTAGTATGTTGAATAACTGTTTTATTATTATGTATATCAACTTGGTCCACTCATGCTTGTTTTGCGCCCCTTCAGGACTTAGAATCAAGGCGTACGATCCCAACGTCAATGCACTTCTGCATCAGCAGCCCTCTTGGTGTAGGACCCATTCCTTTGCTCATTCAATTTTATACTATTTCTTTTTAGTGTTCTAGTTAGTTGTATGCTCTGAACACGTTCCTCAATTGCATATTAATCATATTTAAATTTATAAGTTCTATTTATTTCTTGTTCTCATGCATTCTAAATGGTTTGCGTCACATTCAGGTGTTGGCCAGCACGTGGCCATCCTGATATCCCGAGGACATTGGGATCAGGGTGTGCCATATCCTGAGCAATTGGGGGCACCCATTTTCCCGAAGTTACGGGGCTATTTTGCCAAGTACGAGATGACTGGGAAGGACGCACCTCTGGTGTACCAGTTATCATGCCCACGTTAAACACTGGGTAGCCAAGTGCAGAGCTGATAACTAGTAAACAGTGTTCTAAAAATTGGCCTAGGCGTCGCCTAGGCAGTGGGCGATGGCTAGACCTGGCATTCGTGTCATGTTTTCCGTGTTCGTGTCATTTTCGTGTCATACCCGATATCTTATCTGGTGGTGTCGTGTAATACTCGGTAAAATAAACTGGTAAAATGATCCGACCTGAAATCAACCCGATAATATTAACAAGTAATATGACCCGACCCGTTACCCGTTAAGGAAAATATATTTTAAACCAATAAATAATCAAATGAAAAATATAAAACTAAATAAGTATATACATATCATATTGTCACATCCAAAACATAAAAATGCATTTTTCTTTTAAGTATATTCCACTTACCTAAAGTCTTTAATAATTTTTTAATTAATGTAGAAGTGTAAAAAAATATAGAAAAAACATATAAACGCTCGTAATGACAAGCTTTACAACTTTCATGAAGAGCTTAACTTCGAAATTCGCCACTATAATCATATAAATCATAGATCAAAATTTAACCGTTGATTGTTGTTTACATTTACGCTTCATTGTTCTCATCAAATTTTGTTTTTTTTTTCAGATTTTATTTTTTTGAAAACTTGATCTATTAGAGGATGCAGGAAGATGAACAGTTTGGATCGTTGATATTATATTCAGAGTTTTACGGTTAGTGAAAATATTGTTTGATGTTTATAAAGTTTCTACAAACTATATGACATCGACTCATATTTCAGTTAACCGCAAATATCAAAGATCTGAACCGTTCATCTTCTTACATCCGCCAGATGATCATGTTTTCAAAAATGAAAATTTAAAAAATGAAATTCAGTAAGAAGAATAAAGTGTAAATGGCAATCGACGGTTAAATATAAATTTAAGGTTTATGAATTATAGTGTTGGATTTCGAAGCTGACCTCGTCATAAAAGTTGTAAAGTTTGTCACTATAAGTGATTGTATATTTTTTTACAGTTTTTACACTTCTACAATAATTATTATTAATTTTTTCCTCAAATAAAAAACATTATTCGTGAAGGTTTGGAGGATTTTAAAAATCTAAACGATAATGTAAGTGTAACCATTATCTACTCATGGAGGAATAATGATGAATCACGAGTGTTAATATATTATTTCACATTTTTCATACTTGTATGTATGTCTTCTTGGTTCTTGCATATACAAATACTATATTAGTTCATTTTAATTTTGGACAACAAAATGTTAAGTAAAATTTATCCTAGTAATGATAATAAGGAACTCTCATAATAAAAATAAATAATGACTAAAACTTTTTTTTAAAACTTATATAGAATAATAATACAAAACTATACATTTAATATAGAATATATTGTATATATTAATATGGCTATTGTATTTTATAACAAATATTTTAGTAATTAAACTTTAAAATTATCAAAATAAATTTTTTCGTAACGGGTCGAAACGGGTTACCCACGTGTTGCCCGCGTGTATACCCATTAAGAACCCGTTATTAACAGGTTCTTAACGGGGTCACTCGATAATGACCTGATAAGTTATCGTGTTGACCTGAAACTCGTTATTTTCATATCAGAAACTCTAGCGATGCCAACCATTCTGATTAAGGTCAAATCCTCTGATAAGTCAGAAAACCCATTCGGCGGCGCCTAAGCAAGGGCCTAGGTGGAGCAGGCGGGACTCGGTGGCTAGAAGATCTACATGGGCTATTGAGTTTATCTGAAAAAGAATTGCATCCAGAACGAAAAGCGTGAAGTTTGGTGGCCACCGATAAGAAGATGCATTAGCAGGAGCAGCGGGTGAGAAGATGAAGATGATGAATAGTTTAAATGACATGTACTATACGTCATCGTTTGCTATAGCCTATTTAAGTTTATCCACAACTTTTCGTTTTCCAAAGCTAAATGAACTTTAAAATTTAATGGCCTTCTTAACCCAACCAAAAATGCTATAAGCCTATTTAAGTAGATCCGCAACTTTCTGTTTTCCAAAGCTAAATGGACCTTAAAATTTAATGGCCTTCTTGACCCAACCAAAAATGTCCAAAACAACAATATAACAAAAGAAAGTTAATGGGCTTTTTCATTTCTAGTTTTTTATTAGACTTAGTGGACCTACATTAAGGTTTTAATATTTGAAAATTTCAAGAATAAGAACGTAATTATTCATATGTTTTATAGTAACTTTAATAAAAATAAAGAAATATATATATATATATAAATGTAATGTCATCCAATACTAGTCTAGGTTTTTTTCTAAGTAAAAATAGACACTATTTATATGAGATATAATAATTTACTTAAATCTGCCTAGCTCGTCTAGGCGCTCACCTAATTCCCGCCTAACCGCCTAGGCCCTAGGTCCCAGCTCACCACCCGACTAGTGCCTAACGTCTTTTAGAACCTTGCTGTTGAAAGCATCTAAGTAGTAACCCCACCCCAAGATGAGTGCTCTCTTATTCCGACTTCCCTAGAGCCTTTACTACGTACTAGGGCTGAGCATTAAAATAAAAAAATAAAAATGACTGAACCATCCGAACCACACCAAGGGGTTGGTTTGGTTTGGTTTTTTGTTTTAATTTTCGGTGGTTAAACCGAATCGCACCGATCTAATCGGTTTGGCAAGCAATTTCAAAATTCTTCGGATGTGGTTAACCGAACAGACCCTCGTATACTTATTTTTATTTTTTTAACCATAATTAATACGTGTAGTAATATAAATAATTAGTTATTTACGAGTTACCGTGGATACACCACATGAAAATAAAACATAATTAGTTTAAAAGTCCCCTTTCCTTTCATTCAAAAAGCAAATAGCAAAAAGAAAATGCAACCTTTATGTGCCTAAAAAGCAGAGAGGAATGAAATTATGAAAGGAAAACAGGGTCACCATTTGGAGAAGGTAGTAGTTGTTCTATGGTTGTGTTTTTCTTTGAGCAATCACTCATATTGGTGCTACATTCTATAGCTTTTGGGAAGTGAATTTGTTATGTATTTTCGTCTTCACACAAACTGAAAACTAACCCAAACCAACCTGCCACTGTCGGTTAACCGACTTTATCAATTTTATACCTAGCTTGGTCAGTTTCGATTTGCAATTTGGCCCAACTGACTAGGTCGGTTTGGTTTCAGTTTTGGCCCAAAACTAACCCAAACCAACCCATGTCCACCCCTACCACATACTATTGAAGAATTTTCTCATTTTGTGGTATTCTCTTTTTATAATTTGGTTTTTAGTCCCATGGCTTGAAAATCCCCCACCCAAATATACCGTGTCATAGTTTGTCAGTTACATTTATCGATTTTACCAAAGAAAGAATAAAGCAGTGGCCTTCATATTGTAGCTTTTAAAAGTCTAGTGATATTCATTTTCACTTGTAAGTGAATATTTAATATTATGAATTAACTTTGTTCGTGACTCAATGGATGAGGGGGTTCTTCCTCATGATATTTAGTTTTTAATTCACGAAATTTCGTATTAATGATCGAAACTATTCAAATACTTTGTAAAGATCATATCTTACAAAATTAATAACATATGAAATCATTTAGTCATTCAACTATATGAAAACAAATGAGTAAAAGCATTATGAACTGTCTATTTATTTTCCACATTTGATTGGCTATATTGATATATGGCGCCCAATCATTGTCCATGTAGGCGCCACGTCACTAGTCAACGGCTGATTTAACATTAACCTTAATAGATGTATGAAAGTGTCCCTGAATTATGACTTCATGTACCATTTTGGGATAAAAAAAATTTGATGTACCAAATGTTGAAAACCAAGAAACTTGAGGGTAGTAAACTGAGATTAGGTATTATGAACTGTCTATTTATCTGCTATAGTTGATTAATTAAAAGACCATATAGATTTTATCCAACTTTATGCATGCACTACAAGTCAACAAATATTGTATTTTATGAACTAATAATTTCCAAGGACCAAGACTTTAAATTACTAAGTCATGAAGTCAATAGGAAACTTTAATTCTTGTAAAATTAAAGATGTGGCTACGTTTTGGTCACCTGTTGAATTGCCTTTGATAGTTACTTGTAGGTCCACCTTTGTTTGTAGTGTGTTTGAGATGAAATGAAAAATGCATTAGAGAAGGAGAACTATTGGTTATTTTATTGTACAAAGATTTCCACAAGTATTGAATAGTCTATTTTCAATCTTGTCCATTCATTTCTTATCATTCATGACTACGTACTATTGAAGAATTTTCTCATTTTGTGGTATTCTCTTTTTAGAATTTGGTTTTCAGTCATGGCTTGAAAATCCTCCATCCAAATATACTGTGTCATAGATTGTCGGTAACATTTATCAGTTTTACAAAGAAAGAATACGAAGGAACATGAGAAAGGGGCAAAGGATAGACATTTTGCTGCACGTGGAAAATAAATGGAAAAAGTTCAAATTTATGTGGCTGCAAGATCTATTTCTAATGGCTGATATTGTCCGCAAATGTGTTATGAAAGTTTGCATGAGCATACACAGGTAAATGACTGATATTGTCTGCACATGTGTTACGAAAGTTTGCATGAGCAAACATAGGTACAGTTAACAAACTTATTACATGTGAAAAGACTATGCGATAGCACCACCATTCGAAATTTCAACCCACTTGTAGGGGTGGGTTCAAAAAATCGAAAATCGAAAAAAAATCGAACCAAATGAAGCCCAACCCACTTTTACCCACTTGCATGGTTGAACTAAAAAACTCTGCATATTGACTTTTCAAAACTAGACTTAACAGGGGCAAAGGGAATGCACTCTTGATTAATTATGTTTCTGCCTCTTTATCTTGATTGTAGTTGTTTTTAAGATGGGGAAATTATTGTGCTTTTGGCATTTTACTATTAATCATCATCCTACATTTGAATTTTTTACACCGGGATACTAACATGACGATGAGGTGCACAAAGGAAAAAATTGCAAGCCAACTGGAGGAGTAGAACCCAGATTCCACTGGAATAATTAAGTCAACTTCTCTTTTGTACGTGTTTGAGACGAAATGACATCCCAATTTGGCTAAGATGACTAAGAACCCAAAGAAATTCGCCATCATATAAAATTGATATGATTGTGACGCTAATGGTGCAAATACAAGTCCACCATACCTTGTAGCAGATATTTTTGCTCCTCATTTTTTTTCTCTTTAAATTTGCAAAGGCATTTTCTAGTCTATAAATCTGATGCAATTTTGTATTTTGAGATGTAAACTACTTCCACGTGCATGCTTTGGTTGTTCTCCAACTTAGGCATTGAGTACTCTGTGAATTAGAAATTCAAGAGCTAGCAAGGAAAACTGTACATGGCAAAATTGCCGAGATCACCTTTGACACATGCATTCAAGATAACTCATACTTATGGGAAGGGAATCAATCATCCAATGTATTGTGTTTATACCATACTTAGGGCCTCCGTATTTAGATCTCGTATAAATACTCGAAGGACTCAAATGCAATTATGTAATAAATGGAGGGGCAAATATGTAATAAGTAAGGAGCCCTTATTCTATAAAAGGACCCCTCACCATCACAATTAGGAGAGGCCAATTCTTAGGCCTAACCCCTCACTCTCTCAGAGCCTCACATCTCATCTCATATTCAGAGAAGCTCATCCTCACATAAGGAAGTTCTCTCTCCCTCATAAATACAATATATCAGTGTGGACGTAGCCCAAACATTGGGGTGAACCATGATACATCTTGTGTTATTTACATTTCTTACAGATTCACGATCGGATTTACATTGTTCCAAGACCTCCGGTTTTGTGCATCAACATTCGGCGCCCTCTGTGGGAATCGACACGAAAACTATGTCGATTCTTTTTCATTTTTCCATCTCATCACTGTGAGATCTCACCACAACCTCCACCGAGAATCTGCAAAACCCGTTTCAAATCTCCAAACACCATCATCGACTCAACACGTCAGCAGCAAATTTCAAGAGAGAACAATGAAGACCAGTTTTCTCTCTCTTTCTCCTCCTTCTTTCCCTCCTAAAATCTGCATCTCACTATTTTCGAGCAGATTCCTCTTCTCTAATCTATAAATCCACGATTTATTTCACTTCGGGGGAAGTAGCAAGCTTTTCCCGAGCTTTTCAATGGCTATCAATGAGAATGTGGAAAGCTGCGGCAGCTGAGCGGTGCTATCATCGCAGACACAACCTTGCCACCACTGGTAGAAGTCGGAGATCTACAACGAGGTGCTCCGACGAATCCAAGAGTCCAATTTTGAGGATGCGAATCTTCCTGGATTTGATGATCAGCTATGGCTTTATTTCAATCAGTTGCCTGCTCGTTACGCGTTGGATGTGAATGTAGAGAGGGCAGAAGATGTTCTAGCACATAAGAGAGTAAAGGTCCCAGAGGTTCTCCAGTCCCTACGATTCACTCCCAGGACGATCCCCGAGTTTCATCTCCCCTCCCACTGCAACATGGACGACAACAACGCAACAAAGACCATGACTTCTGCCATAAACTGCGTCGAATCCCGCATCAGCTTCCCCACCGAGTTCCCTTACGAGTTCGACTCGTCCGACTCCAACTCGGCCCTGAACTTCCCTGACGAGTATGTGGTGCATCACTTCTCTTTCTCTCTCTCTACTTTCTCTCTCATCTGCATACCTGTAACGAGTAAGCTTGTTAATGGAGTCTCAGATCTAATCTAAACGATGTCGTCTCCCTCTCTCTCTCTCTCTCTCCCTCTCTCCTCTGAGCTTACTCGGATCCAGAATGGCTTGAAGTTTTGTAATCTGCAAGAAGAAAATGGAAGAAACACAATCACAATCGAATAATTATAGGTTTTCCTCGTCTTCAGCAAGTAGTCCAGCAAGTCGAGTACCTTCAAGTAACTTTTTCTACTTGCGCAAAACTGGCTCACTCAGACAACCTATCTCATTTGAGGATTCACCTGAATGGGATGATATAGATATTGATGTTAGGGTGGAGGAATGAGGTGACTCCATCAACATTGCAACCACTCTGGTCTCCGCATCTTTTTCGAAGCTTAATAGTGGGTCCTTGCCGTCCCCACCATTACAGAGGGTGCAAATGTAGTAAGAAAGATTGCAGGGGCTTCACTTGTGTGGAAAAATTTGATAGTTACAATTAAGGAAAAGAAAGTACTCTGAGAAGGTTATGAAAAGTTCAAATGGTTATACTTTGCCAGGAACTATAACAGTAATTATGGGTCCTGCTAAGTCGGGGAAGTCGACGTTACTAAGGGCTCTTGCAGGAAGATTGCCTTACTCAGCCATAATGTATGATGAGGTTTTTGTGAATGGCTCAAAGTCGCCCATGCCGTATGGTTCATACTTAGGGTCGTGCTTTTCTCTTCAATCTGCCCTGCCCATTACTTTAAGAAGTCATCCCCGTCGCGGAGCAAGAGCGCCACTTCCACCCCCAGTCGGTTTTTCCGCCGACCCTTTCCGCCTCCGTTGCCAACGATGCACATCAAGGCCGGACTTCCTCTTCCAAACCTTAAGTAGATGCTGATGGAGATACCAAGAAAAGCAAAAGATAAGATCACCGTCCGCTGCCAATGATGAAAGTAGAGATATAGATAAGCTGTCTTACAACAATACCATTATTATTTCACTTTGGCGTTGTCTGCCATCTGCCAAAAGAGAAAAGAGAAAGAACAGGAGTGGGAGAAACAAAAACAGAAAAGAAAGGAGAAAACGAAAGAAAAAACAAAAGCAGAAAAGAAAAGAGAAAGCAAAAGTGAGGAATAAACACCCCACCAGAATGATGTGATTTACTTTTCTTGTTTCTGAATGATGTAAATTATTTTTCTTATCTTTCAGAGACATCTGTATAAACCTCATCAGAGGGTAATAATAATAAAAATAAAAATAAAAAAAACGGCAAAGCCCAAAATAAATGGGCCGGAATGTTGTGTGGAGGGCGAAGGCCCATAAGCTCAAAATATCACTAACCAAGTGATCAGAAGTATGTCCAATACTACAAAAAATTATTCGGCATCCTGCCTCTATTATCACCAACTAGGTGACCAAAAGTACGCCCAGTACTCCAAAATTATTTGGCAACCTACCGCTATTTCCACCAATCAGGTGATCAAAAGTACGTCCAGTACTCCAAAATTATTCGGCAACCTACCGCTATTACCACCAACCACGTGATCAAAAGTACGCCCAGTACTTCAAATTATACATGAGCATTACTTATGTCAATCATACATAAACATTCATGAGCATTACTCATATCAATCATACATAAACATTCATGAGCATTACTCATGTCAATCATACATAAACATTCATGACCATCATTCATGTCAATATACAGGAGCATCACTCATGTCAACATTCATGAGCATCACTCATGTCAACATCCATGAGCATCACTCATGTCAATCAGCATAAACATTCATGAGCATCACTCATGTCCACCAGCTTCAAAAGCTTCATTTACAAAAGCTTTAACATCAAAAGCTTCATTTACAGAGCTCCAGCTTCCAAAGCTTCATTTACAAAAGCTCTAGCTTCAAAAGCTTTATTTACAGAACTCCAGCTTCAAAAGCTTCATTTACAAAAGCTCTAACTTCAAAAGCCTCATTTACAGAGCTCTAGCTTCAAAGCTTCACTTACAAAGCTTCAGTGTAGGGTATACAAATACCGCCTCTGAACAAACCGCCATTTCGGCCCATACATGGATTGAATTTGAAGTCTCCAGCCAACAGCCTCTATTGACCGAAGACTTGGGGGACTACATTATGTACCATATATTGGGCCTCATGAAAAATACTTTAGGGATTTAGCCCATTATTTATGTACTGAGGAGCGAGCCCTTATTCTATAAAAGGGACTCCCTCACTTTCATTAGAAAGCACCTATCACTTATGTATTGAGGAGCGAGCCCTTATTCTATAAAAGGGACTCCCTCACCATCATTAGAGAGCATCAACTCTAGCCCATCATTCATGTATTGAGGAGCGAGCCCTTATTCTATAAAAGGGACTCCCTCACCTTCAACGCCACAAGCCGAGCCAACCAAGGCAACATAAGCCACGAGCCGAGCAACCTCGCAGCATGTGCTACTTCTAGTTAAGCATCATTTCAGATTGAGCACCGCCTCCTATCGAGCATCAGTTCAAGACAATATCTAGTTACTTCGACCCACACATGGACTGAATTTCAAATCTCCAGCCAAAAGACTCTCTTGACTGAAGACTTGGGGGACTACTGTTTATACCATACTTAGGGCCTCCGTATTTAGATCTCGTATAAATACTCGGAGGACTCAAATGTAATTATGTAATAAATTGAGGGGCAAATATGTAATAAGTGAGGAGCCTTTATTCTATAAAATGACTCATCACCCTCACAATTAGGAGAGGCCAATTCTTAGGCCTAACCCCTCACTCTTTCAGAGCCTCACATCCCATCTCATATTCAGAGAAGCTCATCCTTACATAAGGAGGCTCTCTCTCCCTCAGAAATACAATATATCAGTGTGGACGTAGCCCAAACATTGGGGTGAACCACGATACATCTTGTGTTATTTACATTTCTTACAGCTTGCAGATTCATGGTCGGATTTACGTTGTTCCAAGACCTCCAGTTTTGTGCATCAACATATTGTATAAATGTAGAGGCTCGGAATCCACTTTTTTATTTTTTTTATTTTATCAATAGTAGGTGGGTTCTGACAGAGTAAGGAAAAAAAGGGTGGAGAAGCTTCGAACCTGAGTGAGAAGGGTCGCATGAGTGCTTAATTTTCACTATAACACTAGCCCTCATTGTCTTGTTGTTCTTTTTGAAATGACATATTATGCACCCAAATAGGAATCTGTAACGTAAATCCAACAACTTTATATGCGAAACTTGACAAAACAAGATTAGAAATCTATTATTGCCTAAATTCAAAGTTTTTTTGGGCTTAAATGTTCTAAAAAAAACTAAGAAAATGTCGACAAAATAAGCACAAAATTTTCTAATGAAAATAAAGTTTTGTCACTTAGTACTATAATCTAGTCGTATTTCTCTTCACTTGTAAGAAAAACCTTTCACTCAAAATAGAGTTTTTCCACTTAATATTACAGTCTTGTTGTATATGACAATTGAAGACCAAGGTGATGACTATCCCCAATCATGTACAACTGTGACCGAGATTAGCATGAGACCGTTAGCAAGGGCCTCTTTAAGTTGTGCATCATTTCTGAATAATTATCTCCTTTTGAGTTTTGAGTATGGCCTCCTTGGAGTGTTGTTTAATTGTGTCCTGCACTTACTTGAAGCAAATGAAGGATTAGGACTAAAATCGCACACATGCCAAAGGGCTAAGGCAAACAACATTAAAAAGAACAAAAACTGCGAAAACAAATATAATGTGTTCTAAACTTATAATTCCAAGAGCCAACAAAGGTTGGGTCAGTTGGTAAGGTCTCTGCTTTGTGTGTTGCCCCACCAAGGTTCAAGTTTCATTGCCAGCAGTCCTCATTGGTGCGCGATTGGTAAATTTTTATGTAAATCCATACTGGTAGCAACTGACAGTTAGATGTCACGCGTAAGCCCTTCTAGCTCGAGATTGCGGGTATGTTCTAATGTTGGTGGTGAGAATAACCAATCTCCTCTAAATTTTTCACGATCGAATAATTCCAAGGACCAAGACTTTAAATTACTAACTCAAGTCAATGCATTCCCACTTGAATTTTGGCAACTTTATCCTGGATAAAGATGTGGCTATGTTTTAGTTCAAGAAAGTTGATGCTTCACCATAAAACCAATTGGTAATATGGGGAGTAGCCAACCTCTTATAAGCCCTTGCTAGGTTTCTCATTTCACCAATTGGTAGATGAATTGAAGAAAGGGAACCAAAATTTAGGGACTCTCTCAGTTTTAATAATAGTAAAAAAAAAAAATTATTTTCTTTAAACTTTATATAAAATGTTGAGTTGGAAATTTGAGAAATGTTATAGATAAAGGTGGAAGCACATTAATCAAAATTTGAAGTGTTAAAAAAAATATAAAATTTGAGTGCTTAAATTTAATTTTCTTGTGAATATATATCGTTGTAAGAAAAATAAAAAACATAGAAACAATTTCCCATTAAAGATAAGTCAGTCTCGTGGAAAAGAAAGTAATAATATTAACACTTATGCACTCCACTCTCAAGCATTGATCCTTCCAATTCCAAATTACCACAAGTAACCTCCCAAATTCAACGAAATTCCTATTTGCATTGAAAACAATTCCACAAGTAATCTCTACAATTCAATGAAGTTCTTATTTGCACTGAAAGAAACAAAAAAAAAGTGAAATTTTGAAATAATAAAAACCCTGATGAAATATTGCCCAGTTTTGAGTTTAATCACCACACATCAACAAAATCAAGGAACAATTAAGCCAAAAACTCAGATAATGTCTCATGGCGTGATTTGAGTTCGATCTGCCACCTCTGGTTTTCCGTTTGAAATCTGCTTGATATTGATCGCAGGTAAGGATGGAGAAAGAGGGAGAGAAAGAATACCATTTGAAATATGATGGATACTGATTGGAGGTGGGTGTTTGGGTTAAAACTAAACTTTAGGCCCAAGGATGGAGTCGGCCCAAAAGGGGGCCTAGAGGAATAGAAGATCAAAACCCAGCCGAAACTTGGGAAGGCAGGAAATGGCCTTTTCTGACTTGATACAAATCACAAAGGCCACTTGCCTACCTACCCAAGGACCAAGTGGTGTAGACTGATCAGACTGCACAGCCCATAAAGTACTTTATGGTGGCATTACATGTAATAAAGCTGATGAGTCATCACCCTCAGACCGCATTCGGGCAAAGCTGTTGCTACAGGAGCCAAACCGAGTAGTCTATAAAAGGAGGAAGAGAAGACAGGAATAAGGACACTTAAACAAACAAACAACTGCAAGCCAAAACTCTGCTCAAAGCCAGATTTGCCTTCCAAACGAAGCTGTAGTCAGCCAAGCCTTCATCCCATTCGGGACCAGCCTTTATCCCCCGCGGGATACTCTTTTCTCCTAAACTTTGTAATAGCTCTGCTACCCTGCTCTAACTTGTTGTAGTATCGATTCACCCTTTTGTATTCTCCTTCCCCTCTCCACCTCTAAGCTTTCAGACCTGTGACAGAACCACAAAGAAAGGGACCTGCAAGACGATCAGCCTTAATTGATAAGGTTTAATCTTGCCCGACCTGCTTTGTTCTGTCTTTGTCTTCTCTTTCTTTAAAGTCTAGCAATATGTTGTATATTTTTAGTTATATGCAAGTCTGTTCCTAGCAAAATCACTATGACAAAGCTTTCTCAATACTTGGATCCGATTTAAATATATCTTCGATGCTTAAATCAGATCCAAGTCCTAAGCCCGCATGCATGTAAATCTGATTAGTTTAAAAGTCCTTGGCCTCAAGGCATAAAAAAGAATTTTATGTGGACTTAACCCATCCACGACAATCCTTGATAAACGAGAAGTCCGAAGTTACTTGGGGCGCAAGTAATCGACCTACCTTCTAGTTTTCTTTCTATTATATCATGATTATCATAGAATGCTTAAGTATGGGATGAACTCTAATGGAAAGCCTCAAGGCCTACACCTAAGGCCTCACAAAGGCATCCATTTGGATTCATCCTATTCAGCGATCTTAAGAGTCTAAGCATAAGAATGAACTCTGATGGGAAGCCTCAAAGCCTATACCTAAGGCCCCACAAAGGCACCCATTTGGGTTCGTTCTATTCCTTGGATTCGGGTAATCAGAAATATAATAGTTAGAAGACTCCTACAATCACAAGAATAAATATTATGTGTTCGAGCACTGGTTTAGTTATTGATGGGAAGCCTCAAGGCCTATATTTAAGGCCCCACAAAGGCACCTGTTGTAACTAACACGGTTTCTTGGATACATATATATATATATATATATATATATATATATATATATATATATATATACACAATGAAAGAACGACAACCATTTTACATCTGCCATGCTAAAGATGGCAGTGGCACGCCTGAGCACCTAAATGTTAACCTTGATTGTGAGCCTCAAGGCCTACACCTAAGGCCCCACAAAGGCACCTCTCAAAGTTAACGTTGTCCTTCTCTTTCAGCCTTGCCCGAAGAGCCTTGCCCGAAGAGTCTTGCCCGACGAAACTTGCCCGACAACGCCCAGAAACGAAGCAGAAGCCCGACAGCAGCCCTCAACCGGCGCCAACCTCCAGGGGAGCTGTGTGCTCATCGGCCAGGAAACATCCCCAGCGGAAATTCCTGCCACGAACAGTGGGGATGGAGAAAGAGGGAGGGACATAATACCTTGAGAAGTTAGTGATGTGCAGAGCAAATGGCGAGATGGCTTGGAAAAAAGTTTTGTGTTTTTGTTTCCGTGAACCCAACTAAATAATACCAAGGTTTTGAACAGGATAAACAAGCGGGTGTAAGGGAGACAAAATGGGTGGGGCCGGATTAATAATCTGCAGCTTATTTAGCACGAAAACTCACCAAAAACTTGTTTTGTATTATATAATATTATCCGGTGTCTTATACGGTGTGCCAAACGAGGCCTAAGGGTCTAACCAGGGAGCGACTTACTGTTTAAGTGTATAACACTTATGGCGCGTTTATGTAACCGTTATGAAAATAAGAGGAATTGAATTGAGGAGTTGGAATGAGGAGAAGTTAGAATCAGATTCATGTTGAAGCTGTTTACTTAAATGTTCTGGAATCAAAATAGAAACGACACTAATTCCATAAATCTGCTTACTAATTCAGCAGAATCGAAATATAAACCAGTATGATTACTAAAATGCCCTTATCCCAATTCAAATATTTTATATATATTTTTTTAATAAAATTTGATATAATATATAGGGTTAGTCTTAGTTTACTATCCTGAAGTTTCTTAGTTTTCAACATTTGGTACATGAAGTTTTTTTTGTCTCAGTCTGGTACCTAAAGTCACAATTATGTGACACTTTCATATATCCGTTAAGTTTTTCGTTAGAATCTCCGTTAATTGATGACATGGTGCCCACATGGACAATGACTGGGCGCCACGTGTCATTAAAGCGTCCACGTGATCATTAAAAATAAAAAAAAAACATTTTTTTATCACAAAAAAAATTTAAAAAAATAAATAATCCCTTTTGTTACTCGTCTTCCTCCCAAAGGAAGTTCGATTCGCCCATCCATCCCCAATCCCCTCCTCCCTTCTCTCCTCTGCGTCCCACCCAACCTTTATCTCCTACCTCACCCTCCGGCCACCTCTTCTTCCAGATTAGCCGGACCCACATTTCCTCATCAAATCACCACCGTGAGCATCCAATTAGCCTTCCCCCTCGTCAAATCACTGCGAGCGTCCAATTGCCGAACCCACATTTCCTCATCGCCAACGTTGATGGATATGCAGACGCATTTAAGGGCAAGCTTGGTGACGATGCAGCAGAGCACACGATCGTCGCAGCAGAACTCTAGACTAAATAGGGGTGCCCAGAGAAGTGGCGGTATCCTCTGCTGTGCTAATGGGATAACGTTGTGCTAGGCTTGCAACGAGAAGGTTCACAAAGTGAACAAGCTAACGAGTTCTTTTGTCCTCCCACATGCCCAATTTTAAGTTTATGATTTGCAGAAGTTGTTGGGTAATTGAATTTTGTTTGAATTTTTTAGTTTGATTTGTAGGTGGCAGTTGGGTAATTGGGTTTTGCTTGAATTTTTCAATTTGAAGTAGGATTTGTAAGAGGTAGTTGTGCAACCTAGAAGATTTAGCTTTTGGTAATTTTAATTTTGGATTCCGGCAATTAGGTTTTGCTTTTGTAATCAAATTATTGGATGTTCTTGAAGGAGATCCAGAATTTGTGTAAGAACTCTTTGTGGTCTCCGTCGGTTTTGAGGTATTTGTAGAGAAAGGCTGAGACATTTGCAAGAAATTTAAGTACCCAAACGGGACGAAAAAACCTGAGAAAACAGATATGTTAACGGCTAGATGTATTGCGGCGGTGGTGAAACCTCTACATGTTTGCATTTCAAGAAACCATTGCTCAATTTTTTGAAAATTGAAAGATTTCGATGATTAAGGTGGGTGGAGTTGGAGATGGAAGGGGAATGATGGATGTATGACGAGTCGAAGAGGAGAGGAGATGAGGGTTTGGTGGGTTGGTGCCAAGGAGAAAATGGAGGGATAAGGGAGGAAGGGAAGGTCGGGGCAGATAGAAAACGACCAAAAAAATTTTTGTTTGAAATTTTAATTTTCACGTGGACCCCTTAATGACACGTGGTGCCCAGTTATTGTCCACATTGGTGCCACATCACCAGTTAACGAGAGACTTAACAGCCAGATTAATGGATGTATGAGACTGTCCCAAAATTAACACTTTAGGTATGACTTTGGGACGAAAAAAAACTTCATATACCAAATGTTGAAAACCAAGAAACTTGAGGGTAGTAAATTAAGATTTATCCAAATTTAAAAATTTCTGGGCTTTCTCCTGAATTTAAAAAGATTAATTCATCATGGTCTCCACAACAATCCAATAGCTTACAGGACTTCCTCTCTCGATGCTCTTCGTCATCTTCAAGTCTAACTTCTTCTTCATCGTCATCCGTGTTACCAACATTTGCACCCACAACACGATCTTTTGCATAAATCTCTCCCAAACTGTGGTAATGCAGAAAATGCTTATCATACAATCCACTTACATCTTTTTTACCCTACAAACAAAAAACACAAAATACAAGGCACGTAAGAAAACTATAAAACAAAACACAATGAAATAAAACACAAAATACAATCAGATATATGTGCAGCAAGATTCACCAATTTGATTTTATAAAGATACATATGTGCATCAAGATATATGTGCAGGAAGAGTCACCAATTAGCCGATTGGCTTTTATAAAGATTGATACCAATTTGAATTGATATCATCTACTGATTAGCTGATTGGCATTTATATATATTGATACCAATTTGCATTTATTCATTCAAATGTCCTTATAGTATAAATATTATTTTTGTCCAGTACTGATAAATATTAAAGTTTTCTTAAATTAGCAAGGGCATATATATGCATACCTTCGTAGTCTCATCATACACACTTTTCTCACAAGCCAACATCATTTTCTCTTCATTCCACTCAAACCCACTAAGAGCTAGCAATTCAGTTAAGGCAAAATATTTTGCCTTAAACATCTTGATGCGTGATTCAATGTGGGGAGACACCTTTAATCTGCACCCTAGGAGTTTGGCTTCCATCATAGCTTCTATCTTCCCTAAATAACCATTCTTGAAACTAGTGTCAACTCGCCAAGTCGGGTCACTATGCAACTCAAGCAATGATTCAACCAATATTGTATCCTCAGTAGTTCCCCAAATAAACATTCGTTGCTATTTCATTTTCCTTGTTATGTACTTTGATTTATCACATTCTGGTACATGCACCTTAACCGATGTTCCATCTAGTGCACTTAAGCAATTCTACAATATATAGGACACTAAATTAACAAACTAAACTATGAAATAAAATACTAGTAATTACTGAGTAGTGTAGGCATGTAGATACCACAAACCTTAAACCATTTCCACTTTGGGTTGGTTGAGTTCTCAAGGATATGCTTAGGTGTTTGCCAAAAATCATTTTGGCATCGAATCATTGCTTTAATACACTCATGAAAATACTTACTAATTGTTCGACTAGACCTTCTAAAGTGGTGGTTAACTGTGCGATTCTTAAGATGGTGTGCAAGAATGTATAGAAACAATGCAACCATCTCCTCTATAGACACATTTCGAGTAGCTCGTAGTTGTCCTCTAGTCACAAGAACTTGACATAATCTATGAAAGGATCGTCTATCCCTTCGTAGTTCAGCAATACATGTCACATCACTCTCATAAATTAAACCATGTAAGTATTCTAATTGCTTGTAAACTCTTATAACTGTTTAAGAATGTGAGGGACTTCTAGGGCGCTTTTCGAAACAATACCAAGAATAGAAACAAGAAGTGGCACATACAACAAATATAGTTCGAAGATAGACAATCAACACATTAGAATTCTTTAACCAGAAAGAATTCAGTTCAGTTGTAGGATACCTATCTAGAAGTTTTTGCAACTCAATCATGTATGATGGAATCATCAAAGATTTGACCCTTTCGAACTATGTTTGTAACTCAGTATAGGCTCGAGAAACAAAGAGAAGATGTGTACAAGCGAGATATCCAGCAACAAGAATAAGGAAAATGATTACATAGAGGAACTCCCGAACATTTGGTGATCTCAGATGTGTCGATATCAATGGTGACTCATTATTTCGATGAATCATTTCTTTGGACAAAAAAAGATTATGTAAACACTTACTCGAAATCTCACTTATCAGATTCCATTGTGGAAGACACAATTTTTTTCTCAAGAATTCACCATGATATATCTGATCCATGCATAATATCATGAAAAATGGATACAAATTTTTTGCTGCTACTTAGTATCGGCAATCCGTCTGAAAAAAGTATCTAAAAATTCAACGTAGCATGTAATTTCTTCTTTGTGGACAAACTTAGGCGAGCCATTAGTCTACAAGATATAATGAAGAAAAAAAATGTCATGAAGGACTTCAATTAACAAGTTAATAAACATATCGGCAAACTGAAATAAATTAACAGTACAGAACACAATCAGTCACAAAAATTTATATATTTTTTCCTCCATACCTAGTGTCGCGATTAATGGAAAAATAACAACATAAATCATAGTATACCTGCAATCGATGAAGAGAGCTCAACCCACAACCTTGTCCTCATTCTTCCTAATTTCAAAAAGATGATGAATATTTGATTAATAAACATATGTGAGCATAAAGAATTAGGGATAAAGTACTTCTTAAACAATACAACATTCAAATGAAAAATGAATTAAAAAAAAAGGAAAACTAATAAAAATGGCTTGAAAACTTTGAGCTTTAACGATAAGGACAAAATAAAGGAGAAAGTGAATAGTATCATAATTGACTTTTTAGTGTAAAAATATGGTTTTTCATTAAAATGAATAGTATCAGGAGCTTTTCGTTAAAGTTCCTACTAAAAATGCAACTTGCTGGACATTGTTAGGGATGTGGGCAAAAAGGATGAGGTTGGAGTTTATAAAGTGGTTGAGGTTGGTTCTTTATGCTCAGTGCCGACATGGAAGACAATACAAAGGACTGGGCTTGGTGCTTATCAGGGATGTGGCAAGGCTAAAAGCTAAAAATTCAAATGAATCCAATTACTCCATCGTGAACTCCTTTCCACGAAGAATTGAAAACAAAAAATTCAACATAGAGATAAAAACACAGAAGAAGTAGGGATTTACCTGTCCGTAATTGTGACGAGAGTTACGGTGAAAAGAGAAATGACAGTCTAGGGTTAATGAGTTTATAAAGGATAGTCTTGAAAATAAAAAAAAAGTAAGTGAGGGTATAAAGAGAACAAAAGTGTCATTACAATTGCCCAAGCATTCAGGAATCTAAATATCATTTTAATTTTGTGTGGGTCTCACCTTTTCTTTTACTCCCCAAGTTTAGTAAATAAAGATATATTTCGTAATCGGAATTCAATTTCGTGTTTTGATTTTGATTACGATTACGTAAACGCGTCCTTAATAAGACAACGGCGTGGGAAAAAACGGCATGGCCAACAAATCTTAGTGAGATTAAAGGAATCTCTTGGTTTGTCCACTGGTTGGTGACCAACACCTTTGAGGCAACAATATCATCGTCAGAGGTGGTCGAGATTGCAACCAGGTCTGCATAACAGTGAGATAGCGGCCGCCGGGTTGTGGAAGACGACCACGTCGAAAAACGACATGTCGTTTCTGGTCTGGGCTTGGAGCCTTGGGCTTAGAAGACATGCATGCATATGGCGTCTGGGTTTGCTGTTCGCGGCTCGGAGCGACGTGGCTCAAAGACACGGGTTGCACACAATTTTTGCTTTTTTTTTTCTTTTTCTTTCTTTCCTTTGTTTCCACACAAAGATATGTAATTAAGCAATCCAATTTTAAATAATCCATCACAAACATAGCAAGTAGGATTCAGTTTCCAAAAAAAAAAAAAAAAAAAAAATTGAAAATAGGATTCATGCTTCATGGATAGTGATCATGCATAACTTTGACAAAGATAATTTTAGATGTGGTTACTTGGATAGTAATTGCTTGAACACCATTCTTGACTTGATCTTCCTATAGAGAGAAAATTCATGATGATAACATGTTAAAGGAAATTTAGAGAGTGAGGGCAGAAAAAAAAACAACAAGAGTGTGAAGTCTAGAATTATTGTTTAGCTTTCCTTGTAAAATCTTGTTTGTACCACACATGCTCTATATAGGTTTATGGTTAAAATGCTTCTTTTGGGATTATGCTGCTGGAAATATTCATCTCAAGAGCTTAACTTTCTCACATCAAAGGTTTGTTCTTACATGTGCATTTCATGCTAATATTTCCAATTCATTTTGTCTAGTGGTTCTGTCTTGCCAAATGTTTTCCAGTTTGCTGGGCACACACTTTAAGACAACCCACATGGGTCAACTAACACCTTTTTCCCAATAGTTATTTTTAACCCTAGATCTTTCTTGATTATTTGTGGACTTGACACGTGTCTCTTGCTTCCTTTATCTGAAATATCCATGTCTTTCTTGAAAAGGGTTACTAGGGTTCATTTGGTTTTTGGGGCTGAGATTGGAAAAGTATTTTAGAGCTTTATTTTTCATCTCTATCTCAGATCTCCTAGGAGCATCAAGCATATTTTATGGGTAATGTTCTTCATCAAATATTTCTAAATCTATCTTTGAAATTGTTGGCTTAAATTCATTTATATGCTGATTTGTTTTGGCTAGGAGTTTCACATTTTCATAAAAGAGTTGTTTTAGATTTAAGCTAGCTCTTTGTGTTCCTCATCAGAAACCCTAGCCACAAAATCACACTCATCACTAAACACCCAAATTGTTGCATATTAGGATTGCATTGTCATTTTGATTTTGTTTTAAATTTGTGGTCAAGTTTTTCAAGTTTCAAATCTTCATACTGATCTCTTTTTGGATTCTCGTCAGTTTGTTCTTTCAACAGTTTGACTGAAGAAACTGACTAGATATTTGAATCTAGGTATGCATATCATTGTGATATCATCATATGCATAGTTTGTGTGTTGGTCTCGGTGCCACAAGGTAAAGAGTTCAGGAAGAGCTGTCATTTTTTGAAGACTATAGACAACACATTTTCGATGTCATAAGTTGAAGAGCTCAGGAGGAGCTACCACTTCTTGAAGATCGAAGGAATCCATCTTGTGTAAGGCAAGGTTACACAAAGACAAAGTTGCTTCGTAGACTAGGTCTAGGAATTGGGCTTTGTGTGGTACTTTGTAAGAATTTTAATTATACTAGTGGATTGGACTTAGTGGAGAGTCCCCAGTTTTTTAACCCAGAGGTGGGTTTTTCCGGCCAAAAACTTCTTGCGTTCTTTGTCTCTTAAGTTTGTCTACATATCTTATTTTCTTGTATATGTTTCATGCATCCTATGAATTGTTATTTGATATGTGTTAGAGGCTAATCTTACACTGTATGTTATGAACAAGGAATTGAATTGTTGTTGACTAGGATAACTTGTAGTGAATTACGTTTGATGCTTAGATTTACGTTTGATTAATTGACGAATTTGTACTTAGTTGACTGGTGAGCTTGACTAGTCAATCCAACATATTTTAATTCATAATTATTTTGTCATTGTTGTTTGCATAATGAACTTATATGTAAATGTCTTCAAGCTTAGGAATTATTGTTGTGAAACTAATCTGGATAGACTCTAATTAGTTGAACTATTGGTCAGCTAGGTTTTGTTCTTGTAACTGCACTTTATATCACTAACTAACTTGTAACTAGTTTACTAGCTCATTTGATTAGTCTACTGTGCAAAGTTAATTTTTATTTGTAGGATATTCCGCCTAGTATCCAATTTCAAAGAGAGAGAGAAAGAAAGAGCTCAGTGGTAGTGCATGCCATTGCATCTTTATGCCTTTATTTATACTAGTTAGATAGACTCTACTTGCCTTAGAAGTAATACAAGTCATAAAGAAACTACATATCCAAAATCCTATTGGAATCCTATTTCCAGATTGAATAATGCTAGAGAAACTAAATTTGTAGACAAAATTTTGTAAACTAAATGACATGAAAGTTGATGATTAGATTAGGACTTAAGCATTGATAAACATGTTCATTCTTATTGATGATACATCATTTAGATTGCACATTTTATCTACAAATTTAATTTCCATAGCATTACCCTTATAAATTTACAGAATCACACTCCTAAATGACATTAACCACAACAAATGACAGATTTTTAATTCTATTAAATTTGTTTAAACCAATATGTGGCATAGTTTTTATTTTTTTTATTTTTTTTTATTTTTCATACGATAGATTTTGTTAGATTAAATGTTATATTAGCCATCGAAGCGATTTGAACCCACGTCGTTATGCAAGAGAGATTTTTCAGTATGACTAGAACACGGGATGGTACACCACGTGTCACTATACCAATGGTGGAATATGTGTGCTAAAAAGTTAATAACTTAAAAATTACAATTTTCCACCACTTATATAAAAACACGTAGTGTATCACACATGTTCCCGTCATAATACGTGGCATAGTAAAATAATAATAATAATGCTGAGTAGGGCAAGAACCGCATAACATTATGCGACGCACGTCCTCATCATGGATTAGTGCATGCAATGCAGTCAGTAATCGTAGACCAAAATCCACTCGCTCATCCATCTTCCACTCTCTCTCTCCTCTCTTTCTCTCTCTACACATCTTCCTTCTGTACCTGTGAATCGATGCTTCTTGCACATCTCTCTCTCTACAACAGCTCAGCTGGAGAGGGGGGGGGAGAGAGAATCAGAGTCGGACCCTCCTTCCTTCCTGTCAAAGCCCCAAAAACCTTCGGTCCCTCGCGTTTCTCGGGGCCATGTCCGCACGCAAATCTCTATCTCTCTCTACCCACCTCCAAATCACAACTCACGTCCTCCCCCTACCCTCATTTTTTTTCCTCTCTTTTTTTTTTCTTGTTTTTTTTTGGGGGGGGATTTTCCATCAGTGTCCTCCTCTCCTCTCCCCCCTCCCTACTTTCTGGTTTCTCAATCAACACACCAAAAGCAATTTAATTATTATTATTATAGGGAATTAATTGATAATTGAAATTCAGAAAATCTGCCTGCCAGCCAGCCAGAACTCCTCTGCATTCCAACGGCACTTCATTTCTTCATTTTCTGGTGCAGGGATTTCTGGTCTGGCTTTTTGGGTTTCCCATTCCTAAAGCTCCAATCTTTTGTGTACATTAATTCATTCTTCCTCCTCCACAGCAACGTCCAAGTATTGTTGATCAAGTTTTGGCATTTGGGATTGGATAATTTATCTCACCTTCCAGTTTTCTGCTTCTTTTTTTTTCTTTTTTTTTTTTTTATAGAGAAAGAGACAGCTTTCCTTCCCCATTTCCTGGATTTTGAGGTTTTGTGGAATTTGGGTATCTGGGTAGGGGTCAAATGCTTACGGATATGTGAATTCAGGTTACTTTTGGCTGGAAAGAGAGATACCCAGATTGAGAATTTAAGGAGAAATGATGGATTGAGGAGGGAAACTCTTGGGTTTCCCAGGAAATGCAGGTAACCTATTTGATAAAAGCTCTCACTCAAATAATTTGTGTAAGGGGTGATTAGTTTGGAAGAAATAGGAAACAGGGGATTTAGGAGGTGACAAAAATATGGGCTGCCTTTGCTCAAAAGCTACATCGCAAGAGGAAATGGCGAAGGAATCCGATACAGTAGAACGCCCATTGAAGGATTATTCGGTTCAGTTGATTGCTCCTACTCCCTCATTGAGAGATGACATTGTAGCAGAAGTAGGTGGTGGCGGTGGTGGGGCCGACGGGTCAGTGCGCAGGTTATCAAGAACAGCCTCAAAAGCAAATGTGGGGAACAATGCTGGTAAAGATGATCATAATAAAACCAAAGTCATCTCAAGGCCAGGGATTTTGAATCATCAAAGAGGGGCAACACTGGATTTAGGAGCAAGTGAAAGGGAAACTGTGATGTCTAGGATAGTAAGCATGCCACATGGGGCAAAAGGAGAACAAACTGCTGCTGGATGGCCGTCGTGGCTAACTTCGGTTGCAGGAGATGCCATCAAAGGGTGGGTGCCTCGACGGGCAGACTCCTTTGAAAAGTTAGACAAAGTTAGTTCTAATTGTTGCTTCCCTACTGCCTCTTACGTAGTGCTTTAAATGCTTGCATCAGTTCTCTTATTGTCTGGTTGCTTCCTTACTGAGTTTTGGTATTATTTCCTGTTAATGAATTTTGAAATGTGCTTTTGCCTAAATCTAAAAACAGTAATTTTGTCGTTGACCCAAAAAAGAAACGGTAATTCTGTATGATGTTTACAGAAAGCTGCATCTGTATTGGGAGATCGTTTTAAGTTGAATTCTTTTGCTCTGTTTCGTGCATATTATTTACTTCCAAACGGATATCAGATTCATGTGAAATTAAGATAGAATAGCATGTTTTGAATTTGTGGATTGTACATTTGATATGAAAAACTATAGACTGAAATTGGCGCTATATGTACTTGGTCGCTATGTAATCATTTGCGTTAGATGGGGATTGTAGGTGCGCTCTAGACAAGAGTTTTTCCTTAGGGTGAAGTATTTTAAACATCAATGGATGTTTTCTTTGCAGATTGGACAAGGAACTTATAGCAGTGTATACAAAGCTCGCGACCTGGAAACTGGTAAAATCGTTGCATTGAAGAAAGTACGATTCGTAAATATGGACCCAGAAAGTGTTCGCTTTATGGCAAGAGAAATCTTAATTTTACGCAGACTTAATCACCCAAATGTTATGAAGCTCGAGGGTCTAGTCACTTCAAGAATGTCATGCAACTTATACCTTGTCTTTGAGTATATGGAACATGACCTTGCTGGTCTAGCAGCAACACGTGGCATCAAGTTTACTGAACCACAGGTACACACTCTTCTTTTTCCTTTTTCAATAACTTTTGAGCTGAATGTACTTGTTGCACTGCAACAAAATATGCTATGATTATAATTGTGTGATTGAATAGCAGATAAAATGTTATATGCAACAATTGCTTCGTGGACTAGAACACTGTCATAGTCAAGGTGTCCTGCACCGAGATATCAAGGGTTCAAATCTTTTGCTTGACAACAACGGAACTCTCAAGATAGGCGACTTTGGTCTGGCGACCTTTTATGAGCCTGATCAAAAGCAGCCATTAACAAGTCGTGTTGTGACACTGTGGTATAGGGCACCTGAACTTTTGCTTGGTTCTACTGAGTATGGAGTTTCTATAGATCTATGGAGCACTGGCTGTATCCTAGCGGAAATGTTTGCTGGAAAGCCTATCATGCCTGGCAGAACAGAGGTAAATTGGTTATTCCTATAACTATATTGACAATTTGTAAAATAACTAATTTTTTTCATTCCTAGTTTCATGAATTTCTTCATGCTTGCTGTAACCAAGTGACCGCTGGGTCCGGTAAGTGCATGATACCCGACTAGAATAATTAGTCCTTTTTGTCTGCCTGCTTTATGATAAAAATTGTTGAAAATTATACGAGCGGTCACTTTGTTCTGCCAGGTTTTTCTTCCAAAATAAGTAAGGAATGAGTCTAATCTTCTAGTTTTATATATTTATTCATACAAATTTTCCGTAAATACAGTAATTGTTCTACAATTGTCTTCAATGTTATCATTGGCAACTAATATTGCTGCTATTCAGGTGGAACAAATGCATAAAATTTTTAAGCTTTGTGGTTCACCATCCGAGGAATTCTGGAAGAAAACAAAGTTACCCCTCGCAACTAGTTTCAAACCTCAACAACCTTACAAGCGTCGTATTGCAGATACTTTCAAGGACTTCCCTCCTTCAGCTTTGGGGCTTATTGAAAAACTCCTTGCAATAGAACCAGAGACTCGGGGATCGGCTGCTTCAGCGCTTACTAGTGAGGTAAATTTGAGCTTCTCCTTTAATTCCATAATCATGTGCCTTCATGATGGTGTTTAATACTATCTCCCGGTTTTGCGTTAGTTTCACCAGTTTGCAACTAATTAGATCATGCAATTGTAGAGATAGCTTCCAGAAATATCATTACCGACTGTGTCTTTATAGAACACTGGTCTTTAGTTTCCTTTGCTAATAAATATTGCTCATGTATCTTTTATCTGGCTCTGTTCATTGCAGTTCTTCAGTACACATCCTCTACCTTGTGATCCAGCAGATCTACCAAAATATCCTCCAAGCAAAGAGTTTGATGCAAAGCTTCGGGATGAGGAAAAATGGTACTTCTCTAAAAGGCTTTCATTTCTTTTACTTTCTGTCTTGTACATATTGAAGAGATATGTACAAGAAAGAGAATATTAACAATTCGATTCATTTTCTGTCGGTTTCTGTTATGATATTGCACTTGTCCTGATATAAATCCTTTCCCTAAAACAATAAATTTGTATAGTACGTTCAGAGGTATAAGCATCTTAAAAATGTACTTGAGGTAGGCTGTGATAGGCACTTAGAAATATATGTTATGTTCTAGGAATGCTGACGCAGGTTAGTTTTTGGACAGTTTGATCAACTTGTTTCGTTACATTAGTATATGTTGATGACATGGTGGCCGCTAACAGAAAATAATATCAGATAAGCTGTAACTAAAGATAAATAAGTCTGCAGAATGATCTGAGCCTCGATTAAAAAATCCATCTTCTTTCAGATTGGATGGAAAAAAACTACTGAAACATTCCAGGAGGCGATGCTGTCAAATGTTCTCTTGAGCTCATATTTGTCTTTTCTTAAATTTCAGGCGAAAAGCCGATGTGTTTAAAGGGGGTTCAAGAGATACCAAGGGGCCATCACCAGAATTTAATGTTCAGGGAGATGTATCTTTGCAGGTATAAAAATGAATTTGACACATCTACCATTTATTTAATCGTCGATACTTTATATTTTGAGCTTCACTCTTTTGGCTAACATAAACTTAGCAGGGACCGAGAAACCTGAAAACGACAGGTCACAAGTACACGCCCCAGCGAGATAGTGTCTCTGGCTTTGCAATGGAACCACCTGGAGGAGCGAGACCAAATGGGTACTCTCTTTGTAGTTCAATGGTACACCCTAGTGCAGTTGGATCATCATTGAATAAGACAGCAGGTTATACAAGTAGGCCAGAGTTAAAGTCGCAGAGATCTCACATGCCTCAAGCTGCAGCAGACTTATCAAGTTCTTCCAGTAAGAAAGATGAAACAGTAGCTAGCAAAGAATCCAGAAGGGTAAGGAATTGTTTTTCAGCACTCATCTCACCTTCTTAAGCTTTTTCTTCTTTCAAAGTTGCTGGCTAATCAAGGATTGTAGTGTTGGCTAATGATCTCTTAATCTTTGTTCCGCTTGTTAAAATAAGTTTAGACGTGACTTTTTAGCACAATGGAGCGTATTTTACGAAAGACTGCACACGCTTTTAGTGATACTGATCATACGCGCTTTTTTCGTTCCTCTTTTCAGATTCTTTTCTGATTGTTGTCTTATTTTCTTGTACGACAGTAGTCATGAACAATGAACTAACTTATTTGTATGGTTTCAGTGCTATGTACCAAAGAACAGAATCCATTACTCTGGACCATTGGTGCCTCCGGGGGGAAATCTTGAGGACATGCTCAAAGAGCACGAAAGACAAATCCAGCATGCTGTACGTAAAGCACGAGCACGTTGACAAAGGCCAGGACCAATGAAGACCTTTGATGATGACCATAAAAGACATACCTCGGTGATCCTGAACGATTGACATTCTGCTGCCTCTTCTAGAACCATGCTGATCTGCTCAGTGCTCACCAGAAACAGCTGCTTGCACCCGCCAAGTTTGCTAGTTAACTACGAAAACCAATGAGAAATGTCAGCATGGAGGTCTAGCGAAGATGAAGGTACCGCGCAAAGGAGAACCGAGAAGGAACTTTTGGTTTTTTGTTGGTTCCTGGACAGTTTATAGGTTTGGAGCTTTCGCCTTGTACAGTACAGAGAAGGATGTTGTTTATGTACATTGTAAGATAACAATTTTCTTCTTAATGATTCATTTTTCTTGTAAGATAGGAACACGCTCGATATCATGTTACGTTCATTAACGTCTTAATCAATCTGTTGTTGTCTCGCAATCGATCCCCGAGTACTGAACTTTAGACTCAACTGGAAAATTTCTAAATAATTTGCGGACAAAGAACTTCTGCAGTGCATATCTTCAGCTGAGTTAAGAGGACATTTTGCATACAAAAACCATAAATAGCACAACTTTATTGAAAAAGTACAACAAGAAAGAAAGAACGAAATAACAAGGAAGAAATGAAACAAGACGAGATGTACTAATTAAAAAGCCAGCAAACTTTCTGTACAACTGGCTTAAACATATACATCGACTGCACGATTTGCTTAAACTCTAGAACTAGGTTCTGTTTAGTGAGCACGAATAGGCTCATAAATTAAGCTACATATCCTGCTTCGGCTTTCGACTCACTTCAGAATACTGGCCACCCATTTCCTGCAAAATTTCTCCCCACAAACTTTCTTGTGAGGACTCCGATGAAGCCCCAAAAATCAAATTTGCGCTGCAGGCAGCCACGTACCAATAATCCGATTCAATCTCCTCTGCCAACTGATCCAGCTGCCACCCAGCATAGCCAACAAAGAATCTGAAATCTTGAGGCTTAAGAACACCCTTCTTTACTAACCCTGCAGCTTCATCCAGGCTGTTACGAGCACCAAAACAAAGGCCAGGGATCACCTCTTCAAACCCAGGGAGCTTTGACTTGCCCCCGCTTTTTAACAAAAACATGCTTGCCTCAAGAGGCCCACCAAAATGCAACGAACAATCAGAAAATGTGGTTGCAAGATCAGGATTCGTGGGCTTCATGTGTTTAATCTTTTTATGGAGTGGCCTGTTGATAACAACTCCAAATGGTCCCTCTTCTGGGTGTCTGGTTCCTGATCTGAGGAGGAGAACAACAGTTCTTTCAAAGGTACGAACCCCGTCAAGCTTTTCTGTGGCAACAAGGACACAGCCTGTCTCTGGTACGGAAATAGGATGAGCCCACTTCAGGCCAAGAGGTTTCGACTGGTGGGGTGCCCCACCTTGGTTCTGAGCATCAGACTCAGCATTTTCTTCCTGTTGAAAGTTTCCAGTTAAACTTGGAAATTAATGGAGGATCATCATTAGAAATTGTTATGTTAGGGCCATGTGAGGACCAACAAACTTACAAAGGCACTTATTTGCTCCAGCCATTAGATTTGATCAATGCTACACTTGGGATGCATAGGATCAAAATAAGGTGGAAGAAAACTCACTAACTATTTATGGACTGAGTCACTCATAACCAAAAGGCCACAGACCAGTACCCGATGTGAAGAAGTCTACAGTAGGGTATCAAAACTTCTACAAAGCTGTCTGTAACAATCAACTTAGAACACTAAAGAAAATAAAATGCACAAAAGGGAGACAAGACAAATATATATTTGTGATTTGCTTTGTGTATTCTTGTCATATGATATTTGAGATAAGGTTCGCTGTCGTATGATATTTGTGATATGGTTGGTTTGTGTGGGTGAGTTTTTCTTTGCCTAAACATGGGTGTATGTGAGGGTCGCATGGTCTGTTTGGGTGTTAAGTGCCATTTAATTTTCGACCTAGAGAAACCAATTGTATCAGCAACCCGACCGATCACCTACAAACTGAAAGGGTCAATAACACGTGAACTAATCCATAACAAGATGATTCGAAATTCAGTAAGTCTTATTATCACCTTGGAAAAAAAAAACGATTAACTAAATAAGGGAAGAGTAGTATATTGATGAGTATTGTGTAGAACATGATTATTATGCATTTTAGTTTCAGAGGACATTAGCCCTTCAGGAAAGTAAAACTTCACCTGCTCTATAGTATACAGCCTTGCTCTGACCTCTCTCCAGTCAGAGGATGAAGCGTCACTGAAGTTTTCAGAAGAATAGTTTTCTTGTTCACTATCACCTTCTGGAATAGAGCGGTCACCATTTCCTGTAAACCCAATGGCAAAAATTATTTTTGATGCAAGTAGTTATAAGTTGTAACAAATAAAAAAGAGAAATTTACAAGTAAATCACTCTTACCATGCTCAATTTAAGTATTATGTGAAAGCTGAAAACCTCCATTCATGTGTGCATACAGACATAAAGACATGATGCGCATACGATAAGTGTACACACACACACACACACACACACACACCCATAGATAGATAACTATGAACTAACACATAACATTTTGATTACTGCTTTTTCACTTTTTACCGAAAAGTGAATTAAATAGAGGACGAAAGTTTTATACCCAAAGTCATTTGAAAAACAGACCCAATAAAGAATCATTTGAAAAGAGTCTCGATTACAACTCTGGCTTCGAAAGAATTCTTTTTCTGAAATAATCACCATAGCATATGGACAATGTATAGACTCCAATAGAGTTTCTATTACCATCGTTGTCAAAATAAAATCTCTCAATAGAAGAAAACTAAATTGAGTACCTATTGTTCCTACAATTTCTTCTCGTTATGTAAATTATTAACAGCTCCCTTGGCATTGATTACATGAACGCTTTATTTAGCTATCATGAAGGGTTTAAGAATTGACATGTAATGCGGAGGGCATACTGACAAAGCTCATGAGTGTGGGAGAAGAAAACAACTGGATTCAAAAAGTAATATTCATTTGGTCATATTTGTAGTGTACTCATAAGTAAAATAGCAATAATTATTCAGGACAGAAATAAGCAAAGCAAATACAATAGTTTGGGACTGATGGAAACTTTTAGGAATGAAAGAAAGAACCATGTAGATAATGACATAGAAAAAGCATAATACAACTATTAGCACTAAAGAAAAGCAATCTATTTATATTACAGAACAAGGCAAGAATATACTCAGATTCTCTTTTGAAAAGAACATACTCTCTAATTCTCAATAGAGCAAAACGACATAGAATAGACCATTCGCGTCCTCAAAGAAGTGAGGATAGGACTTCGACGATTTTATGTGATGCAGTGGGTTACAATGTTTTAACATGCACTAGTATGTGGGTGATCATGCCGTAATCACTCTACAACAACAACAACAAAGCCTTTTCCCACTAAGTGAGGTCAGCTATATGAATCCTAGAACGCCATTGCGCTCGATTTTCTGTCATGTCCTCCGTTAGATCCAAGTACTCTAATTCTTTTCTTAGGGTCTCTTCCAAAGTTTTCCTAGGTCTTCCTCTACCCCTTCGGCCCTGAACCTCTATCCCGTAGTCACATCTTCGAACCGGATTGTCAGTAGGCCTTCTTTGCACATGTCCAAACCCATTTTGTGTACGTGTTGATGCTTCACCGCCCAACATTGTGCCATACAGCATCGCCGGCCTTATTGCCGTCCTATAAAATTTTCTCTTGAGCTTTAGTGGCCTACGACGGTCACACAACACGCCGGATGCACTATTCCACTTCATTCATCCAGCTTGTATTCTATGGTTGAGATATCCATCTAATTCTCCGTTCTTTTGCAAGATAGATCCTAGGTAGCGAAAACGGTCGCTTTTTGGTATTTCCTGATCTCCGATCCTCACCCCTAACTCATTTTGACCTCCATTTGCACTGAACTTGCACTCCATTTATTCTGTCTTTAATCGGCTTAGGCGAAGACCTTTAGATTCCAACACTTCTCTCCAAAGGTTAAGCTTCGCATTTACCCCTCCCGAGTTTCATCCATCAACACTATATCGTTTGCGAAAAGCATACACTAAGGAATATCATCTTGAATATGTCCTGTTAACTCATCCATTACCAATGCAAAAAGGTAAGGACTTAAGGATTGTTGATGCACAAAATCAGTGAGGACTTTGGTACAACAGAAAGTATTAAGTTTGTGATCTTCGCTAGATTGCTCTGGTCATTAGTGTGGATAAGTATGTAAATGGATAGAGATAGGAAAGCAAACACAAGATGTACGTGGTTCACCCAGGTTTGCTACGTCCACATAGTAGAGGAGTTCTCATTAATTGTGAAAGGTTTACACAAGTACATAGGTTCAAGCTCTCCTTTAGTGAGTACAAGTGAATGATTTAGTACAAATGACATAGGTTCAAGCTCTTGTCTTCACTTGCCTTATCTGTCTCATAGGTACATGTGGCATCTTCTCTGGAAGTACTCTTCCTCCATCCAGGGGTGTTATCTTTAACTAGTGGAGATGCACAAGGTAATGTATCAATTTCACTTGAAGCTTACTTGTAGTTTCAGGCTTGGTCAAGCGCGATACAAACCATGTAGTAGGAGTCCCCCAAGTCGCCGAGCTAGGGGATCTGCTGAAAGAGACGACAGACAAGGTAAGCAATCAGAGCTCCAAGCAATCAGTCCCAGATCAGAATTTTGATTTCGAGTTCCGGTTGATTGTTCTCATTCTCCCTATCTTGCAGGCAGCATGAAGGATAAAGAGAAGAAAAGGAGAATAGATGATATGAGATACTTTTGCTTTTGAAGAAGTAACTTTCCACAGGCTTATTCTTGAACTGGGCTGGAGGATTTTCTGGTTTCCTCCAGAGTATAAGGCCGACTGAAGAATTTGAGGGTCAAAACAAGTCCATCAAATCTAGAGTACGTTCGACCCTGCTGATATGGGATACTTTTGCTGTTGACAAAATAGTGAATGTATCGGCACATGTTCTGTTACGCTTGTCTCCACATGCTTCCTTGTATCCTTCTCACTTTCCCTATCTGTTCCTCAGGCAGATGTGGTATCTTCTCTGGAAGCATAAGATGTTGAAGATGAGTACTCGAGAGCAATGCCAGGTAAGTAATCAGTAAGGGGTTCCAGGCAGTCAGTTCCTGACTAGAAGCTTGATTTCAAGTGCTGACTTATTGCTCTCTTTCTCCTTGTCTTGCAGGTAAGAACAAGGCCAAAGGAAAAGACAGGGAAAAAGCATGATATGGGATACTCTTGCTTTTAACCCTGATGATATGAGATATTCTTGCTCTGGTGTAGCTTGTTTGCAGAGAGATTATCGGGGGGAAAGAAAGCTGAGTATTTCGAGAGGCTTCGTTGGGAGTGCCCTCTCAGATATGAGGAAGGGTTAAGCATTTTTGCACGTCTGCCTGTCCGTTGAGAATGGAGATCGACATATATAGGAGTTTCCCTAACAAGTAGTAATGCTATTCCTTTACCCTGCTTGGTCATAGCACGGTAATGGGAGCTGCCAGCTTCACGTGTGTCAGAGCACTTTGAAAAAGTGGTCTATGGTATCTGGAAAGCTGATGTTGCGTGTGAAGATTACAGACAAGCTTTATCCAAGGAGATCTGGCTCTCGAAGTTGAGAAAGCGATGCCTCTTCGGTTTTCGAACAAGCAATCTTGTCGGGGATCTGGCTCTCGAGATTCGGAGAACGATGCCTCTTCGATTTTTGAGAGAGCAATCCTGTTGGGAGTCTGGCTCTCGAGATTCGGAGAGCGGTGTCTCTTTGATTTTTGAGAAAGTAATCATGTTGGAAGTCTGGCTCTCAAGATTCGGAGGACGGTGCCTCTTCGATTTTGGAGCAAGCAATCTTGTTAGGAGTGTTTTCTCGAATGTGAGTAAAGGTTGGGCATGTTTGCTAGTCTACCTTGCCACGGAGCACAGAGGTTGACACATAGGGACTTTCCAATTATCCAGCAGTGGTGCTGTTCCTTTACCCTTGTGGGTAATAATATGGTACCTAGACCTTCAAAATTTATGTGTCTAAACTTTGTTAGTGTTGTTTCTTTGCTATTCTTTTACCCTTCTTGGTCATAGCGATGTAGTGGGAGCTGCAAGCTTCACGTGTCTAAACTTTGTCAGAGATCTTTGGCAAAGTTATCTGTTGTACCCATGAGCTGATGGTGCGTGTGGAAAGTGGATGATTGAACAATAAGATTCACGTGCTTTCTACTTCACCAGAAATCTTCAACAGAATGCCCGTAATTTCAGCAAAGCTGAGTGTGCATGTGACAGGTGCTGACAAGGCTGAGAAAAGCAGGTGCCTCTTCGATTTCTGAGATCGGCCCTCGTGGTCTCTGAGCAGCCTAGCTTTTGAGAAAGCAAGCGCCTCTTCGATTTCTGAGATCGACCTTCGTGGTCTTTGAGCAGCCTAGCTTTTGAGAAAGCAAACGCCTCTTCGATTTCTGAGATCGGCCCTCGTGGTCTCTGAGCAGCCCAACTTTTGAGAAAGCAAACGCCTCTTCGATTTTTGGGCAGGCGCCTCTTCGATTTTTGAAGCTTCGTCGAGTGCAGATTTTTATAGAGGCTGGCATTAAGTTTCAAAGCACACACTTGAATCTTCACCAGTAGAAGCTCCCTTTTTGTACTTCTAAGATCTTGATTTGTCCGACCTTTTCTCTCTTCAACACCTTTGAAAATGTCTGGCCCCTCCGACCGTCGTTTTGACTTGAACCTTGTTGAAGAGGCAGCCACGCCTTCTCCAGACAACATATGGCGCCCATCCTTCTTATCCCCTATTGGTCCTCTTACCGTTGGGATTCCGTGATGAAGAATGATATGACTGCTGCGGTGATGGCCAGGAACCTTCTCACTCCCAAAGATAACAGACTACTTTCCAAACGGTCTGATGAGTTGGCTGTTAAGGATTCTCTGGCTCTAAGTGTTCAGTGTGCAGGTTCTGTGTCTAATATGGCCCAACGCCTATTTGCTCGAACCCGCCAAGTTGAATCATTGGCGGCTGAAGTGATGAGTCTCAAACAGGAGATTAGAGGGCTCAAGCATGAGAATAAACAGTTGCACCGGCTTGCACATGACTATGCTACAAACATGAAGAGGAAGCTTGACCAGATGAAGGAATCTGATGGTCAGGTTTTACTTGATCATCAACGGTTTGTGGGTTTGTTCCAAAGGCATTTATTGCCTTCGTCTTCTGGGGCTGTACCGCGTAATGAAGCTCCAAATGATCAACCTCCGATGCCTCCTTCTAGGGTTCTGTCCAGTACTGAGGCTCCGAATGATCCCCCTCCGGTGCCTTCTCTTTCTGGGGCTCTACCGACTGCTGAGACTTCTCCTAAGCAACCTTTGTGAAGGCTCCCTCTTGTTTGTTTATTTTGACTCATGTATATGTACCAATGTTTTAAAGAACTCGCCTCGGGGCGCGCCTAGGGCGCCTTTGAGGCTGGGCGGTGAGGCAAACGCCTCAGTTTTGCTGGAGTAGGCGAAATGCTTCGCCAGAGACGCCGAGGCGGCGGCGGCGCGCCTCAAGGCGTCCAGGCGCCGTGTCTGACCCTGTTTTTTTTTTTTTAAAAAAAAAAATCATCCAAACCCAGAACGACGCTGTTTGGGTAAGGATTTTCAGCTTTAAACATCCTCTTCATTCCATACCTTCGATCGCCTGCCTTCTTGCTTCTTCTCCTGCGCGCCAGAAGCCCAGAACAGAGAACACAGCCGCCACGCCACGCCACTTGGAGCAGCACCGTCGCCACCATCACCTCGCCGCCGTCAGCAAGATCCCAAAGGTTAGGGTTTCAGAAAAACTTAGGGATTTAGTTTTCTGGGGAAGGTTTTCTGGGGGGGAAGAGCTCTGCCTCTGCGTGGTGCCTTGTTTCTGGGGAGTGGGGAAGGATTTAATTGAATTTTGAATACTTTGACACGATAAATAATGTTAATTAATTAATGGAGAATACAATTATCTGCAGCATTGCACTCTTTATTTAAACAAATAAAGTAAACTCAGTAAGCTATTGGCATGCCGTTGAAAGAAGTGCAATCTTGATTGAAAATAAAAAAATAATACACAGACTTTTGAAGGTTATTGAGAAGCCATTTGATAAAGTTGGCAAAACAAAGTAGTTTAGTTTGTAATTAGTGAAAAGGGTTTTAGAGCTATAATGTTTTGATGTATAACCCGTTTATTATTATTAATTAATTAATGACATACCTTACAAGTTCATCTAGAGTTGACAATGAAGAGGATGATGCCTTTTATTTAGATGAAGAGGATTTGGATGATTGATTGATATCTTTGTTTGTATTTTGATTTCTATGAAGAGGATTTGGATGAATGATTGTTTTCTTTGTTTGTATTACCTTTTGAATGATGAATTTGGATGATATTACCTTTGAATGATGAATTTAGATGATATTATCTTTTGAATGACTATGGATTTGAATGAAAAATTGAGAATGGATGTTTATTTTACATAGTATTATTTTTATACAATTATATGTATAATATATAAAACATATATATAAAAAAAAATTAAATCCCGTAAGGCTTCGCCTCACGCCTCACGCTTAGGCCGGGCTTCGCCTCGGACGCCTCGCCCACGCCTCACGCTTTTAATACATTGATATGTACATATTTGTAACTTATCGGAGATATCAATAAATAAGCTTTGCTTCATTTCAACGTATTGTGTTAAATACACCAAAGCCTTCTTCACTGAGTGGGGTCGGCTATATGAATCTTAGAACGCCATTGTGTTCAGTCCTGTGTCATGTCCTCCGCATTGCTTCTAAAGTGTGTCTTTGTGTCCTTTTGAGTGTTGTAATATTTTGTGTGTGTAATACAAGTAATTTGTTTACTTGTGTACTCTAAGTTTTTCCTCAACCTAATTAATTTAAATTAATTACCTTTTACACCTATGGTCATGTTACACCTGACTATTGGAAATTGGAGATAAAAAAAATTCTAGTCAACTATTAACAAACATGGGATGAAAACAAATCAATGAACCTTAAGCGTGAAATGTAAAGCTAGGGCAGATATACTTGGTGAGCTAAACCGAAAGATTCAAGTACCAAAAGGAAAAAGAAACTCAAATTCAGGTTTCTGGAGTTTACATCCATTTGCTATGGTTGGACATAACATAGCAAATGGATGTGCATCCTGGTATATAAGTTAGTAGTTGCATCCATTGCCAAGAAATCTACATATCAACTCTGCTTTGCAGGAATGCAGTATCTACAGAAACCCTGCTACTACAATGTGCAATACACTACGGTATGTACAAATTCCCTTTTTTTATCTTATACAAGCTTTTATAAAGATAGGTCTCAATTTATTGACATCTGTAGATCCAATTTAAAGAGTAAAATTTAAATTCATTCCTTGTACCAGAGTGTCAATTCAGGGATGAATTCTATATTTTACTCCCAATTAAAAGCTTCATGAGCAAGAATTGATTTTAAAGCCACATAAGGCACCAGACAGTCACTGTCTATCACATGTGGGGATGCTTACATGGCATACTCTAATTGGAGTATTATGTTGTAAGAGCAGGAACTATAACATTCATAATTAAAAACACATATTATATCTCCACCTCGGATGCTAAAATATACATGCAGAATAGCATCATAAGTAGGGAGCCAAAAGAAATAAACTCTACATTCTTCAGGAGTAAACAATTGTCACTATCTTGTAATGAAAGAAATGAGGTCAGCAGTTTAGCTAGTCTTAACATATTTAACTACCTCAAACATCCAAAATAACCTGGAATATTATTAGTATAAAATTTTCTTCAAATTACTGAGAACTGTACAGTGGTCTGAGATGAAATACAATAAGGCTTCAGCCCCAATTTATATAGATAATCTTCACAATCGTGAATCATTTCATTATATATAACTAAGTATTTCATGTACATAAACTTTGCATCCCCTTTGCCATTCTAATTTGGTACCAAGTATATTAGTTATACACAATCTCATGTTCCAAACCTCAAAGGCTTTATTTGGTCACAACGAGGAAATGAAGAAAAAGAAAATGCAAACAATTAAGTATTTTAAGAAGATCTTTCTTTTTGCTGTTTGACTTTTTGAAACCATAAAACCCAAGTTGCTATAAACATGTTACATTTCCTTTCTGAGAGAACATAGAGTTTCAACCTAAAGAAAACACGTCATTGACACTGATGACCTACAGAGTACTCGGTTCAAGTTAACTCATGATCCGCTATCAAGTTCTTAGCCTTGACAACTGACAAATTCCTGCTTGGAAGTATGCGGGTAAAATGCAACTATCTAGCCAGGAGACGAAACTTCTCAATCACATAAGAGAAAGAACAAAGACCATTATAGCCTAATCACACTTTTGTCTAAACCGAGCCAATTAAACACGATCAAACTACAGACTCAAACACATAGGAGCTGGGTTCACAGATGACTATCCTAGTTTTACCGACTTACTGGCTCAGACCACAACATCTGCCAAAGTCGTACCTTGAGAAATCGGTAAACTACGGCTTTCAGACCACAAATTTATCTTGTCCGTCCAATCCATATAAAGGTTTGCAAGGAACCTACCAAGTCTGATTGCCCAAGTGAAACCATATGGCCTATGGACAACAGAGTCCCTCTGTCCTATATGGGAGTGGGACATTCTGCTTTCTATGACTGAAGATTTCCACATCTACACTCTCCACACTCTCCAGCTCACCGGAAACCAAACAGACCAGAAAGTCAAACTTCAAAACTATAAAATTTCAAAAGTCAAACAGTAGTACATCACCGCGATCGCAACCCACACACCCAAACCAAAGCAAAACAAAATCAAACACATCAAAATCAAAGAAGTCAAATTCATAGCGACCAATCACATGCAAATTGCAATTCAATTTAATTCCAGCTGAGAGAGCGAACCTGACGAAGACGAAGAGTTGGACGAATTTCCATTATTGTTCTTCTTCCCCATGGCTCTGACAACCGAAGAACGAAACCCTTTAGACGAAATCCTGCGCTTCAAATTCAAGACCCCAATCTCGAAATCCTTCCCATCTTCAACGCCAACCCAGGAAGGTCGCACATTTACAAAACTCCACGAAATGGGTTTCTCAGAAAACGAGTTTCTGAGCAGAAAAGGGCTTCTGCCGATGTTGTTCGCCTGCACGGACCACAGATCCATGGCGGCCTCGCCGGAAGAGGAGTTTTCCGGGGAGAAGAAAATAGGAGTTGGGAGAGAGAATTCACTGTTCTTCTCAACGATGGAAACGATGAGAGTGCGAGAGAGGAGACACAGTGGAGGGTGAGAAAATGGGTAACGGATACAAAAATAAAAACAAACAAACAAACAAAACGGAGAGACCAATCAGAACGAGATGAGACGAGAGCGGACAGCGACGGTGTGAGGCAGAGAATATGCTTATATTAACCGAATTGTTTGTGTGTGAGACGGTGAGGGAATTGGGCTGCACAGCCTTGTGATTTTAGTGCGGTACTTTATATGCGCCGGCGGCCAAACTTACCGAAGTAAATGAAATAGCAATTGAGGAGTGAGTAATTTGAAGGAACTTTAAAATTTTGAGTTTTAACGATAAAAATAAAATAAAATGTAAAATAAATAGTATCATGATTGATTTTTTAAAGTAAAAATGTGATTTTTCGTTAAAGTTCCCTAATTTGAATCGAGATGAATCGTAATTGAATTCCTGTTGAAGTTGTTTAAAAACCTTTTGGAATGGGAATATAATTGATATAAATTTCATATAAACTATTTACTAAATGACAATCAGTATAATTACTAAAATAACCTTAATTGAAAATAATTATTTTATATATTGTTGTTGTCCTATTAGATTAGGAATGTAATTGTATAAATCATAATATATCTAGGGATATCTCTTATATTTCTATTAGGAGTTGATTACCTATTAGTTGTAAGGGTAAATTAGAATTAGATGTCTCATTTTATATTTTTCTAAATTAAACATCTGTTACTTTTCAACTTTTGATTAAAGTGCTTTTACTTTTAATTAAATTTTATATTTTAGGTATATTCTTAATTTAATTATTTTATAAATTCTTTTAAATTCATTTCTATGTAAAAAAATGCACTCAATAATATTCATTAATTTATTGCTATTTTTATGGAATCTCATCCCTTCCTCAATTTAAGGATTCAATTATATCTACTGGGGTTCAAGATTAATTGGATGAAATATAGTTTTTCCAATTTCCAACTCAACATTTTATATAGATTATAAAAAAAATCAAGAGTTCATTTATAATTAAAATTGAGATGTAGACTAGACTGCCTAATTTCATGCAACTGAAAACAAATTTGAATTTTTTAACAACTACTTATAGTAGAAACGTGAACTAAGAGTTATCACATTTTTATGTTTATTTTTATTTAAAATGAGTCCTTATTCCAATAATTAATTATTAAGAGTTGACAAAATATTTTTTTAGTGCAATGTTGTAATGTGAAAAGTTATCTTTTTTTTGGGTTACACAACTTACACATAACGTACCATAAGTTTTGTACGTACCAAAATAAGGATAATACAACGTACTAATAACTTGGTACGTACTAAATAAAGAATTACATAACGTACCAAAAACAATATTTTATAACATACCAAAATACTAATACGTACCTAGATTAAATTTATACAACGTACCAAATGATTGGTACGTTATATTTAATATATGTGCATGTTATATTTCATAATTGTATGTTAATAGGATGTTTATGTGTTTTTAGAATTTAAAACAACAAATTATTTGAATAAGAAAAATTCATTTTGAACGAATTATGATAAGATAAGATAGGATGTTTGTGGTGATTTCAGAATATTTGTGATATTATTTTCTGAACTAGTTGGTTAATTAAATACAATAAAAACCATAATTTTTAATTAAAAATTAGTAGAAGAATGTTTGATCAAAAGTTTAAAAGTTATAGATGTTTGATTAAAAAAATTCAAATTTGAGGCATCTATATCAAAATGCTAATCCCAAAATGGTAAAGATTTTATTTATCCTACTATAAATAAAGGCACAATGGGATGAAATAGAACACACCTCATAAGTACACATATCTCTCTTCTCTCTATGTGCAACACCTCCTATCTCTCTATGGCATTTATACAGTTCAGTAAATTATGCTTATAACACATTATCAGCATGCTCTTGACGCTGCGCTAAAAAGAATTTATTCTTCAATCAGAGGAATATTACGTTTTAATCGTTCTTTTTATGATCAATTTATTATTTTATTGAATTGATCTACATGCTATTGATTCAATTTAATTTTTCTATGTTGAACGTGATACAACGCATTGGAGATGAAATTCCGACTTTCCGAGCAAGATCTTTAACAAATTCAAGGGCTTTTGATGTTTTCTACCAATCAGGTACACTTAAAATAAAGGAAGGTATTTGAAACAACCATGAAGCATGAGAACATTCCCCATGGTGCATGAACCCTCTACATTTATATTTACCTTCCGATATATATATATATATATATATATATATATATATATATATATATATATTGTTTATATATATATTGTATATATTGTCAATATATATATATACATGTTTCATGCATTACGCAATTATTGCTATGTGGAATTTGTGAGTCAAAGAATCAAAAGAAATTAGAAGCAATTTAGGGTTTGTCAAACCCTAACTTTGTCGAAAAAAGAAAAAAAAAACAAAGTATGGCCACTGTGCACCACCATAGCAGTAACCCTATGGGCCTTGCTACAACCACATAGACACCCCCCAGGCTTTCGTCCTGGTCAACTTGCATGGGCTCGAAGCCCAGCCTGCTCGCTATGGAAGCCCGTAGACTTCTTGGCTCGTCCTTATGATCATGGCCCAATCTGCCAGCAAGCTTTGTGCTTGTTGGGCCTTGCATTTGCCATGGCCCGTGATTCTATATGTTAGCCCACGCAATTGGGCTTGCTTCCGCGCCATGGTCTCGACCCATATATACCAGCAGCTTGCTGCTGGGCTTAAGAACCCTCGGCATGTGGCCTGCCTTTTGTAGCCAACCCAAGCCCAAAATGCCTCTAGGGTTTTGCCCTACTCACGACACCCAAGCCCAAACCCTTTTAGGCTATACTTTTTCGACCTGCAGTCCATAAATCTGACAAGAAATCCAAAATTATTGACCTGAATATCACTTTTGGACATTAACGATTCAATAATTTATTTATCTTCTTTGAACCGTGACATCCTTTCGTAGTCCCGAAGCACTTACACTTGAGTTCCTGAAGCAACTCAAATCCACTACATTAAATCAGCGTATTGTATTATGTGCTTTTGCAGGAACCTCTCTTTTATGAACTAAACATTTAAAAACTAAATTGAACCTGTAGTTTCAAATTTAGTACCTTTGAAACCTAAAGTTTTCTTAAAATAATACACCCATGAAAACCCAAATTTTTCATGAAAACCATGTCTTAGAACCCGAATGTTCTAACTTTGATGCTTATGGATGATTCATTCCCATAGCACCAATCACAATCTTGTTCCCTCCAATTCAGTGGATTGTCGAACCATCACAAGTTCGATTTTCCTGATTTGGACGTTTCTATTAAAAACCACTTTATGTGGAGTACAAGATGTGAATCTCCACTTGACTATCAAGAAGCTGAGAAACCATTGAAGCCAATAATGGCATGGAAGAGTTGAATAAGCCTTTGCCATGATCTTCATTCGGAGACTTATGCCCAAAGCATTACAAACGAAAATACCTCCCGCACGAGGATTCCATGGCTCTTTTGCTCGCTCATACGGACTGTCTAATCATGAAAGACATTGCCTAAAGCACACCATGATTATGTCCATGAATGAGTACAATTCTGAAGTTTATAAATCTGATAGAATTTTTACTAGAGAATACTTTTCTCATCCTTCCATGTTTCTAACTTTCTCCTAACGCAACAATGTAGAAACTGGAAGGTTACCAAATTCTCGGATTTGATTACTACCACAAACGTGAAAGAAAGGTACAGACTTAGTTCGACTAAAGTTTACCAAATAGCTCAACCCAGTTCAGTCAAGCCTACCGAATGGTGATGCCCTGCTTCGGCAAGGATGCACCGAAAGGCATGCTCTGCTTCGGCAAAGGTGCATTGAATGGTACCATTCTGCTTCGGTAGAGACCTACTAAATAGACCCCTCTAGCTTCGGCTAGAGCCTACCAAACCCAATTCGAGTTTATCCAACTTGATTAAAAGCATTGGCACGCTCCTCATTGTATGAATGGTACTGAATTACCATTTAAAGGACCTTAAATTCTCTATGTCATTGAGTTTTTAAGGATATTCGAAAGAACAACGATCATCAATGAAACCACTGAAGAAAATAGAGTGAAATATCTTTGTACCACCTCAAAAAATGAGCATGAAGCTTTGATTTAGGGCCAATAGGTTGTCTTCCAACTAGAAACACGCCACATGTGGCCGGCTTGGAGCCAGGTGATTTGAGTAGTGTACTTGTTTTGGCATGACCTTTTTAGGACACTTAGGTCGAATAATGATGCTACAACGCATCTCTTTACCCGAAGTAAGGATCTTGTGCCTACAAGCACACTTAGCCAAAACCCGCTCATTTTGGGAAATTTGATTTCTAAATCATCCCTATCAAAGATACAAAACAACTCTCTTTTCACAATGGATTCAAGGGAATATATGTGGACTAATCCAACCAAAATGCGGACCATATAAATACTTATGGTTTTGGTTGATGAATCAGCAAACTAGTCACATGTTTGTCCACACACATGCTGTTAAATCTCATGGCCAATTAAGGGCTCACCACCCTACTTATCCCTTAAAATTCGGGAGACTGGATAATGCTGAAGAGTTTATATCGACGGTTTTCGATAAAGTATTGCATGTATTTTGGGTTTATAATTAAACATCGAATTCCCATGTTCATCCCAAATAGCCTTACCTAGTGATCATAAAGCGCAATTTAAATGGTTGCCCAGATTTTGGTGAACGTACCAAGTTTTCGGTTTCTGCCTAGGGCTATGCAATCTTGTACACAGCTTTGTTGGTATGCCTTGAGGCCAATTGCCACCCAACCTATTTGACGTTATAGTTGGTTACTAGGTACGAACCTGACGAATTTCGTATTTACACATTTGGGTGTGCATTCCATGTGCCAAGTTGCGCCACTACAACATACCAATATGGGTCCTCAAAGAAGAATGTGAATCTTTGTCAATTATGATTCTCCTTCATACTAGTTCTTTTAGAGCCTTTGCACGCAATCTCTTTACTGCTCATTTGTATCACTATAATAAGACAGTTTTCTTGTCGTTAAGGTAAGATAAGAATGTCAATGTTCCTGTAGAACGGCACGAATTTGCATGGACGTTGCCCATTATGTCACATATTGATCCTATATCACACAAGTGTGATAAGCAAGTGCGATAAATTCTAGCTTTCAGAATGTTGCTCCAAATGTATTCCTTTGAACAACTATAGTGACGAGATCATATACCAGTTGCTGCAAACATGCTTGCAAGGATAGACGTCGAGTCAACATCCCTGAAGGGTGTGCCGCCCCTGTTGGACGGTTTGGATGCCCATGTTGAACAGTCTGGTACACCGGTGAATAGCCAATTAATCTGTCTTAACCTGGAGCATGACAGATCACTCAGTTTGTAGGATTCACTTCCCTAGAAGAGGAAGATACGGCACAACAATGAATCTATACTTGATCATTGTCTCAAATCATTTCCATCTTATGAGATTAATCTGGATTACTCCCGAAACTTGAAGTTCTTGGTCCAGTATACTAATTTAGATGTGCTAAATGGAATTGAAATGAGACTACCATTGATAATGGTTTCATTTATATGGTAGCTACCGACATAAATGAAAAGCAATGATATCGAACCGTGTTCCATTGATTAAGCGACAACGTAGAATTGATTGGACAACCAAAATTACAATCCAGGTCAAATTGCTTACCAAAGTGTGTTTTGGACCTATCGTTCCTACACTGTCCAAGGTAACCTTGTTGTGTTACAAGTGAGAAATGAAGCGTTATGAGATGAATAAAATATTGTGATATGATGCACGCCTTAAGGCGCAAGGTTTCTCTCAAACATCCTGTGATTGATAATAGCATTATGAAATGTGGTTGGTGTTTTCTCCATTGGGATATTGATACAGAGATTTATATGTAAGTTCCCAAAGAATTACATTGACTGGTTCAAATAGTTCCAAACCACAAAACACCCTCTTAACTTGTTTAAAGCGTTCACTTATGGATTGAAATAATATGACAGATGTGGTATACACGTCTAAGTGATTATTTGATTAGTTAAGGATTGAATGAATGCCCTTACATGTTAAACTATGAAGTTTTATTCTGAATTGCTAGAGCTACAGCTTATGTCGTTGACACGAATTTCACTTAGACTCTAGAAGAGCTTGAGAAAACTACCTCGCAACCACTAAATTGGTATTAAAGACATACCTTGAAGGTATTATGTAAGATCCCATATCGTTCAAGGGTGAGGATCATGTAAGCCTTATATGTATATTCCCATCTCTACCTAGTACGAGGCATTTTGGGAGCTCACTAGCTTTGAGTTCCTTCGGAACTCTGAAGTTAAGCGAGTTCGCATGAGAGTAATCCCATGATGGGTGACCCACTAGGAAGTTCTCATGTGAGTTCCCAGAAACAAAACTATAAGGGTATGGTCGGGGCCTAAAGTGAACAATATCGTGTTATGGTGGAGTCGAGTTTGGGATGCGGTTGGGGCCCGGGCCATGATATGACATACTATGAGGGCAAATCCCATCGTATCTCGAGCGGATCCAACCCTCCTGATCCTCATAATGATGCTTGCCTTGTTTGTTATGCTGACGCACATTACTTATCAAACTCGCACAAGGCAAAATTCTCAAATGGTTATGTCTTTACTGTTAGGGATATCGCAATATCTTGGAGGTCCACGATATGACCTTAGTTTCAAAATCTTCGAATCATTCCAAAACTCACCTTACTTCACTACACCATAAGTGAGACATGGTTAGGAGTTCTTGTTAAGCATATTCGAAGTACTTGCTGTTTTCATCCATCGTTGAGTCCCAACAACGATCCATGAAGACTATGCTACATGTATCCACTCGACCAAGACATGATACATCAACGAAGTTAATGCCAAGACATATTGCGTCTACATCTACATTAGAAAAGCATCAGGAGATTGAAGTCATGCAAGCTGATCTCAGACAACCTTGTCCACCTCTACACGACGTCACTGCCGAAGTCAACCTTCCAAAAGCATGTCCGAGGAATTGGTATGTCTAACTATTCATATGGAATGCTTGTAGTTCTCATTTGGAAGTTTTGTCAAACTCAGATGGAGTATCTAGAAGTATACTCACTTGATCTTAATGTACCATTTTTCCCTACAATTAGGAGCATTTTTCCCACTGGGTTTTTGCTACCAAACTAGGTTTTAACGAGGCACCCATCCTGGGCTGATCATACCCTTGTGAGCTATTTACTTGCGTCCAAAAGACATATAGTTTTGACTTAATGCAACTTCTCACTTTTTTCCTTAGTCTTGGGTTTTTCTCACACCTTAGGTTTTACCATAACAAGATTTTGTGAGTTTTACTTTTTATGCATTCTTCCATTGATATAAGACTCGCATTAGCTTATTGTGCCGACAACTTCATCAACTGTCTTGCTTCATCACTGAAGACCTGATACACTATTTACTTGAGTATTTACACACTCAAGAGAGAGTGTTGCAGTCCTATTAGATTAGGAATGTGATTGTGTAAATCTTAGAATATCTAGGGATATCTCTTATATTCCTATTAGAAGTTGATTAACTATTAAGAGTTGTAATTCTAAAAGGGTAAGGATTTTACCTATTCTACAACTATAAATAAAGGCACAATGGGGTGAAATAGAACACACCTCACAATTACACATATCTCTTTTCTCTCTATGTGCCACACCTCCTCTCTCTCTATGGCCTTTATATAGTTCAGTAAATTATGCTTACAACATATATTAATTTTTTTGGTTAAATTTGATATACTAATTAATAGGGAAAAAATGTTAAGTTCCTTTATCCACCAAATATTAAACACACCGAAATTTTATTTTTATTTTAATTAGTGTTATTATAATTCCATATTGAACTACGATTGGCAATGTTGGTTAATATGAAGGGTGATCTTGAACTTTTAGAAACAAGTGAGGTATAATGGGGAGGAAAAATCTAATTGCTCGAATTTCAACTACCACCTAAATGTAGGGAATCCAATTCCTCTAAATTTTGGAATTGGGTTTCAAAATTTGTGTAGGTCCCACCAATTTTATTTTATAGGAAATTTAGTAAATGGTCAATAAAAACTTTACTAATGAACCATATATCAATGGTCAATTTTTATTTTGGACTTAATCAATGAAATATTTTTGTTAATTAGGCATAAGTCAATGAAGAATGTCACATGAGTTTCAAGCCCATATAAACAGCTATAAAATTAATTTGTCCCAAATTAAATCATAAAAAGTTTCATGATCATTTTTCCAAAAATTCTCTCTTTTCTGCATGTGAAGATAACCCAAATGCCTTTCTCTCTATCTCTCTCTCGTTGATGAATCAATACAAGCCATGAATCCATAATTGAAACCAGCAATAAAAATCTCTCTCTCCCCCCTCTCTCTCTCGTTGATATATGAATCTATACTTGAAAGCCCATTAGTAAAAATCACTTAAGTTGTAGCAGTGGGCATGAAAATTTCATCGCCACCACTAAATTTGTCGTTCGGATGTTATATCTTATCGATTTACCACTGAGTTTCATTAATCCATGGCTAATCTCATTGATTCTTGGCTAGAAAAGTGGTTGTCAATTGAGTTTATAATAGCAATGAGAGATCAAGAGGGGAGGGTGTTGTTGATTGAATTCACACAGAGAGAAATGATGGACGGAGGAAGGAGAAAGAATGGAAATTTTGAAATCAGTTTATTTTCAATTTTGGTCTTTTTTTTTGGAACATGCAAGTTGACTTTCTGGGTTTTTTTGTTGCGTTAGAGGTTTAGGATCAAGAATGAAAGACATATTGCATTTCGACATGTTTTAATTGAAACCTAAATCAGATATTGCATAAAAAACATAACCAGAAAACAGACACTGCATTGCAGTGTTTGAATAAAAATGTAAAAAAAAAAAAAAAATGGGCACTGCATTGCAGTGTCTGAATCGAAATGTAAAAATAATGTAAAAATAAAACCAGGAAATGAACACTGCATTGCAGTGTCTGAATCCAAATGTAAAACTAATATAAAAACAAAACCAGAAAATGGACACTGCATTGCAGTGTCTGAATCAAAATGCAAAAAATAAAAAAATAAAAACTAAAAAAACAAGAAATAGCCACTGCATTACGGTGTGTTTGAATCTAAGTGTAAAAATAATGTTAAAAATGAACCAGGAAACGAACACTGCATTGCAGTGTCTGAATTCAAATGCAAAACTCAAGAGTCTCACGATTAGTGATGGAAAAAATGGAACCAGGAAACAGACACTACAACACAACGTTTGAATCCAAATGTGAAAAACAGAATCACGAAACATACATTGCAATGCAGTGTCTTAATTCATATTGACCTATTCCAAAATAGAAAAATATGAGAAATAGTATGTCAGTTCAAGTGGGTGACAACTGTAGTGGCAGATTTTGTAATTATTGTTTATTTTAAATGCATTTAAGTATCATAATATATTATTAACCTATTTATAATTAACATAAATATTGTTGATATATTGTCAATATGATAACTTTTTATTGATTTGATGCAAAATCACATTTTTTTAAGGAAAACTAATGAAAATGGTTTGAAAACTTTGAATGTTAACCAAAAACCATGCAATAACTTTATTTAATGGTTAGGACAAAGCCCAACACTAAACTAGTCCAATTAAAATGGCCCAAACAATGAGTTTCCTATTTTGTCCCTAACGGCAAGCCTTTGTTCCTTATGGATATCTCAGCTATGCTGTGTCTCCCCAATTTCTTCATGACTGATGGCAGTCGATCTTCTCCCAAAGAAGGAGAGGAAAAAAGATGAGAGATCGTTGCCAACACCCAACACCAATCATTCTCTTCTCTAGTCACCCACCTCCAATCCCTTCACTTCTACAACAATCACGACTCGTCGTCCTATGTCGTAAATAACACCGATTATTAAGGACGACCTCTAGCGATGGACGTCATCATTGCGGAAAGTCTTGTTCGACGATTGTTGAAGCCTTGGCGTGAATTTTGCAAACGATTGCAAAGTCACCTTTTCATTTTGTCTTTTTTCCTTTTTTTTTAATTAATAAAAAGTTGCTTGTTAGTTTGATTTTTCATTTTATTATTGATTAACTTTTGACAAGCTGTTGGGCATGAGCGCTTGGTACCTTGGAGAATAGCAAGACTCGAGGACACACATCCTCATTATCTTGTGCAATGTATTAACCTTTTCGGAGAAATTTTATTTGATGTGACTGAAGCTTTTGTGAATTCTCCACCGAAGGGCAAAAAAGTTAAAAATTTTGCCACATAGATAGCTATATGTTATGTTAGTGACAATGGCGGAGCCATAAATTATTTGTTGGGTGGATTAAACTAAAATTATTACTACAAAATCAAATGGTTAAATTTTTTTGTTACTTACATAAAGTTACACAATAATAAGCCTAAAAACAATATTTTGAAGTAAGAAATTTAACTTTGAATAAATGAAGTTTCAACTAGATTTAACAAAAAGAACATTTAAAGTTGCAACTTGTAATAGAAAGAAACATACGTCATCAATCTTGTCATAACAAGCTAACAAATAAAAAGAAAAAAAATACCTATTTAAGTTGTGCCCTTCGGTTCTTAATGGAATTGAAATCATTTGTTATTTCATCTGAATCAATCTTTTCGACAAGCTCTTTTTCAATGTAGACAACCATTGAATCTGCTAGAAATTCACTCTCCATTTTGTTGCAAAGTCTTGTTTTAATAAGATTCATTGCTAAAAAAGCCCGTTTAGTAGTTGCTATAGAAACGGGAAGAGTCAATACAAGTCAAATTAACCTTTCGATCAAATAGTACCTTTCGGACCTCTTTGTTTCAACTAATCCCTGACATAATTCAGAAGTAGTAGACATTTTTTGAAACAAGATGATGTGGTACATCTGATTCATAGATTTTCAACTTGCATCTCAATGTATGCAACTCTTTTTCGGTGCAATCCAGGGAATAAAATTTCTCTATAAGCTTGCAAATATGATCAATGTTAAACGCCTCAAAAGCATCTCTTGGTTCTAAAGCTGAACTGAGAATAAGAAGTTCCATTGCCTCCTCACCAAATCTACTATTTAGCTTTGCCAAGAATACTGAAATCGACGATATTCTAATCCAAACCAAGACCTAGGATATTCAAGAAGTTTTGGTCAGTAAGGTCCAGCTTTGATATAAGCATGTCGAACTTCATCTTGTTGATTAATAGGATATTCATGTATTTGAATCCGTTTTCCCAGGTCTCATTCCAAAGAAGCATCATCAAAAACTTTTTCTTGAGGCTCAGTTATATTAGATGTTTGGTGGGGATCATGAGACTACTCAATTGATACTGGTGCAATATCATTAGATGCAAAAGGTATATCACTCTCTAATTTATCACTATCATATCTTTTTCTAAAGACCTCTTCATTGAAAGAGACGTTGATCTAACAAATTGAAAAACAATAAACAAATTTATATAAGAATTTATATTTCTAAGAAATCTATCAGAAAAAAATATATTAAATTTGAAACTGAAATTTTCAAGTACAAACTCTTAAAATTCAAACAATAAACAAATAAACTCATCAAGAATTAAGAATAAAGTAGTTAGAAACTTACCTATTGATGAGAAAAATCAATAAACTTTCACAATTGTAGGCTAAGTCTCTATGAATTGTACACAAATGTCACCGAAGCTTTCTGAAAAGTAAAAAAAAAATCGGCTACTGTTATACCTTTTAAAAGCCGAAAATACAGTCTTAAGAAACGTGTAAGTACTTATTAAAATGAATAAAATAATAAAAGTTAATAAGTACTCCTAAAAATCTAGAACCGTGTGTGACTACTCCTTATGAAACCTAAAATAATAAAATACTAGTTTTTAAAACCGTGTGACTACTCCCTAGGAAATCTAAAAATAATAAAATATTAAAATCTATAGACTACTCCCTAGCAAACCTAGGACATGTGTTTAGAACTTTCACTAAAGTAAACAATTTATTTAATATTTTTTAACTCTTTCTTTTTCTAAAAGTAGTCTTCTTGTCAAAGCTTTTACTTCTTGGGTGGGCTATAATAATTAAAAATAATAAAATAGTCTAAACTATTAGTATTTTTAAGCCCAACCAATTAAAACTCTCCCTATGCTAAGAGAAATTTTTAGTTATGACGGGAATACGGATGGTACACCACGTGTTTTTATGCAAGTAGTGGAAATTTTTAATTTTCAAGTTATTAACCTTTTAACACACATAACCCACCATTTATATAGGGACACGTGGTGTACCATCTTGTGTAACGGTCACACTGAAAATCTCTCCTATGCTAGCCTTGTTAGAGTAACTCCACCCATGGTGGTTGCTCAAGGGACAGGGTCCAGGAAAAGGCCTGAGGGCCTGTGGGTAGGCCTCCAGCCTTGGAGAGCCCGAGTGAGGGTGGGAGCCCGAGTGAGGGTGGGAGCCCGAGTTGCAAGCCCATGAAGGATTGACAGGCCTGGTGCCCGAAGCCTGTGACGTTAGGTTGACGCAAGGCCTGCGTTTGGCCTTTTTTTTTAATTTTTTTTGCGTCAGGCGCGTACCCCTCACTCGCGAGTGGAGGCGCGTCGCCCGACCAGAATTCAGGGCACGGGCCCGCGCGCCTTAGAAACCCAGTGACCGTTGGGAAGCCACATGGCTTCTCACGGTCCGTTCGATCCCAACAGCTCTTTAATACGAGCCGTCCGATCTGCAACGGTAATAAAAAAAAAGCTAATTTTATATCAACCGTTCGATCTGAAATCAACAGTTGATATTAATCTGCTTTATAAATTTTAAAAAAAATAGTTTTAAAATTAAGAAAAGTTACCGTTGTGACACGTGGCACAATCTGGAGTGTTGGAATTCAAATTTTTTAAAATCCAACGGTAGAGATTAATTATTTGAATAAAAATTAAAAAAAATTGTAAAAAATCCTAAAAAATTTGGAAAAAAATTGTAAAAAATTGTTTTTACTTTTCTATAAATACCACTTCTTCTCCATCTACCTTACACCACAATTTCATATTTTCTCAACTACTTTCAATCAAATTCCTATCTTTCTCTTAAAGGTTCAATCCAATTTTTTTTCCACAAAATGACTACTGATGCAGGTACGAATTGGTCGCTTCTAAAAGATATTGCGTTGTGCACTAGCTGGGTTGAAGTTACTCATAATTCCCTTACAGGTAATAAGATGCAGTTGCGAGAAATGTGGAGTTTAATTCATACCAAATTTCTTGAGCAAATTGGTGGGAAAAGAACCAAAGAATCGATGTCCAGTCGTTGGAAAATACTTAGCCATTCCTTTAGTACGTGGAGAGATGCCTTGACACAAGCTAGTAGTAATGTTCGAAGTGGGGCAAATTATGCGGATGAGGTAAGAATATATTATAATTATTTGTTTGTATTATTATTTTGTTACCTAATTTGATTACAATTATTTGTTTGTATTATTTATTTGTTAGCTAATTTCATTATTATTATTTGTTTGTATTATTTATTTGTGACCTAATTTCATTATTATTATTTGTTTGTATTATTTATTTGTTACCTAATAATTTCATTATTATTATTTGTTTGTATTATTTATTTGTGACCTAATTTCATTATTATTATTTGTTTGTATTATTTATTTGTTACCTAATAATTTCATTATTATTATTTGTTTGTATTATTTATTTGTTACCTAATAATTTCATTATTATTATTTGTTTGTATTATTTATTTGTTACCTAATAATTTCATTATTATTATTTGTTTGTATTATTTATTTGTTACCTAATAATTTCATTTTTATTCATTTGTAGCAACTTCAAGCACAAGCATGGTATGCTGCCAAAATCAAATCAAGAAACAAATAATTCAACCGGTGGGAATGATGGAATATTGTTAACGATTGTCTTAAATTCAAAGTTGTGCCTGTTGGTCCAGAAGTATGCATGAACAGCACCCCTCTACACAACACCCCTCCACACTATACACCCGATCATGGCTTCCATGTTGATGAAGAAGATGGAGAAGAAGCGCCTAAAACGCCCATTCCTGAACAAGCGTCGGGGTCGACCCGTTATCCAATTAGACATGAAGGTAAGAAGGCTTCAAAGAGGAAAGGGAGTGCTTCCAAGAATGATTATGGAAAGTACATGCAAGAACTTGCTCATGAAGGTGAATTGACGTTGGCACAAGAATTGGTGAAATATGAGGCTGAAAAGGCTAGAGATGAGGCAAAAGCTGCAGCTATTCAACAAGCATTTCAAGCTGAACAGAGGGAAAGAGAGCTACTTAGGCAAGAAAGGGAGTTGCTTAGAGAAGAAAGAATTGCACAACGAGATCGTGACATTATGAACACGCATTTAGAAGGGATGTCTCCAAATTCTAAATATTTTTGGCAGTCGGAGAAAGCGGATGTGGTGCAAAGGAGGCGTGCAAGAGAAGCGAGATCAAGACAAGATGGTCCTAGCACAACAAGACAAGATGATCCTAGCACCACAGATTGGTTAAGTGATGATGAATAGGGTACTTTTTGTAATCGAAGCCCATAGTTTTCCAATCACTTTCGGTTGTAATTTATTATTTATGTTGTTTCCAATTTATTGAAGTTAGTACTTTATTTAAAGTGAGAGTACATTTATTTAATTTCGTAATATATTTATCCTAATAATAGAATCTTTATTCATCAAATTGTTCACGTATACTGAAATTATAAAACACATAAAATAAAACTAAAAAACTCACCAAATGGAATTACATAAACACACCAAATAAAATTACATAAACATACCAAATAATAAAAAACTCACTACAAAAAACACACCAAATAAAATTAAATAAACACACCAAATACAAACAAACATACTAAATAAACTTAAGTATCTTCAGCTTGTTTCAATGCCCACTGGTGCTCTATCAAGTCAATTTGTCGATCATTGTGCATAGATGACCTTTGAAGTGCAGTATATCGTTGAATGACCCTTTCATTGTAACATCCATCCCTTTCTAATGGCTTGTGTTGCACGGGTTCTTCGGTGGCATCATGCGCACACTATATCCGTGTTCTTGAATTATTCATCGTGTTTGGCTCTGGCTCATATTCATCAACCGCATCATAATCGAACTCATCTTCCACAATCATGTTGTGAAGAATGACGCACGTCATCATGATGGATCGAAGTGACTCTACATTGAACATTCTGGCAGCACCCCTGACGATCGCCCAATGAGCTTGAAGGATACCAAAACAACGCTCCACATCCTTCCTCCACCTTTCTTGACAGCTTGCAAAGTGTTTTTCCTTTGCACTTCGCAGACGTGGCATTGTTTTGACAAATATTTCCCACCGTGGGTAAATGCCATCAGCTAGGTAGTATGGCTCGTCGTACCTACGTCCGTTGACGACGTACGTGACTTTTGGTGCCTTCCCTTGCAGGACGTCGTTGAACACTGGGGATTAGGCAAGGACGTTGAGATCATTTTGAGCCCTCGGAACCCCGAAAAAAGCGTGCCATATCCATGTATCAAAAGATGCCACTACCTCTAAAATGATAGATTTTGCTCCTTTTCTGTCCCCATATGCACCTTGCCATACACTTGGACAATTTTTCCACGTTCAGTGCATACAATCGATGCTTCCTATCATCCCAGGAAAACCTCGCATCTCGCCCCTTCTTCAGAAGCATTTGCAAGTCCATGTGAGTAGGTTTTCGGAGGTACTCTACAGTGTATAAAGATTCGACTGCTCAGCAAAACCTCATCAGGGCCTCAAGAATGGTTGATTTCCCCATCCTCATTATCTCATCCACTTGGTCTGCAGATGCTCCATTGCAAGCATCCACAACACAGCAATGATTTTTTGCTCAGGCAGGAGACCCATAACACCACAAGCATCATTCTTTTGCACAAAGTAAGAATCATGGTTGCAAACATCAGTCATGATTCTGTTAAACAAATGTCATTCCATTCTAAAACGGTGTCTGAAGTACGTATCAGGAAATGCATTGTTATGGACAAAGTAATCGTCCAACAGCTCTTCACCCAGTCGTTGCCTACTTCTATCAAGGTTTCTTGAACGGCTGGGCCTGTATATCTGAGCAACAGTCTGGATGACTCGACGGGAATGTGAGGCTCTGGCCAATCTTGTTTCGTCATCTCTCCTTGTACGCTCCTCATCCTCTTCCATCTCATTTTCGGATATCTGAAAGTTGAACATTCCTTCAGATTGGTTAAACAATTCTTCCTCTTGCTGATCGATTTCCCACATCATCCTTGATGAAGAAGAAGACATTATAAGGATGGATGGTGAAGAAGAAGCAGAAACTATGAATAATGAGATAGAAATGTTGAGAAAATTGGTGTGAGATTTGTGAGGATTGATGGTGGATTATATGGACGATTCAGAAAGGATTGGATTGTAGATAAGGCCACGTGGCATGCCGTCATTCGTTAAAAATCTAATCGAAATATATCCTTAAAGATTCTGAAAAGATAATGACACTTGGCACGATCGTATTGGATAAAAATCTTATTGAAATTGATCTCCAATAATTATTTTTTCGGATAATGACACGTGGCGCAATTTTGAACGAGTTAAAATCTGATCGAAATCTATCGTCAAAGATTCTCAAAAGATAACAACACGTGGCACAATGACATTGGATAAAAATCTTATCGAAATCCATTGCTAAATAATTGTTTTTTTTATAAAATGACACGTGGCGCAACGAGAACGATTTAAAAAATCTTATCCGAAATTACAAATAATTGTATTTTGTATTATTTAAACAAACAAAAAAAACTAATATTTTATTGCCTATTGCCAAGGGGGAGGGCTCCAAGGGTGGAGATGCAAATGACAATTACTGTTCATTAAGGGTAGTTACTATTCATTAAAGGCAATTATTGTTCAATAGGGTGAATTCAATAGTGGATTGCCAGGGGGAGGGCTCCATGGGTGGAGTTGCTCTTACTGCCTCTATCGTTGGTCAGTGATCCAATTTTTTGTTTTTAGATTAGTTGGTTTTTCCGACCAAAAAAAAAAAGATTAGTTGGTTTTTTACTATTAGTTTAAATAGTCGGTTGTATACTCATATTCAAACGTAAAGTTATAGTATTTGGCTCAAGACGTGTATGTTAATTTGTGGTGAGTTTAGTGTTGTAGTGCAATTAAAACACAAAAAGGTAATAAAACCCCTCTAGTTTAGTCTTTTGTTCAATTAATTTCGAATTGAATCATCACATTCTAATCGTCTTTTAAACTAATTACATAGAAAAAAATTTGTGAGATGAAACCATGTGTCATGTATGTGCATTTGCTTTAAAACTTTACAGTATTATATAGGTTGATCCAAAAGTTGATTACTTCTAGTTGGTTATTTTTCATGTTGGACTTTTTTTCTTGGATCAGATAAATTACAAAGATATGGATTTGTGAATAAAACCTATGTGTTGCATTTGTGGGTGCCTCAAATTGTGTTTTTGTTTCATGCATAGCACAATATTTATGAAACTGCAGCAAAAGTACACACTATTTTTGAAGTATAACCAAAAGAACTCACACTATTTATGGAACCACAACACAATAACCTACAATATTTATGAAACATAACCAAAATAACTCACAGTATTTATGGAACCATAGCAAAATAACTCATACTACTTCTGAAACTAAATCAAAATAACCTACACTATTTTGGAAACTACAGCAAAATAACCAACATTGTAGCATCCCACATCGCCCAGGGGAGTAGATCATGTAGGCCTTATATGTATATTCTCATCTCTACCTAGCACGAGGCCTTTTGGGAGCTCACTGGCTTTGGGTTCCATCAGAACTCTGAATTTAAGCGAGTTTGTGTGATAGCAATCCCATGATGGGTGACCCACTGGGAAGTTCTTGTGTGAGTTCCTAGAAACAAAACCGTAAGGGCGTGGTTGGGGCCCAAAGCAGACAATATCGTGCTACGGCGGAGTCGAGAACGAGATGTGGGGGGCCCGGGCCGGGATGTGACACTTTGGTATCAGAGTCAATCCCTGACCGGAAGTGTGCCGACGAGGACGTCGGGCTCCTAAGAGGGTGGATTGTAGCATCCCACATTGCCCAGGGGAGTGGATCCTGTAAGCCTTATATGTATATTCTCATCTCTACCTAGCAAGAGGCATTTTAAGAGCTCACTGGCTTTAGGTTCCATTGGAACTCCGAAGTTAAACGAGTTCGTGCGAGAGCAATCCCATGATAGGTGACCTACTGGGAAGTTCTCTTATGAGTTCCTAGAAACAAAACCGTAAGGGCATGGTCGGGGCCCAAAACGGACAATATCGTGATATGGTGGAGTCGAGCTCGGGATGTGGTGGGGGACCCGGGCCAGGATGTGACAAACATTATTTCTAAAATATAGCCAAAATAACTCACACTATTTCTGAAAACTGAACCAAAATAACCTACACTCTTTTTGAAACTACAGCAAAATAACCAACATTATTTTTGAAACATAGCCAAAATAACTCACACTATGTTTGGAACTAATGCAAACTTACATACTATTTCTAAAGACTAAACCAAAATATTTCACACTATTTATGAAAGAGAACAAAATAACCATTATTTTTGGAACTACAACAAAATAACATACACTATTTCTAAAAGTGATCCAAAATAACCTACTATTTCTGGAACTATACCAAAATTAGACACTATTTTTTAAAACTGAACCAAAATAACCTACACTATTTTTGAAATTACAGCAAAATAACTCACACTATTTCTAGAACTACAACAAAATAACTCACACTATTGCTTGATGTGGAATTTGCTTTTCTTGGAAATAGAACGTACAATGTTGGATTCAATTACAAAGAGAGCACATGAAGTTTCAAAGTGAAATTTGGAAATTCTAGAAGGGTAAAACTTTAACTTTATTATATTAGGTAAAGAAGGTGAATGCACTAACATGAATGAGGATCCTCTTTGGATTCTCAAATCGTATCCGTTCATTGTATATCGTGCGATCAGTTTTCGATCACAGTTAATTTTCAAATCTGTGTAATAATATTAAAAAAAAGAAAACAAATTGGTGACAAGTTTGTGCAAATTCATGGAGTAGAAGAGAGGGTTGGAGAAGAAAACCCAAAAAAAGAGAGAGAGAGGGTGTAAAAACCAAGGTAGACATTAATGCTTTGCCATGGAAAAAGCAAATGGAATTTAATTTTCGATCACATTTGGATTTGAATAGGATAATGGGCTTGGTTGGATTTCGTCAGGACCAAGTTCGAAAAAAATATTTATTGTTGGTTTGGGCTTTTAATGTAGTCCGTGAGTTGTTATATTTGTAGGGCTTGATACATGAATAGTTGTGTCCTTAGGATTAAATTTTAAGACATTTTGATTAAATAATAGTTTAGAGTGATTTTTGGTTAAATTAAAGTTAGCCCAACCCCTTTTTATTAAAGCTCCATTTTTTTTATTCCCCAATATTACATAAACACTAGAGTATCTTGTAACCAAAGTTCAATTCTCCGTTTTGATTCTAATTACCTTTACATAAACGTGCTATTAATGGAGAAAATCTTCATTAGGGATGAGATTACGAGAAATTCCCCCCTAATAATCAATTACTAGTTTTAGAGGTGTTTATCTTGTCAGTTAATCTTTTTTCACATATTAAATGGTGAATTATTCATCCTACTAAAAGGCTTGTAACGTGATAAACTAGTGACAACAAAGTATGTCTACCAAATCACATGTTCATGTTAGAATTCATTAGATATATTGTATTTATGAATGTAAAAAGAAAATATGTATATCAAAACGAGTTTGTATATTTTTGGATTGTTTTGGAAAAGAATGACATTTTCTAAAAGCTGTGAAAAACAGTGAATGTTCATTCATTCAGAGAGAGTGATGAGCACTTGAGCTTGCCTCTAACTGTTACATCAAGTAATCCTAGCCATCCATCTTACAACCTATGAGTCTAAGACAAGTGGCACACCTAAGACCCTTGAGTCATAATAGAACAAATACATTTCAAAATTCCACTTGGCAATATAAGCACAGATTCACAACAACATTTCTAATTAACTCCGCCAACAAGAAATCAGTGTGGCAATTTATAATTCAACACTCTCCTTTAAATTGTATATTGATTTCACTCCAATAAGCTCTTTGAGATAATTGAACTGATCATTTGCTAATGCTTTTGTGAATATATATATCTACACCTTTTCTTTTGTTTGGACAGTAGATCAATTCAATAACACCCTCTTGAAGTGCATCATTGACAAAGTGATGCACTATGTACCCTGCCTCAAACAATAACCAGGATTTTTTTTTTTTAAAGGGACCAGCTAGTGGCTTCGTCACTGCAGGTTACCTTTTTGGGAGCCGGAAAAACTTACTGAGGCATTTCAGTCACCCCTAACCATCATTGTATGATCACACGCGCTGGGAATCAAACCCAATATGAGCCATGTGAAATACGGGTTTGGAATTCATCCCTAACCACTAAGCTACCCTATGGTGGTTAACAATAACTAGGCTTTCATATGTGTATAATTTCTCTTGTATAAATTTCTCGAGTGATTTTCGTGATCTAACAAAATTTAAAGATCCACAAAAATTGTTGTGTCTAGGGTTTTCTCTATTTTTTCTTTTAATTTGGTTATTACAGCTAGGGTTTTTTTTTAATTAAAATGCTGAGGAATTATGTGCGAGTGTAATTATTCAACAATTTTGCAAAACAAATTACAAGGCAAAGATCATGGACAAATTGCTAGAAAATAGGAAAGATATTTGATTACGATAATTATTTATTTCCTAATGGAGTGATTAATCACTTCATTGTAATCATATAATTACATCAGATAAGGCTGATCTGGTTGTTCCTTTATTTTCTCCACTGCACTGCTCAGCTCACCACAACACTGTAGTTTAGACTCCACGACTAATTCAACACCCAACAAATTAGGATCTCAAAGATGCAGACTCCACTCTATCTAAATTTTAGTATTTAAGCTCCCCAGAGTACTATACTTCTGACACTAACTCTCTTTGGCAAGCTAGCTAATCAATCTACCACAATGACCGACCAACATCAATCAAGTGCTCAAGCGGTAAGTGCATATGTTTATGAGATTCATCAAAATATACACATTTGTTTTGTTCTGGCAATCTTTTGTACTTTGCTAATCACAATACACAATTTAATGTTGCTATGAAATCCAAATCCGGGGAAGCGGCCCGATATGTGAATGCCGATTCATTGATCTATCTATGATATACTCATAATTCCACTAGATCAATATCTAGCCAGTTTACATTTGGGTTTCTACTTTGTATCTTGATGGCTGTTCGTAAACGAACCTAATATATATTTGTATATATGCAACTAAAATCCAGGAAAACACTACGAATGAAAATGAAGCAGCTAGAAGGGCCCAAGAGCAACTCGATATAAATAACTGGCTGCCCATCACTGCTGACAGGAATGCAAAATGGTGGTACTCAGCTTTCCACAATGTCACGGCTGTTGTTGGTGCAGGAATACTGGGCTTACCGTATGCATTATCAGGATGTGGCTGGTAATGTATTCTTCTTCTTTCTATATATTAAAAAAAAAAATTATATATATAGATACATATATATAGTTACACGAGTACGAAATTTAGTTCTTGCTAATATATATACTACATATAAACTAAATAAAATTTCGAGATACTTACGTTTGATCTTATGGTACGTTGATATTTATTTGTTCAGGGGCCCTGGAATTGCAGCCATTTTCTTGTCATGGGTGATCACTTTCTACTCATTCTGGCAACTGATTAGACTGCATGAAATAGTACCCGGGCAGCGTTTTGATCGATACTCGGAACTAGGGCAGCATTGTTTTGGGCCAAAACTAGGGTACTGGATTATCATGCCTCAGCAGATGACTGTGCAGGTGGCTTCATGCATTGTGTATACAGTCACTGGTGGCAAGTCATTGAAAAAATTCTTCGAACTCGTTGTTCCAAGCATAGGCCATATTAGACAAACATATTTTATCCTCTTCTTTACTGTATTGCAATTAGGGCTCTCCCAATCTCCCAATTTCAATTCTCTGAAAGGAATTTCTCTCCTCGCGGCACTCATGTCTTGCGGGTATATATTCCTTCCTTCTTAATCATTCATTTCTTAGTTATTTCTGATGATAATGCTATATATTTGTTGCATGCAGTTACGCGATGATAGCATTTGTGACATCGACAATCATGGGTGTGAAAAACCACGAGCATGTTGATCATTCGCTTCGATCTCATACGACACCAAGCCAAGTATTTGATATGTTGGGTGGATTAGGAACAATAGCATTTGCTTTTGCCGGACACAGCGTGGCTTTAGAGATTCAAGCCACAATCCCTTCAACTCCAGAGAAACCCTCAAGAATTGCAATGTGGAGAGGCGTTGTCGTGGCTTACGTCATCGTAATATTTTTCTATCTTGCAGTTGCAATCTCTGGCTTTTGGGCTTTTGGCAATACTGTAGAGGATGATGTTCTCATCTCACTAGAAAAACCTGCTTGGCTCATCGCAGCCGCTAACCTAATGGTGTTTTTCCATGTTATAGGAAGCTATCAGGTAATTGAACAAACACACACTTATAACTAGTAAAAGCATGCATACATTATTATATACCATTAAGACAGTTATACGGCATTATCAATTAACTACTTAATTAATTGCTAATGCTTCCTTATTTTTTATTATATATATATTCAGGTCTTTGCAATGCCTGTGTTTGATCTGATCGAGTCAGTTTTAGTAAATAATTTACGTTTCAAGCCAGGATTACTATTGCGTTTCATTGCTCGCAGTGCATACGTACGTAAGTACCATTCTCTCTATGAATAATAAAACTACTACTGGCCGGTATATTTATGACCAATGTCTTACACTTTTTGCTCAAATATGTGACATCTTTTGTGAATAGATGATGTTTGATTTTCTTGAAACTTTTTACAGTCGTAGCAGGGTTCATTGCAATGTGCATTCCATTTTTTGGAGGATTGTTAGGACTATTTGGAGGTTTAGTGTTCTCCTCGACATCTTATTACGTAAGTTCATATACAATCTCAATTGATGAAACAACGACACAGATTATTTAACATTTTATTTATCTTGGTAATTAGTATAGGTGTAGCATTTAAGTTGCTGAATTGAATTTGGTGCAGATGCCTTGCGTTATGTGGATTGTCGTTCACAAACCAAAAAGATTTAGTATGCACTGGTGGGCCTCATGGGTATGTTCACAAACCCACTTTCTCTCATGCTAATCACACATATGCGGACACGTTGCGCATCACACATATGCGCATGTCAAATCTCAATGCGTAATTGAGTGATGTTCATAAAATATTAGCGAGTTTTTCAGTGACATACTATCTTTATTTTATCAAACTATTATTATGGTTTTTTAAGTTTTTTATATTATGCAAAAGCTAAACTCCACATGTTTTATTTTGTGTTTGATTTCAGTTTTCGATCGTGGTGGGCGTGCTGCTGGCTCTTTTTTCACCCATAGGAGGAGCACGCGAAATTATTATGCAAGCCAAAAGTTACAAAATGTTTTCTTAGTGCTCGATCGTACATTTGTTTATCTACTTAATTAGAATATAGATCATCGAATAGATAGTCTGCAAGATGTGGTTTATAGACAGAAAAGTCCCACATTGTCTTTTTCTTCTTTTGTGTTTTTGCATTCTTGTTTTGGATTTTCTGCAAAAACAAGAATGCAGTGTTGGAACTCAGTTTAATTGTCAGCTAAAATTCATTAATTCATTTGATAGCAAATTTTGAATTCGTTTTGTAGATATCAAAATTTCGGTGAAATAAATGTTCACAAACGATTAAAGTTTCAATGTGTCAGGGCATACGTGGCATGCACCACGTGTCTCACAAAATCATACACATGGATATGACTCATCCAAATCGAACGAGTCATCAAGAATGACATATGTCAACATCTAGCAGAAATGAATTATTTGATTTTTATTTAGTTAAATCAAATGTTAATTGATGGAGTCAAATCACGAACTGGCCCACAAATAGAGTACTGGTTCTTTCGTCAATTAATCAAGCCCACAATCAAGGCCAAATCCATCCTTAGTCAAGGCTTGGAGAGTCTATAAATAGGAGGTTCTAAGACAAAGAAAGGGATCCGAAAATTATTTCATGCCCAGACGCTGATGCTTTGAAATTTTGAAACTCTCAAGCATTCAAACCACCAGAACACTCAAACACTCAAGAAGACTTGGAAAACCCTTCGTGTTCTTCGTCAAATCCCGAGAAGAACCACCAAGCACCCCTACATGTGCTAGCTCCTCCATTGCCAAGAGCCAAAACCTTGTGGCATTCATTCATCCAAGATCAAGTCATTGCGATCCTTGGATCAACAACACTACACATCTACACATTTCGGAGATCAATTCAGAGGATCAAGTTGTAAAGAGATTGTAACCCTACAAATTCATTAATATAAAATTATTTTGTACACGTGTTCTCTTGTCATTTGTCACAAGATATTCGTGTTTACACGTTTTTATGATCCTGAGTCTTGTTCTTTACCTCATATATCTTTGAAGCTTGATAAGCAACTGCTCTCAGTTCAAGTTTTTGTTGTGCTTGATACAATAAAACTAAAATGTATATGAGATTAGACTTATCGTACATAGGCAGAAATGGTGCATGTTGTTTCTGCCATTTCAACTATATTTTTGGCTAATGTTCTTCACTAAACGTGAGGTTCATATTTTTTTGGCTTATGTTTTGCATTGAGAATTAACTAGATTGCGGGATATCTTGTTGGAGTCCTATTGGACTCTAAACTTATCACATCAGGGTTTAAGTTTAGTGGAAGCCGAAATCAGTTAGAGTTAATATATGAATAGATATTATTTCCTTTAAAGTAGGACAATAAGGATAAACATGGTAGAGAGTGGATATCCCATGTTGGAAATCAAATGGAGGGTTTAAGCAAACTGTTTCCGTGCTAGGAGGGAATGATTGAGGTTACACATCTATAAAGGTTCAGTCCCTGCTCAAGGGGAAATGCATGTTCTTATTCAGTAAACTAGCCATATTCTAGTTAGAACATAAGGTCCCCACTGCGTAGAAGACTTACCTCTGTGAACTCATTTACAATGGCTTCTTCAACTATATTTTTGGCTAATGTTCTTCACTGAACGTGAGGTTCATATTTTTTGGCTTATGTTTTGCATTGAGAATTAACAAGATTGCGGGGGTTGGAGCCCTACTGGACTCTAAACTTATCACATCAGGGTTTAAGTTTAGTGGAAGCCAAAATTAGTTAGAGTTAATATATGAATAGATATTGTTTCCTTTAAAGTAGGACAATAAGGATAAACATGGTAGAGAGTGGATATCCCACATTGGAAATCAAATGGAGGTGGGGTTTAATCAAACTGTTTCCGTGATAGGAGGAAATGATTGAGGTTACACGTCTATAAAGGTTCAGTCTCTGCTCAAGGGGAAATGCATGTTCTTATTCAGTAAACTAGCCATATTCTAGTTAGAACATAAGGTCCCCATTGCGTAGAAGACTTACCTCTGTGAACTCAGTTACAATGGCTTGTTCAGGTTTGATTTACACTTTGCTTCTAGTTAATATTGTAATCTATGTGAAGCTAAACTAATAAAATTCCAACATTTGGTATCAGAGCATGTCTTAGCTCTTCATAGATTCATTATGTACTATTTGTTTATTGTGATGACTAAGTCGTGTTTTCATGAGTGTGCTTCTTCAGGAGCAAAGTTGATACAAATTGATATGAAATCAAACTTCATTATCATTTAAAGGAAATCATGTTGATAAACCATTAAAACAAATGTTTATTAAGGAGGTTGCATGGAGAGTGATTCGTAATACATGACATAATAACATTATACTCCAAAGGGTACTAAGTTAATTGGTTGGTTTTATTAATCAGTGTATAAGCTTTTAGTTAGTCTTTGAGCCAACTATTTTCTCCTCCAAAGATTAGAATTTTAGTTGTCTATTTAAGAAGGCAATACAATAAGGATGCATGATCAGACCATATGCATAAAATGTAGTCGTGTATCTTGCCCAAAGGTGTTACATGTATCTGTGATTGATTATTTTTTCAATGAAGTTATTTGATTGTTTTTAGTGGCTTCTTCAGTGAATTCGAATGCTCTAAGTTTATCCTCCATTGAGCCCTTGAATGGACATAATTTTAGGAAGTGGAAGCAAGATGTTGAGATCATGCTAGGACTGATGGATTACGATCTTGCATTGAGGGAAGACCAGCCACCTGCTGTGACTGAAAACAGCACTAATGAGCAAAGGATGAAGGCTAAAAAGTGGGAGAAATCCAATAAGATGACTCTTATAGAGATGAAGAAGTCAATCACTAAGACCGTCAGAGGTGGGATTCCACTGTGCGAGAAGGCGAAAGACTTCCTAGAGGCTGTGGGTGCAAAGTTTAAGGTTTCTAAGAATGCTGAAATGCTTAACTTGATGACCACTCTGACATCACTCAAGTTCGATGGGAAAACCAGTGTTCGTGAGCACATTTTGAAGTTGGTAGACGCTGCAGCCAAGCTGAAGGATCTCAAGATGCCACTTGATGATTCTTTTATTGTCTATATGGCACTCTCATCACTACCTGAATCATTTGAACAACTCAAGATATCATACAACACATAAAAGGAGAAGTGGATCCTTGACGAGATGATCTTTATTTATGTACAAGAGGAGAATAGGCTGAGCAAGACCAAATCTGGACTGTGAATTTGGTCAACTTCAATGCTGTAAAAGGCCAATGGTGAACACTGGTAAGCAAACTAAGCCTTATACTACCTCTAATGTTGTTGCCAATATTCCTTCCTCCTTTAGAGGACCTCAAAACTATAAGGTGAACTTGGAAAACGTGAGGTGTTATTTTTGCAAACAATTGGGACATTTGAAGAAAGACTGTGAGAAAAGAAAGAAATGGGTAGTGAAGAAAGGTAATAAAATTATCAACGTTTTTGTTTGTTTTCAAACTTTACTTGTTGAGGCTCCTCCAAATACTTGGTGGTTTGACATTGGCTGCTCGATACATATTACCAATTCCTTGCAGGGCTTTTCAAGAAGATCGTCAACAAGTAATGAAGTTTTCAAAGTGCATGCTGGGAATGGAAATAAAGTAGCTGTGGAAGCAATAGGCAACCTCAAGCTTAGACTATCTTTTGGCTTTATTTTAGAACTTTTTTATGTTCTTTATGTTCCCTCATTAATTAGGTCTTTAGTTTCTGCTTCAAAACTTGTAAGGAATGGTTTTGCTTTTATCGGAAACGATGAGAGCATAAGGTTATTTATCAAGAATGATATGAATTATTTGCTCAATGTCTTTTAGACAATGATCTTTGGAAATTGGATTGCACCTGAATTATTTAAATTGTTATAATATTGATTCTTCAACTCCGCCGTGTAAGTTTATCTTACATTGCCGGTCCCAAGCCCGGATAAAGGAGGAGGGGGAGGGCGTCAGGTAGTCGACAGCCGGCACTCCATGATTACGTCGAATCCTTATGAATATGAATCCAGAACGAAATCACGCTAAAGCTAGGGCGTCACCCGTAAGTGGCGCGCTGTGTGGCCCGAGCACAGTGATAAGTGAGCAAGGGTCGTTGTATCTCCATCGGCACCCGGATGCAGTGTTAAATGAGCAAGGGGGCTATAGAAACTTCTTTTCGAACGACTCCACTCAAAGTTGTTTGGGAGCATATGCTCCTATCAACTTTACACGGGACACACAAAAGAAGTACTTTGATCCTATTAGACGGGGAATGGTGAAGAAGCTAGGACAGAAGGGTAGAGTTCAAGAGAGCAAAATGCGTTTAGGAACGTGGAATATAGGAACCTTGACGGGAAAATCTATGGAAGTAGTAGAAGTTATGGTGAGGAGAAGGATAAATATTATGTGCCTACAAGAAACTAAGTGGGTTGGGCGTAAGGCAAAGGATCTAGAAAACTCAGGGTTTAAACTATGGTATTCGGGCACAAATAGAACGAGAAACGGTGTTGGCATCATCGTGGACAAGACCTTGACACAAGATGTTGTAGATGTTAAGAGGGTAGGAGATAGAATCATGGCAATCAAGATTGTAATAGGACAAGAACTTATCAATGTGATTAGTGCGTACGCACCTCAAGTAGGGTTGGATACGAGTTCGAAGGAGAAATTTTGGGAAGACCTTGGAGACTTGGTGCAAGGAATTGCTCAGACGGAGAAGTTATTTATAAGAGGAGATTTAAATGGACACGTGGGCAGGGAGACAGGCAATTATGGAGGTTTTCATGGTGGCCATGGTTTTGGGGAGAGAAACGAGGATGGGGAAGCTATCTTGGATTTTGCAATGGCATATGATCTCTTCTTAGCCAACACCTTCTTTAAGAAGAGAGAAGAATATGTGATCACCTACAAGAGTGGGTCGTCAAAAACACAAATAGATTTTCTCCTAATGAGGAAAGGGGATCGTATAACTTGTAAGGATTGCAAAGTTATACCAGGAGAGAGCGTGGCTAATCAACATCGCTTGTTGGTGATGGATGTACATATCAAAAGAGTGAGAAAAAAAGAACAAGACTTGGAAGTGCCCAAGGACTAGATGGTGGAATCTAAAAGAAGAAAAACAAGCTATTTTCAAAGAGAAAGTAATCACCCAGTGTGTGTGGGATAGAGAGGGGGAAGCTAACCAAATGTGGGATTCCATGGCTAGTTGTATCTGAAAAGTAGCAAAAGAGGTATTAGGAGAGTCCAAGGGCTTTGCCCCACACCAAAAGGAATCTTGGTGGTGGAATGAGGAGGTACAAACAAAGGTGAAGGCTAAGAAGGAATGTTGTAAAGCCTTATACAAGGATAGGACCGATGAAAATGGTGAAAGGTATAGAAAAGCGAAGCAAGAGGCGAAGAAAGCTGTGAGAGAAGCTAAGTTAGCGGCTTATGACGATATGTATAAGCGACTAGATACCAAAGAAGCAGAGTTGGATATCTATAAACTAGCAAGAGCAAGGGAAAAGAAGACAAGGGACCTAAACCAAGTGAGGTGCATCAAGGATGAAGATGGAAAGGTTCTTGCTACAGAGAACGCGGTTAAAGACAGATGGAAAGGTTATTTTCATAATCTTTTCAATGAAGGACATGAAAGGAGTGCTTCTTTAGGGGAGTTGAGTAACTCAGAAGAGTGTAGAAACTACTCTTTTTATCGTAGAATCCGGAAGGAAGAAGTGGTTGTAGCTTTGAAGAAGATGAAGCATAGAAAAGCAGTAGGCCCAGACGATATACCAATCGAAGTGTGGAAAGTTTTGGGAGAGACAGGTATAACATGGCTCACTGACCTTTTCAATAAGATTTTGAAAATGAAGAAGATGCCAAATGAGTGGCGAACGAGCACTTTGGTGCCTATCTACAAGAATAAGGGCGATGTACAAAATTGCATGAACTATAGGGGTATTAAGCTAATGAGTCATACAATGAAGCTCTGGGATAGAGTCATTGAGCATAGATTGAGGCAAGAGACACGGGTTTCGGACAACCAATTCGGGTTCATGCCAGGGCGCTCAACCATGGAGGCAATCTATCTCTTACGAAGATTGATGGAAAGATATAGAGATGGGAAAAAGGATTTACACTTGGTCTTTATAGATTTGGAAAAAGCGTATGATAGGGTCCCAAGAGACATTCTTTGGAGGATTTTAGAGAAGAAAGGAGTACGAGTAGCATATATCCAAGCTATACAGGATATGTATGAAGGAGCAAAGACTGCCGTAAGAACTCATGAAGGACAAACCGAAAGCTTTCCCATAACTGTAGGATTACATCAAGGCTCATCCTTAAGTCCTTACCTTTTTGCGTTGGTAATGGATGAGTTAACAGGACATATTCAAGGTGATATTCCTTGGTGTATGCTTTTCGCAGACGATATAGTGTTGATAGATGAAACTCAGGAAGGGGTAAATGCAAAGCTTAACCTTTGGAGAGAAGTGTTGGAATCTAAAGGTCTTCGCCTAAGCCGATCAAAGACAGAATATATGGAGTGCAAGTTCAGTGCAAATGGAGGCCAAAACGAGTTAGGGGTGAGGATCGGAGATCAAGAAATACCAAAGAGCGACCGTTTTCATTACCTAGGATCTATCTTGCAAAAGAACGGAGAATTAGATGGAGATCTCAACCATAGAATACAAGCTGGATGGATGAAGTGGAAGAGTGCATCCGGCGTGTTGTGTGACCGCCGTATGCCACTGAAGCTCAAGGGAAAATTTTATAGGACGGCAATAAGGCCGGCGATGCTGTATGGCACAGAATGTTGGGCGGTGAAGCATCAACACGTACACAAAATGGGTGTAGCGGAGATGAGGATGCTTCGTTGGATGTGTGGGCACACGAGAAAGGATAAGATTAGGAATGAGGATATCCGGGGTAAAGTAGGAGTAGCCGAAATTGAAGGAAAGATGAGAGAAAATCGGTTACGGTGGTTTGGACATGTGCAAAGAAGGCCTACTGACGCTCCGATTAGAAGATGCGACTATGGGACAGAGGTTCAGGGCCGAAGGGGTAGAGGAAGACCTAGGAAAACTTTGGAAGAGACCCTAAGAAAAGACTTAGAGTACTTGGATCTAACGGAGGACATGACACAGGACAAAACACAATGGCGTTCTAAGATTCATATAGCCGATCCCATTCAGTGACTTGGATTTTCCAAGTCTCCAACCGAGAAGTTTTCCTCACTCGGGAAATTAAGGGAACACTACCTCAACCTACATGCTCCACTCACAAAGCTTCAACATACAAGCTTCAACAAAAGAAAATTCAAAGAACTTAGCGAAGAAGGTTTTGGTGTATTTAACACAATACGTTGAAATTAAGGAAAGCTTATTTATTGATATCCCCGATAAGTTACAAATATGTACATATACTTGAGTCAAAATAAACAAACAAGAGGGAGCCTTCACAAAGGTTGCTTAGGAGAAGTCTCAGCAGTCGGTAGAGCCCCAGAAAGAGAAGGCACCGGAGGGGGATCATTCGGAGCCTCAGTACTGGACAGAACCCTAGAAGGAGGAAGCATCAAAGGTTGATCATTTGGAGCTTCATTACGCGGTACAACCCCAGAAGACGAAGGCAATAAATGCCTTTGGAACAAACCCACAAATCTCTGATGATCAAGTAAAACCTGACCATCAGATTCCTTCATCTGGTCAAGCTTCCTCTTCATGTTTGTAGCATAGTCATGTGCGAGCCGGTGCAACTGTTTATTCTCATGCTTGAGCCCTCTAATCTCTTGTTTGAGACTCATCACTTCAGTCGCCAATTATTCAACTTGGCAGGTTCGAGCAAATAGGCGTTGGGCCATATTAGACACAGAACCTGCACACTAAACACTAAGAGCCAGATAATCCTTAACAGCCAACTCATCAGACCGTTTGGAAAGTAGTCTGTTATCATTGGGAGTGAGAAGGTTCCTAGCCACTACCGCAGTGGTCATATCATTCTTCATCACGGAATCCCCAACGGTAAGAGGACCAGTAGGGGAGACGAATGATGGGCGCCATATGTTGTCAGGAGAAGGCGGGGCTGCCTCTTCAACAAGGTTCAAGTCAAAACGACGGTCGGAGGGGCCAGACATTTTCAAAGGTGTTGAAGAGAGAAGAGGTCGGACAAATCAAGATCTTAGAAGTGCAAGAATGGAGCTTCTACTGGTGGATATTCAAGTGTGCTTTGGAACTTAATGTCAGCCCCTATAAAAATCTGCACTCGACGAAGCTTCAGAAATCGAAGAGGCGCCTGCTCAGAAATCGAAGAGGCGTTTGCTTTCTCAAAAGCTGGGCTGCTCAGAGACCACGAGGGTCGATCTCAGAAATCGAAGAGGCGTTTGCTTTCTCAAAAGCTGGCCTGCTCAAAGACCATGAAGGCCGATCTCAGAAATCGAAGAGGCTTGCTTTCTCAAAAGCTGGGCTGCTCAGAGACCATGAGGGCCGATCTCAGAAATCGAAGAGGCACATACTTTTCCAGCCTTGTCAGCACCTGTCACATGCACACTCAGCTTTGCGGAAATTATGGGCATTATGTCGAAGATTTCTGGCGAAGTAGAAAACACATGAATCGTACTGTTCAATCACTCACTTCCCACACACAACAGTAGCTCATGGGTACCACATATAACTTTGCCAAAGTTCTCTGACAAAGTTGAGACACGTGAAGCTTGCAGCTCCCACTACATCGCTCTGACCAAGAAGGGTAAAAGAATAGCAAAGAAACAACACTAACAAAGTTTAGACACATAAATTTTGAAGGTCTAGCTACCATATTATTACCCACAAGGGTAAAGGAACAGTACCACTGCTGGATAATTGGAAAGTCCCGGTGTGTCAACCTCTGTGATTCGTGGCAAGGTAGGCTAGCAAACATGCTCAACCTTTACTCACATTCGAGAAAACACTCCCAACAAGATTGCTTACTCCAAAATCGAAGAGGCACCGCCCTCCGAATCTCGAGAGCCAAACTCCCAACACGATTACTTTCTTAAAAATCGAAGAGAGGGTAAAGGAACAGTACCACTGCTGGATAATTGGAAAGTCCCTGTGTGTCAACCTCTGTTCTTCATGGCAAGGTAGACTAGCAAACATGCCCAACCTTTACTCACATTCGAGAAAACACTCCCAACAAGATTGCTTGCTCCAAAATCGAAGAGGCACCGCCCTCCGAATCTCGAGAGCCAGACTCCCAACATGATTACTTTCTCAAAAATCGAAGACATCACTATCCGAATCTCGAGAGCCAGACCCCCAGCAGGATTGCTTTCTCAAAAATCGAAGAGGCATCGTTCTCCGAATCTCGAGAGCCAGATCCCCGACAGGATTGCTTGTTCGAAAACCGAAGAAGCATCACTTTCCCAACTTCAAGAGCTGGATCTCCTTGGATAAAGCTTGTCTGTAATCTTCACACGCAACATCAGCTTTCCAGATACCATAGACCACTTTTTCAAAGTGCTCTGACAAAGTTAAAACTTGTGAAGCTGGTAGCTCCCACTACCGTGCTATGACCAAGCAGGGTAAAGGAATAGCATTATTACTTGATGTTAGGGAGACTCCTATATATGTCGACCTCCATCCCCAACGGACAGGCAGACCTGCAAAAATGCTCAACCCTTCCTTTTATCTGAGAGGGCACTCCCAACGAAGCCTTTTGAAATATTCAGCTTTCTTTCCCCCCGATAATACCTCTGTAAACAAGCTATACTAGAGCAAGAATATCTTATATCATTAGGGTTAAAAGCAAGAGTATCCCATATCATGTTTTTTCCCCGTCTTTTCCTTTGGCCTTGTTCTTACCTGCAAGACAAGGAGAAAGAGAGCAATCAGTCAGCACTTGGAATCAAGCTTCCAGCTAGGAACTGACTGCCTGGAACCCCTTACCTGATTACTTACCTGGCATTGCTCTCGAGTACTCATCTTCAACATCTTATGCTTCCAGGGAAGATACCGCATCTGCCTGAGGAACAGATAGGGCAAGTGAGAAGGATACAAGGAAGCATGTGGAGACAAGCGTAACAGCACACGTGTCGATACATCCACTACTTTGTCAAAAGCAAAAGTATCCCATATCAGCAGGGTCGAACGTACTCTAGATTTGATGGACTTGTTTTGACCTTCAAATTCTTCAGTCGGCCTTATACTCTGGAGGAAACTAGAAAACCCTCCAGCCAAGTTCAAGAATAAGCATGTGGAAAGTTACTTCTTCAAAAGCAAAAGTATCCCATATCATCTCTTCTCATTTTTCTTCTCTTTATCCTTCATGCTGCCTGCAAGATAGGGAGAATGTGAACAATCAGCCGGAGCTCTGATTGCTTACCTTGTCTGTCACATCTTTCAGCAGATCCCCTAGCTCGGCGACTTGGGGGACTCCTACTACATGGTTTGTATCGCGCTTGACCAAGCCTGAAACTACAAGTAAGCTTCAAGTGACATTGATACATTACCTTGTGCATCTCCACCAGTTACAGATACCACCGCTGGATGGAGGAAGAGTACTTCCAGAGAAGATGTCACATCTACCTATGAGACAGATAAGGAAAGTCAAGACGATACCACACTCTGGTACTTAGAAGTTTCGTGGTTACGAGATCATTCTCCCACAATATTTCCTAATGTCATTTGTACTAAATCATTCACTTGTACTCACTAAATGAGAGCTTGAACCTATGTACTTGTGTAAACCCTTCACAATTAATGAGAACTCCTCTATTCCGTGGACGTAGCCAATCTGGGTGAACCACGTACATCTTGTGTTTGCTTTCCTATCTCTATCCATTTATATACTTATCCTCACTAATGACCGGAGCAATCTAGCGAAGATCACAAAAAGTGACCGTTTTCGCTACCTATGATCTATCTTGCAAGAGAACGGAGAATTAGATGGAGATCTCAACCATAGAATACAAGCTGGATGGATGAAGTGTAAGAGTGCATCCGGCGTGTTGTGTGACCGTCGTAGGCCACTGAAGCTCAAGGGAAAATTTTATTTTATAGGACGGCAATAAGGCCAGCGATGTTGTATGGCACAGAATGTTGGGCGGTGAAGCATCAACACGTACACAAAATGGGTGTAGCGGAGTTGAGGATGCTTCGTGGGATGTATGGTGATAGGAGCATATTTATGTGACTTAGTATGTTTGTTTTCGTGCATTTATGTTCTTAGTTCTTAGTTATGTTAGTAGTTTAAGCCATTTTTGTGTGTTTGTAGGTTCTATGGGCCAAGGATGCAAGAAGATGCATTTTGGAGCATTTTGGAGCATTTTTGGGCTAAGATTGGATGGTGCAAACATGGAGACATGAGGATGGACGTTTTGGGCTTTTGTGTGTGCAAGTGTGTGTGTGTAATTGCAAGGATAAACACATGCAAAGAAGCCCACATGCAAACTCAAGGCAAGAGAGGGAGAAAACACATGCAAAGAAGCCCACATGCAAAGTGAAGACAAAACTCATGGCAAATGTGAAGGAATTGTGTGTGTTTTGTTATTGAAATGATGAAGCATGTGTGTGTAAATGTAAAGGGGAAAACATGGCAGCAAACACATGGCAAAGAAAGCAAACACATGGCAAAGAAAGCAAACACATGGCAAAGAGAAGAACATTGAAGCATACACATACAAAACTCATGGCAAAGGTGAAGGAATTGTGTGTGTTTTGTGGTTGAAATGATGAAGCATGTGTGTGTAAATGTAAAGGGAAAAACATGGCAGAAAATGTGTGTGTTTTGTGGTTGAAATGATGAAGCATGTGTGTGTAAATGTAAAGGGGAAACATGCCAACACACACCCACACAAGCTCACATGCAAAGGAAATGGAGTGGTCCTATCTCAAGCCTATAAATACCACCTTCCATATTCATCAAAGTCATAACAGATTTTCTCTCCAAATTTAGCCAAAAACCACCCCTAGCCACACCACCCATCAATCCTAAACCTTTCCATACCATTCCCCATCCATTCTACACCATAAAAACCACCCAAAACCGTCCAAAACCTCTAGTGCCGCAACTTGCAAGTAAGGAAGGAGAAGGAACATCTTGTGCCGTGCCTAAGCCCAAGCCTTGGGAGTGTTGGAGCGTTTCTAGGTGTTTTCTATCTTTGATTTCAATGTCTAATTTTATGTATCTTTGTTTTGCAAGTATGAGGAACTAAACCCCCCTTTAGCTAGGGGGTGATTCGAAACTATGTTTATGCTTGCAATATGAATTGATTATCTTTGGTTGGAATTTCATAAGTTGTGGATTCAATTTGTTTAACGGTTTGATTGATAACTTATTTATGTATGTTTATTGAGAGTGCACGCTTAATTTTCATGCATAAATATGACGCTAGAATATAAGTGAGTTTCACCTAATCGTTATGAACTTATATTCACAAGTAGTGGAGGTTGCTTATAAACAATCGCGTTAAATGAATTCTTGGCACTAGTTTCATGCTTTTCATAGTAACGAATGCCTCGTCAACACTTATAGTTTTCATGATGCTTAATGATCTTTGATTGTATCTTTATTGTGTTTTTCACGTAAAGGACTTTTGGAGAATGTTGTGAATTGCGTTGCGCAAACCCATCCAATTCATTAACTTAAGGAGAACTTGACGGTTAATTTAAGCGGACCTAATTAACCTAGGGTGTTGAGTTTCATAATTTATCGAAAGACCAACTGAGAATCGATCTTGTATTGCAAGTGTGACATGTGTGGAGAAGAACCCCTTAAGCTATTCCATCATCCATATTTTTCATTGCATTCATATTTACATTTTGCCCTTAATTATAATCTGTCCATTTAATTTAATCTCATCAAAAACAACTCAATTTCCCCCCCCCCCATATTTTGTTAAAGTCTTAGTCGTTCAAATCTATCTTATTTTATGCTTTTAAGTATTTGGAGTCTTTTGAACTTGTTTTGAGTCTTTTGGTTTCTCTTAGTGTTTTAAAAGTTAGTTTTATTTATTTGAGTCAAGTGTTTAGCACCCCTAGTTAATCCCCGGTTAGAACGATCCCTACTTACATCATTACTACAATTGTCACAAATAGGGTTTAATTTGTGTGCTTATATATTTCGCATCAAATTTTGGCGCCGTTGCCGGGGATTAGCAAATTTGCTAATCCCTTGGTTCTTTTCTTTTTGTTTAGTTTGTTTTTGTTTTAGTTTCTGACTTAGTTTTGTTTTCTTTGTTTTGTGTTACTCTTGATATTTGATTTAGTTTTGTTTCTTTGATTTCAGATACTAGAGAAGTAAGACATGGATTTTGCTAACATTCAAGCTCAATTGGCGAATCTTACTTCTCAATTGTCATAGATTGCCGGAAGGACCATAATGCAAAGTGTCCCTACATTTGGCATGTCCTATGGGCACGGATATCAAACTCATCAACATCCTCAATTCAATGTGAACGAAGATGCTTGGGGTTATCAAGGCTATGATCAACCAAGCAACAACATGTTTTCCAATGCTTACAATTCGGCTTGGAGAGATCATTCAAATTATATGTGGGGGGAACCTCAACAATTCCAACAAGATGGATATTGGCAGCCATATGAGGAGTTCTATTCAAGACCTATGCAGCCACCACAGCATCCCCCACAACAATTCCAATCAAATCAAAGTATGCCCATGAATTATAATGAAATTCTTGAAGGACTAATTTCTGTGGCGCAGGGTTTACGAAAAGAAGAACAATTGCCGCCATCAGAAGAGTTCTATCAGTGGCCATATGAACCATCACAGCCACCACAACAATCAACCCAATTCAATTCAGGTACGTCCTTGGATAATGATACACTTAATAAGTTACTCACCTCTTTGAATCAGGGAGTAGAAAATCAAAACCAGGAGATGCAAGACCGAGTCAAAAGATTGGACGAATTGGATATGCAAGTTGGGCAGATTGTGGAATTCATGGCACAGATTCGAGATCAAAGTGAACTTTCCAACTCAAACATTGCAAATTCAAAGGCAGAAAGTGAAATCGATGAAGCCATCACCTTGGAAGGTGACATGAAGGATGAAGCTGTCCCAGAACCATCCAAACACAGCCTGAACATGGATGAATTGCTGCTGCAAGCAGAAGAGGAGGAGGACGACCTGGGCAGTTTAGAAGAATTCTTGCTGCAAGCTCCTCAAATCCCTATGTCATCCAACTCAGGTGAGGAAGTTCTAAATTCACTTCATTCTAACATTATTCCACCGAATGTCCTTTGTCCTTGCAGGTTTTTGATTCCAAATATCAAAGAGAGTGAAAAAGACATTGTGGAAGCTCTTCCAAAGGTGCAAAGTGATATCCCAATTCTTGGTGCACCAAAACAAGTTCCCGAGGGTATTGAAACGTTCAAAGAACCTTGCACACCAAGAAAAGGGATTCAAGAAAATGAAGTGGTTGAAGCATATCAAGAATACATCCAAGAGGCTGTGCATGAGACAATCAAGCCCAAAGCAGTTGAGTTTGATGACACGGGACAAGCCACAACCATCATAGTAAACCTGGCCAAGTTCAAAGTCCCGGAAATGTTCACAGATGTGGTGTTTGTCATTGAGTTTGTGTCGGAAAAAGAAAGTAAACCATCTTCTCCAATTTTAATTTTAATTTATACTAACATGTTTCTGATTTTGATGATTTAGGCACCCACTCTTGAATTTAAACCATTGCCGAATCATTTCAAGTATCACCTCCCATTAAAAGATAAATTCCATGCTTTGGAGCCGAGGGGAGTTTAAGGGAAAGATTCGTCCGGCTAAGGACGTTAAATCAAGCGCTTCTTGGGAGGCAACCCAAGCATTCAACGAAGGGAGACTTTGGAATCGCTAACCAAATCAGATTTGCATTCTTACACCCTTATCTTTACTGCTTTCATTTTGTTTTGTTTAGTTAGTTGTGTTATTTGGTTGATTTCTGTGAGTTTGTGTTATTTAGTTTAAGTGTGGGGAAGGTTAAACAAAGTCTTTTTACATTGATTTACATATTTTACATATTAAAAAAAAATAAAAAATAAAAATAATAATAAAAAAAAACATAAAAGTAAAAATATTTTACAATGATGTGTAAACTAATAGCATTCATTGGTCAGGTGGTGCTTCAGTAGTCGGCGGAGCTTCAGCAGTCGGCGGGGCCAAGGAAGGAGGAGGTATCGGAGGTTGATCAGTTGGAGCTTCACTACGCGGTGCCGCCCCAGAAGACGAAGGCAGATGCGGTTGGAACAAACCCACAAACCTCCGATGATCAAGTAAAATCTGACCATCATTTTCCTGCAGCTGGTCAATTTTCCTCTTCATGTTTGTGGCATAACTGTGTGCAAGCTTGTGCAATTGTTTATTTTCATGCTTGAGTCCTCTAATCTCCTCTTTGAGACTCTGTATTTCAGCCACCAACGATTCAACGTGACGGGTTCGAGCAAATAGGCGTTGGGCCATGTTGGACACAGAACCCGCACACTGCACGCTAAGAGCCAGAGACTCCTTAACCGCCAATTCATCAGACCGTCTAGCAAGCAGTCTGTTATCTCTGGGGGTGACAAGGTTCCGGGCCACCACCGCAGCGGTCATGTCATTTTTCATCACCGAATCCCCAACGGTGAGAGGACCTGTAGGGGATATGAAAGATGGGCGCCATATGTTATCTGGTGAAGGCGGAGCTGCCTCTTCACCAATGTTCAAGTCAAAACGACGATCGGAAGGGCCAGACATTTTCTGAAGGTGTTGAGAAAGAAGAGATTGGACAGATTAAGATTTTGGAAATTGCAAGAAGGGAGTGTTTACAAGAGGGAGCTCAAGTGTGTTGTGGAACACAATTAGCGCCTCTATAAAAAGAAGAAATCGGAGAGGCGCTCCTCAGAGAAGCGTCCTCTCGCAAATCGAAGAGTCGGGGCTCCTTTCTCAAACGCCTGATTCTTTTCTCAAAAGAGGAGTTTCCTTTCTCAAAAGCCGGATTCTTTTCTCAAAAGAGGCGTTTCATTTCTCAAAAAATGGGCTTGCTCAGAAACCACGAGCCGAACCCCGGATTTCAAAAGATCAATTTGTCCAGACGTGTCGTCACTCGTCACATGCAACTGGCAGCTTTGCGGAAATTACGGGCAGCTTTGTCAGAAAGCGCGTAATTTGTACTATTCATCCATCCACCGGCTGCCGACAATGAGTGAGAGAATAGTTCCGGTTGTGAAGAAAAGTCCTATAAGTATTTACCTTCGCCTTCCACAGCAAAGGCACACCCTCTCAGCACTTCTTCATCTCCGAGAATGCATTCCCAAAGAACCCTCTCGAGTCACTCTGTATTCCTCATTCCCTGGGATACCCCTGCAAACAACCCATCCAGAGCAAAAGTATTTCATATCATAAAGGTTGAAAGCAAGAGTATCTCATATCATGCATTCTCCATGTCCTTTTCCTTGTCTTTGTTCTAACCTGCAGAACATGGAGAAATTGCTCTCGAGTACTCGTCTTCCACTGCTGATGTACTTCCAAAGAAGCTCCACATCTACCTGAAGAACAGATAAGGCAAGCGAAAATGATACCAGCAGCATGTGGAGACAACGTACAGAAGAAACAAGCAGAGAAGAATGCAGCTTGCACAATCATCGCAGCAGAAGGAGTCTGAGATGAAGAACTAGAGAAGCTGCCACATCTGCTTGGAGAACAAATAAGGAACTGCAACATCACCAAAGAGTAAAGCTTCGCCGTACAATATCATCAAATCATCACTTGCAAGTAAAAAGCTAAGTGTCACCCCGTTCAAGAGGAAAGCTGTGGAAAGTCAACAAGCACGACCAATGATCACTTATTAGTTCTATTCATTGTCTTTTATCGTGATTTTCAATTTTTCGTTTGCAATTCTTGCGTTACTTAACTGAATTATTTCTTTTCTTTGCAGGAACTTTTGGTTATTTCCACCCTTGAAGTTGATTACAGAATTTTAGCTTGGGGGGTCATCGCTTGGTTTTACTGCAAACTAGGGAAGTTTTCAGTCCAATTGCTTTATTTTGTTTCTTATTATTTATTTATTTTATTTTTATTTGCATTATAGTGTTTTCTGACATTGGGGTATAGATTTCATGGGTCCTTTCCCTCCATCTTTTAGTTTCACTTATATCTTGCTAGCTGTTGATTATGTTTCCAAATGGGTGGAAGCCAAAGCCACCTGGACTAACGATTCAAAGGTTGTTGCAGATTTTGTGAAAACTAATATCTTTGCTAGGTTTGGCATGCCTAGAGTTCTAATTAGTGATGGAGGCAACCCATGGAAATAAAGAAGACCTAGGAATTTCCGACTCCAAAACCAGGTGTTTGCGTTCTTTAACCCTCCTCTCTGTTGCTTTTACTTTGCCATGTTTATCATGTTTCCTCGTTGTTTGTTTGTTTGCTTTTGTGTGAGTTTATGTTTGAAACATTGAGGACAATGTTAGATTTAAGTGTGGGGGGGTAAACAAGTTGCTGTTGCATGATTTTCGTGGGATTTTATTCACCTATCACTTACAATGTTGTTTCTTGCTGTTTTAAGTGTTTTTAGTGTGTTTTTAAGCATGTTAGTATGTTTTGACATAAAAATCCGAAAATTTGACAAAAGTTTGAAAAAAAATTGTTTTGAAAAAGCCAAAAAGAGTTGTTTTTGTGTGTTTGTTTGTGTCTTAGGGTACCTTCCAACACAATAATGAGGATTTGGTTTGTTAATTGCATGACTGTTAAAGAAAGTTATAAACATGGATGGAAGTTTGATATGCTCTTGATTTATGCTTGGTTATAGTTATAGTTTACGAATTCACATGTAATCACAAAGAAAAAAAATCAGTTTTTGTAACATGCTTGAAGGAAGGAACTCAAACTAACACTACAACCTTGAGAGACTTGAGCCTAATACGTTCTTTGGAGAGTTATTAATCTGTGCATTTTTGTTTTCTAAAGTCGTTGCATGATCTCATCATTCTTTGCTTGGTTGCTACTTAGAAGGCGTTTCATCATTTAGTTCCAAATACTAGAACTTATGCCCGTTCCATTCAAAGCATGACATTGATTTGCATAACACATATTCAAGATGAAGTTGTGTAGTGAACTAGAGCCAAAAAGCTTATCCCGTGCATATTTGTTTAAGTTTAACCCCGTTGAGCCTTGTTTAGCCTGTTTTCTTTGTTAAACCACATTTCCCTTACCTAGCCTAGATTAGGACTATCCATACCCTTGTTTTTAAAGCATAATGAAGCATGACTTAAAATGAATTCCTTTTGATTGTCCTTATGCAGAAAACAAGTATGGGGGAATGAGATTTTTGTGTTTTGTGTGCCAAAAGAAAGTAATAAGGCACGGGTTAGAAAAGAAAAAGAAAAAAAGAAAAGAAAAAGAGTTTGAAATAAGTGAGGAAAGACTCACAAGTGTTGTTTATAGTTGAAATCGGCCCTAAAAAGTTGAATGAATAACCCTATTGTGTTTAAAGTTAGTTGCTGCATTCAAAGGGAATTCTAAGCATCAATTTCATTACTTTGCTTATTATGCTTTAAAAACGTTTGTTTCCTTACCTTTCATTGTTAGCCAATCACCCCTAACCCCGTTACAACCCTTAACTTCAATCTTGAGTGTTATGCGTTTCAATATGTGGAGTTTGGGATTGGTACGAGCATATGGTGTCCCTGGTTCTCGCATCTAAGTAGTAGCATTCCAGTCATGAGATCATATCTATACATGCTTAATAAATCCAGAAATTGCTTTCTTTGCTATAAACATATGTGAGTGTTCGTTTTCATGTTTACATCAATCTTCTCACATACACCTAGTGTAGGGTGTGTAGTCAGAAAATCGGAGTGAAAATAAGAGTGTATCTTGTAAGGAATTGAGCAGATTCTCTAAGGCATGTTACTACATTCAAAACATAGTTTTAATTGGTTATATGTGAACTAGTATGTGGTGACTATGATTAAGTATGTGCTCAAGGGTAGGGAAGGCCAAAATATGTGGTTATGATGATCTTTTGCATGTCATGTTGCATTGAAAATCCCTAAGGTAAATATTGGAAGGTTTAGGTTTTGTTTTGTTCTTATGTTTTGTTTCTTTGTTTTGCTCGAGGACTAGCAAAAGCTAAGTGTGGGGGAATTTGATAAGAGCATATTTATGCGACTTAGTATGTTTGTTTTCGTGCATTTATGTTCTTAGTTCTTAGTTATGTTAGTAGTTTAAGCCATTTTTGTGTGTTTGTAGGTTCTATGGGCCAAGGATGCAAGAAGATGCATTTTGGAGCATTTTGGAGCATTTTTGGGCTAAGATTGGATGGTGCAAACATGGAGACATGAGGATGGACGTTTTGGGCTTTTGTGTGTGCAAGTGTGTGTGTGTAATTGCAAGGATAAACACATGCAAAGAAGCCCACATGCAAACTCAAGGCAAGAGAGGGAGAAAACACATGCAAAGAAGCCCACATGCAAAGTGAAGACAAAACTCATGGCAAATGTGAAGGAATTGTGTGTGTTTTGTTATTGAAATGATGAAGCATGTGTGTGTAAATGTAAAGGGGAAAACATGGCAGCAAACACATGGCAAAGAAAGCAAACACATGGCAAAGAGAAGAACATTGAAGCATACACATACAAAACTCATGGCAAAGGTGAAGGAATTGTGTGTGTTTTGTGGTTGAAATGATGAAGCATGTGTGTGTAAATGTAAAGGGGAAACATGCCAACACACACCCACACAAGCTCACATGCAAAGGAAATGGAGTGGTCCTATCTCAAGCCTATAAATACCACCTTCCATATTCATCAAAGTCATAACAGATTTTCTCTCCAAATTTAGCCAAAAACCACCCCTAGCCACACCACCCATCAATCCTAAACCTTTCCATACCATTCCCCATCCATTCTACACCATAAAAACCACCCAAAACCGTCCAAAACCTCTAGTGCCGCAACTTGCAAGTAAGGAAGGAGAAGGAACATCTTGTGCCGTGCCTAAGCCCAAGCCTTGGGAGTGTTGGAGCGTTTCTAGGTGTTTTCTATCTTTGATTTCAATGTCTAATTTTATGTATCTTTGTTTTGCAAGTATGAGGAACTAAACCCCCTTTTAGCTAGGGGGTGATTCGAAACTATGTTTATGCTTGCAATATGAATTGATTATCTTTGGTTGGAATTTCATAAGTTGTGGATTCAATTTGTTTAACCGTTTGATTGATAACTTATTTATGTATGTTTATTGAGAGTGCACGCTTAATTTTCATGCATAAATATGACGCTAGAATATAAGTGAGTTTCACCTAATCGTTATGAACTTATATTCACAAGTAGTGGAGGTTGCTTATAAACAATCGCGTTAAATGAATTTTTGGCACTAGTTTCATGCTTTTCATAGTAACGAATGCCTCGTCAACACTTATAGTTTTCATGATGCTTAATGATCTTTGATTGTATCTTTATTGTGCTTTTCACGTAAAGGACTTTTGGAGAATGTTGTGAATTGCGTTGCGCAAACCCATCCAATTCATTAACTTAAGGAGAACTTGACGGTTAATTTAAGCGGACCTAATTAACCTAGGGTGTTGAGTTTCATAATTTATCGAAAGACCAACTGAGAATCGATCTTGTATTGCAAGTGTGACATGTGTGGAGAAGAACCCCTTAAGCTATTCCATCATCCATATTTTTCATTGCATTCATATTTACATTTTGCCCTTAATTATAATCTGTCCATTTAATTTAATCTCGTCAAAAACAACTCAATTTCCCCCCCCCCATATTTTGTTAAAGTCTTAGTCGTTCAAATCTATCTTATTTTATGCTTTTAAGTATTTGGAGTCTTTTGAACTTGTTTTGAGTCTTTTGGTTTGTCTTAGTGTTTTAAAAGTTAGTTTTATTTATTTGAGTCAAGTGTTTAGCACCCCTAGTTAATCCCCGGTTAGAACGATCCCTACTTACATCATTACTACAATTGTCACAAATAGGGTTTAATTTGTGTGCTTATATATTTCGCATCATATGGGCACACGAGAAAGGATAAGATTGGGAATGAGGATATCCGAGGTAAAGTAGGAGTAGCCAAAATTGAAGGAAATATGAGAGAAAATCGGTTCCGGTGGTTTGGACATGTGCAAAGAAGGCCTACTGACGCTCCGGTTCGAAAATGTGACTACGGGACAGAGGTTCAGGGCCGAAGGGGTAGAGGAAGACCTAGGAAAACTTTGGAAGAGACCCTAAGAAAAGACTTGAGTACTTGGATCTAACGGAGGACATGACATAAAACCGAGCGCAATGGTGTTCTAGGATTCATATAGCCGACCCCACTTAGTGGGAAAATGCTTTGTTGTTGTTGTTGTTATAATATTGATTCATCACTGCAAGTTAAAAGACCATTATCAAATGACTTTTCTTCCATGCTTTGGCATAGAAGATTAGGGCATATATCTAAAACAAGATTGCAATGTTTGGTGAAAGAAAATATTTTGCCTGATTTAAATTTCACCGATCTACATGATTGTATGGATTGTTGCAAAGGGAAGTTGACAAAAATTAAAAAGAAGAATTCAACAAGGAGTCAAAAACTGTTGGAAGTGATCCATTTCGACGTCTGTGGTCCTTTTCCCACAAAAATAATATGTGGAAATGTGTATTTTGTAACATTTATAGATGATTTTTCAAGATATGGATATGAATTTTTAATTTCAGAAAAATCACAAGTCCCAAATTGTTTTAAAATTTTTATAATAGAAATTGAAAACCAATTGGACACTACAATAAAGGTTTTGAGATCGGATAGAGGAGGGGAATATTTTGGTAGGTTTACAGAGGTTGGGCAACATAAGGGACCATTAGCTTTATATCTTGGAGAATGTGGTATTCAAGCTTAATATACCACACTTGGGACACTAGAGCGAAATGGTGTCGCGGAAAGAAGGATTAGAACGCTAAAAGAGATAGTGAGAAGTATGATAAGCCGCACAACTCTCCCTTATTTTCTTTGGGGAAAAGCTTTGAAGATGGCAAATCATGTGTTGAACCAAGTCCCGAGCAAAGCTGTGAATAAAACTCCATTTGAGATTTGGACCTCGAGGAAACCTAGTCTCAATCATCTTCATGTTTAGGGGTGCAAGGCAGAGGCTAGGATGTATAATCCACAAGAAATGAAACTTGACTCGAGAACCGTAAGTTGTCATTTTATTGGTTTTCCTGAAAAATCTAAGAGTTACAAGTTTAATGCTCCAAACTTGCACACTAGAGTTTTTGAAACCAATAATGCGAAGTTTATTGAAGAATAAGTCAACCATGACGGAGGAGATTCAAATAGCTTTATTTTTTTAGAACATAAAGGTCCCACTGATTTTCATGGATGAGATAATCAACATGGGTCAAATGCCATGTAAACCATTATGTTCAAACCTGAGGTATTCCTGGAATTGGTGGTATAATCAATGATTATACAAATAAGCCAATGCATGAACATGTTATCGAGGAAGCTGCTGGGGAAAGCCCAATAATAAATGAAATACCGAGAAGAGTATCACAAAGGGTTCGAAGGTCAGCGATCTCTAAAGATTATGCGACCTACTTGACTGATGTGGAGCATGATGAGGGAATGTTGGTTGATCCAACAACCTATATGGAAGCAAGGAACGGTGAGAATTTTCAGTCTTGGAAGCATGCAATGGAGGAGGAAATTAAGTCCATGCAAATTAATCAAGTGTGGTTATTGGTGGAGAAAACAAATTTAATGAAACCCATTGGATGCAAATGGGTGTATAAGACGAAGAGGAACTCGAAGGGCAAAGTTGAAAGGTTTAAAGCGAGATTTGTGGCCAAGGGTTTCAACCAAAGGGAAAGAGTGGATTGTAACAAAACATTCTCACCTGTTTCATCAAAAGATTCTCTTCGTATGATCTCGACATTGGTGGCACACTTCAACCTAGAATTTCATCAAATGGACATTAAAACCGTTTTCCTCAATGGTGATCTTGAAGAGGATATTTACATGGAGCAACCTCTTGGTTTTGTAGAAGAAGGAAAGGGTCATTTGCTTTGCAAATTAAGCAAATCGATATATGGGCTGAAGCAAGCATCAAGACAATGGTTTATGAAGTTTGATCAAAAGGTAACATAAATTGGTTTCATTGAAAATACGGTTAATGATTGCATTTATTTCAAATGCATTGGTTCGAGATTTATTTTTCTCATTTTATATGTGGACGACATACTTCTTGCAAGCAATGATTTTAATCTTTTATTGGAAACTAAATCATTGTTGTCAAGAACTTTTGACATGAAGGATCTCAGGGAAGCCTTTTTTGTACTTGAGATTGAGATCATCAGGGATAGGTCAAGAAATTTGTTAGGAATTTCACAAAAGGCATACATTGAAAAATGTTTTAAAACGATTTAATATGGACTGTTGCTCTGGAAGTGAAGTGTCAATGAGTAAGGGTGATAAGCTAAACAAGTCTCAGTGCCCTAAGAATCAATTGGAAATGCAAGGCATGTTGAACAAACCATATGCATCTTTGGTAGGAAGCTTAATGTATGCTTAAGTATGCTCAAGTATGCCAAACTTGGCATATTCAATAAGCGTGCTTGGTAAGTTTTAGTCAAACCCAGGAGAGTAACGTTGGGTGGCTGCCAAAAAGATGTTGAGCTACTTGCAAAAACGAAGTCGTGCATGCTTGTGCATAAGAAGTGTGAAAAGCTTGAAGTAGTAGGTTACTCAGACTCAGACTTCGCAGCAGGGGTGGGTTCAAAAAACCAAAAATCGAAAAAAACCAAAAACCAAACCGAACCGAAACTGAAAAAACCGAACCAAATGAAAAAACCGAACCGAATTGAAAAAACCGAACCGAACCGAATTCTTTTGGTTCGGTTCGGTTTTAGTGATCTAGAAACCGAACCAAACCGAACCAAACCGAATTAATTAAATTAATTTTTTTATTTAATTATTTGTTTTGGGTATTATTTTCTAAACCCAATTTGTAAGTTAAAATGTGCTAACCCAATGTGTTGCCAAACTTTAAGCTCAAAATATTAAAAAAAGGCCTATAAAAACTCTAAACCCTAACCTATTATTTCTCCCCCATATAAGGTTCCGGAACCAAACCTCTTCCCGAAGTACCTACATCCATCTTCATAGCACTGTCTACTTCTGCGCCAGCTTTCTTTTCCAAATCTACTCTCATATAACATGTAACATAATCCATAAACATTTATTTCGGGTAGATTACTTGGGTAATTTGTGATGGAAAAGAATCCAACACACACTAAATAAATCCACCCACGCATTACCTTTACTAATCAAGTTGTCAACATGCAGTTACAAGCAAACAACACTGATCTTTGAACAACATCATACAATTTAACTTTTCTAAGTCATTTGTACGATTTTTGTGTGATTTTTGTATTGTGAGGTTGTTAGTTTGGACTTTGAAAGACTTGATTGATGATTTTAGTTCAACTTTAAATGTTTATTTTCATTGTCTTTGATTCTAGTTAGAATGTTTATATTATGATTGTGTTGGATATGTTAAAATTTAAAATTTCAATGTTTTTCATTTTTTGAAAAAAATAAAAACAAAAAACCGAAACCGAACCGAAAAAAACCGAAAAAAAATTGAACCGAACCGAACCGAACCGAAATTTCGGTTTGGTTTCGGTTTTGGCAAAAAACCAAACCGATTTAAACCGAACCCACCCCTACTTCGCAGGGTGTGAGGATGATAAAAGGTCCATGAATGGTAATTTATTTTTTCTAGCCAGAGTCATTTCGTGGAAGAGTGCTAAACAGAAGACACTTGCAACCTCCACGATGCAAGGTGAGTATATCGCCGTCTTTGAGGCTACGCAGAAGGCATTGTGGATCAAAGATCTGGTTACTCTTATGGGAGTCATGGATAGCATCTCAAGGCCAATTGTGATACACTGTGACAATGAGGCTGCTGTGTTCATTTCCAAAAACAACAAGCAGTTTACTACCAATCGGTTAATGGATAGTAAGTATCGTTTAGTTAGAGAGGATATGAAGAATGAACTAGTGATAATCGAGCATGTTGACACCAACTCCATGATAGCAAACCCACTTACTAAGGCACTAGCAGTTGCTGTGCATGTTGCAAAAATAAGAGTCTTGGATTTGTTTGATTCAGCAGCTATATGGGAGTCAAAGTTTGGTTTAATTTCATTTGCCTTGATAGTTGCTTTGTTCATGCAAATAGTTGTTAAAGTACTTGCTAAATGATAATTCATGTGTCATTTGATGAGAGTTATTGGCATATAATTATTGATTTAGCTGATAAGGTTCTATATTTCCTATAGTTTCCCATTGCATTATTCATTTGTTTTCAAAATATCAGGAGTATGAATAATTTAGTGTGTACACACACACACACACACACACACATGTGATGGCTAATGATCATTTACATGAATGCATCAAGGATACTGTAACGCTAAGGAAATGGTTTATCCATTGGGAGTATGAAAAATGGCTCCCTTTTATCTAAGATGTTTAAGCATCATACATGATTAGCTTCATGGTATTAGTGATTACAGAGTGACTGTGTTATTATTGTGCAAGTTCTTTCTATAGTTATGTGCCTTGAATCACTCATGGTCGATGTGTAAGGAAATGCTTATTCATCTGTTAACTCATGTGGTCACTAAGGAATTGATTTTGGTGAATACATTACTTGAACGAAAGTGATCAGTTTAGATCTAAGTGGGAGAATGCTGGAACCCTATTAGACTCTAAACTTATCACATCAGGGTTTAAGTTTAGTGGAAGCCGAAATCAATTAGGCTTAATATATGAATAAATATTATTTCCTTTAAAGTAGGACAATAAGGATAAACATGGTAAAGAGTGGATATCCCATGTTGGAAATCAAATGGATGTGGGGTTTAATCAAACTGTTTCCGTGATAGGAGGAAATGTTTGAGGCTACATGTCTACAGTCCTTGCTCAAGGGAAAATGTGCGTTCTTGTTCAGTAAACTAGCCCTATTCCAGTTACAATGGCTTCTTCAGGTTTGATTTACACTTTGCTTCTAGTTGATATTGTAATATATGTGAAGCTAAACTAATAAAATTCCAACAGATCTACATATGCATTACAGGTAGTGATGTGTAGAAAAAGGGGAAGGGGGACCGTTGTTTTGGGGTGGAGGATTGGGGTAGGTTATGTAAAGAGCAGTATAAGAAGAATGAGAGGGATTGTTCATATGAGGATCTTGAGCTTCAAATGCCAGAAAACGGGGCGAAGATCATAATAGGTTGGCAGATGAGGTGCATGTTTAAAGGATGGCAGTACGAAGCATAAGATATTTGGGGCCAAGACCACAAAGGATGGCATTGAAAAAATATTCATGATCAACATGTTTATTGATGTCAGCAAGGAATCGGCAAAAGACTTGGAGTGATGCGGGCACTCATCAGTTGATATGGAACCTTTGGTCATATGTCCATGAGTTGAAATTGAAGAGATGCAAAGCTAGCAACTATTTCTGAGAAAAGTGGCATTGGAGACAATCCTAGATTTTTTTTAAGATGTCTCGCAGCCAATAGTGAGCGAGATAATGGGCTTGGTGAGAGTGGTGATGATGTAACTCACCACAAGTTGATCTTGTTGGATACAAATACGCAGTTCTGGGTTATGAAAGGAAATAATAACAGGTGAATCAATGGACGGGAAAACACCATACAGGGAGGAGAATGACTCAGGAGCAGTACGTTGCATGATGAGGACGGTGGCAGCAGGCTTCGGACGAGTTTTGTCAACAAATTTGTAAAAGTCTTGGCCAATAAGAAATGAGTTTGTTTGACAAAGCCATTCAAGGTAGTTGGTGTCATCGAGTTTGAGAAAACTGGTTATGTTGGGGCCGGAAAAGTGAACTGGGGCAGGTGGGAAAGAAGAAAGAGGAAGAAGATGAGGAAGAATTGGTAGCCATCAGATTGAACAGCGAGGATCAACGAGGATGTCTAATGAGAGAGAGCCTAGACCTATAGTGATATCATGTAAAAAAAGGTTTTCTAAATTTCATCCATTCACAAATAAACAATATATAGTACAAATACAAAGGAACCTAATCTTTGAACAATAAACCTAACGTAGAAGATTCAATGAACCTGTTGACCGTAAAAACTACCAAGCCTACGTGGCGCGCAGGCCGAGTAATCTATGAGCTAACTACGTCCTTCGGTTGAATGCAAGGCGTGCCAACTCGTCGGTTGAGTTCGGCCAAGGAGTAAAATGTGTTGATGTTGCATTGGGTGTGCGACTGACTTCTATGTCTTGCGATTGCAATCGATGAAGGAACATGTCTCGGCCTCTTAGGTTCTCGAACCTGAAGACAATGCTACTATTCTTACAAAGTTCACAAATCGTCGTCGTTGGATTCGGTCATAGTGATGGTATTCGTTAGAGTAAACTCACGTCGAATCGACACCAAAGTGTAAGGCCACAAATACTTAAAGCGGATATAAGTCTTAACAATAAACGCGGTTCGGCTGTTGAAATGCCGAACTCTAAATCCCACTTGAGAGTATCCAATCATAAAATAACTCGACGTGCAATTTGCCGAGCCCAATAAACTGTAACACCTGACTTCGCCGAGAAAGCTGATGGGTTGACCTCGACCAATAAGGATTCAGAAATCCTTCTCAACTGAGACTTAGATAGATAATCAATCGCCCTCAAAGCAGTGCTGTTTATGCCGATTGAAGATGCTACAAGATCAATTGATTCTACGGTGACAATGCTGTTTATGCTAACTGAAGATATCACTGGTTGCCTTCACATTGCTGTTTATCCAAACTGAAGGTGTGTCAGCGAAAAGAGAAAAGAAAAAATCTCAAGGTTGTTGAGAGAATTTGTGCAGGGCAGTTATGTGTTGAATTGGAAAGGTATTTGAATGATGCACAACCTCCTTTATTTATAACATCAGGTCCTATTTGGATCGAGTTAAAACCCTACTTGGATTAGGACTTTTTATTCTGATCAAACACTATCTCGACCAGTCCTATTTTCACTATGACTTTGACCCCAGTCCTTTATCAAGCCGCATTCACTTCTGGGTTATCAATATCTTTATCTTGCCGAGATTCCTTATTGTGCCGGGATTCAATTACTCGTCTTGCAGCAAGACTTGGCCAACCTAGGCTAGGAAGCCCATGAACTAAACGATCCACGATAACCCTTCATAAGACCTTCTGGGCCGAGAATAAAACCCGGCCCAAACCATCATTTTGGGCCCAAACAGAACCTAATCTATAAGATTATGAAGAGATTTTGGGAGTGATACAATCTTTCTAATCTGATGTTTACTTTGTGTGGACTATGATAAAGTTACGAGTTTTGCTCAGAGTCGAGGTATGAGGTTTTTTCACTTGGCTCATTAGTTTTCCCTGTACTATTTTTTATAAATGTTTTGTACGGAATGGTTTTCATTCAAATCGTATTTGTGTAGTATTTGGCCTTGGAGTTAAGTTGATATTGGCCATGATTACGAAATTGTATTTGGATGGGGTTATTGATTTTTCTAAATGTTTCACACGTATTGCCTGTAGTGATGATCGATTATTGTTCGAATATTTTGCAAGAATGCAATATATCTTGTGTGCACCTTGCCGCTTTATAGCCTGGTAGTTACTATGTTTTACTTGGTCATCAGGTAGTGTTGGATATAGTGACGTTAGAGCAATCGCGTGCCACTAGCTTGAACTGATCAATAGAGATTCGATCATGATTTGAGATTTTAACTCAAATGTCATATGATATATATTAGGGTTCTTTAGATATAAGCTCATTCAACACTTATTTTCTCGACAAAAACCCATCTCATTTAAACATCCAAATAAAACCCAAATTTGAAGTAGACTGCCATGTAAACAAATAAATACCTATTATTTTCAAACTATTTACGATTGTGCCACAACACTCTAATTATGTTAATGAATTTAATTATCCACCATAATTGTGGGAAATAAGTGTCTTATTATTATAAAATTATCTACTTTATACTTCTCATACCATCATATCTTTCATTTCTTTTATTTGTTTGACAATCATTGTAGGTAAATTATTTTGCATGTATGTATTAGGCATATTTTATTAAAATTATATATATGCGTGCAAATAATTTATCTATATTTTTATGTAAAATAATATGTAATTAATTAATTTTGAATCAATTGGCTAAAAACATTTATTTATTTTGTAGGTAAATTATTTTTCATGTGATATTACATATATATTAGCCACATTTTGTTATTATTATATAGTGTGCAATCAATCGACATTCTTTTATTTTGTAGGTAAATTAGTTTGCATGTAGGTAAATTGTTATATATATATATATATATTGCAAAATATTGGTATTTAATTAATTTTGAATAAAAAATGTTTATTTATTTTGTAGGTAAATTATTTTGCATGTATCATTACATAATTTACTAGGAACTTATATTGTTATTATATATATGTTGTGCAAAATAATTCACCTATGTTATATTTAAAAAATTAATAATTTTGAATAATTTTATTTATTTATTTATTTATTTGTAGAATATACTAATTTACCTGTTAGCATCATGTGAAAACAACTATATAAGGAACATTGGTATCATGTAAATTTTTGTTATTAAATGCATAGAAATCATGACATTTAAATTTTTTTTCCAAATCCCATAAGGTTTTTGAAGACATTTAATTGAATGAAATAATGTAAAATAAATGTAGATAATACGTGAGAGACCCAAAGTAAGTGTTATTAGGGGTAATTTAGACATCCAAAAATACAAATTTTGCCAAGGGAAACTTAATTATAGATATTGCTTAGTTGGAGCCTAGTCATTGGGTTTTTGTTAGAGAAATTTAACGTGATGGGTTTTGGTTAAAGAAAATTGAATTTCAAGGAGTGTACTCATATTTATTTGTTTTATTTTTTTATAATAAAACGGGGTGACCCCTGAGGAGGAGTAATGTCATACGTTTTGCTCACCCCTACCACTGCATATTTTTCTATGCAGATGATCACGAATAGATGGTTTGTGAGATGACACGGCATTGCCAACAATATAAATTATACTTGTATTTTGAGTAACTCTAATTCTGTATTTGACTAACATCTTATTAAAATCAATCTTCGATTTATTTCAGCCCACCAAAGTTCCTCATCGTTTTAAGTAAACTATTTCTCAATCCTGATTCAGTTCTTTTTAATCATTTATTTAACTCCCGTTCAATATTTGGGATTTTCAATCAACCCCATGTCTGGGGTTTTTAAAATATAAGCAACGCAACATATTGTAAATATCGAGGACAAAACATTTATAAGTCGTGGAGAATTGAAATGCCGACCCCAAAATTAATTTACAAGATTCAGAGGATGTAAATTGCTCGAATTTTGAATTACAAAGCTCGATTTTAAGAGTGTATAGGCTCAAATAAAAGATGTGACATCTCACATCGCCCAGGGGAGTGATCCTTAAATGTATATTCTCATCCCTACCTAGCACGAGGTTTTTTGGGAGCTCACTGGCTTCGGGTTCCGTAGGAACTCCGAAGTTAAGCGAGAAGGAGGTCAGAGCACTTCCAGGATGGGTGACCCATTGGGAATTTGCTCGTGAGTTCCCAAAAACAAAACCGTGAGGGAATGGTAAGCCCAAAGCGGACAATATCATGCTACGGTGGTGGAGCGGGCCTGAGAAGTGATCCACCCCAGGCCGGGATGTGACAAAAGAGACTTTCAATATGCCTGTAATATGGAGCGATACGCCAAATATTATTATACAAGTGGAGGATAGTTTCTTTTCAGGTGTCCCCTCCACTTGAATAATGACATGTGACTTGTGTGTCCGTATTATAGCCACACTAAAAAATCTCTCATCAACTAGCGCATTATTTCATTTTCAAACAAAGAGGTTAAATATGGGAGCTTTATATATAGAGACAACAATTTTTACTATATTTCAATGAACTCTACAAGTTTTTAAACATGTCAAGAAGAGACAAAAGTATCAAAACAATTAAGCCCAGCTCAAAAACATGAAAACAATGTTTTAAAATACCAACCATACTCCTAAGATTTTAGGCTTTTAATAGAACTCAACCCTCACAACTCCAACAAAATTAATATGTGTCATAAGCTCAACCAATCCTCTACTATTGACGTAGAACAAGTTTTGAAACTATATGTAGTATAAGTTTGTATAATTTATTACTATAATCGGTTCAATCAGTCATAAACCATTTTTCCAGAATCAGTTCAATTCGTCTTTAACCATTTTTGCAAAATCAGTTCAACATATCTTCGACAATTTTTGTAGAATCAGTTCAACATGTCCTTGACCATTTTTTCAGAATCAGTTCAATCCATCCTCAACAATTTTTTTCAGAATCAATTCAACCCGTCTTTGACCATTTTTGCAAAATCAGTTCAACTCATCCTTGACCATTTGTAGAATCAGTTTAACCAGCCTTTTTTGCAAAATCAGTTCAACCCGTCATCAACCATTTGCAAAATCAGTTCAACTTGTTTTCGACCATTTTTGCAAAATCAGTTCAACCCCGTTCTTGACCATTTTTGCACAATCAATTTAACCTATCTTCGACCATATTTGAATAATCAATTTAACCCGTCATCGACCATTTTTGCAGAATCAGTTCAAACCGTCTTCGACCATTTTTGCAGAATCAATTTCAAATACATGTAAAATCAGTTTTGTATACTTTTCTACTTTAAAAAAAATGTATGCAACTTAATTGACTTCAATATTTTTTTAGAAAAAATATGCAATATAATTGACTTCAATACTTTTAAAAAAAATTGAATTTATATATATTTTTAATAGAATCAGTTTGTATAGTTTTAGAAAAATTAGTAAATAGGGAAGCTTAGTTTGTGTTGAGTTGGGTTAGATTGATTCTTATTCGGTACTTGTAAGTTCCAAAGAATCTACTCTTTTACCAATCAAATTAATTTAAAAGTTAAGTAACATCCTTCTTCAAATTAAATTAATCACTGGGTATTAGTTTACTTTCTCTTGTGCAAGCTCCATCATGTATTTAGTCATTTGAGAGTTGATTGAACGATGTCCAAATGTATAAGGATATAAGATTGACGCTTGTTTTGTAATTTGGTCTTTTGTTCACTTGGATCAAATTTTTTATCCTTTTAAAAAGTTTGATGGCATATTTGATGTACCTGAAACAAATAATTTGAATTAGATTTTCTGAAGTCTCATTCCTAAGTGTAAATATAATTGTTTTAGCTTTTGTACTAGTCAACCTCAACTAATGATGGGAAGCTCATTCTTGCGGCAAAAATGTAACATCCCACATTGTCCCGGGCCGGGATGTGACAATTGGTATCAGAGCCAATCCTTGGCCTGATGTGTGCCGACGAGTACGTCGGGCCCCTAAGGGGGGTGGATTGTAACATCCCACATCGCCTTAGGGAGTGATCCTTAAATGTATATTCTCATCTCTACCTAGCACGAAGCCTTTTGGGAGCTCACTGGCTTCGGGTTCCGTAGGAACTCTGAAGTTAAGCGAGAATGAGGCCGGAGCACTCCCATGATGGGTGACCCATTGTGAAGTTGCTCGTGAGTTCCCAAAAACAAAACCGTGAGGGAATGGTAAGCCCAAAATTGACAATATCGTGCTACGGTGGTGGAACGGGCCTGAGAAGTGATCCACCCCGGCCGGGATGTGACAAAGCACTCCCATGATGGGTGACCCATTGTGAAGTTGCTCGTGAGTTCCCAAAAACAAAACCGTGAGGGAATGGTAAGCCCAAAATTGACAATATCGTGCTACGGTGGTGGAACGGGCCCGGGAAGTGATCCACCCCGGCCGGGATGTGACAAAAAAGGTGTAGATGCCCAACCTCCACATACTATGAGCCCATTTAGATGTGCTTTTAAAATGACTAAAAACGCTTTTAGAAGAAAAAAATTTGGGTTCCAGAAGCACTTTAAGTGCTTTTCCAGGATTTACTTGCATATTTATTAAAGATTGTTCTAAAATATTTTTATCAAAAACGTTTTCTGTGATTTTAAAAGCACATCCAAATGAGTATATCATCTCTTTGAACCTCGAGAAACAAGGCACCTAGGTGACATGAACAACTTCAATGCTAGAGAGAGAAGTGTGAAAAGATACAAAAAATAAAGGGTATTTTCGTAAGTTAAACTCCAGAGAAAAAAAACAAATGATGTCATCTTTCATTTTTTTTTTGTTTCTCCCTTAAATGTTAAAAGTATTGTCTCAATATAAAATTAAGTATTAAAAGTATACTCTATGTGTATTTTTTTCTTAAAAAATATTTATTATAAAAAATAACGTTTTAAGAGGATGGGCATATTAGTAATGTTGAAATGCCTTCACGCTTCCTCTTCATCTTCCAGGCCAGCAGCTCGTATAAACGGCAAACGAATTTCGAAATTTGAAATTTAAATTCAAAACTGCTCTCGAGTCCGACCGTTGAACCGCCTTATAGCGGCAGTGCTGGCTATGTATAACTATAATCCCCTCCCATTCCCAACGGCACATTGCTTCTTGCAAACTCTAACACCCCCTAATCACTCCCTCTCTCTCTCTCTCTCTCTCTCTCTCTGTGAATATCTGATCCTAAACCCTAACCCCACTCTGTTGACTGCTGATCGGAAACCCTAACCTCACTCTGTCATTCTGTTGAGTTGATTTGGTATTGTGAGAATGAATTCGAATTTGAATCTTTTGTCGGAGGTCGCGGTGGTTCTCCGGAATTGGGAGGAAGACAAAAGATGGCTTTTTGACGAGTACTCTATCGTTGCAGATTTCATCCGTTTCTGTGCTGCTGTGAAATCGAAATCGTTCCTGATCGTTCCGAGGAAGAAACGGTCGTCTCTGAGAAGGAGGCCCAACAAGAAAACAAATTTCGGGTTTCCGTTGGTCCCGGTCATCATTCCCAAGGAGAGGAGGTCTCTGAGAAGGAGGGCAGCCGCATCTCTGGGGATGACATCCACAAATCTGAAAAGGAAGCGGCTTTCTGGGTGAGAATCTTCTACAAACAACGGTGATGGGCATGAAGGGTTTCTTCTTCGGAAGAAACAGAAGATCGTTGATCCGGTCCGTGGTGGTTGAGCTGTTCAATTCTGACGACCCTTACTTTACCACAACGAGATAGGTTTGCTTGTTGGTTCAATTTTATAGCTTTATTTTTGGAAGAATTCAACTTCACTTACTAGATTTTGCATGAAACCCTAATTTCCCCAAGTTTTTGAATGTGGTCAAGGATCCGGCAGTGAAGCACATGGATTGAAAAGAAACAGATAAACCTTTAATTCTGATATTTATCAGGTTATACAATGTAGTATAGAATCTTCTCTAATAACTCCACATGGGTAGGCGTAGGATGATCTGCTGCACAGTCGAGTCGGTTTTATTTTTCAATGCAACTTCTTCGCATCTAGGTTATTGTACATGCCTGAGTTTCGCAGCTGCTGATATTATGGCCCTACTTTTAGATGTCTCTCTTTTTGAAAGCAATGATAGCTATGATAACTAGTCCGTTGCTAGATAATTGAATGTTTTTGCGGCTGCTGAATATAGGGTGAATTTTATGTTTGTTTTGGAAATTATTGTTTCAGCTGTGTACTTGAATAATTGAATGAGTGATTTGACTGTCTGAGTGTGTGTTTCTCGAAACATTTAGCTTCTGTTTGTCAAGGCGCTGTTGTGTCCCACCTCTTGAAGAGACAGTGCCATATATACCAAACAAATAAGAGTCGGACAGTTTCACTTGGTTGGTGGAAGTTGAAAAACTAAAAAGCAACCTGTATTGAGTGTATTGACCAATGACTGTGTTGTAGGACCATGTAGACGGAAAGCCTATGCAGTCAGAATAGATATACATCCTCTACAGGTTGCAATGCTGGGAACAGTAACCGTCGTTCAGTTTCAAGTGTAATCTGCCCACCGTTTACAGAAGTTGAGCTTTGCCGGGAACATTTGGTACGTCACGTTATTAACAGGCTCCTGTTTCTGTCATACTCTAAGGCTTTTATCTTTATTATACTAAGTTGGCCTGTGATTGCCCCTTGTAACTGAAATCACTTGATTGAAACTTTCATAGCATCTGAACATTTAGGTTACCCATTTTTTCATTCAATTTTAATGGCAGGCCACTTTCTGGAATTGATTGGAGTGATAATGTAATTGTAAGTTTTACAATAAATGTAATAGATCAAACCATTTCGTGAACTTATGTGATACTGATTTAAGCTATAGATTTCAGCTCTTTTGGCTTTGGTTCTTGTATTGGCAATGTGGAAAGGTAAGCTCCCACTTTCTTGTTATCTTTTTTTCTGTTCTTGTTTCTATGCAACTTCACGAATTGTGAGTTTTGTTCAGTGCTAGTTGTTGTTGCAGGCGACAGATGACAGTTAGTCTTTCAGCATTTCCTTTTCTGGAATCAAAATGATTTTCATACACTAGTTTTGTCTGTGTCCAATAATTAGACTTGATTTCTTACAAAATTATTCCTGCCTTGTTTCTAGTAGATTATCTACAACATTATTACTCTATTCAGGGATGAGAGGACAAGACTCAGAAGACATATCTGATTAATTACCTCATTTATTCTATTACAGAAACAAACGACTCCCGTGACCACGCTGATGATAATAGTTTCCAACTTCGCTTTTATTGAAATTGGTTTCTGTTCCTTCGACTTGAGATCTCTAGTAAAGTATAACTGTTGGTTTGAACAAACTAAGAATTTGTTTTAATCTCTTATAATAAGTATACAAAGTTTAAGAATTTAATTGTGTGTACAGTTGTGATGCCGCTGAATCGCTAATGCTTCCTACCAGGTACAAAGTTTTAAACTTTAAATTTTGTATCAGCAGTTGTTTTTCAATTGACATGATTTGTAAGCACAATATCCTAATACAGATTCCAATTTTTCTTTTATTATATATGAAGATATATGTTCATTCCATCTCGAGTTTCAAATTTCAACAGCTCAGACTTTATAACTTTAACTGGTATTGAAGAAAGGATTCTGAGAGATTACCAAATGTCCAACACAATGGTATCGAATTTATGCCTTGCATTACGATAGCTATAGCCGTGTCTACTAGCGTTAGTTATTATATCCTGTTATGCACCGTGTTCATGTATTTCGGTGAAGGAGAGTGGAATTAGAAATTAGGAAGTCATAATGCTGCGAATCTGGAACAACCAAACGTGAATACTCTCTTCATTCAGACTACTAAGTAGAATAATTCAATCCAGTTTTTCTTCTTATCTAACAGATTATTATTTCTGGCAGGAGATATGGCTCCGTCGCTCCTTATTTCTTGATCATTCTAAATCGAAAGTTATATCGTTCTAGGTGATATGAGACTATAATTGCTTAATGTGACCTCATCGTTCGTTTCAGCTTTGTCAAGTTCTGGGATACCGAAGTTTGGAAAGTGTTTCCGTACAGACATGCCGTCATCTGGAGTAAATTGACAAGGTTAGTTTGAAGTGTATGATCAGTGGTGCTAATTTACCGCAGATCAAGTGTCGTAAATACATTGATGCATGAATGACCTATTCAGTAATGAATATGAATTGAGCCATTTTGTCCACCTTGGTGGTGTCAGGATGTTTGCCATTAGTTTATATTGTCGAAAGCCGCACAAATTAGCAGGAAGTCATCAACTAACTAATTATGCTTACAGTTTATAGTTTCAGTTTTTGGTCAGTCGGTTGTTATATATGTCGCTACGATTAGAGAATATACTTTGGATATGGTTTATGGTTTCAGTCTTTAATCGCTGCCATTGCTTTGTTGCTGAAATAGCTGGAGATCTAGTTAGTGTATGTGCGTGTGAGACTAACTATGTTTGCTTTTGTAGATTGTGAGTATTGAATTATTTTTGAGTTCAACGATAGCGTTACTGGGTTGTTGGGGCGAAGGGAATTGGTGGGGATTGAATTTGCACCAGGATGTATAACCATGATTGCTTTCCGCCACTCTATTAAAGCACCACATGCAGTGCATTAAAACGCCATATGCAATATGTACTGAATGATTGATAGCTATTAATCCTCCTATTTTCCCTCTTGTAAGTTTCAGCTTATAACACTTCTTTTCAATCACCAAATGTTCTTGAACGGTGCCATCCACCTCTTTTTTCACTCTTTTTGATTTTCAACTTTCGGATCGAATGAATTGAAGAATATCACAAAAGTTAACAAAATATATGTGGAAAGATAAAATATTAAAACAAATAAAAAAAAGTGCGTAGATATTTGGCCTTCTTTTCAACAAAAGCAACAAACCCAACTCGTTCCACTCATTCTCTTTGAATGTTTCTCCATGTGATAATGTAATATTGCATCAAAATCGTTCTATATAAGTTGCTCTCTCATTTCAATAAATTGGTGAAATAACATTTGTTATGGACGGGGATTCTCAGGGATGATTTTCTCAATCGTCAAGTAATTCAGTTTTCGTATTTGGGTTAATTTGTAAGGCTGTTGAAGCCAAAGAGTAGTAGACATAAGTTTTCAGGTGGAGCTCATTCTCCCCGACAAATGTGGTCGCCTCGCATTGAATTTCCAAAATTCGGCGATAGAGAATACCTACTTGCTTGGATCTATCTTGCGGAACAATTCTTCTCTTATTACAACATTCCAGATGCCCAGAAGGTTGTAACGACCTCGTTTCACCTGGAAGGGGAAATCCTGCAATGGTTTCGTTGGATGGATTGCACCAACACTATTCCTTGCTGGGAAGATTTCACTCGCACCTTATGCAGGGAATTTGGGCCTTCTGAGTTTGAAGATAGTGCTGAAGCACTCTTTAAACTTCGCCAAACAGGTACCCTTCGTGAGTACATTACTGAGTTTAGAAAGCTTGCTAATCGTACATCTAAGGTTGGTCCAGTATTATTGAAGAGTTGTTTTCTGGGTGGTCTCAAACGTGAATTGAAATTTGATGTGAAATTGCTTAAACCACATACTGTTCATGATGCCATCATTATAGTTGTCCAGTTAGATCTCAAATCTCAGGAACTTAAAGGGGGACATTACAAACCACCCAATCCCACACCATCAAACCCTCTTGTACCTAACACTTTAGTGCCTCAACCATATGCACCTAGACTTCCCTCTTACCCTATTAAGAAACTCTCCCCTGTTGAAATTCAATTGAAAAGGGATAGGGGTGAGTGCTGGTTTTGTAATGATAGATGGGTGAAGGGTCACAAGTGTGGGTTGAAACAATTACTCTTGTTAGAGACTAATGATATTGAGGAAGTACCTGAGACTACTTTTGAAGTTGCTTCTGAGTTAAATCACATGGAACTTAGTGCTTGTGCCTTTTATGGCACTAATTCACCCTCATACTGCCCAAACTATGAAGGTACATGGTTCTGTTAATGGTCATCCAGTGCAAATTCTCTTAGACTCGGGAAGTAACCACAATTTCGTGGACTCTAAGTTACTTAAGCAATAGGGTCAATCAGTACATCCCACCAAAGCATTTAAAGTGATGATTACTGATGGTGGGAAGGTGCAAAGTTCTGGCTGTTATAAGTTCAGTGCACTGTCCATAGGGGGCTGTAATTGTACTGTAGATTTATTCTCCCAGTCCCTTGGCGGTTGTGACTTAGTATTGGGAGTCCAATGGTTGTCTACGATTAGCCCTGTGCTCTGGGACTTTCAGAAACTTACTCTGGAGTTCACACAGAATCATCAACACTACAAATTGATACACTCCTCTATTGGACAACCTATAATTCAAGAAATGGCATTCCAACATATTGACAAGGAGTTAGTTAACTCCAATTTGGGTCTCCTTCTCTATTCCATTGAAGAAACACATGTGCAAACCAGTGATTTGACTTCCAAGCAATTACAGGAGTTGCACTCCTTACTAGGAAATTTTGATGCACTATTTGTGATGCCCTCACATCCTCCTCTTTCCAGGCTTCATGATCATCACATTCCACTTGTGCATGGTGCCAAACCACCCAACATCAGACCGTATCACTACTGTCCACTCCAAAAGGATGAAATTGAGAGGGCAATTCAAGAGTTACTGGATGCAGGGTTTATTCGACACAGTCACAGTCCCTTTTCATTCCATGTCCTGTTGGTTAAAAAGAAGGAAGGCTCTTAGAAACCTATCTCAGGTGTTTCATTGTAGGACAACCAAAAAGGTGGGTTCAATGGCTACCATGGTCTGAGTGGTGTTTTAACACATCCTACCACACTTCTTCGCAATGTACCCCTTTTGAAGTTGTTTATGGGTACTCTCCCCCACACATCATTCCATATGAACCCGGTACTGCCCAAGTTGACTATGTGGCTCAATGTTTGGAGGAAAGGGACAAAATGTTATCTGTGCTCAAAAGGAATTTGGAACTGGCTTAGGAACGAATGAAGTTGCGAGCTGACAAAAGGCGGACTGACAGGCATTTTGAAGTGGGTGATTGGGTGTATCTCAGATTGGTACCCAACTGCAGTCTTTGGCTCCTTATCGTTATCGTAAACTACAACCACAGTTCTTTGGCCCTTATGAAATTTTGGAAAAAATTGGTACTGTAGCTTACAAGCTAGACCTGCCATCTAGAACCAAAGGACACCCTGTTTTCCTTGTCAGTTGTCTAAAGAAACATCTTAGTCCAACTACTACACCAAGTTCCGTCCTACCAATGGTCACTGATGATGGGTTATGTCAATTGGAACCTGTTGATATACTGGAACGCCGAATGTACAAGAAGGGAAACTCAGCTGGAGTCCAATTGTTGGTACACTAGAAGGATCATGATGTCAATGCTGCTACTTGGGAAGATTTCGAGGACTTCACTCGTCGATACCCCACTTTTCTTCTTTGAACCTTGTGGACACGGTTTTCTTGAAGGAGGGAGTACTGTTATGGACGGGGATTCTCTCGATCGTCAAGTAATTCAGTTTTCGTAGTGCGCGAACGGTATTAAAGGCATTTGCCTCGGAATATATCGGAGGAAAAAAATATTGATATCAATTTCCTTTCTGTTTTATATCTTCTCCTCCAATCCACCATAACCACCGTCGTCCCCGGTTAAGGTTGAACCGATCACTGGTTGAATCCTATTACATCCCACTGAGTGTCATGTGATCAACTTGAACGGGATAATGGACGGAATAATTTGGGGTAATTAACTAAAAATGATCAAAAACTAAATCTTCATTGCCAAACTAATCATACGTCCTTATCATCATAATTGTCACCCTTACTCACCATTTTTTTTTAAATTAGTTAATTGAGCAATTGAATATAGAGTGATCAGAACAACCAATTTCCAATAATCTGTCATGTAATCACACCACCAATTTTATTTAATTTTTTAGTTGTATTTGTGCAAAAATTTTCTAATAAAAACTAGAAAATTAACAATAAAATAATCGCCAAATATCCTGACTCTCCTGATTGACCAAACCACACATTTCGGTCGTACAATTTTCTTCTCTTACTCGACTTTCATTTGCTTAGAAAACGCGAGCACATAGGGAGATCAAGTCTCACTTCCAAATTGCTTCTGGATGTCCTGAAAAGATACAGTTGCAGATCCCCTCCTCTTTGCCCTCTGCTGAGATGGATGGTCACTCCACCCTGTCATATAAATCACCTGCAAATCCAACAAAACACCGAGCATTCGTTCGATAAGACTAGAGTTTCTGGGTCAGCCTGTTACACGTGTACACGATAAAAGGAGAGCAAGGTGCAGAACGGAGCTTAAACACAGATAGGATTGTGATCAAATGAAGTCTTGGACTAAGATTTCCTAGTAACTTCGTTGATACAGTTTAAGAGACAAGTCCACGGCACAGACAACATATAAAAGGAACACAAACCTACGTTAATCTAGGTTTTAAGTTAACAAATTTCACAACTGTAAGGGAGTTTATCGTATGCTCACCTGGAAGGTTGCTGGGATGGTGCCATCTTCTGCTGCAAACATTGAATCATAAATTGCTGCAGTGGCCAGGGCCGTGTCTCTCTTTAAAATCTGTTTTGAATAATAAGCATAGCACCCCTATCAATCGATTTGATGAAAGTAGACATGATTACTTCATAATGTAAAGAAACAAAGTTATTTATCCCAAAAGTAAATATATCTTACAGTGTTCCTTTGTAGAAGAGCATTCGTTTCACCCATTGCACGCAGATGTTCTATGAGATCCAGAGCTACACCGAATGGAGAGAAAAAAAAAATACTATAAATGACTATGAATTAGGATACATGGATAAAAAGAAGATTGCACGCAGATGTTCTATGAGATCCAGAGCTTCACCGAATGGAGAGAAAAAACAAAGAACTATAAATGACTATGAATTAGGGTACATGGATAAAAAGATGAAATTCATAAATAGAAAATATTGCAAAATAAAGATACTTCCATTCAAAACAGAATAAAATTTGTAGAACCGAGGACTTAATTCAATGCTACCAAAATCAGTCATCTTTTAAACATACCAGGCCATACCCCCGTTGCTGGCCAACCTAAAAAAACTAAATAAAAATAAATAATAAATATAAAAAAAAAAAACAGAAAAAGGAGCTGAAAGCCGGGGATAATTAGAGGTTGACCCCTAGTTCAGATACTTTGTCCAAGTGTTTGCCTTCCAGGCATACTCAATACTTTTTAAAAGTCTGAATGCCAGCAGAAATACTAGGGCCTTCCCTAGACATATGCAAAATAGTACCATGAAAGCCCCCAAAGTTGAAGGATCCCCGAACTGTTTTAAAAGTAGGCACTCTTTTTTATGTATAAAGCGGGTTATAATATTTCATATAGTCCCCTTCAATAGTATTTTTTTTGTATGAGTGTAAATTAGGGCCATATTTTCAATCTCTACACAGGGCACCATAAATCTGGGAACCAACCATGCGCAAGCATCATTTCATTTGTTAAAGACTTTGTGCCCGTAATTATTTTCTCACCCATGCGATCACATGCTATTAAGATTAAAGAAACACAAGATAAACCTAAAATTGAAGGCACGAACATATTAACTGTGACATGGAACATCCAAGGAGCATTAACCATAAAGTCACAAGCAAGAAATTACTACAATCACATGCCCAAACAATAGCCAGGGAATGCTCACCGCTTGGATATCTTACTACAAACTCATCCACATCAACACCTGGAAGGGTAAAGCCTGCCCTGGTCAAGAGATTGCCTGCATCCCGCACCTAAGCTCAAAAGGAAAATGTGTGGGAGGGTTTACATGCTGATTTTTAACCGCACAATGATATAATTTTTCAGGGAACCTAAAATAACAGAACTTGGAAAGAAGGTCTCAAGGCATCCATCCCAAAGTCACTAGGCAATTGGTGGAGAGGCCTATGAACTTATACATTGTTATGCAAGTCTCTGCATTTCCAATGTGGAATTCTATACTCTAATTTTGTGGCCCCTTACGGTTGCCAGTTGAAGAGAACTAACATCTTATATACTGTTATGCAAGGCTTTGAATTTCAAATGTGGGATTCTATATTCTCAATGTGCCCCCTTATGTTTGGTATGTACGTGACAGGAGCCAAACATGCAGATCAATTATATAGGGCAATGAGAGGCACGTGTGGCCATTAGGTCAGACACATGGATTGTCCACGGTTCAAAATTACTCCTTGGATTCATTAGACAACAAAACCAATGCAACAGTTACATACTTGTGCCAAAGGGGATACTCGTGGACTGATGCCTCCTTCACGCTCCATTTGTGCCACGGTGCATGCTATCCTCAGTTCTCTAGTAACCAAAAAAAAGGACAAGTCAATCATCAACATATTAACAAATCAAAGTTTAAACGACTTTCAAGGTTCAATATAACTGACAAGTCAACAAAGAATAAACAACTTTAAGGTTTCTCCACCAAGAATTGCCGCTAAAAATAGGCCATCTGGCTTCAATGCCAATCTGCACTGTCAAACATAAACATTTGTCTTAGATATTTTCATGCAGTTACATTCTGGACTCTGTGATGACAATAATGACAATGATAACCTTCTGGATTATATAACACAGATACAGGAATAGAGAAAAAAAAAAAAAAAAAAAAGCAAAGGTACACAAATGAAAGTCATGAATACATTCGTGGGAATTAACTCCATAAGAGCAACAGCAATCATGTTTTGTCATCAACCAAGAAATCTACAAAGCTACAAGCAGTATAAATCCCTTTAAAAGTAGCTGCTATAACTTTTCAACAAAGTGCTAACAATTATAAAGACTTTATATACGTGTTTTTTCATGAGTTAGGTATTTGATATACTGAGAAATACTGTTTCATGCAAATCATTCAGATTTTTGTTCTCTCGTGTCTCTGTCAATGTACGAGTATGTCTACATTTTCTCAGTGCAGTAATGCGTATTATTCTCCACAAATGCAAGCTTATGTAGTTCTACTTTGAAATTTGCAAGGTTCTGAATTTGATTATTCAATATGATTTAGGAATTTGACCAAAAGCTATTAAATCTTTTGTAAAATAAAAGAAATAAGTATAATTTTCTAAGAGCTTAATTTAAAAACATTTTTATAGTTTTGAAGGTCCGTATATGATGCAGGACAACCTCAATTAAAGGAGGATGTCTGCCTATTTTGATTCTTGTTGAAATTATGAATCGTTGAAGGCACAGCAGAAATCTTAAAGGAAGATAAAGGAAACTTATGAGAAAATGATAGAAACTGCTAGCATCACACCAGTAGGGTTTCTAGGAATCACTCCTAGAAGCCTTAGGCATCACACCTAGGGTTACGTTGCATCACACAAACCTAGAGAAAAGCAAAGCCCAGCACTTTAAATTCAATTGTCCAAAGGCAAACTTGGAAGTGAGAGCTCTTAGGTTCCAAAGGCAAATTTGAACTACATTATTGCTAGCCCATTGTGAGGCTTAGCCCACTCCCCAACCCCTTTAGTGTAGATAATATCATTAGTTCAAAACAAAAAATAAAAAATAAAAATTCGATCGTCCAATCTGTCTCCAGAGAGTCTACAAGGATGTAATTTATAAAGACATAAACCTAATAAAATAGGAAATAAACTAATCCTTAAAGAAAAGGAAATTAAACCTAATCCTTGTAAAATGAAGAACCACAACATAAATATGCATTTTTCAGAGTGCTGTCTATATTACGTAAACAAGCAAGATTTAACAAGTGTTTTGTTATATGCTCTTCCATGAATTCTTTGCATCACCGTCACATGAGTTATAACAGATCCAAATAATAAATTTAACATTGATCTTGAATGTTCAGGCACACAACAATGAAAGAGCAAAATACCTGTATCATTGCTCCTGGAAGATCATTTGTCCAGTGAAGGCCCATGCAACTTAATACCAGATCCACAGAACTTCACACATACATTTAGAGGATATTATATCAAAATTAAAATCCCTCAAGCAGTAAAATTAACCAAAACCAAAGAAATTAAATGTAGAGGGATACCTTTCCTTGACTGGCAAAAACTCTTCGTCACCAACCATAAAGGATGTTTCAATGTTTTCAGTTTGTAACTCACGCTCAGCATTTCTACACAGTTTTGCCATGTCATATGATGCCGACATCATAATGAGCTTTTCAATGGCACCTAGCATTGGAAAAAAAAAAGTGCAGCTAAGTTAGATTGTAATTGAGGAATCACTTTATGCCATCATAACGCGCGCGCGCGGGGGGGGGGGGGGGCGGGGGAGAGAGTTCTTATGGACGCTGCTGGGGTACATCATACATGGTAGGAAATTGGTGATTTGTGAGTCATACCAATTCAAAAACAAAAATACCGCTATTTCCACTTAAACATCACTTACTTCCTCAGTAGCATCATTTGTATGATAATTTTCGTCAATAAGGCTAGAAATAGTCATTTAATCTCAATAACTATGAAAAATTAATTACATGTTGGACAATATGTTAAAGCTAAATACAAAGGATAAAGGAGAAAGGTGTTACAAAGATAATTTCTTACCGCGACCATTTAACAAACGCCTGACAGCTTCCAATTGGCCTCCCAAACATAATGCTGTTGGAAATGTTTTCTTGCAGTCCTTCAATATGATACACATGGAAATTCAAACACAAAAGAGAAGAACGTACTAGCTATATAAAATACCACAACAACAACAACAAAGCCTTTTCCCACTAAGTGGGGTCGGCTATATGAATCCTAGAACGCCATTGCGCTCGGTTTTGTGGCATGTCCTCCGTTAGATCCAAGTACTCTAAGTCTTTTCTTAGGATCTCTTCCAAAGTTTTCCTAGGTCTTCCTCTACCCCTTCGGCCCTGAACCTCTGTCCCGTAGTCACATCTTCGAACCAGAGCGTCAGTAGGCCTTCTTTGCACATGTCCAAACCACCGTAACCGAGTTTCTCTCCTCTTTCCTTCAATTTCGGCTACTCCTACTTTACCTCGGATATCCTCATTCCTAATCTTATCCTTTCTCGTGTGCCCACACATCCAACGAAACATCCTCATGTCCACTACACCTACGTGTTGATGCTTCACCGCCCAACATTCTGTGCCATACAGCATAGCCGGCCTTATTGCCGTCCTATAAAATTTTCCCTTGAGCTTCAGTGGCCTACGACGGTCACACAACACGCCGGATGCACTCTTCCACTTTGTTGATGCACAAAATCAGCGAAGACTTTGGTACAACAGAAAGTGTCAGGTTTTGTGACCTTCGCTTGGTTGCTTGGTTGCTTCAGTCACTAGTGAGGATAAGTACGTAAATGAATAGAGACAGAGAAGCAAACACAGGATGTACGTGGTTCACCCAGATTGGCTACGTCCACGGAGTAGAGGAGTTCTTATTAGTAGTGAAGGGCTTACACAAGTACAAAGGATCAAGCTCTCAATTTAGTGAGTTCTTGTGAATGATTTAACACAAAATGGCATTAGGAAATATTGTGGGGGAATGACCCCTATTTATAGAAAAACTTGTAGCTTTGTCACATTGACATGTGTCATGTTATGATTGGTTCTTGATGTTGACACGTGCTGCGCTCTGATTGGCTTCTAATCTTGACACGTGTCGAGTAGTGATTGGCCTCCTGGTCGGAGGGGAACTCTTCTGGGTCCTTGACAGTATAGCGTTGGCCGGTGCTCGGTAGTTTCGGGATTGGTCAAGTATGGTACAAACAGTGCTCCCCTAAGTTCCCGAGTGAGGGAAACTCCTCGGTTGGGGACTTGCAAGATCCAATCCCTTGAGTAATCACGAAACTTCTAAGTACCGAAGTGTGGTCTGATCTTCATCTGCCCTTCTCTGGAAGTACCTTTCCTCCATCCGGGAATGGTGTATTTAGCTGATGTTGACGCACAAGGTAATGTATCAATTTCACTTGAAGCTTAGTTGTAGTTTCGGGCTTAGTCAAGTGTGATACAAACCCTATAGTAGGAGTCCCCCAAGTCGCCGAGCTAGGAGATCTGCCGAAAGAGGTGACAGACAAGGTAAGCAGTCAAACTTCCAAGTAAGCAACCCAGGATCAGAGGTTTGACGTCGGCTTCCGGTTGATTGTTCTCATTCTCCTTGTCTCTCATTCAACTGCCAGGATAAGGAGAAGCAAATGGATAAGAGATGATATGAGATACTTTTGCTTTTGAAGAAGTAACTTTCCACAGGCTTATTCTTGAACTGTGCTGGAGGGTGTTCTGGTGCCCTTCAGAGTATAAGGCCGACTCAAAAATTTGAGGGTCAAAACAAGTCCATCAAATCTAGAGTACGTTCGACCTTGATGATATGGGATACTTTTGCTGTTGACGGAATAATGAATGTGGTATGGAAAGGTGTCGTGCTGTAGTGATCTGTTTCAGCTCACCGTTGAACCTTCTGCTTCAATCTTTTGCATGGCAGAAGTGGTGTGCAACCTTTGCATTTAAATGGTCCTTCAGAACATTCCTTCATAGTGACTCATCCACGCTTGGCAGCTTCAGTGTAAAGAGCCAATATCTGATCAACTGTCATGAGGTATTTGCCGGTGGAATTCGTGACCTTGACAGCAGTTGAGGATGAGTACTCGAGAGCAATGCTAAGTAAGCAACCAGGCAAAGGCTCCAGGCAGTCAGTTCCAAATTGGAGGTTTGATTTCAGGTTCCGACTGACTGCTCTCTTTCTCCTTGTCCTGCAGGTGTGGACAAGGACAAAGACAAAGACAGGGAGAAAGCATGATATGGGATACTCTTGCTTTCGACCCTGATGATATGAGATACTCTTGTTCTTGGTGTGGCTTATTTGCTGAGGTATTATCGGGGGGAAATAAAGCTGAGTATTTCGAGAGGTTATGTTGAGGGTGCCTTTTCGAATGCGAGAAAGGGTTGAGCATTTTTGCAGGTTTGCCTGTCCGTTGAGGAGGGAGGTCAATGTATATAGGGATATCCCAATAACAAGTAGTAATGCTATTCCTTTACCCTTCTTGGTCAAAGCAATGTAGTGGGAGCTGCCAGCTTCACGTGTTTTAATTTTGTCAGAGCACTTTGAAAAAGTGGTATGTGGTATCTGGAAAGCTGATATTACGTGTGGAGATTACAGACAAGCTTTATCTAAGGAAATCTGGCTCTCGAAGTTCTGAGAGTTGTGCCTCTTCGGTTTTCGAACAAGCAATCCCGTCGAGGATCTGACTCTCGAGATTCGGAAAGCGGTGCTACTCCGGTTTTTGAGAAAGTAATTATGTTGGGAGTCTTTTCTCGAATGTGAGTAAAGGTTGGACGTTCTTGCCAACCTGTCTTGCCGCAAAACACGGAGGTCGACACACATAGGGACTTTCCAGTTGTCAAGCAGTGGTGCTGTTCCTTTACCCTTATGGGTAATAGTAGGGTAGCTGGAACTTCGAAATTCTCGTGCCTAAACTTTGTCAGAAATCTTTGACAAAGTTATATGTGGTACCCGAGGAGTTGATGGTGCATATGGAGAGCGGTGATTGATCAGTAAGATTCACGTGCTTTCTACTTCACCAGAAATCTTCGACAGAGTGCCCGTAATTTCCGCAAAGCTGATTGTGCATGTGACAGGTGCTGACGAGGCTGCAAAAGCAGGTGCTTCTTCGATTTCTGAGATCGGCCCTCGTGGTCTCTGAGCAGCCCAGCTTTTGAGAAAGCAAACGCCTCTTCGATTTCTGAAGCTCCGTCGAGTGCAGATTTTTATAGAGGCTGGCATTAAGTTCCACATCACACTTGAATCTCTACCAGTAGAAGCTAATTTCTTGCACTTCTAAGATCTTGATTTGTCTGACCTCTTCCTTCTTCAACACATTTGAAAATGTCTGGACCCTCCGACCGTCGTTTTGACTTGAACCTTGGAGAAGAGACAGCCACGCCTTCTCCAGACAACATATGGCGCCCATCCTTCATATCCCCTACTGGTCCTCTTACCGTTGGGGATTCTGTGATGAAGAATGATATGACCGCTGCAGTGGTGGCCAGGAACCTTCTCACTCCCAAAGATAATAGACTACTTTCCAAACGGTCTGATGAGTTGGCTGTTAAGGACTCTCTGGCTCTTAGTGTTCAGTGTGCAGGTTCTGTGTCTAATATGGCCCAACGCCTATTTGCTAGAACCCGCCAAGTTGAATCATTGGCTGCTGAAGTGATGAGTCTCAAACAGGAGATTAGAGGGCTCAAGCATGAGAATAAGCAGTTGCACCGGCTCGCCCATGACTATGCTACAAACATGAAGAGGAAGCTTGACCAGATGAAGGAATCTGATGGTAAGGTTTTACTTGATCATCAGCGGTTTGTGGGTTTGTTCCAAAGGCATTTATTGCCTTCGTCCTCTAGGGTTGTACCTGGTAATGAAGCTTCAAATGATGAACCTCCAATGCCTCCTCCTTCTGGGGTTTTGTCAAGTACTGAGGCTCCGGATAACCACCCTCCGGTGCTTTCTCTTTCTGGGGCTCTACCGACTGCTGAGACTTCCCCTAAGCAACCTTTGTGAAGGCTCCCTTTTGTTTGTTTATTTTGACTCATGTATATGTACATATTTGTGGCTTATCGAAAATATTAATAAATAAGCTTTGCTTCATTTCAACATATTGTGTTAAATACACCAAAGCCTTCTTCATAAAGTTCTTTGAATTTTTGCTTTTGTTGAAACCTGTATTGTTGAAGCTTTGTGAGTGAAGCATGTAGTTTGAGGTAGTGTTCCCTTAATTTCCCGAGTGAGGAAAACTTCTCGGTTGGAGACTTGAAAAATCCAAGTCACTGAGTAGTCACGAACTTTTGAGTACCAAGGCGTAGTAGCATATGGTGGGAGTCCCCCAAGTCTCTAGTCGAGGGAGTTGACGAATGAGGTGTCTTGCTAATAGTCCATGTCGTAAGTACCAAAACTTCATTCTTTTGTTTTCTAAGTGGTAGCCCCGGACTTTTTCTTCATAGATTTTGTTGATGAAGGTTGCTAGGCCCGAATAAGTGGAATTGCAGAAGGTGTAACCGTTGGTGCATTAACATCATAATGGAAGCATCACAATGATGGAAGCATCACAATGATGAAAGCATCATAATGATGAAAACACCATAATGATGAAACATCATAATGATGTTTCTTTGGTGGAATTGTTTTTCATTTCCCCTAACAACCGGAATTGTTTTTCAACATAACACCATCATCTGTAGGTCGAATCACAAAGTTGTCTTCATGAAAGTTGTTCTTTAATTCCTTAACTACAACATATCCAAATTGGAGAGCCATCGGAGCAGTACAACTCCAGAAATCCAGGTATGATGAGTGACTGGTTATTATTTTTCTGTCAACCCGTCAGATTTGTTGTGAGCTTCGAAACTCCATTTTCTCTTGTTCAGATCGGTATGCTTTCTTCATTGAAGTTGTTCCTCAGCTTGTGAACTACAACATATCCAAATTTGAGATCCCTCGGAGCTGTATAACTCAAGAAATTCAGGTATGATGAATGACTGGTTATTATTTTTCTGTCAACCCGTCAGATTTGTTGTGAGCTTTGAAACTCTATTTTCTCTTGCTCAGATCAGCATGCTTTCTTCATTGAAGTTGTTCCTCAGCTTGTGAACTACAACATATCCAAATTTGAGATCCCTCGGAGCTGTATAACTCAAGAAACTCAGGTATGATGAATGACTGGTTATTATTTTTCTGTCAACCCGTCAGATTTGTTGTGAGCTTCGAAACTCCATTTTCTCTTGTTCAGATCGGTATGCTTTCTTCATTGAAGTTGTTCCTCAGCTTGTGAACTACAACATATCCAAATTTGAGATCCCTCGGAGCTGTATAACTCAAGAAATTCAGGTATGATGAATGACTGGTTATTATTTGTCTGTCAACCCGTCAGATTTGTTGTGAGCTTCGAAACTCCATTTTCTCTTGTTCAGATCGGTATGCTTTCTTCATTGAAGTTGTTCCTCATCGACTCTTTCATAACATATCAAAAATTCAGGATGAACTAACGGTTAAATATTTCCAGATCTTCGAAACATCACAACAGCTTCGAAATCTGCAAGAAGCCGACTATCATGTTTGGAGCTTCAACACTTTAATTTCCGTCGCTCAAACAGAAATGGTTCCTTCTTGAAAGTTGTTCATATGCTCAAGAACTATAGGGTGTCCAAAATTCAGCTCCATTGGAGAAGAGCAGAGGTTGCAGAAATTTGATAGATGAAAGGAGGCGGAAGAGGGAGAGAGAGAAAAAGTCTCTTGGGTTGGATTTCTATTTTGGGGCAGATTCCAATTTTTGTAGCACCTTCATTATTGATGAATTGCTTGTACTTTTGTCCATTATGAAATTTGGGACTTTGGCTTGTTGTTGGATCTATTATAATATGTTTGGGAACATATATAAGTGAATAAATAAGAAGGAAAATTTTGGGCCCTTGTGGGTGTAAAACAAAAAATGTTTATGTTTACCCAAGTGTTTTTGTACAAGTTCAAGGGCATCTTGGGTTTTGTGAACAAAATTTGTTTATTTGGAGCAAGGTTTTGTGTTGAAGCTTTGTAGGTGAAGCTTTGGTGTTGAACCTTTGTGGGTGAAGCTTGTTGGGTGAAGCTTTTTAGGTGAAGTTTTGTGGGTGAAGCTTTTTAGGTGAAGCTTTTCGGGTGAAGCTTTTTGGGTGAAACTTTTTAGGTGAAGCTTTTCGGGTGAAGCTTTTTGGGTGAAGCTTTTTTAGGTGAAGCTTTGATGGTGAAGCTTTTTGGGTGAAGCTTTTTAGGTGAAGCTTTGATAGTGAAGCTTTTTGGGTGAAGCTTTTTTAGGTGAAGCTTTGATGGTGAAGCTTTTTTGGGTGAAGCTTTTTAGGTGAAGCTTTTTGGGTGAAGCTTTTTAGGTGAAGCTTTGGAGGTGAAGCTTTTCGGGTGAAGCTTTTTGGATGAAGCTGTTTTTTTTTTTTTTTTTTTTTTTTTTTTTTTTTTTTTTTTTGGCGCTTGACACGGTCTTCATTTGCTTGTTTTGTAGTGACTGTGGAAGACGGATTGCTTTCTGATTGAGAAGGGTTCCGGCATCGCTTGCTATGAATGTAAAAGAGTGAGGGCTGAGTTGGCTAAATTACCTCTTTATTGAATTCATTGCCAAATGGCCTTCATTACATAGGATGCCAAACGGCTATAGCTCAACACTTGTACATCGTGAGTCTATTTGTAGTAGTACTTCAAGTGATCAGCGTTCCATGGATGGCCAAGGGTCTTGCCATCGGAGCTTCTAAGTGTGTAAGAGCCAGGGCGACTGATGCCAATGACTTCATACGGTCCATCCCAGTTTGGACTAAGTGTGCCTTCACTCGGGACTCTGTCGCAGAGTAATCTTTTCTTTAAGACCCAGTCTCCTATTTTGAAAGAACGAGGCTTGACCCTAGAGTCATAATAGTTGGAGATGCGCTGCTTGTAGGCGACATTCCTCAAGTGAGCTTGGTTTCTGTGTTCCTCGACTAAATCCAAGTTGAGGGTGAGTTGTTTGTCATTTTCACTTTGAATGTAGTTCTGGACTCGGAATGTTGCTTGCTCGAGCTCAACAGGGACAACCGCCTCTGTGCCAAAGGCAAGTGAGAATGGAGTTTCTCCTGTTGAAGTCCGATATGAAGTGCGATATGACCAAAGAACTTGGGGTACAAATTCTGGCCAACAGCCTTTAGCTTTGTCCAAGCTGGTTTTCAAAGTGCGCTTGATTATTTTGTTGATGGCCTCAACTTGTCCATTAGACTGGGGATGAGCTGGAGAGGCAAAGCATAAGTTGATGTTGAACTTAGAGCAGAACAACCTGAACTTCTTGTTGTCGAACTGTCGCCCATTGTCAGTGACTATCGCATTGGGAATGCCGAATCTACAAAGGATGTTCTTCCACACGAAGTCTTCTATCTTTGCCTCAGTAATGGTTGCCAAGGGTTCTACTTCGGCCCACTTTGTGAAGTAGTCCACTGCAACGACTGCGTAACAGACTTTGCCCTTCCCTGCCGGCATTGGGCCGATCAAATCAAGTCCCCACTGGGCGAAGGGCCAAGGGCTGATCATAGGAGTAAGAGGCTCTGGAGGGGAATGAGGAATAGCCGCATATCGTTGACATTTGTCACATGAGCGGGATACTTTGATGGCATCCTGGTGGAGTGTTGGCCAGTAATATCCTTGGCGAAAAGTCTTGTGTGCTAGGGACCGAGATCCAGCATGATCTCCACAGACTCCCTCATGTATTTCCCGAAGGACGATTTCCGCCTCGGCAGGCGTAAGACACCTTAAGTATGGCAGGCTAAAACCTCGCTTATAGAGTTGATCATTGATGATCAGGTAGCGGGTAGACTTGTATCGAATTTGCTTAGCCTGGACTTTATCATTTGGGAGGGTGCCATGAGCAAGGAAATTATAGATCGGGGTGATCCAACTATCCCCCTGTTGTAAGTTGCATACTTCTGCGGCCATGGTGCTTGGTGTTGCCAACAGTTCGACATGAATTTTTCTTCCAATCTTGTCTTCCACAGCCGAGGCGAGGCGAGCCAGGGCGTCTGCATGACTGTTTGCCGCTCGAGGAACTTAGGTGATCTGGTAGTGGAAGTGCTTGAGCAAAAGTTGTGTTTGCGCAAGATATGCTGCCATGGAGCTGTCCTTAGCATCAAAGTTGTTGGTAACTTGGTTGACCACCAATTGGGAGTCACTGAAAATATCAATTTGTTTAACCCCGAGGTGTTTGGCCAAACGTAATCCTGCTAGAAGGGCTTCATACTCGGCCTCATTATTTGATGCCTTGAATTTGAAACGAAGAGCATACTCCATTGCTACTTTGTCGGGTGTAGTCAAGACTAGTCCCGCTCCACAGCCCTGTTGGTTGGATGAGCCATCAACATACAGACTCCATGCTGGGGTTGTTGGTTCTATCTTCTGAGCTTCCGGGGGTAATGAAGCCACTGCTTCAGGTGTAGAAGCAATGTCAACCGGATATGTGAAGTCGGCAATGAAGTCTGCCACTGCTTGGCCCTTCTCAGCTGGCTTTGGTTGGTAGGAGATGTCAAACTCACCCAACGCTATTGCCCATTTGATCATTCGCCCTGAAGTGTCAGGACTTTGGAGTATCTGTCGAAGAGGATAATTGGTAAGCACGGTGATGGAGTGCGCTTGGAAGTAAGGGCGGAGTTTTCGAGCAGACATGACCAATGCCAGAGCCAATTTCTCAATGTTAGAGTACCGTGTCTCCGCATCTTGTAAGGCTTTGCTAGCGTAGTAGACAGGTCGCTCAATATTCCCATCCTTTCGAATGAGAACGGAACTTACGGCTGAAGCTGATACCGATAGGTAGATAATGAGAATGTCTCCTACCTCGGGCTTGGAGAGTAGAGGGGCTTTACTCATGTACTCCTTGAGGTTTTTGAATGCCTCGGCACATTCATCAGTCCATGTAATGTACTTCCTACTTCCCTTAAGTGCTTTAAAAAAGGGAGCACATTTGTCTGTGGCCTTAGAAATGAACCTGGTTAAGGCTGCCACCTTGCCAGTAAGGCTCTGGATGTCCTTTGAAGTTACCGGTTCCTTCATGTCGAGGATTGCTTTGATCTTCTCGGGATTAGCTTCAATGCCTCGTTGGCTAATCATGAAACCTAAGAATTTGCCAGAGCCTACGCCGAAGGCACATTTGTTGGGGTTTAACCTCATTCGATACCTCTTCAAAATAGTGAAAGTTTCAGATAGGTTGGTGATGTGTTGGTCAGCATGTTTGCTCTTGACTAACATATCATCAACGTAAACTTCCATGCTCTTCCCAATCTGCTCGGCGAACATTGAGTTGACTAGTCTCTGATAAGTCGCTCCTGCATTCTTTAGGCCGAAAGGCATGACTTTATAGCAGTATAGTCCTCTGTCGGTAGTGAAGGCTGTGTGTTCTTGATCCGAAGGGTTCATGAGGATTTGGTTGTATCCTGAGTAAGCATCCATGAAGCTCAGGAGTTCACACCCGGCCGTAGAGTCTATAAGTCTGTCAATAAGAGGAAGAGGGAAGCTATCTTTCGGACACCCTTTGTTTAGGTCGGTGTAGTCAACACACATTCTCCACAAGACCTTTTGAAGCAAAAGACTTTCTTTGGTCGGATTTTTCTTAACAAGGACCACATTTGCTACCCATGTCGGGTAATTGACTTCGCGGACAAAGCCTATGCCTTTGAGTTTTTCAACTTCTGCTTTCATTGCCTCGTATCGTTCAGCGTCATAAGATCTTCGCTTCTGTCTCACCGGCTTGATCTTGGGGTCAATACTCAAACGATGACAGATGACATCGGGAGAGATGCCTGGCATGTCCTCGTATGACCAGGCGAAGACTTCAGTGTTCTCTTTCAAAAAAGATATCAATGCTAACCGAAGGGGTGGTGACAATGTGGTGCCAATCTTCACCATGCGATCTGGATAATCTCTTGAGATAGGTACCTTCTCCAACTCTTCAGCAGGTTGGGCTTGCTGGGTGAAAGAGTCATCTCGAGGATCATCGGGTTGATTGTTGCTATCAGGAAGATCCAAGTTCGCTTCATCTAGGCTGGTCTTTGTGACTTGGTCATGTACAGACAGGGTTTCCTTGGGTCCGGGCAAGTGTTGTTGCTTAACTGAAGTGTTGTAACATGATCGTGCACTAAGCTGATCTCCTCTGATGTAGCCGTTGCCATGGGGGGTTGGAAATTTCATCAACAGCATATGCGTGGATACCATAGCCTTGAGATCATTGATGCCTGTGCGCCCAAAGATGACATTGTATGCCGTTGGGCAGTCAACCACTAGGAAGTTAGTGGTAATGGTAGCCGTGTAAGGGCCTGTACCAATAGTAAAGGGTAAATGTATGCTCCCTAAGGGTTGCACGATATCACCGGAGAAGCTTATCAGAGGAGAAATCGAGCGATCGAGCAAGTGTTCAGCTACACTGAGTGCCCTGAAAGCTTCGGCAAACATGATATTGACCGAAGCCCCTGTGTCTACGAGGATTCGTCGAACATCAAAGTTGGCTATGTGAGCCTCCACGATCAATGGGTCGTTATGAGGGTAGATGATGCCTCTTTCTTCCTCAGGGTAGAAACATATCGGATCCCAGTTAGGTTTTTGATACTTCCCTCCCCTGATGTCTTCCACGTGAAACACTTGGTGACCAGGCCTCAGACTTCGTTCACTGTTTTTCATGGCCCTATTGGAAGATTCAGATATGGGTGTGCCGCCGCTTATGGAATATATGACATTCACCTGGCGTTGGTTACGGTTATCCCTTTGAGGGTGAAGAAGGAATTGATCAATTTTTCCTTCTCGTGCCAAAGCTTCAATACGATCACGGAGGATGATACATTTCTCGCTATCATGGCCGTTATGCTCATGGTAGCAACAAAACGTGCCCGCGTTATTCGGGGGCGTGTAATCTGGGTGCCTCGGCTTTGGTTTTGGTATCAGGTGAGCTATGCTGGGGTAAATGGCCGCGCATGTGGCATTCAAGGGCGTGTATGTCTCATACCTTGGGGTAGGGGGTATCTTGACGCGGGTTTGACCCACTGCATTGACTGCCTGGGGGCGAGCGTTATTGTGGCGATACCCTTGGTTATCGGGATAGTGTCCCTTACTCTTTTTACTGAAAGGAGAGTGGTGAGGATGGAAATCCTTCCTCTTGCCTTGAAATTGATATGTCTGTTGATTCGGTGAAGCATTATGCAAGGCATGGGGAGGTGCCACTGCTGTTTGGAAAGTCGAGGTCTTCTCATTTAGGTGAGTCTGGCTTCCACCTCCCACTTGTTGATAAATGATGGTTGTAGGGGGCTTCTCCTGATATGTCTTTGCCTCGGCGGAGGCATGGTTATAAGCCTGCGCCATCACCTCAGAGTAAGTCTTCCAAGTATTGGCATTGATCATGTATTTAAAGAAACAATCACGTAGGCCTGCCGTGAAGGCTTTGAGGGCAGTCTTGTCGTCTGCCTCGGCACACCGGGAGTATTCATGGCTGAAGCGGCCAGCATACATACGTAATGACTCGTCTGGCTTCTGGCGGATAGTGTACAAGTCATCTGCAGAGTGCAAGCGATCGGTTTGGAAAATGTGTTGGGAAACAAATAGTTTCCTCAATTCCTCAAATGAGTCTACCGTCTCGGGTGTAAGACGACAATACCAATTTAGAGCTCCACTAGAGAGGGTGGAGGGGAAGAGAAGACATCGCTCTTCGTCGGTGTGCATCCGGTATGCCATGGTGGACTCAAAGAGGTTAAGGTGCTCAATCGGGTCCTCTTTTCCAGTATAAAGTTGCAAGCCAAGCTTTTGCTTTGTCTTTGCTTGAAGGGGGGTGTTGAGGATCCTCCTTGTAAGAGGGCCAGGCCTGGGTTGGTTCCAGTCAGGTATTTCAGCCTGACGTTCAGCCTTCAACTTGTTTACTTCCTCAAGAAGTTGTAGGACAAGGGGGTCCTGAGCGGAGTTATGTGTCACTGGAGCTTTCTTTCGTAAATCTCCATCTCCTCTTGGAATTAGGAAGGTTTGATCAAGGGCATGTGATTTTTCCCTGGACTCGCTGTACTGGCTTCCAGGGTATGTCTGTCGGAACACCTCTGAGTCCCCTGTACCCTCATGTCTCTCTGGGACTTGTTGCCCCTTCCCCAAATTGGTGGCCGGCTTGGGCCGTGGCAGGGGACCGAGTCTCTCAGAAATCCTTGGGTCATTAATCTTTGAGCTTATATGGATGGAATTCTCTCGACGTTGCTTCAGGAAATCCCGACAATCGCGAAAGACGGCTTTCGATCCTTCTGCCCCTTCAGTAAAGAGGTGTCTCCCTCCACTTCTCATGGTTCGGGTCGAAGCAACTGGGTTAAGAGAAGCCTCATGTTGATTATCAAGTCGAGGGGTAATCTGTTCCCTATCAGGGATATCTATGTCGAATGCATGTGACCCTCCATGTTGGAGGGCACCCAGTTGATGGTTGACCTCCACGGGGGCAACAAGCTCGCGTGTCTGAGCTTGCCTAGCTTCGTGGAGTGTCTCGAAGAGCTTCTCATATTGCTCCTGGAGGACCTCATTCCTTATTGCTATCTTGTTGTTCTGAGCTTCCAACTCATCGACTTTAGCTTGAAGAAGAACTCGTTTTCCTTCCTTCTTTCGTTGTTTCGCACTATGTGCAAGGGGGGTGTCATTCTGTGTGCTGTGGCTTCCTTCGCTTCCCATGTTGGAGAGGGATGCCTGGTCAAAAGAAAGTGTACGAATGATAGAAACCAGCTTGACACAGCTGAAGAGAGTAGGAATAAGTGTCGCTTCCCACAGACGGCGCCAAATGTTGATGCACAAAATCAGCGAAGACTTTGGTACAACAGAAAGTGTCAGGTTTTGTGACCTTCGCTTGGTTGCTTGGTTGCTTCAGTCACTAGTGAGGATAAGTACGTAAATGAATAGAGACAGAGAAGCAAACACAGGATGTACGTGGTTCACCCAGATTGGCTACGTCCACGGAGTAGAGGAGTTCTTATTAGTAGTGAAGGGCTTACACAAGTACAAAGGATCAAGCTCTCAATTTAGTGAGTTCTTGTGAATGATTTAACACAAAATGGCATTAGGAAATATTGTGGGGGAATGACCCCTATTTATAGAAAAACTTGTAGCTTTGTCACATTGACATGTGTCATGTTATGATTGGTTCTTGATGTTGACACGTGCTGCGCTCTGATTGGCTTCTAATCTTGACACGTGTCGAGTAGTGATTGGCCTCCTGGTCGGAGGGGAACTCTTCTGGGTCCTTGACAGTATAGCGTTGGCCGGTGCTCGGTAGTTTCGGGATTGGTCAAGTATGGTACAAACACACTTCATCCATCCAGCTTGTATTCTATGGGTGAGATCTCCATCAAATTCTCCGTTCTTTTGCAAGATAGATCCTAGGTAGCGAAAACGGTCGCTCTTTGGTATTTCCTGATCTCCGATCCTCACCCCCAACTCATTTTGGCCTCCGTTTGCACTGAACTTGCACTCCATATATTCTGTCTTTGATCGGCTTAGGCGAAGACCTTTAGATTCCAACACTTCTCTCCAAAGGTTAAGCTTCGCGTTTACCCCTTCCTGCGTTTCATCTATCAACACTATATCGTTTGCGAAAAGCATACACCAAAGAATATCATCTTAAATATTAAGTTTGTGATCTTCGCTAGATTGCTTCGGTCATTAGTGTGGATAAGTATGTAAAATGGATAGAGACCGGAAGCAAACACAAGATGTACGTGGTTCACCCAGATTAGCTACGTCCACGGAGTAAAGGAGTTCTCATTAATTGTGAAGGGTTTACACAGTACATAGGTTCAAGCTCTCCTTTAGTGAGTACAAGTGAATGATTTAGTACAAATGACATTAGAAAATATTGTGGGAGAATGATCTCGTAATCACGAAACTTTTAAGTACCGAAGTGTGGTATCGTCTTCACTTGCCTTATCTGTCTCATAGGTAGATGTGGCATCTTCTTTGAAAGTACTCTTCCTCCCTCCAGGGGTGGTATCTTTAACTGGTGGAGATGCACAAGGTAATGTATCAATTTCACTTGACGCTTACTTGTAGTTTCAGGCTTGGTCAAGCGCGATACAAACCATGTAGTAGGAGTCCCCCAAGTCGTCGAGCTAGGGGATCTGCTGAAAGAGGTGACAGACAAGGTAAGCAATCAGAGCTCCAAGCAATCAGTCCCAGATCAGAAGTTTGATTTCGAGTTCCGGCTGATTGTTATCCTTCTCCTTATCTTGCAGGCAGCATGAAGGATAAAGAGAAGAAAAGGAGAAAAGGAGATATGAGATACTTTTGCTTTGAATAAGTAACTTTCCACAGGCTTATTCTTGAACTGGGCTAGAGGGTTTTCTGGTTTCCGCCAAAGTATAAGGCCGACTGAAGAATTTAAGGGTCAAAACAAGTCCATCAAATCTAGAGTACGTTCAACCCTGCTGATATGGGATACTTTTGCTGTTGACAAAGTAGTGGATGTATCGGCACGCGTTCTGTTGCGCTTGTTTCCACATGCTTCCTTGTATCCTTCTCACTTACCCTATTTGTTCCTCAGGCAGATGTGGTATCTTCTCGGGAAGCATAAGATGTTGAAGATGAGTACTCGAGAGCAATGCCAGGTAAGTAATCAGGTAAAGGGTTTCAGGCAATCAGTTCCGGACTGGAAGCTTGATTCCAAGTGCTGACTAATTGCTCTTTTTCTCCTTGTCTTGCAGGTAAGAACAAGGCCAAAGGAAAAGATAGGGAAAAAGCATGATATGGGATACTCTTGCTTTTAACCCTGACGATATGAGATATTCTTGCTCTTGTGTAGCTTGTTTGCAGAGGTATTCTCGGGGGGAAAGAAAGCTGAGTATTTCGAGAGGCTTCGTTGGGAGTGCCCACTCAGATTTGAGGAAGGGTTGAGCATTTTTGCAGGTCTGCCTGTCCGTTGAGGATGGAGGTCGACATATATAGGAGTCTCCCTAACAACAAGGAGTAATGTTATTCCTTTACCCTACTTGGTCATAGCACAGTAGTGGGAGCTGCCAGCTTCACGTGTTTTAACTCTGTCAGAGCACTTTGAAAAAATGGTTTGTGGTATCTGGAAAGCTGATGCTACGTGTGAAGATTACAGACAAGCTTTATCCAAGGAGATCTGGCTCTCGAAGTTGAGAAAGCGGTGTGAGGATTACAGACAAGCTTTATCTAAGGGGCTCTCGAAGTTGAAAAAGCAGTGCCTCTTCGGTTTTCGAACAAGCAATCCTGTCGGGGATCTGTCTCTCGAGATTCGGAGAACGGTGCCTCTTCGATTTTTGAGAAAGCAATCCTGCTAGGAGTCTGGCTCTCGAGATTCGGAGAGCGGTGTCTCATCGCTCTTTGAGAAAGTAATCATGTTGGGAGTCTGGCTCTCGAGATTCGGAGGACGGTGCCTCTTCGATCTTGAAGCAAGCAATCTTGTTAGGAGTGTTTTCTCGAATGTGAGTAAAGGTTAGGCCTGTTTGCTAGTCTACCTTGCCACGAAGCACAGAGGTTGACACACATGGACTTTCCAATTATCCAGCAGTGGTCCTGTTCCTTTACCCTTGTGGGTAATAATATGGTAGCTTGACCTTCAAAATTTATGTGTCTAAACTTTGTTAGTGATGTTTCTTTGCTATTCTTTTACCCTTCTTGGTCATAGCGATGTAATGGGAGCTACAAGCTTCACGTGTCTAAACTTTGTCAGAGATTTTTGACAAAGTTATCTGTGGTACCCGTGAGCTGATGTTGCGTGTGGAAAGTGGATGATTGAACAGTAACATTCACGTGCTTTCTACTTCACCAGAAATCTTCGACAGAATGCCCGTAATTTCCGCAAAGTTGAGTGTGCATGTGACAGGTGCTGACAAGGCTGAAAAAGCAGGTGTCTCTTTGATTTCTGAGATCGGCCCTCGTGGTCTCTGAGCAGCCCAGCTTTTGAGAAAGCAAGCGCCTCTTCGATTTCTGCGATCGACCTTCGTGGTCTTTGAGCAGCCCAACTTTTGAGAAAGCAAACGCCTCTTCGATTCCTGAGATCGGCCCTCGTGGTCTCTGAGCAGCCCAGCTTTTGAGAAAGCAAACGCCTTTTCGATTTCTGAGCAGGCGCCTCTTCGATTTCTGAAGCTCCATCGAGTGCATATTTTTATAGAGGCTGGTATTAAGTTCCAAAGCACACTTGAATCTCCACCAGTAGAAGCTCCCTTCTTGCATTTCTAAGATCTTGATTTGTCCGACCTTTTCTCTCTTCAACACCTTTGAAAATGTCTAGCCCCTCCGACCATCGTTTTGACTTAGACCTTGTTGAAGAGGCAGCCACGCCTTCTCCAGACAACATATGGCGCCCATCCTTCTTATCCCCTACTGGTCCTCTTACCGTTGGGGATTCTGTGATGAAGAATGATATGACCGCTGCGGTGGTGGCCAGGAACCTTCTCTCCCAAAGATAATAGACTACTTTCCAAACGATCTGATGAGTTGGCTGTTAAGGATTCTCTGGCTCTCAGTGTTCAGTGTGCAGGTTCTGTGTCTAATATGGCCCAACGCCTATTTGCTCGAACCCGTCAAGTTGAATCATTGGCGGCTGAAGTGATGAGTCTCAAACAGGAGATTAGAGGGCTCAAGCATGAGAATAAACAATTGCACCGGCTCGCACATGACTATGCTACAAACATGAAGAGGAAGCTTGACCAGATGAAGGAATCTGATGGTTAGATTTTACATGATCATCAGAGGTTTGTGGGTTTGTTCCAAAGGCATTTATTGCCTTCGTCTTCTGGGGCTGTACCGCGTAATGAAGCTCCAAATGATCAACCTCTGATGCCTCCTCCTTCTAGGGTGTTGTCCAGTACTGAGGCTCCGAATGATCCCCCTCCGGTGCCTTCTCTTTCTGGGGCTCTACCGACTGCTGAGACTTCTCCTAAGCAACCTTTGTGAAGGCTCCCTCTTGTTTGTTTATTTTGACTCATGTATATGTACATATTTGTACCTTATTGGAGATATCAATAAATAAGCTTTGTTTCATTTCAACGTATTGTGTTAAATACACCAAAGCCTTCTTCACTAAGTTCTTTGAATTTTTCTTTTGTTGAAGCTTGTATGTTGAAGCTTTGTGAGTGGAGCATGTAGGTTGAGGTAGTGTTCCCTTAATTTCCCGAGTGGGGAAAACTTCTCGATTGGAGACATGAAAAATCCAAGTCACTGAGTGGGGTCGGCTATATGAATCTTAGAACACCATTGTGCTCGATCCTGTGTCATGTCCTCCGTTAAATCCAAGTACTCTAAGTCTTTTCTTAGAGTCTCTTCCAAAGTTTTCCTAGGTCTTCCTCTACCCCTTCGGCCCTGAACCTCTGTCCCGTAGTCGCATCTTCTAACCGGAGCGTCAGTAGGCCTTCTTTGCACATGTCCAAACCACCGTAACCGATTTTCTCTCAGCTTTCCTTCAATTTCGGCTACTCCTACTTTACCTCGGATATCCTCATTCCTAATCTTATCCTTTCTCGTGTGCCCACACATCCAACGAAGCATCCTCATCTCCGCTACACCCACTTTGTGTACGTGTTGATACTTCACCGCCCAACATTCTGTGCCATACAGCATCGCCAGCCTTATTGCAGTCCTATAAAATTTTCCCTTAAGCTTCAGTGGCATACGACGATCACACAACACGCCGGATGCACTCTTCCACTTCATCCATCCAGCTTGTATTCTATGGTTGAGATCTCCATCTAATTCTCCGTTCTTTTGCAAGATAGATCCTAGGTAGCGAAAACGGTCGCTCTTTGGTATTCCCTGATCTCCGATCCTCACCCCTAACTCATTTTGGCCTCCATTTGCACTGAACTTGCACTCCATATATTCTGTCTTTGATCGGCTTAGGCGAAGACTTTTAGATTCCAACACTTCTCTCCAAAGGTTAAGCTTCGCATTTACCCCTTCCTGAGTTTCATCTATCAACACTATATCGTCTGCGAAAAGCATACACCAAGGAATATCATCTTGAATATGTCCTGTTAACTCCTCCATTACCAACGCAAAAAGGTAAGGACTTAAGGATGAGCCTTGATGTAATCCTACAGTTATGGGGAAGCTTTCGGTTTGTCCTTCATGAGTTCTTACGGCAGTCTTTGCTCCTTCATACATATCCTTTATAGCTTGGATATATGCTACTCGTACTCCTTTCTTCTCTAAAATCCTCCAAAGAATGTCTCTTGGGACCCTATCATACGCTTTTTCCAAATCTATAAAGACCATGTGTAAATCCTTTTTCCCATCTCTATATCTGTCCATCAATCTTCGTGAGAGATAGATTGCCTCCATGGTTGAGCGCCCTGGCATGAACCCGAATTGGTTGTCCGAAACCCGTGTCTCTTGCCTCAATCTATGCTCAATGACTCTATCCCAGAGCTTCATTGTATGACTCATTAGCTGTATAAAATACCCAATGAAATATTTTTCTTTGAATGAGCACCATAGACTGAAACATCAAATATAGACTTGCAGAAAGATGTACACATTCCTCACTCTACAGCCTAGAATTAAACACTAACTATTGCATTACCCTAAAAGTAATGTCGTTAAACGTCATAATTTATGAACTTAGATGAATCAAGTGTTGCAAGGTTTCCCCAAGAAGGTTACCAGACGTTACAGTTACTTAAATTCATCAGATGCTGGTGGAACAATAGAACTTGAAAAGGTTTGTAAGTAAGAACACAAGAAAATAGGGTTAAGTTTTCTACTTAGGAAAGAAAATGGAGTGCATCATCCAACTATATCAGCCGAAACATTCGAAAGGATATAGCTACTCAAGGAAAGGGGATTCTATAAATCACCAGAGTCCTAGGAAAACTACAGAGAACAGCATGCTGACGTATCACGTTCACCGGCTATAAAATAGCTCAAGATATGCAATTTTATATACCATACGGGGAAGTAATTTGTTTGATAATATACTTGAATCGTCCCGAGTGGTGTTCTTACCATCAGAAACAGTGATGAAGCCAACAAATTCTAGTAACAAAACTATCTGTTCTGATAATAATTCATTCCTTTAAGTAAAACTAAAGGTTCTAAACCAAAAATAAAATGAAAATAAAAAAGAAACTGGGCTTTTTTACCTCCAAGCGATCTAATAGATTCTCAGCAACAGTGTCAACAAAAGAATCCTTGGAACGCATCAACCAAGCAGCTCGATCAAGCTGCACACAAATAACAATTTTTATTATTATTTTGATTTCTGAAAGAAAAAAAACATGAAATTTAATTTGTCGAATAATTTATCAGAATGCCCACCTCTCAACCCAATTGGCAATTGCTAAAGTGAGATGCTTTTACTGAAATTTGTGGGGGGAAAGAGGAAATTAGAACCTGTTTGCGTCTGAAGTGGCGATCAAAGACCTTGATCCTGGAGTTTTGAACCCCATCAATGTTGTTGGTGTGGGTACAGAGAGCATTTGAGAAGAAGAAAAGTGACTGCGGAGCTTCTCTTCTTGTCCTCCATAGCGAGCACCTCCGGTACAAGGCTCTCATTGTTCGCACTCCACTCGACCTTTTTGTTTTTCTCAAATGCAATGTTCGTTTATTCCTGAATCACCCAAGTGCCAATTTCCCCCTCAACTTTTTTTGTTCAGCCAGTTTGCCCTGATGAGTTGTTTTTCTATGCCTTGCTGTGCAAAGGACTTCAATTGTTTATTTTATGTTAAGTGATAATCACAAACTGATCGAATCTTGGCTCAACTCAGTTTGCAATTTTAATATAGGATTTGGATCCTCCCTGAGGTGGTTGGTTGGGATCCTCTTGACCGGTGTCTGTGAACCGTTGGATTTTTATCCAACAACTACAATTTAGAAGACTTCGGGGGTGTATTCAATTGGGATTTTAAGGGATTTTAATTCTTTTAATGAATCTAGGGGTATTCAATCAGGATTTTAAGGGATTCTCTGAAATTCTAGGTGTATTCAATTAGAATTTTAAAATAGTTTATTAAAATCCTTAGAAATCCAGGTGTATTCAATTAAGATTTTAAAGAAGTTTATAACATTCCAGGTGTATTCAATTAGAAATTGATTTTAAAGAATTTGAGAAAGTTGAGGAATTAGAGGGAATTGGAGAGATTTTAGAAGTGTATTTTAAGTATCCACAAATCTCACCTCTTCCCATGAGATTTCGAGGGAATTGAATCAAAATTTTATACGGAATCTCTACAAATCAATTAAACTCCATAAAAATCCATTAAAATCTCTCACATTCTCAATTGAATACACCCCCTTCATGTTTGTAGCCGTTGGATAAAAATCCAACGACCCACATAAATCGTTCAGAAGGATCCCGACCAATTGCCTCGGAGAGGATCCAAATCCTTTAATATAAATATAAGAATATAACGCATCACAAACTATATGAAAATGGAAATAAAGTTAAGCACTTGTCAAATATCGAACAACAAAGCAATAACTTGAGAGGGGATGAGAAATAAAAGCAATCCGGTAAAATTTAAACATATTCAGGCAAATTCTTGCTAGTGATGAACCACAATACAAATTGTAAAATGGGTAGGCTGTAAAACTTTAAAATCTTTTTGTATATGATGAATAAGTGTATATGTCTAATGCCCTTATGCTGCATTTTAGAAAACAGGTTTTCCTTCCAAAGTAAGAATTTTATTCTCAAATTAATCCTCTCTATTCCCAGTCGATGATGTGATTGCTTTCAAAGGATAAGAATTTATGCTACAACATAAGCTTTTTTTATCTCATCAGAACTACCAAAACGTCAACAGAAAACATTTCCTTCTGTAAAAATTGATTGAGTTAACCGAACATTGTGAATGAGGGTTTGTCATCCACTATGCCATGTGTAAAGTACTTTTGAATTCTTCGGCTCGCGCGACTGTTCACTTCTGCTAAAATAGATACCCACTTGCATTTTAAATGAAAATAGCATGGGCCTCGAACAGGCCAATATTTATTTTAGGTCCAAACATAGCCGCCTTTAAATGTAATTAAGCCATTAAATTTTGACTTAATTATATTTAAACTTTCACCTTCAAGATTACGCCACCAAATGACCGTTATTAGCATAACCTTTTCTACTAACCCACTAACCCTAACGAGCACATTTTAACGAATATAAAGGGGAACACTCTACCATTTTTTACTTTACCTTCAATTTCTAGAAAACTCAATTCTTCGAAAAATTGAAATTTTCATCTTGCGAAACTTTCCATACTAGAAAATTTTCCAACCCTTAATCAATTCATCCATGTTGACTTTAAAAGCTTCTCATTCTGAGTCCGGTGATGGTCTTACCAGCCTTGGAACTCGACTGAACACTTTCCACAAAGTGCAAGGTGGTTTGAATCTTCGAGTCTACTTTCAACATGGGAAAGCCTACTTTGATACCAACAAGTGCCTGATGTAGTGGAGAATGCGATCAATACTTTCAATTTCAGAATGAGATCGATGTCTCTCACGATTCTGAACATGACTCGGCTATTTGGTCTGAGACCATCATGCAAGTGTATCGACGTCTCAAAGGATTAGTCTCTCCCTAGAACTTACAGTCGATGAAGAAAAAAGACAAGTTAGGGCCACTCTGCCATCGGTGAAGATTAAGTACTTTTCTTCAGAATTTCAAGCATGTGCAATTTCTTACTCCGGCTTCCTTAACTATTTCAAAAGAAAGTATGATCCTTCTTCCTTCTCCACCGATAGAGATCAAGAGAACATGTACGTACTTCTTGCTCTATTGGCTGAATAAGTTCAAGTTCCCCAACCCTTCAAAGCGCGTGAAAGTTGAGTGGATCCCCCTCATTGAAACCCTGAATCAATATGATAGTCTAGCCACATGCCCTTTCTTCCTAGCTCATATTTATGCCATGTTAGATAAGATGACTGGGAAGTAATCTTTCAATACCAATGTTCAAGGACCATTGTGGATGGTTCAATTATGGCTTCAGTGGTACTTATTCGAATTCAGGAACAAGGATATGAACTAGATGTAAAGGTGGTTGAGGCCCCAAGTGCAAGTGAACAAGTAGATATTTTTGGATACTCATTGGTCAACAATCAGCACACTTAACAAAATTATTTATGAAATACTAACATAAGAACTACATTGATTTTCAACATTTAAAATGAGGGACTATAATTATCTATCTTCAATTTTTTTTTTAGTACATTGATATTTTTACATTAAGGGGATGAGGAGTTCGGCTAAGTCACACAATGAGTAGCCTAATTTGGTATCGAACTCGTCATCAACGAGATTCAAACCTAAGACCACTCACTTTTAAGTGAAGAGGAATATCACTAGACCATAATACTAAGTGACATCTATTTTCATTGTTAAGTATCAAATTCAAGACTTATGGTGTGTTTACCAAACGGGAGAGGAGTAGGGGGAAACAGAATTGCACTCCTTTGGAAGGATTCCAACGTTTACTAACACATAGGGAATAAAAAAAAGCGTGGGGTCCACCTAAAATCCGGAATCGAATTCCGAAATTACCCGAAATTGAATTACCGAGATGTAGCTGGTATTTGGATTCCGGGGCAGAAGCCTCCATCTGGAATCAATTTTTTCTTTCCAAAATACCCTTCCATCTTGTGGTTGTCCTCCGCCATCCTCTCCAACAGCCCTATGCAACAACTCTCTGTTGTCTTTCACAATCCTTTCACTGAATCCAACCTCAACAAGAAGTTATAAGGCCTCAATTCGTCCATTTTGCATAACCTAATCTCCAATCGTTTAGAACTAGCTTTGTAATCGATCCGCGCTAGACCATGATTTGCCAACGAGACCGCTCCACGCTGGACCATGACTTGCCAATCTATGGGCGGTGGCTATGGGGTAAGTGGGGTGGAGGGCAAGGAAAGGCGGGGATGGGGGAGGGTTGTTGCGGTTGGGAAAAGGATGAGAGGGGTGGTGCGGGAAAGACAGACAATGGGTTTTTTTGTGGTGGGGAAGACAGCAAATGGAAATAAGTTAAATACTCTTTAATTATTTTTATATAAATAAATTTTGGTATATAAAATTAGTTTGATTAATTATTTTTTTAACAATAAATTAGTTTGATTAATAAGTATAAAAATAATTTATTTATATAAGGGCAATTTAGTAATCAAGCTAATTTAATTTCGATTCTAATGAATTAGTAAACAACTTATATGAAACAAACATTATTATTCTCAAATTCCATACAGTTTTAGTAAACAACTTCAACACGAATCTGAGTCTGATTCTGTTTCTACCTCATTCCAATTTCTCTTCAATTCAATTTATCCTCAATTCAATCCATCCCAATTTAATTACGGATTAATAAACGCGACCATTTTAGCAAAAAAATAAAAACCCTGAAATACGGACATTCATATTTTGTTTGGACAAAGCGCGCGATAAAGGAAAGCCCATCCTCCGACGCCGCAAACCCCCTTTCGCTCGTCTTCTCCGTCTTTTATTTCGAACGCTTGGGAGGACACCAGTAAGGTTTTTATTTCGAACGCTTGGGAGGACACCAGTAAGGTTTTTCTGTGCTGTTCTCCGTTGAAGTTCGCAGGCCTCTGATTTTTAGTGTAGGTGCTCTGAAATGGCAGCCGACAAAATTATGGAGGAACTGAAAGTGGTCTCAAATGCTTGACTTGGCTGAAACCGAGCGGCATAGGAGCTGAATGCACTGTAAGTGTTCACTCAGAGTTCACCGCTGATTTCCTTTGATTTCTTTTGATTAGTCCATGTTAGTTTTTTACTGGGTCACTGAAGCTAGGGCCTTTGTTTTCCGGTAATTTAGTCTTGCAATTGTGTTGATAGGGTTTTAGGGTTTAGAGAAGGCCAATTAGGACTAAAATTTTGGGGTTTTTCATGTCAGTTTCTAGTTCTGGGCACCCTTACGGCGGATATTGGTCGCTGATATAACGATTTCTCCCTTTATTTGGGGAAGAATTATAAGCAACATTTCATGGATGTGTGCCATTGAGAGTAGGAATTTTTAACATTCATGGTTAATGTTCGATTATGTTTCACATTTTCAGGAACTTGTAGTGAAGTTTATAATATTTGAAGCAACGTATCAATTGTTACAACCCTGCAGAATGGGCATTGATTCTGGAACTCCTCCTAATTCACATATTGCATGTCAACACAAGAAACGAAGGGTTTCTCAGGACACTTGCTTTTCTTTGTCTGGGACTTTTAGCCATCTTGAAGCATCTGTACCCTGTTTACCAACTTTAGAAGCAGCTGATTACTATACGCAGCCCTCTTTAAAGGATTTGGCTGCTCGAGAATACGCAGATCCTGGTTTTTGTAGCCAAGTGTTGGACTTCACAGTTGGGAGACTTGGTTATGGCTCTGTCAAGTATCCTGGGAAGACTGACATAAGGTGTTTGGAATTAGATAATATTGTCAAGTTCCACAGACACGAGGTAATCGTATATGAAGATGAAGCTGTCAAGCCTTTGGTTGGCCAAGGCCTTAACAAGCCTGCTGAAGTAACTTTGGTCCTGCAAACAAGACCGTCAAATATTGACGAGAGACAAAAATATAATATTGTGAAAAAGTTGAGGCAGAGTGCGGAGGGACAAGGAGCTCACTTTATTTCGTTTAATCCAGAAAGCGGGGAATGGAAATTCTTTGTTCACCATTTCAGCAGATTTGGGTTGAATGAAGATGATGAAGAAGACATCATGATGGAAGATAGTGCTTCAGCTCAAGATCTTGTGGAAATGAACCATGGTGAGATTTCTGATGGTGATGAAGAAAGCCAAATGGATCCCACTGGAATTGTGCTTTCGCATTCTCTACCTGTACATCTTGGGCTTGACCCCGTAAAGATGAAAGAAATGAGAATGTTGATGTTCCATGATGAGGAAGAGGAGGCTGAGGATTTGAATCATATCCCTGCACATTATAATTCATCCTTTGCTTCTCAGAGGATGAGTCAGAGATCCACTCCACCAGCTGTGCGAAAAACCCCACTGGCATTGCTAGAGTACAAGCATGGTAGTTTTGACTCAAATTCTCCTGGAGCCATTCTAATGGCCCAAGAAAATAAGGCCATGCCCCCTAAGACATTGAAAGAAGGTTTTAAGCTTGATCACAAGCATGAAACACCAGTAACCAGAAAACATTCTCGCAACATAGTTGATGCTGGTCTGTTTATGGGTAGGTCATTTCGAGTAGGATGGGGCCCAAATGGAACCCTTGTCCATGCTGGAACACCAGTCGGGAGTAACGGTTCTCCAATGATGCTATCATCCATAATCAATATAGAGAAGGTTGCTATTGACAGTGTTGTTCGAGATGAAAACAACAAAGTTAGGGAGGAACTTGTTGACATGGCTATTGATTCTCCTTTAGATCTTCACAAGGGAATATCTCATCAGACAAAGGAGATTGAAGTTGGATCATTCAACCTGAGGCTTCAAAAGCTTGTCTCCAACCGCCTAATGCTTCCACAGATTTGTAGGAGCTATGTAGATATTATTGAGAAGCAGCTGGAAGTTCCCAGCCTATCTTCCTCTGTTCGTTTGGTTTTGACACACCAAATAATGATTTGGGAGTTGATAAAAGTTCTCTTTTCTGATAGGGAAAATGGTGGAAAATTGAAATCTTTGGGTGCTGATAGTGAGGAAGAAATGGTTCAAGATGTGAAGGAAGCTTCTCAACAAGCAGATCTGGAAGCTTTACCTCTTATTCGGAGGGCAGAGTTTAGCTATTGGTTGCAAGAGAATGTTTCCCATCGAGTACAAGAAAAGATAAGCTCCTTGAATGAGTCCAGTTATCTAGAATATATATTGTTACTTTTGAGTGGGCGTCAGTTGGATGCTTCTGTGGAACTTGCTGCTTCTCGGGGAGACGTGAGATTGGCTTGTTTGTTGAGTCAGGCCGGTGGGTCCATAGTCAATCGTACTGATGTTGCCCAACAACTTGATCGTTGGAGGATCAATGGGCTCGATTTCAACTTCATTGAGAAAGACAGGATAAGGCTCTATGAGTTGCTTGCTGGTAATATCCATGGTGCGTTTCATGATGTTAACGTTGATTGGAAGAGGTTTCTAGGGTTGTTGATGTGGTATCATTTAGAACCTAGCACTTCACTGCCTACGATTTTTCACACCTATCAACATCTTCTTGATGATGGTAAAGCTCCATACCCAGTTCCAGTCTACATTGATGAAGGACTGGTAGAAGAGGCTGGGAATTCGAATGCGGCAAAACGTTATGATCTATCTTATTATCTGATGCTGCTTCATGCCAGTGAAGAAAGTGAAGTTGGCTTTCTTAAGCCCATGTTTAGTGCCTTCTCGTCAACACACGATCCACTGGATTACCATATGATCTGGCATCAGCGTGCAGTTTTGGAAGCAGTTGGTGCTATCAGCTCTAAGGATCTTCATGTTCTTGACATGGGATTTGTTTCCCAGCTGTTGTGTCTTGGGCAATGTCATTGGGCCATCTATGTGGTCCTTCACATGCCCCAGTCTGAAGATTTTCCATATCTCCATTCTAATCTTATTCGGGAAATCTTGTTCCAATATTGTGAATCCTGGAGTTCACAAGAATCACAACGCCAAGCCATTGTAGACTTGGGTATTCCTAACGCATGGCTTCATGAGGCTATGGTATGTCATATATTCTCATTTTACTGATTCAATGTATAGTTGTAATTGTATACAAAAATTTATTTTGATGTCCTATCTTAACATACTTGGAACATAAATCATGTTTATGAAAAAACAATGAGCTTAGTAGCTTATTGACAATGACTGACCATATATTCACTTGGAAACCCTTTTTGAGTTCGAAATGGTTTGTTATTACTTTCATTTTAAAACTTCTATTTTTGTCATTTAAGTCGTTTTCATCTTATTTGAAATCTTATGAAAATCCATTTGGATGCAAGGATTTAAGACGAGAAATTTGGATTTGAGTTGTCAATGTAAATTGCTTATTTGGGGTTTTAAAAAGTATTAATCTCTTATGCCCATGATATTTACAAATAAATTTGATCATGTCAAAAAATGTGGGATTGCAAACAAATCCTTTTCTCTTGAATATTCCAAAAATCCTCGTTTTTTAAATAAGTAAATGCATTGTGGATTTTACTAAAAAGGTCGTACCCAGTGCACAAGGCTCCCGCTTTACGCAGGGTCTGGGAGAGGTGAATGTCGGCTAGCCTTACCCCCATTTATGGAGAGGCTGCTCCCAAGTCTCGAACCCGAGACCTACCGCTCATGGGCGAAGGCACTTGCCATCACACCAAATGCGACCTCTGCATTATGGATTTTACTAACAATAAAAAATTAATATTTCTTTTTCCTACTTTTGAAATGCCATGCTTGACTCTCTCTTTTCTGTTTTGGGAACTTGTGAGCCTTTCTTTGAGAAGAAAATTTGTTGGCTACCAGTCTGCTGTTATTGACTTTTAATTTCTTTAGGATTACCAGGCATGTAACAAAGTAAGACAAACATTTTGGTATTTTGTTTTGGAATGCTGTTAATTAATGCCTCCCCTTTTCTACTTCTAGGCACTGGGGTGAAGCTCAATAAATCATACAATTAAAAATCATATTAATCTGAATAGCTGATAGAGGCTATAGGATGTCTGTCCTTTCTCGTAGCACAAAATCTAAATTAAAATTGTCGGATGCTCTAAATTGCTGACAGAGGCAATAAAATGATCATTGTCATATTTACAACGCATACAAGGGACATTCTCAATTTCCAGTTTCTGAATCCAGGGTTTGGAGTTCCCTATGTTGATTCTCATCAGAAGATCACTATTTAATATTCTAATTAAAAATTCGATGTGTGTTGATATAAAAAAAAATAAAAAAATAAAAAAATAAAAAAATAAAAACCAAAAACTCGATGTCAGCTGTTTTCCTTTAATTTATCTGTGGTTGGTTGCTTATCTGAAAGTCTTGGAAATGGAAATGGAATTCAGTCTTCCGACTTAATTATTCTACTGTTTGAATGATTTTTTTTCTTGGATTGCAGGCTGTGTATTTCAATTACTATGGGGATCTTGCGAAGGCTCTTGAACACTTTCTTGAATGTGCAAATTGGCAGAGAGCACATACTATTTTTGTAACTTCTGTTGCTCCCAAATTATTCTTGTCTGGTATGGTTTAATAACTTCTCTTTCCATTTAGTTTCATTATGTCTTTCTTAAGTTTCTGGATGTACTCTAGTAGAATCACTGATTAGGAATCTGTTATAGCAAAGTATACTTTTCATTCTGTTGTTAAGTATATGCATCAGTTTATTTCTTCGACCTATTGAATTTAGAAGCAGGTAGTTGATTGGTTTAGGGATGATGTACCTTTAACTGATTTTGTTCCCAAAATTTTGAATATATGAACTATTCACTCACTAGATTTGGGCCTCAATTGCTTTAGTTAATATGGTTTGTAATTTTGTTTTTCCTTTTCTGAATGCAGTCGAACACTCAGATATATGGAGAATTGCAACTTCCATGGAGGACCACAAATCAGAAATTGAAAATTGGGACCTCGGAGCTGGGATTTATATTTCATTCTATTCGATTAGAAGTTCATTGCAGGAAGTGAACGATACCATGAATCAAATGGTATGACAGCTTATCCTACTTGATAAGATTATAAATGTTTTGTAGGTCTGCATGATAGTCAACCCTGCATTATAGTAAATACCCAATTGGCTGTTGATAAGATTCAATGCAACGGGATCTTTATGATGTCGAAAGGCTTAGAAAATGATGATATTTCTTTTCTTTTTATGCTTTAATATATTTGTGAAAGGGATACTCATACTCAAGGCCCAAATCGATGCCCATGTACTCGAGAATAAATTGGAGTAGTCATTTGGTATTTGGTCTTTCTTTTTCCAATGAGTGCTCAGCACTGTGTTATGTATGCTGCAGGATTCACTTGAAAGCAGAAATTCTGCTTGTAGAGAATTTCTTGGTCAGTTAAACCAGTCTTTGGCTGTTTGGGGTGTCAGGTTACCAATTGATGTGAGGTACGTTCAACAACCCTTGACTGAGCTTTTGCACGGATCGAAGAAAAATTGTTTGGTTTTATTAAGACAACTCACGCTTGTTATTACTGTGATATTTTAATTTTCGTCGTAGCTTGCTCTACAGTTATCATGAAATTTACATATTTACCATACAGGGTAGTATATTCGAAGATGGCGGACGAGATATGCAATTTGCTTTTATCTGATATTGGCGAGGGACCAACACGAGATGTTCAATTAAGTTGCTTTGACACTGTTTTTAGTGCTCCCATTCCTGAAGACAATCGCTCGAGCCATTTGCAAGAGGCAGTGTCTCTCTTTACATGCTTTCTTTCAGAGGTTGCTACGTAGGTTTCCCCCTTTTTGCGTGGCATGCGAAAATTGAGCTCTCGAGTGCTCTTTCATGGTAGATTGATCAATGGAGAGATCCGCGGCACTTCGTTCGCTGAAACTATAAAAAAGGAAGTTTTCAAGTTCAAGTTCGGGTTCGGGTTCGGGTTCGGGTTCTGGTTCTGGTTCTGGTTTGTTTTTGTTTTCTCGCAAGGCCTTATTGTTTGCTTCAACAGCAATCTTCTCTGTAGTCGGTCTATTCCGGACATGCATTGTTCATGAGTTTTGTGGTACAAAAGCTATTTTCCTAGTTTGTTAATTGTACCCTAAAATTAACTATTTGTTCCCTTTTTCATCATGAGATACGAACATGATAAGGGTAAATAGGTCCATAAATTTTATTTGAAAAATGAATAAATAAATCACCATTGACTCAAACAAACGAAAAATAGACCTTTTTTTTTCTTCACATTATTTCGTTCATGAAAATGAAATCAACTGAGTAATGCGAGATGAAAAGATAGTGGTATGAGGGGGAAGAAATAAAGAAAGTTAATGAGATCAAAATCTTAAAAACGAAAACAATTTTTAATTGTCAAACAGTGTAAATTCCATTTTAAGAAATTAAAAAATAAAAACCAAATAATTATGGAACGGCCAGATTTTGATTTGACCGAGTTGGCAAGCGCACTCAAGTTCGAATTGTTTTTGTTGTTGTTTTCTTCGTGGTTTAGATGAATTAAGACATGATAAAAGGAGTAATTTTGTTAATGACTGTTATTTTCCTTCATGTGTTTACTAAAAGAACATATTTGAAGGGAATGGTTATAATTTGTGTTTATTAACAAAACAATAAAAATAACTAATTTTGGAAAGTCAAGAATAAAATTTATCCATTCTAATCCTCCATGGGAAAAATTTTCTTTATGTCTAATTCCTTTAATGTATTCCTTATGTTGTTATTTCATTAGTTGGCACACGTGACAATATACTGTGGCATGTAAGTTGTTGTTTTGTGACCAATGACAGCGCTGCTAGGATTATGGTGTACGAGAGATTTTTCAGTGTGATTGGTACATGAGATGGTGCACCACGTGCTACTATATAAATAATGAGATATATGAGCTAAAAAATTAATAGCTTAAAAAAAATAAAATTTCTCATTATTCTTATTAAATCATATGATGTACACTTGTGTTCCGTCACAATTAAAATTTTTTCTCAGAAGTACGAAGATGGAGAGAGATTTTTAAAGATTGCGAAGCAAAAGCAAGCGCTGGTAACCACCCAACAGGCAACAACTCAACTGAAACAGCAGAGAAGCAAGGTCCAAACATGTCACTAGCATCTCTGACGTCGTGCTCTCAAACACTAGTCTACTACTCTTCCTCCAAGCCGCCGCCTTCTCCGCCTCAGCCTCCGCCTCCGCCTCACAGTTTCCTCCCACATGCCCACAATTCTCCATTAACTCCAAACACTTCAATTCCAGTTTCTACTCTCAAACTATCTCCATATTCTTCAACATTGCTGACAAATGGGAACTGGGTTCCTCGCAGAAACAGATTTCTTCCTGCAAATTCAGCCGACTCCGACGCACAAAAAGAATCGGCAACCGGCGAAAATGGCGGCAACCCATCAACCAGCTTTCTGTCTTTGCTTTGTCCCCTTCTCAAGCTCTTCTCCGTCGGTCTCTCCTATCCTTTTCTTCTCCTTTCCTTTTCACTATAGTGTAACAAAACCTATGCATGCAAGGCATATAGCTAATTGATTTTGTTAGTATGGGATGGTCTTTTTTTGATCTCTAGTTTTTGCTAATTACTAATGTCAATTGAATGTGAAGATACTCTTGTTTATGATACTAGCTCTATCAAATTGTTGTTGCTTCTTCAAAGTTCATACAACTCAATTTGATACTCTTGTTTATGATACAAAATTGAGATGCTGTGTTGATCTTTTGGCATTTGTTCACCATTGTTTTCGTCTTGTTTCGTGCAGGGAGGAGATCCCTCTCAAGAGCGGAACTTTACTTTGGAGGTAATCACTTCAAAAATTCTTTCTCAATGACAGAACTTTACATTGATCGTTTTTTCCTACTGTGAAATTGCAGTGGCTAAAGAACCATTGGACTGTAACTTTACAATTTAATAGCATTGGATTGGAATATAACTTCATCACAGCTTTTGATTCCCTTCAGTGTGTGTTTGATTTTCTGCCCTATAGGTGTTGTAAACATCCATGGATTTGGGTCTAACCATAATCTTTCATTAGGAATATGCATATCTGTGAACAACTTACCTCTTAGCTGACCCTAATTGACTTCATTTGTTTTGGATCTCAAAATAGGTAGCTACGTCTTCGTTGTCTACCTTGGCTAGATTCCCTTGGGGTTCAAGATCTCTGTCAAATAATATGGACAGCCAGGAGATCACTACCTTGGATCCTCCTTTGCGTTTGCAGCTTTTTGAATTTGGTAAGCTTTTCTTTCTGATTATAAGACTACAAATAAAGTAATTGTAGCTTTGTTTTGTTTGGAGTTTTAGTGTTGTGGACAACGATTTTCACCATTGAGGTTACCAATGTACCAAACATGGTATAAATTTGTTTAGTGGACCGATCAAAGGCTATAAACTTGTGTATTAGCATGATTAGCATATGACTAAGAACTAAGAAGCCAATTGTTTTGTTGGCAATGTGAATATTTCTACACTAGTTCTTACTGTTTGGTACAGTCTATTTCATTGTTGACTTACCTTCATCGTGGAATATAATCTTTCCCTTGTTGAATTCCTGAACTGGTTTTGTCAACAGAGGCTTGCCCTTTTTGCAGGAGGGTTAGAGAAGCTTTGACTGAGCTCGATCTTTCTGTAGAGGTGAGTGACACGTATCAATTCAACCAGTAATCGTAGTGGTTATTCCTTGTTGATGCTTAGTATTTGGATTTTCAAATGTCAAGTGTAAACGCACATTTGCAGGTATATCCTTGTCCAAAAGGTTCGGTAAGACATAGAGAAATGGTTAAAAGATTCGGTGGCAAAGAGCTGTATGCAATTCTCATTTCTTTAATCTTTATACCATCTAGAAAGAATTTGTTGTCTTTCTGATAATATTTTCTGAAAGTTGAATCAAGTCTAATTGGAGCTAAGTTTGTATTGAGGTCAGGTTATTATATGTATCTCAAATTGGAACTAACGGATGATAACTGAGAGCATATTTAACACAACTAAATCCACCAAACGTGACTATATTATTATTTTGTTTAACTTTAACATGCTTGTATCATGCATTTTCTTGCCTAGAAGGTCATTATTATGGCTACTACTAGCTTTTGTTGCAGTGCCTCTTCATCTCCTTTGAAACTGGAATTGTGAATATTCTCATGCAGGTTTCCTTTTCTCATTGATCCAAATACTGGTATTTCAATGTATGAAAGCGGTAAGTTATTAAACTTTGTTTCACATGGATTCCACTCCATCTCTTTGTATCCCGGTCTCTTTCTGTCTGTATGTCTCTCTGTCTCTCTGTCTCTCTGTCTCTCTGTCTGTCTCTCTCTCTCTCTCTCTCTCTCTCTCTCTCTCTCACACACACACACACACAGAGATTGCACTCCATGTATGAAAGTGGTAACCAATTGTAAAGCTGTACTGTCTTCTAGATTAGCATGGGTGGTTTAATTGTAAAGCTGTTTCATCTGAATGTTCTGTACTATAGGTAAATAAAACATCTCCAAACTTCGCCTCAACAATTGTCAAGTTCATTTAATCAATAGGTTTTATGAGCAACATCATCATACTTCGTAATTCTTGGTTTTTATCTTCTTAGACAAGCTATTTGCTTCTACATTTTCTTTTCACCTACATTCTTTTCTTCTCTGTTTTAACATGGTATAGAATCAATAATTAGTCCCATTGTTGGGGGAGTATCAGCAAGTGCTTACATCAATACATCTACATTTAGCGTAGCTAAATGTTGTAATTGAGAGCGTTTTTCTGCACTGTATTTGAAGTTTAACTAAGTCTGCATAGAGTTCTATGCTCAATAATGTACATTGAACTTGTACCTATGAGTGTTTAGTCTAATGGTCAGGCCCTTGGTTTGTTGCCAAGAAGTCTGGGGTTGGACACCTCCCATGGTACCCACCTAGCAATTGCTAGAGTTTCTTGCTTCCCAAATGTTGTGGGGTCAGGTGGGGGAGCCTAGTGATTAGTCAGGTCAAAGATCCGGAGACACTAGATTAAAAATTTAAAAAAAAAAAAAATCTACATTGAACTTGTAACATTATGCTGATTCATGTTTTATCTTACGTTGTTTGAAATTATTTTATCAAGGTTGTATTATTTGCAACCTTATTGCTTTTGATTACAGGTGAAATTGTGAAATACCTACTCCAGCAATATGGTAAAGGCAGAAAGCCTTCAGTGGGGCTTTTGGAAAGGTATTGAACCTTGGCTCTCTTCTCTCTCTCTCTCTCTCTCTCATATTAAATATTGCTCCGTGTAGCACATTATTCACGGGATGGATGCCAACAATTCTGCGAGCAGGCAGAGGATTGACATTGTGGGAAAAGGCGAGCCCAGACCCACCACCCAAAATGCTGGAACTTTACTCATACGAAAACAATCCGGTGAGACAATGGTCTTTCATTGAATCATTCCAATATGCCATGATTTAGGCATCCGCATGTGTTTTCATATTTCTTATGAGAATTGTAGTTTACTTGTAACAAGTCTTTTTGCCTGTTGTCACAATTTGGGCTTCAATCCTCTCTTCTTTTCTCCCTATCATTTACCGGTTTGTTTAAAATTATTTCTAGTTTGCACATAAAATGGTCATTTAATCTGTTTTACTGAGCTCTAACGGCCTAAATTGGAGGGAGAGGAGAGAAAATGACAGTCTTATAAGAAAGAAGAGAGAAAATGACAGACACAAATCACAATCTGCTTTAATTTGAGACTTGGCCTTCATTTGGCTAAATTAGGACGTGATTGTCCAAAGATTTATGTAGTCGTAGTTTCCATAAATGGTGATGGAATTTCCAAGTGCTATCAGTAAAAACAATTTTCAGCGTGACAGTTGAGGCCAAATTCCAGAGTCATTTGACAATCATTTTCTGTATTTTATGCTGGAAGTAGTTTGCAGATAAACCCTACAACGACTTGTGGCATTTCATGTGATTTGTAATATCTTTCTCTTCCCCCTCACACACACGCCTTCATTTTCCTTTGTTTCCAGTATGCACGAATTGTGCGTGAGGCACTTTGTGAATTGGAACTTCCTTACATCCTTCAAAACGTGGGAGAAGGGTCCCTGCGGTCGAAGTTGCTTGAGGCATCTGGATCCAAAGAGGTTAGCATTTGAGAACATCTATTTCTCAGATGATTTTTCTTAGCGTATGTGCTAATCTCCTGTTGAGAACCCTAAGGATGACTGCAAAAACTGTCTCCGTTATAGGTTCCTTACCTGATTGATCCTAACACCGGTACTCATGTCGGTGACTACAAGAAGATTCTGTCGTACTTGTTCCAGACATATTCAGCAGCCACTCTTGTATAGTTATGAAATTTAGTTGCACTCGGAAGCTGAGATGAATCTGATCGCCCTCTAATCAGCTCAGGCCTTGTTTAAGTACGTATCTGTATACCTCAAATGATTGATTCTCGTTCATTCATATGGTACACGGTTTTTTATTCTCATGCATTGATCTTTATGCTAGTGCTACTCATTGTTAAAACCTAGATCTGTCCGAAATTGAGGGCAAACTTTTCCTTCTTTACAATGTCTGCTCACTCTGTCTCAAGACTCAAAATTCGGTCCGATACATCATTAAACCGTGCCCGATTGAGCTGCCAGATGGTCGGACTAATGTGGCACCCTTGTCCGGCCCTTGGTGCCATAAGGGAGTTTATCTTTGACATCGAATTACATCATCGAACTACAGGACGGTTGAAACTTGGGTAGCCCACGTCCGCTTCTAAAATGACGTTAAGTGCATTGATCTTGCTTCGAATATATGGTTTCAAATGATCCTTTATTTCCTGCACAAGAGAAAGGGCTACCATCTAAGAACTAGAACTTATTGAACATCTTGGGAGTGACAGATTGGGATAACGGAAAAAGTGACGCTTTCGAATACCGATTCGAAGGCGTCGCTTGTATGAATTTCACATTTCCACTGGTTCATCAATATGGTATAATTGTAAAAGAACAGGCGGGCACGCGTGTGCAGACGCTCTATGATGTCTATAAGATTACAAAACTGAAATGCGCATAACGAATTCACATGAAGGCGGCAGCAGCAGCAGCTTCAGCAGCAACATGATAACATCTACTCTCAACGAATTTCTGTCTGAACTGGTCAAAATTACCGGACTTAATCGCTTCCCTTATAGAACGGAAGAATCCTAGATAATGGTGGGTATTATGTCTGCACAATCAAAGGACAATCTGATGATGATGATGATGATGATGATGACGACGACAGTAATGATCACAGCTACGACGACAACAGTAGTGATGCAAGTAATAATGATATTGAATGGAAGCAAAACAGCACATACATTTCTAGCAGAGTCTGAGCCAGCATTTCGCGAACATTGAGCAGGTGATTGATGTACGCCTTTGTATGATTCTTGCACGTGTAGCAGTTACAATTTGCAACAATGGGTGACATATCTTTCCTGAAAGAGTTAAAAAACAAATCATGGATCTCGTAGGGAAATATCGTGTTAAGAGTTACAGCACTACACTAATTATTTTTGGATCCGTTTGGCAATAAATGATAAACTAAATATGGTAACATTTCAAGAAATTTAACATAAACGCAAACACGCCCTTCATGACAATGTCATGCAAAAACTTCTAAAGCCCCAAGCGAGTCCACAGGTTACAGTGTTCTAGTTCTTTACTTTTATATTATCAAATTTCGTTTTGTGTTTTCTTTTACGTTGCTTTAATATACTTTGCACTGAAAGTTTATCCTAAATCACTCGACAATCGACATGCCATGCGCCTTATTCCTTTATGTCAAACTTGATATCTACTAATTAAAATTACCAAGGGGATAGATTGAACAAACTCATGAACACTGTTAGTGGTACAAGTAGAAATAGACGTCATTAGTTACCTGTAAGCTGTTGCTCTCAGATTAATCTTTGTCTGGTCAGTTCCAATATTAGTCAACTCAATACCAGATGCATTCATCTCAACTCCATCAAGGGGAAACGTAAGTGCAAAGCCGCCAAGGGTAAGATGGCATATGTACCTGCAAAAATTGATACAAATCATCCCCTTTTGGATCATGGTAACAGCAAGGAGAAAGACATTCAAATTAGTTAGAAGACTGAGCAACTCACGTTGAATCAAAGACATCAATGCCGGCAGCAACACCCTGCAAGACCTCCTCTGTGAGATAGAAAGAAAAAGCTCATTTGCCGATAATTGTGAACGAATTATCATGCATTTGACCAAAGGTATAGTTAACTGTTGAAAACATTTTCCTTTAACGGATCTCCCCAAGTTCATAATAACTGGAAAACTGCAATTTATTAGCCTTTTTTTTTTATATAAAAAATAAGAAACACAATGAATTTTAAACTTTTCAATAGTCCTCAAAAGGTACCACCAACAAGAAACAGAATATCAATAACACAACAAAAAGCTAAACAGCACCCATCCTACAAGAAAACGTAAAACTAATCAAACAATCTACATGGAAAAATTCTAAAAGCTACTTTTTTCCAAGTTAACAAAAGAAAGGGCAGTTACAAAATGTGGAAGAAACTGATGGCAAACCAATACCCAAAACATGCAGAGTCCTGAATTTTTTCTTGATAAATTAGGCTGTTTATTTCTGAAAAAAATTTCACACAAAACATTCGAACCATAACAATGTCCTCAGAAGTCTAGATGTAACAACAACAAATTGGTAAGACCACCAGTTTATCATAACATTGGTAGACCTGTTACCTGGAAGTCCAAGCCCACTGATCAAGCGTGGTTTCTCTTCTTGTAAGATATCCTGAACATTTATACGAGTATTAGATATCAAAAATCGAAATATAAATGAAGACATTTTTTGTTTTGATGTACGAAGTATGAGAATAGGGTTTGATCAAGTTCAGGGGAAAACTGAAGGCTCCAGTTTGTGACTTACAGTAACAGCATTAAGGACAGCAGGACGCTCATAAATGTTCTCTCCAAGCCCAAATCCTCCGATCCAATAACCTGGAGAAAAAAATATTTTCATAGCAAATTATATAGCAATGCAATTAAATAAGGGTGTTAATAATGACACTCCAAAAATCTCATTGTGCACTCCTCTATTTTTCTTTCTAAATTATAAAGTTTGGAGTGCACAATGAGATTTTAAAAGTGACAATAACAGTGCCCTTTTAATACACCAAACTATTAGAAATATTGGTAAGAAAGAAATCCAAATGAAATTGTTTGGCACTAATTTCCTATTGTTTTGTCATGTTCACAAAAGCTTCAAATGTTTAGAAAATTACAAGAAAACCCAAAGTGGAAGTTCAGCTCCATATGGGAGTGTTCATTCTCAATTATTATGCTGAAGTTATTAGCTGTTATATATTGTGTCTATTTTTGGTAGTCAGAAGTTTTTGTTAGGTTTCAAATCGTTTTAATTGGTCTTTAAATAAACTTAGTCCATGTAATTTTGTTTCCTTATCCAAATTTTTTACAGGGTTCTCTTGATTGAACAAATTCGTTTTTCTTGAAAAAAAAAAATCTAATAAGTTCTAAGATATGATGCAACATACAAGTAGGAGATAAGGAAGAAACAAAGAATTGTAGAAACCTGATACATTTCGGCTAGCCACCTCTTGGGCACATCTCTCACGTTCATTTACAGAAGACCCACCAACAATAGATCCAAAGACAGGTCCACCTGCCTACATTTTGAGCAATATATGTCCATCATTCAGTCTGAACAGAAAAGAGTAAACTCGGATTTATATTATCAACGAAAAGAAGAAGAAAGAATGCTCTATATATTGTAGCACAATTTCTTTTTCATTTTAAAACGTCTAGGTCTGCTAGCAGCACACCTAGTATATAACGCATACGCCAGTGATTGTATAGGCAATGGGCATATATGATGCCACTACCTCTCTAAAATGGGTCTTTCATAATGGCACAAAAGTACCGTCTTTTACCTGATTTAGCTCAATGCATTCATCAAGCCATCTTATAGTTCGATCAACCGAGGTCTTGTTCCTCTTATCAGAGACCCATACAGGAACTTCATCTGCCAAAGTGGTCCACATATTGGGCTTCAAGGAAGTAATCAACTCGACATACTCTACGGGTTTCATCTACAAGCACATAAAAAGACTATACAATCACCACCAGAGTTACCATTATTAACTAACCCAAAAACAAACTAGTTGTAGTCAAGTAGAAATCAACTTATTCCAGAAAGCAAGATGAGGCAATTACCAAATGGCGACCAGAAGGAGTCTCGAAAGATGCTCCAAATTTGTTACTGCTATTACATTCAGGAAGGCATTGAATGGAGTCCCTTGGAATGCACACGAACCCGTGTTCGGGCAAGCCGAGCAACTGATGCAGTCCTCCTATTTTTGAAATTGTTTGAGGTGAGGGGACTTCCAAGCTGCAAAGTCAAACAATGCTTGAAATGTTGAACTGTCTTCTCACAGACCAATTCACAAACAGGTAGAATGCAATATCAATGTGGCGAAAGTAGAAACAAGGAAAAGCTGGAGGGTATAAATATAATTACTTACAAGTGGAGGGAGCTAACATGGAAGAGACGGGAATCAGGGAAAGGAAGAGAAGGAAGAAGGTCAGGAGGGATGAACTGGGGCAGGCCCTTTCGGGTGGAGAGGAGAAGAGAAGGGGTCTCTATTGGGGTCGGGCAGCCGCCCAAGTGGAGAACCCCGGTCCGCGCTCTTCCGCCGCTCCATGCCTTCACCGCGAATTTCATATCGACAGAGACAAACAGCTTTGGATTTAGAGTCGAAGAGCGGCAGGAGGAGTTGTAGGGTTTTGCAGAATTTGCTCTCTTTTGGCGGTAAATACAAGGGTTTTGCGAGTCTCTGACCCAATTTTCTCCCATTGGAAAAGTAACATATTTTGGGCAATTTTTTTTCGGAATTATTATTAAAACTTCAAAAATCTCATTTTACTATTTTTTCTTTCTAATTATAAAAAATTTAGAGTGCAAAATGAGATTTTTAAAGTGCTATTTACAATTCCCTATATCTAAATTATATGAAGAGTAATGCTAGAAAGATCAAAATTTTAAATCAAATTTGCAAATCGAATTATGTGGATGTTAATTGGATTATTACTTCAGTGTTGATTAACGTGCTTATTTTCTATTAATGAATTAATTGATTTACAAAATTTGGTTTAAAATTTTGGTCTACAAAGCATTATCCTTATAAGAAAGCCCATTGATGTCACAATTGCAGAATTTACACTTTCAAATTTTTTATTTGTTCTAATATGTAAATAAATAGCAAATATGGTCCAATTAATAAATGCCCAAGTCTCCTTTGAATCCAAATTCCAATAAGATCCCCATGCTTCACTCGCACATACTGCTCCTGGAAGTGTAACATCCCAGACTTGAGTCTGCCGTAGCACGATATTGTTTACTTTGGGCCCTGGTCACGCCCTCATAGTTTTGTTTATAGGAACTTATGCGAGAACTTCCTAGTGGATCACCCATCTTAGGAATACTCTCGCCCGAACTCACTTAACTTCGGAGTTTCGATGGAAACTGAAGCCAGTAAGCTTCCAAAATGCCGTGTGCTATAGGAGGTGGGCATGTACATATAAGGCACATCACCCCCTTTCCATTGGTCAATGTGAGATGTTACAATTCACCCCCCTTAAGGACCCGATGTCCTCTTCGGCACACTTGCACTGAACAGCAGACAGGCTCTGATACCATTCTGTGATATCCCAAACTCAACTCCATCGTAGCACGATATTGTCCGCTTTGAGCCCCGGCCACGCCCTCACGGTTTTGTTTCTGGGAACTCACGTGATAACTTCCCAGTAGGTCACCCATCCTAGGAATGGTCTTGCCCGAACTTGCTTAACTTCGGAGTTCCGATGAAACCCGAAGCCAGTGAGCTCCCAAAATGCCTCGTGCTATAAGAGGTGGGCATGTACATATAAGGCACATCACCCCCTCTCCGTTAAAAGAATAAACCTCAGACTAATTATACGAAACTCCAACGATTCAATTGATACCTCTAATAATTTTGAGACAAAATAAAAGAAGTGTTTCATAATACATTGTTTCTTTCATTCACGTATTGAATCCCACCAAAGTAAACCAGACCGATCTATCTCATTAACAAATTTTGTGGACAAAGGGCACAGACCTCAGACATTAAACTCATTATTATAGAGCTTACTGGGGAAGTATTGAATTAAAGTCATTTACGTGTGCCGATTTCTTTATGGTTGACTTAGCAATTGGGATACTGGTTTCATTATAATCCTTTTTTTTCTTCTTACATTCTAATTTTTATATTAATGGCTTGTAAATAATTGATTTTAGAACCAGATTTTTCAATTCGGATTATGGCTATGGGCCCTTTTAATCCAAATTTTGTTTGAGGACCAAAATGTAAGATTAAATTTAGTGTCTTTCAAAATTGGTCTTAACATTTTTTAACATTCCAAACAAGTATCAACCTATTGAAAACGTCTCATCCCCTTACCATACAAATGTATTTTAATCATATCAAAAAATAATAATGTGCAAGAAGCAACGCTGAAAGCTCAAGCTTTTGTGATGGCTGATTTCCTAGACAAGTGTAATGTGTCGGTAATAGATTAGTGCTAGATTTTAGGTGTTTTCTAGTGTCTAGGTTTGAAGACTTGCAAGTCAAGGACAATCAAAGGCAATATGATTTCGTGGTTCACTTAAGGTAAATTTCATGTGCATTATTTTAGGAAAAATATAAATTGTGTGTTTATATTTTATTAAGAGAGTCAGACCAGGAGGTTTTCTGTCTTTGCCAATCATAAGTTCTGTGCGAGAAAAAGCTTCGAGTCAAGAAATCTATATGCATTCATATCATCATTCATATTGTGTTCTAGCCATGGGCGAACCTTCGTGCTCTGAGATGACTGCGTTCAACCAAGATGAGACGAAGAAAGCATGTACGAAGACAAGAAGGCAAGGCAGTCTTTGAGTCTTGTATTTATTGTTTGATCTTGGTGAATTATTCATGTCAGTGTGCCCATGAATTTTCTCCGTTGTATGTGGGGTGTTACCACTTTAAGAAAAATCCTTGTGTTCTAGTTTGCTTTTTATTTTCTCCCAGACCCTGCGTAAAGCGGGAGCCTTGTGCACTGGGTACGACCTTTTTACTGTTGCATCGCAAGATTGAAATTGTTTTTCTCTTTTGAGTTGAGTTCCACGATCCTCTGTGCCTTCAAAATAAATAAAAAAGAGAAAATTATACTAAGCAAAGCATAAATGTCATTCTCAATTCAATGATTAAACTCAAATCCCTCTTTTAAAAAGGTGGATTCTAAGGTTATCAATTTGAATGTTCATTCCTACTGTTCTATTTTCTTTGTCGGTGTTCTTTCCTAGACACGATCCACTTCATTATTCACACAAAGGCTTGAATCTCAATCTAGAACATCAATAACCAAATTAAATGGAAGATTTTTTCTAGGAATCGAAACACAAATCGATACTATGTATTATAATATAAGTGGAGAGGCTTCTTATATTATAACATGTGATGTATCAAATTGTCTTATAAGTATACTGAAAAATCTATCTCCAGACGTTTGAATCTCAATCCAGAACATCAATAACTAAATTAAACATAAGATTTTTCCTATGCAACCGCAATATAAATCGGTAAATCATGTGTCATAATATAAGCGAAAACGATATATTTTTTAGTGCCTCTGCTTGTATTATAACATGTAATATATCGACTCGTGTTTTGAATATATTGAAAAATGGGATGTGCTATCCACACATCCCATTTTACTTCTCACACCCCTTGATAATTTCTGTCCGTTGATCTTTTTCAATTCATTCAATTTTGACGGCTAAAAATTAAAAATATGTGTGAGAAGTAAAATGAGGTGTGTGTCTCTTCCCTCGTAATGTATTTTATTTTTTAGTCAAACCCTCATAATGTATTCTATATATGTCGCAATTAGACAAAGGCCTTATAACCACTGCATGTCCCTTTTCGAGTTTAAAAAGCTTTGGAGCACAGCAAAAGACATTAATAATCAAAAGCATCACATCTTCCCTATTATAAAAGAGAAAAACATATCAGAAATATATCAACAAACATCAGCGGCCGTTACACCAACCATGTTATTTCTACCAACTGAAACAGCGGTGGTGGCCTTCGTGTGTGTATCAACCCTCCAACAACCTATCTTGCTTCACTTCTAAGATGAAGACTTCAGATTTCAATTAGAGAGCAAGATATAATTAATCACTTCTAGTTCCTTTAATTAAGAGAATAATACATATATAATCCGGGTCCCATTTATGGAATTCTATCCATGATTAGGGCTATTATTGACTCTAGAAATTGTTGTGGTTCGGGGAAAATACTTGGAGGTGCTTTTTGAAGTACCTATCAACTTTTCTAGAAAGCACTTCTATAATTTAAAAGAATTTTAAATTTTTACACCAAACGTAGTTGAACGCTTGTAGTCCTTCTAAGAGGGGCCTATAGCCAAACATGGTGGTTAAAACTTAAACTCCACAATGATGATAATAGTGTGGGAGAGCTAAGGTGGAACGGTGATAAAAAAAAATTAGAAACTAAAAACTTGTTTCTTAGTTGTTTTCATTTTTTATTAAAAAAATGCTGAAAACTAAAATGAAGTCAAATTATAAAAACTCATCAAAATAACTTTGGTTATTTATTTTTTATTTTTTTTTGAAAATTAAAAACTAAAACACGATGTGTTTATTAAACAATTTTTTGATGTGAGTTTTATAGTACGGGTGTATATGTGCTCACCGTTCTATTTATTATTATTGAATGATGTTAAATTTTGAAATTTAGATTGATCTAATCAATAGATCTCGAAACTTAAACTCTTCAAATAGTGATGAACATGATCATGAGCATCACTATCATTTAAGATGATAAACAAAAACAAAAACATTACTTTATAGTGGATGTGAAGGTAGAAAGTACTTGGGGACATTTTTGAGGATACACACAACGTTACCATGGATCTAGTAATATGCCATCATCATCACTTAAGTAACTCTCAAGAACCAGGGTGCCACTGTTTCCCTCTACCCTCCTTAATTTAATGTATTATGTACCAACTTTGCTAACCTCTCATTGAAAAGCAGAAACAAACAATAAAGCCACGTCTCCTCCTTCTCTTCCATTCCCCACCGCTTACACCCACCTTCTGTTCATAAAACCTCAGATCAATATTATCTCCTCAGTCCTCTCTCTCTCTCTCTCTCTCTCTCTCTCTCATCTCATCAAGCACCATGAGGTCCAAACCGCAATGTGGCATCAATCTCAAGGTCATCCTCCTCTGCTGCTTCTTCATCTTCCTCTTCACTATCTTCATTGTCAGATCAACCTTCTCATCGTCACCATTACCGTCACCGTTCACGGCCAATTCCTCACTATCCCATCTCATCCCAAACCCTAAACCCCAACAACAACAACCACCATGCGATCAACCCTTCACCCCAACATGCACCAAAATTCCACCTTCCCTCGCCCACGCCATCATCCACTACGCCACAACAAACGTCACCCCACAACAAACCATCAAAGAAGTCTCCGTCTCCGCCGCGATCCTTTCCAAAAAATCACCCTGCAACTTTCTAGTCTTCGGCCTCGGCCTCGACAGCCTCATGTGGACGGCTCTCAACCACGGCGGAAGAACCGTCTTCCTCGAAGAAGACAATTCATGGATCGACCAGATCAAACAGAAGCTGCCGGGCTTAGAGGCCTACCACGTGACGTACGACACCAAGGTCCACCAAGCGGACAAGCTCATGGAGATCGGAAGGAAGGAAGAGTGCAAAGCTGTTGGGGATCCGAGGTTTTCAAAGTGCGAGCTGGCGCTCAAGAACTTGCCGAGCGATGTGTACGATATCGAGTGGGATTTGATCATGGTGGATGCGCCGACGGGGTACTTCGACGGAGCTCCGGGAAGAATGGGCGCCATATACACGGCGGGGCTGATGGGGAGGAACAGGGAGGAGGGGGAAACTCATGTGTTTGTGCATGATGTGAATAGAGTGGTTGAGGACAGCTTCTCCAAGGCTTTTCTCTGTGAGGGGTACTTGACGGAGCAGGAGGGTCTGATCAGGCACTTCACTATTCCCAGTCACAGGGCTCGATTAGGTAGACCATTTTGCCCTTAGAAGATGATGATCTTGACTTTTTATCATCTTCTCGATCAATCTGATCGGTCGATTTCCAGCAGAGACCTAGTTGGATTAATGGTTGATATTATTTCTTGGTTATTGAAAAGTAGGTAGTGTTGTTCCTCTTTTTAAAATCTTGTGTTTAATTTATGCAAAAGAAAAGGTGGGCCGACGTGCTGGACAAGTGTGTCGGGTCCTGTGTACTTGTAAGTTGTTCACCGTCTATTGTAAGCAAAATAACCCATATAGAGACAAAACATCATTCAAGGAGCCGAAAGTAAAAGGATTCTTTTTCTTCATCGAATTGAACATATAATAAAATGAAAACAACGGTACATATGAGTGTGTAAGAAGTGGATGAGATTCCTCTCCTGATTTTTTTTTTATGATTCTTCAATCACGTTTATTTATTGTATATTGTATGATTAGTTTTAATCAGTACTATTTATGCTTAATTTTAAATAAAAAAATTATAATAATTTGTGATCACACAATGTACGATAAACGAACATGATTAGAGAATTCCTAGAATTCTCGCAAAGAGGATCTCTAGAATCCTCACAGAGAATCTGGAGAGGATCCTCATTCGTAAGAAGTGTTTAGTTTCAAAAATTAAGTCTCTGTTTACGAGAAGTGATAAATTTTTTAGTGTGATCGGAATGCTAAATAGTACATTATGTGTTACTATAGAAATAATAAGATATGTGTGTTAAAAAATTAATAATTTTTAAGTATAAAATATCTCATTATTTATATAAAAATATGTGATATATCACCCATGTTCTGACTACAATGAAAAATTTCTCGTCTATATGATCGTGGTAGTGTGGATTGCTACCTGAGTTTGAATTCTGCCATTTTCTCCCTTTTTCTTCTCGTTAGTTTTCTCGCTTATAAAAGAGTTTGGGATATGTTTCGTTGGTGTGGGAGAGCAGACTTATTCGTACAATAGACTAGTAATAACATGATTCAAATTTGTCTTTAGCAAGAATCGAACTTAACACTTCTCTGACCATGGAAATCGATAGAAGTAATTTCTAAGTTTGTCATAAATCATTTTGGTTCTTTAGTGGAAAATCTGTCAATATGTTATTAAGTAAAGGGGTTGGTTTGACAAAAATACCTTAAAAATGTGAACATATTTTTCATGAAATGTTCAAAATGATTTATCATGATAAATTCAGGGTCTGATTCTATCGACATTCATTGTCAGAGACCAAAGTAGAGAGTTATGCCTACCTCAGGAATCATTTTTTGGATTAAAAGCCTTAAAAGAAAGAGAGCAAGAAAGAACTGGGATCACAAAGTACTACTGTGAATGTGATCACCAATACATTGAAGCAATACTCTTCCTGTTGTGCCTTGTGATAAAACTGAAAGTATTATAATTAGTGACGATAGTAATCATGATTAGGAGTGCATAACTAACATTAATGGCAATGAAAAGCCGACTCATTTTTATGATCGGGATTATCTGCCGTTAACAAGTGATGTTCCTTCTTATCCCACATGCTTGGACGACGACGCTAGTCATGCCACTTCTCTGGTCTGGTTCTCAAGTGTGCTAACAAACTTACAAAGGTTCTTTGATACTTGGATTTCTCTTCAGCTCTTTGTTCATTAGATGTGCATGCACATCCATACATCATGTTTTTTTTTCTCTTTGTTGCCGTTGTTAACATTTGGCGATACATTTCTCGACGGCAGGCTCTTCAAAGCACAACATATGATGTCGATCTGGACCGCATCCTTGAAAGCATCCACTTGTACCTACAGGGCTTGGGGATGGAAACTTAGATGCGAATAGAGAAAGGATGAAGAGCACCTGTAACGTGAAGGGACAGTGGAGATGACTCCATCAAGATTTCCAGGGACAGGTTGAGTCCCAGATAACACATTTATCAGAGTCTCATCACACCTTGCAGCTTCAATATGACCAATAAATTCCACGCTGCACTGTTAAAACTGCAATTGCATAAAAAAAAAAAAAAAAGGAAGTCATGATGCGGTGCCATTGTTCTTCAACTGTGTTTATACATAAACAAACTAAAGAAAACGCTTGATCTAAGAGTAACTGTGCTCAACATCATGCAAAGTCAGAAAGACCCACACCTGACATGAGCTCACCCAAACACCGAACAAAAGGGACAAAGATCACAGATCCTAGCAACAGGACAGTGTAGTAATAGATGCACCACGTCACCCCTTTCCTCTACACATAGAACACTAAACCAAGGCAATGATATTTCTCTCGGGAGAGTTCTCAATTTAAGGCAACCACTGTTACTGACATAACGTTTGACTTAAACAAGAATTTTTCAGAACAGGATAGAGTGCAGACATTCTCTTTTCCAAACGCCAGCAAACGAAAGAGTGCAACCAAGTGGCACCAACAACCAAAATAAGTATAATATGTACAAATTGAAGTAATCAATGTTGTTTGTCCAAAGACCTCAATCTAAATGCTTCCAATGCAGGTGCACTTATACCCTCTAATGCAGTAAAAGTATTATGAGTCTGGTTAAACTTACCAAGTACTAAGTAATAACTATGTATGGGAAACCTAATGGGTTTGACTAGCGGATTACTGATGTTAATGGGTAGTTGTTGGTATTAATGATGCATGGGAAGTTTAACAGGTCATTTTGGAAGGGTCTAGGAATTACTAATGTAGTATAAAAGGGAAAGTCCCATGGGCGAAGGAGTTAGGCTGGATGTATTTTACTTGAAGTATTATCAGTTTCTTAACTATCCTAAAGGCTTTTTTCGTTTGATTTGCCTTTAGAAACCTAGGCCCGGATGGTGATTGGAGTAACTCCCACTTAGCCAACCTTTTCCTCCCTCTAACCCTACCCCTAAATCTACCTGAAAAACATTATAACCATAACTAACTACCTCAACTTTCAAATTGTTTAAGTGGAAAAAACATTCCATTCTACAGAACTAGACAACAAAAAATTCCTTACTTGATAATTTTGTCTTGAAAGAAATGATTGTCGTGCACCTGGAAACTGGTTATTCCATTGTTGTACATTGGAAACTGGTTATTTCATGAGAAAAAGAATTAATAGGGTATTATGCAGAACTGTACAAAACAAAAGACAATACAAGACTTACATATGATATGATAGAACAAGCAGCAGGTTTATCGTGGCACTGGAAGGTCCCTCTTGGAATGAAGAACATCAAGCAGCATATAATCTAAGTTCTGGGTGAGAGTTATTGAGTTTCACCAATAGCTCATCGCAGGTAATGCTGGCTCCTTTTGATGTTTCTTGGGAAAAAGTTGGAAGAATCTTCATCACATCAACATCATCTGAGATTTCACTGAGGCATTCCAAGATAGTAGAAGTTATTTCTGAGTCAAGAACAACACCCTTGTCTGCCATCTGATGAAGCAAATTAACGATTTCTTCTGTGTCACCCTTTAAACAATAGCCCTTTAGTAAAGAATCGAAAACAAAGGCATCAGGTTCAACACCACAAGCAATCATGTTCTTGAGAACCATTTTAGCCTCATCCAAAAGCCCAAGTTTCGAGAACCGGCTTACTAATATGGAAAGGTAATGGCATCATAGGTTAAATCCATTTTAAACATGTCCTGTAGCAAGTCTTGGGCAGATACAACATCTCCCGCTTTTAGAGTTTCATCAATTATTGTATTAAATGAGACCAGATTTGGCACACAATTTGTACGCCTCATCTCTTCAAATAGCATCCTAGCTTGCTCCAAACTACCCTCCTTGCACAAGGATCCAAACTAACCTCCTTGCACAAGGGTACCATCAAAACGTTGTATTCAATCACAGTAGGACTAACCCCAGCAGCTCTCATTTGACTAAAGAGTCCTTTTGCAAACCTAAGCATGTGAGTTTTGCAAAACCCATTGATCAAGACACCATAAGTAATTCCGTTCAGAACCAATCCCAAGTCAAGTGCATGTCTCAAGAATTTTATGGCCTTGCCCACAAATCCTTCCTGTAGACATGCATCTATCAAAGAATTATAAGTAGATAAGTTACATGCAATGCCCCCTTCAACCATTGTATTGTAAACATCCATAACTTTATCAAGATTGCCTTCCTTGCACAGTCCATTAATCAGGATGGCATATGTGATTACATCTGGCTCAAGAAGGTTCTCATCCTTTGATATCACATTGAAAAGTTTCATTGCCTCATCTACCTTCACATGACAAGAAAGTCCCATCAGTAACATGTTGTATGTAATTGTATCAGGCTGCTTCCCCTTACCCTTCATCATTTCGAAAATCTTAAAAGCCTCGTTCACCAAACCTTTCTTGCACAGTCCATCAATCATAACATTGTACGTTACAGTGTTAGGCTCTTCACCCTCGATAACATTAGACTGAATAGCTCCATGGCTTTTGTACCCCTTCTGTTGATGCACAAAATCAGTGAGGACTTTGGTACAACAGAAAGTGTTAAGTTTGCGACCTTCGCTAGATTGCTCCGGTCACTAGTGTGGATAAGTATGTAAATGGATAGAGACAGGGAAGCAAACACAAGATGTACGTGGTTCACCCAGATTGGCTACGTCCATGGAGTAGATGAGTTCTCATTAATTGTGAAGGGTTTACACAAGTACATAGGTTTAAGCTCTCTTTTGGTGAGTACTAGTGAATGATTTGGTACAAATGACATTAGGAAATATTGTGAGAGAATGATCTCTATTTATAGAAGAGAGTTTCTAGTTTCATTCTGACATTGACACGTGTCGTGTTGTGATTGACTTCTGATGTTGACACGTGTCACGCTATGATTGGCTTCTGATGTCGACACGTGTCGCACTGTGATTGGCTCTTGGTTGGAGGGAAACTCTTCTGGGTCATTGACAGTATAACGTTGACCGGTGCTCAGTAGTTTCGGGATTGGTCAAGTATGGTACAAACAGTGCTCCCCTAAGTTCCCGAGTGAGGGAAGCTCTTTGGTTGGGGACTTGCAAGATCCAAGCTATTGAGTAATCACGAAACTTCTAAGTACCGAAGTGTGGTATCATTTTCACTTGCCTTATCTGTCTCATATATAGATGTGGCATCTTCTCTGGAAGTACTTTTCCTCCATCCAGGGATGGTATCTTTAACCGATGAAGATGCACAAGGTAATGCATCAATTTCACTTGAAGCTTACTTGTAGTTTCGGGCTTGGTCAAGTGCGATACAAAACCTATAGTAGGAGTCCCCCAAGTCGCCGAGCTAGGAGATTTGCCGAAAGAGGTAACAGACAAGGTAAGCAATCAGACTTCCAAGCAAGCAACCTGGATCGGAGGTTCGACTTCGGCTTCTGGTTGATTGTTCTCATTCTCCTTGTGTCGTAAATAGCACCAAGGATAAGGAGAAGCAAATGGAGAAGATATGATATGAGATACTTTTGCTTTTGAAGAAGTAACTTTCCACAGGTTTATTCTTGAACTGGGCTGGAGGGTTTTCCGGTTTCCTCTAGAGTATAAGGCCGACTCAAGAATTTGAGGGTCAAAATAATTCCATCAAATCTAGAGTACGTTCGACCCTGATGATATGGGATACTTATGCTTTTGACAAAGTAGTAGATGTATCGACACGTGTTCTGTTACGCTTATCTCCACATGCTTCCTTGTATCCTTCTCACTTGCCCTATATGTTCCTCAGGCAGATGTGGTATCTTCTCTGGAAGTATAAGATGTTGAAGATGAGTACTCGAGAGCAATGCCAGGTAAGTAATCAGGCAAGGGGTTCCAGGCAGTCAGTTCCTGACTGGAAGCTTGATTCCAAGTGCTGACTGATTATTATCTTTCTCTTTGTCTTGCAAGTAAAAACAAGGCCAAAGGAAAAGACAGGGAAAAAGCATGATATGAGATACTCTTGCTTTTAACCCTGATGATATGAGATACTCTTGCTCTGGTGTGGCTTGTTTGCAGAGGTATTATCGGGAGGAAAATAAGCTGAGTATTTCGAGAAACTCTGCTGAGAGTGCCCTCTCAAATGTGAAGAAAAGTTGAGCATTTTTTTTATTTGCAGGTTTGCCTGGCTGTAGAGGATGGAGGTCGACATATATAGGAGTCTCCCTAACAACAAGTAGTAGTGCTATTCCTTTACCCTTCTTGGTCATAGCAATGTAGTAGGAGCTGCAAGCTTCACGTGTTTTAACTTTGTCAGAGCACTTTGAAAAAGTGGTCTGTGGTATCTGGAAAGCTGATGTTGCGTGTGAAGATTGCAGACAAGCTTTATCCAAGGAAATCTGGCTCTCGAAGTTTGGAGAGCGGTGCCTCTTCGGTTTTCGAACAAGCAATCCTGTGGGGGATCTGGCTCTCGAGATTCAGAGAATTGTGCCTCTTTGATTTTTGAGAAAGCAATCTTGTTAGGGGTCTGGCTATTGAGATTCGGAGGGCGGTACCTCTTCGATTTTTGAGCACGTAATCCTATTAGAAGTCTGGCTTTCGAGATTCGGAGAGTGGTGCCTCTTCGATTTTTGAGAAAGCAATCCTGTTGGGAGTCTGACTCTTGAGATTCAGAGAGCAGTGTCTCTTCGATTTTTTAGAAAGTAATCCTGTTGGGCGTCTGGCTCTCGAGATTCGGAGGGCGGTGCCTCTTCGATTTTTGAGCAACCAATCATGTTGGGAGTCTGACTCTTGAGATTCGGAGAACAGTGTCTCTTCGATTTTTGGGAAAGTAATCATGTTGGAAGTCTGGCTCTCGAGATTCGGAGGGCGGTGCCTCTTCGATTTTTTAGCAAGCAATCTTGTTGAGAGTGTTTTCTCGAACGTGAGTAAAGGTTGGGCATTTTTGCCAGTCTGCCTTGCCAAGGAGCATGGAGGTTGACACACATTGAGACTTTCTAGTTATCAAGCAGTGGTGCTGTTCCTTTACCCTTGTGGGTAATAGTAGGGTAGCTGGACCTTCAAAATTTATGTGTCTAAACTTTGTCAGAGATCTTTGGCAAAGTTATATGTGGTAGCCGAGGAAATGATGTTGCGTGTGGAAAGTGGTGCCTCTTCGGAATCCGGAGAGTGGTGCCTCTTCGATTTTTGAACCAACGACCATGTTGCCCTTTCTTTTATAAGGGCACCAATTATGTGCAAGAAGTACATTCAGAGAGTTATTGCTTGTAGGAATTTTCCCTTTACTTCAGAGATTTATTGCACCTCATTTCTCCTTCATCATTTCTGAGAATGTCTGGCCCATTTGAATGTCGTTTTGACTTGAACTTTGGTGAAGAGGCAACCATGCCTTCTCAAGACAACATATGACGACCATCATTCTTATCCCCTACTGGTCTTCTTACCGTTGGGGACTCTGTGATGAAGAATGATATGACTACTGCGATGGTGGCCAGGAACCTTCTCACTCCCAAAGATAACAGACTACTTTCCAAACGGTTTGATGAGTTGGCGGTTAAAGATTCTCTGGCTCTCAGTGTTCAGTGTGCAGGTTTTGTGTCTAATATGGCCCAACGCCTATTTGTTCGAACCTGCCAAGTTGAATCATTGGCGGCTGAAGTGATAAGTCTCAAACAGGAGATCAGAGGGCTCAAGCATGAGAATAAACAGTTGCACAGGCTCGCACATGACTATGCTACAAACATGAAGATGAAGCTTGACCAGCTGTAGGAATCTGATGGTCAGATTTTGCTTGATCATCAGAGGTTTGTGGGTTTGTTCCAAAGGCATTTATTGCCTTCGTCTTCTAGGGCTGTACCGCGTAATGAAACTCCGAATGATCAACCTTCGGTGCCTTCTTCTTTTGGGGTTCTGCCCAATACTGAGGCTCCGAATGATCACCTTCCGGTGCTTACTCTTTCTAGGGCTCTGCCGACTGCTGAGACTTCTCATGAGCAACCTTTGTGAATGCTCCCTCTTGTTTGTTTATTTTGATTCATGTATATGTACATATTTGTAACTTATCGGAGATATCAATAAACAAGCTTTGCTTCATTTCAACGTATTGTATTAAATACATCAAGGCCTTCTTCACTAAGTTCTTTGAATTTTTTCTTTTGTTGAAGTTTGTATGTTGAACCTTTGAGAGTGAAGCATGTATGTTGAGGTAGTGCTCCCTTAATTTCCCGAGTGAGGAAAACTTCTTGGTTGGAGACTTGAAAAATCCAAGTCACTGAGTGGTCGTGAGACTTCTGAGTATCAAGATGCAGTAGCATATGGTAGGTGTCCCCCAAGTCTCCGGTCGAAGGAGTTGACAAATGAGGCATTTCCTTTCTAAGTGGTAGCCCAAAACTCCTCCTTCATATATATTTGTTATGAAAGTTGTTAAGCCCAAAGAAGATGAGGCCTAGGCAATTTTTATTTTTTCGAATTTTTATTTTTTCGAATTTTTTTTTAATTTTCGAATTATATATATATTTAGCTTTGGTGTTGAAGCTTTGTTTGGCACTATGAATTGATTTTGCTTCTTACTATCTTGATTAAGATAGTGTGAAGCTTTTATAGGTGAAGCTTTTGTGTTGAAGCTTTGTAGGTGAAGCTTTTGTGGGTGAAGCTTTTGTAGGTGAAGTTTTTGTGGGTCAAGTTTTTATGGGTTGAGCTTTTGTCGGTGAAGCTTTTGTAGGTAAAGCTTTTGTGGGTCAAGCTTTTGTGGGTCAAGCTTTTGTGAGTGAAGGTTTTGTGGGTGAAAGTTTTGTGGGTCAAGCTTTTGTGGTCAAGCTTTTGTAGGTGAAGGTTTTGTGGGTCAAGCCTTTGTGGGTGAAGCTTTTGTGTTGAAGCTTTTGTAGGTGAAGCTTTGAAGTTGAAGCTTTGTAGGTGAAGCTTTGGAGTTGAAGCTTTTGTTGGGTACCATGAATTGATTTTGCTTCACACTATCTTGATCAAGATAGTGTGAAGCTTTTGAGAATTTGTAGTTGTCCTCCATTGATGAAGCTTTTATTGGTGAAGCTTTTGTGGGTGAAGCTTTTGTGTTAAAGCTTTTGTAGGTGAAGCTTTGGAGTTGAAGCTTTTGTTGGGTACCATGAATTGATTTTGCTTCACACTATCTTGATCAAGATTGTGTGAAGCTTTTGAGAATTTGTAGTTGTCCTCAATTGATGAAGCTTTTGTTGGTGAAGCTTTTGTTGGTGAAGCTTTTGTGGGTCAAGCTTTTGTGTTAAAGTTTTTGTAGGCGAAGCTTTGGAGTTGAAGCTTTGTAGGTGAAGCTTTGGAGTTGAAGCTTTTGTTGGGTACCATGAATTATTTTGCTTCCACATTGTTGAGCAAGAGATTGTGATGCAAGCCACACTTTGTAGTAGTCGAAGGTTTGGATGAACCATATAAATTGAATTTGCTTCGAACATTCTTGAATTTACTTCGAAAGTTTGAGAATTGTAGTTGCCCTTCATTGATGAAGCTTTTGTTGGCACCATAAATTGGTTTTGCTTCACACTGTCTTGATCAAGAGTGTGTGAAGCTTTTGAGAATTGTGGTTGAACTCCTTTGATGAAGCTCTTGTTGGCACCATAAATTGGTTTTGCTTCACACTGTCTTGATCAAGAGTGTGAAGCTTTTGAGAATTGTGGTTGCCCTCCATTGATGAAGCTCTTGTTGGCACCATAAATTGGTTTTGCTTCACACTGTCTTGATCAAGAGTGCGTGAAGCTTTTGAGAATTGTGGTTGAACTCCTTTGATGAAACTCTTGTTGGCACCATAAATTGGTTTTGCTTCACACTGTCTTAATCAAGAGTGTGTGAAACTTTTGAGAATTGTGGTTTCCCTCCATTGATGAAGCTCTTGTTGGCACCATAAATTTGTTTTGCTTCACACTGTCTTAATCAAGAGTGTGTGAAACTTTTGGGAATTATGGTTGAACTCCTTTGATGAAGCTTTTGTTGGCACCATAAATTGGTTTTGCTTCACACTGTCTTGATCAAGAGTGTGTGAAGCTTTTGGGAATTGTGGTTGAACTCCTTTGATGAAGCTTTTGTGGGCACCATAAATTGGTTTTGCTTCACACTGTCTTGATCAAGAGTGTGTGAAGCTTTTGAGAATTGTGGTTGCCCTCCATTGATGAAGCTCTTGTTGGCATCATAAATTGGTTTTGCTTCACACTGTCTTGATCAAGAGTGTGTGAAGCTTTTGAGAATTATGGTTAAACTCCTTTGATGAAGCTTTTGTTGGCATCAAAAATTCGTTTTGCTTCACACTGTCTTGATCAAGAGTGTGTGAAGCTTTTGAGAATTGTTGGTGCCCTCCATTAATGAAGCTCTTGTTGGCACCATAAATTGGTTTTGCTTCACACTGTCTTGATCAAGAGTGTGTGAAGCTTTTGAGAATTGTGGTTGCCCTCCATTGATGAAGCTCTTGTTAGCACCATAAATTGGTTTTGCATTTCATCACCTGGTTGGTGGCATGAAGGAGAGTACAGGTTGTACATTTCATCACCTGGTTGGTGGCATAAAGATAAGTTCCTTCTTCATTTGGTTGGTGGCATGAGTGGCAAGTTGCTAAATGATATTAGAGTACGGGTTGTACATTTCATCATCTGTTTGGTGGCATAAAGGAAAGTACGGGTTGTACATTTCATCACCTGGTTGGTGGCATGAATGGCAAGTAGCCAAATGATATTAGAGTACGGGTTGTACATTTCATCACTTGGTTGGTGGCATGAATGAGAGTACGGGTTGTACATTTCATCACCTGGTTGGTGGCATGAAGATGAGTTCTTTTTTCACCTGGTTGGTGGCATGAGTGGCAAGTTGCCAAATGATATTAGAGTACAGGTTGTACATTTCATCACCTGGTTGGTGGCATGAGTGGCAAGTTGCCAAATGATATTAGAGTACAGGTTGTACATTTCATCACCTGGTTGGTGAGAATAAAGGCAAGGTGTCTAGGCACATTGTAGCAAGTGTCGAATGACACAAAATATGTTAAACCCTGTCAAAGCACAGTTGGTTTATGTATGAATGTGTTGAAATGTATGATTGAACGAATATACTGTGAAGTTGTTCGTTTATTTGTATAGTCTTGCTGACATATACTTAAACTTTGTTTCATGTTGGAAGCATTCATGTTAAAGCTTTGAACCTGAGTGTTTCATTGATAGGAATGTAAGAGGATTATGATCGAGTTGTCTAAATCACCTGTTTATTGAATTCATGCCAAATAGTCTTCGTTACATAGGATGCCGAACGGCTGAAGCTTAACACTTGTACAATGTGAGTTTACTTGTAATAGTACTTCAAGTGATCATCGTTCCATGGATGGCCAAGGGTCTTGCCATCGGAGCTTCTAAGCTTGTAAGAGCCAGGGCGACTGATGCCAACAACTTCAAACGGTCCATCCCAGTTTGGACTAAGTGTTACTTCACTCGGGACTCTGTCGCAAAGTAATCTTTTCTTCAATAGCAGTCCCCCACTTTGAAAGAACGAGGTTTAACCTTTGAGTCATAGTAGTTGGAGATGCGCTGGTTGTAGGCGACATTCCTCAAGTGAGCCTGGTTTCTGTGTTCCTCGACTAGATCTAAGTTGAGGGTAAGTTGTTTGTCATTTTCGCTTTGCACGTAGTTCTGGACTCGGAACGTTGCTTGCTCAAGCTCAACTGGGACAACTGCCTCTGTACCAAAGGCAAGTGAGAATGGGGTTTCTCCTGTTGATGTCCCATACGAAGTGCAGTATGACCAAAGAACTTGGGGTACAAATTCTGGCCAACAACCTTTAGTCTTGTCCAAGCTGCTTTTCAAAGTTCGCTTGATTATTTTGTTGATAGCTTCAACTTGTCCATTAAACTGGAGATGAGCTGGGGAGGCAAAACATAAGTTGATGTTGAACTTAGAGTAGAACATCCTGAACTTATTGTTGTCGAACTGTTGCTCGTTATCAGTGACTATCGCATTGGGAATGCCGAATCTGCAAAGGATGTTCTTCCATACGAAGTCTTCTATTTTTTCCTCAGTAATGGTTGCCAAGGGTTCTACTTTGGCCCACTTTGTGAAGTAGTCAACTGCAATGATTGCATAGCGAACTTTGCCCTTCCCTGCAGGCATTGGGCCGATCAAATCAAGTCCCCATTGGGCGAAGGGCCAAGGGCTGATCATAGAAGTGAGCGGCTCATGAGGGGAGTGAGGAATAGTTGCGTACCGTTGACACTTATCACATGAGCGGGATATTCTGATGGCATCTTGGTGGGGTGTTAGCCAGTAATATCCTTGGCGAAAAGCCTTGTGTGCTAGGGATCGAGATTCAGCATGATCTTATCAGACTCCTTCATGTATTTCCTGAATGACAGTTTTCGCCTCTGCGGGCGTAAGGCATCTTAGGTATGGCAGGTTAAAACTCTGCTTGTAGAGTTGGTCATTAATGATCAAGTAACTGGTAGCCTTGTATCGAATTTGCTTAGCTTGGACTTTGTCATTTAGAAGGGTGTCATGAGTAAGGAATCTATAAATCGAGGTAATCCAACTATCCCCCTGTTGTAAGTTGCATACTTTCTCAGCTATGGTGCTTGGTGCTGCCAACAATTCGACCTGAATTTTTCTCCCAATCTTGTCTTCCATCGCTGAGGCGAGGCGAGCCAAAGCATCTGCATGACTGTTTGCCGCTCGAGGAATTTGGGTGATCTAGTAGTGGAAGTGCTTGAGCAACAATTGTGTTTATGCCAGATATGCTGCCATGGAGCTATCTTTAGCATTAAAGTTGTTGGTGACCTGGTTAACCACTAATTGGGAGTCACTGAAGATGTCAATTCGTTTAACCCCAAGGTGTTTGGCCAAACGTAAGCCTGCTAAGAGGGCTTCATATTCGGCCTCATTGTTCGACGCCTTGAATTTGAAACGAATAGCATACTCCATTGCCACTTTGTCAAAGGTTGTAAGAACTAGTCCTACTCCACAACCCTATTAATTGGATGAGCCATCAACACATAGGCTCCATGATGGGGCTGTTGGTTCTGTTTTCTGAGCTTCCGAGGGTAATGAAACCACTTCTTTAGGCGTAGAAACAATGTCAATAAGATATGTGAAGTCGGCGATGAAGTCTGCCATTGCTTGGCCCTTCTCAGCTAGCTTTGGTTGGTAGGAGATGTCAAACTCACCCAATGTTATCGCCCATTTGATCATTCACCCGGAAATGTTAGGACTTTGGAGTATCTGTCTAAGAGGATGATTGGCAAGTACGATGATGGAATGTGCTTAGAAGTAAGGGCGAAGTTTTCGAGCAAACATGACTAATGCTAGAGCTAATTTCTCAATGTTGGAGTATCGTGTCTCCACATCTTGTAAGGCCTTACTAGCGTAGTAGACAGGCCGTTCAACATTACCATCATTTCGAATGAGAACAGAACTTACTGCTGAAGCCGATACTGACAAATAGATAATGAGAGTGTCACCAACCTCAGGTTTGGAGAGTAGATGGGCTTTACTCAGGTAGTCTTTGAGGTTCTTGAACGCCTTAGCACATTCATCAATCCATGTAATGTACTTCTTACTTCCCTTAAGTGCTTTGAAGAAAGGAACACATCTGTCTGTGGCCTTAAAGATGAACCTAGTTAAGGCTGCCACCTTGCCAGTAAGGCTTTGGATGTCTTTTGAAGTTACCGGTTCCTTCATGTCGATGATTTCTTTGATCTTCTCGGGATTAGCCTCAATGCCTCGTTGGCTTATCATGAAGCCTAAGAATTTGCCAAAGCCTACGCCAAATGCACATTTGTTGGGGTTCAACCTCATTCAATATCTCTTCAGAATGGTGAAAGTTTCAGATAAGTTGGTGATGTGTTGGTCAGCATGTTTGCTCTTAACTAGCATATCATCAATGTAAACTTCCATGCTCTTCCCAATCTGTTCGGTGAACATTGAATTGACTAGTCTTTGATAAGTCGCTCATGCATTCTTTAGGCCGAAGGGCATGACTTTATAGCAATATAGTCCCCTGTCAGTAGTGAAGGCTGTGTGTTCTTGGTCCGGAGGGTTCATGAGGATTTGGTTGTATCCTGAGTAAGCATCCATGAAGCTTAGGAGTTCACACCCTGCTGTAGAGTCTATAAGTCTGTCTATGAGAGAAAGAGGAAAGCTATCATTCGGGCATCATTTGTTTAGGTCGGTGTAATCGACACACATTCTCTACAAGACCTTTTGGAGCAGGAAACTTTCCTTGGTCGGATTCTTCTTAACAAGGACAACATTTGCTACCTACGTTACATAATTGACTTGCGGACGAAGCATATGCCTTTGAGTTTTTGACTTCTGCCTTCATTGCCTCGTACCGTTCAGTGTCATAGGATCTTCGCTTCTGTCTCACTGGCTTGGTCTTGGGGTCAATACTTAAGCGATGACAGATGATATCGGGAGAGATCCCTGGCATGTCATCGTATGACCAGGCGAAGACCTTAGTGTTCTCTTGCAAAAAAGAGATCAATGCCAACTGAATATGTGGTGACAAGGTGGTGCCAATCTTCACCATATGATCTAGATAATCTTTTGAGATAGAGATCTTCTCCAACTCTTCAGTGGGTTGTGCTTGCTGGGTGAAAGAGTCATCTCGATGATCGTCGGATTGATTGTTGCTACCGTGAAGATCCAAGTTGGCGTCGTCTGGGCTGGTCTTTATGACTTGGTTATGTATAGAAAGGGTTTCCTTGGGCACATGCAGGTGTTGTTGCTTGACCGAAGTGTTGTAACTTGATCGTGCACTAAATTGATCTCCTCTGATGTAACCATTGCCATAGAGGGTTGGAAATTTCATCAACAACATATGTGTGGATACCATAGCCTTGAGATCATTGATGCCTGTGCGTCCCAAGATGACATTGTATACCGTTGGGCAATCAAGCACCAGGAAGTTAGTGGTAATGGTAGCTATGTAAGTGCCTGTACTAATGGTGAAAGGTAAATGTATGCTCCCCAAAGGTTGCACGATATCACTGGAGAAGCTTATCAGAGGGGAAATCGAGCGATCGAGCAAGTGTTCAGCTACATTAAGTGCCCTGAAAGCTTCGGCAAATATGATATTGACCGAAGCCCCCGTGTCTACCAAGATTCGTCATACTTCAAAGTTGGCTATGTGAGCTTCCACGATCAATAGGTCATTGTGAGGGTAAATGATACCTATTTCTTCCTCAGGGTAGAAACATATTGGATCCCAGTTAGGCTTTTGATGCTTGCCTCTTCTGATGTCTTTCACGTGAAACACTTGGTGGCCAGACCTTAAAGCTCGTTCACTATTTTTCATGGCCTTGTTGGAAGATTTAGATATGGGTGTGCCACCACTTATGGAATATATCACATTCACCTGGCGTTGGTTACGGTTACCCATTGGAGGGTGAATGAGGAATTGATCAATTTTTCCTTCACGTGCCAAAGCTTCAATATGATCACGAAGGGTGATACACTTATCGTTGTCATGGCCGTTATACTCGTGGTAGAAACAAAACGTGCCCGTGTTCTTCGTAGACTTGTAATCCGGGTGCCTCGGCTTTGGCTTCGGTATCAGGTGTGCTATGCTGGGGTAAATGGCCACGCATGTGGCGTTCAAAGGTGTGTATGCCTCATACCTCGAGGTAGGGACTGTCCTGACACGTGCTTGACCCACTGTGTTGACTGTCTGGGGTCAGGGATTATCGTGGTGATACCCTTGGTTATTGCGGTAGTGTCCCTTACTCCTTGTACTAAAATAAAACTGTTGAGGATGGAAATCTTTCCTTTTGCCCTGAGATTGATATGTCTGTTGACTTGGCAAAGTATTAAGTAAGGCAAGGGGAGACACCGCCATCGTTTAGAAGGTCGAGGTCTTCTTATTTGGTTGAATCTGACTTTCACTCCCTACTTGCTGATAAGGGGTGGCTGTGGGGGGTTTCCCTTGATATGTCTTTGCCTCGGCGGAGGCATGGTTGTAAGCCTGTGCCATCACCTCAGAGTAAGTCTTCCAAGTGTTGGCATTGATCATGTACTTGAAGAAATAATCACGTAGGCCTGCCGTGAAGGTTTTGAGGGCGGTCTTGTCATCTACCTCAGTGCAGCGAGAATACTCATGGTTGAAGCGATCGGCATACTCTCGTAGTGACTCGTCTGGCTTCTGGCGAATAGTGTACAAGTCATCTGCAGAATGCAAGCGATCGGTTTGGAAAATGTGTTGAGAAACAAACAATTTCTTCAATTCCTCAAATGAGTCTATCGTCTCAGGTGGAAGACGGCAATACCAGTTTAGAGCTCCGCCAGAGAGGGTAGAAGGGAAGAGAAGACATCGCTCTTCGTCGGTGTGCATCCGGTATGCCATGGTGGACTTAAAAAGGTTAAGGTGTTCAATCGGGTCCTCATTTTCAGTATAGAGTTGCAAGCCAAGCTTCTGCTTTGTCTTTGCTTGGAGAGAGGTGTCGATGATCCTCATTGTAAGCGGGTCAGGCCTAGGTTGGTTCCAATCAGGTATCTCAGCTTGTCGTTCGGCCTTCAACTTGTTTACTTCCTTAAGAAGTTGTAGGACAAGAGGGTCCTGAGTGGAGTCATATACCACTAGAGCTTCATTTCGTAAATCTCCATCTCCTCTTGGAAGTAGGAAGGTTTGATCAAGAGCATGTGATTTTTCCCTGGACTCGCCGTACTGACTTTCAAGGTATGTCTGTCGAAACATCTCTGAGTCCCTTATACCTTCATGTTTCTCTAGGACTTGTTGCCCCTTCCCTAAATTGGTAGCCGGCCTGGGACATGAGAGGGGACCGAGCCTTTCAGAAACCCTTAGGTCATTGATCTTCGAGCTTATGTGGAAGGGATTTTCTCGACGTTGCTTTAGAAAGTCTCGGCAGTCACGATAAACGGATTTCGATCATTCCAACCTTTCTACAATAATGTGTCTTCTTCCACTTCTTCTGCTTCGGGTCGAAGCAGCTGGGTTGAGAGAAGTCTCATATTGATCAATGTTTTGATGATTAGCTCGCTCCTCATCAGGGATACCCATGTCGAAGGAAGGTGACCCTCCTTGTTGGGAGGCATCCAGATGATGGTTGATGTCCACAGGGGTAACGAGTTCGCGTGTTTGAGTACGCCTAGTTTTGTGGAGCATCTCAAAGAGCTTATCATACTGCTCCTGGAGGACCTCATTCTTCATTGTTATCTTGTTGTTTTGAGATTCTAGCTCATCGACTTTAGCTTGAAGAGCAACCTTCTTTCCTTCATTCTTTCGTTGTTTCGCACTAGGTGCAAGAGGGGTGTCATTCTGTGTGCTGTGGCTTCCTTCGCTCCCCATGTTGGAGAATGATGCCTGGTCAAAAGAGAGTGTACGAATGGTGAAAACCAGCTTAATAAAGCTGAAGAGAGTGAGAATAAGTGTCGTTCCCACAGACGGCGCCAAATGTTAATGCACAAAATCAGTGAGAACTTTGGTACAACAGAAAATGTTAAGTTTGTGACCTTCGCTAGATTGCTCCGGTCACTAATGTGGATAAGTATGTAAATGGATAGAGACAGGGAAGCAAACACAAGATGTACGTGGTTCACCCAGATTGGCTACGTCCACGGAGTAGATGAGTTCTCATTAATTGTGAAGGGTTTACACAAGTACATAGGTTCAAGCTCTCATTTGGTGAGTACTAGTGAATGATTTGGTACAAATGACATTAGGAAATATTGTGAGAGAATGATCTCTATTTATAGAAGAGAGTTTCTAGTTTCATTCTGACATTGACACGTGTCGTGTTGTGATTGGTTTCTGATGTTGACACATGCTATGATTGGCTTCTGATGTTGACATGTGTCGTGCTATGATTGGCCTCCTGGTTGGAGGGAAACTCTTCTGGGTCATTGACGGTATAACGTTGACCGATGCTCAGTAGTTTCGAGAATGGTCAAGTATAGTACAAACACCTTCCATTTTTGAAAAGCCCGTCAAGTAAGCCTATATAAGTAACAACATCAAGGCGAACTCCATACTCTATCATATCATTTAACATCGCGGTGGCTTTTTTCCATTTCCCCATCTTGGATAGATTATTTATGAAACAATTATATGTAACCACATTACGAGGAATACCCTTTTTTAACATCTCATCAAAAATTTCTTTGCCTATATCAAAACTCCCTTTATCACAAAAAGCACTTATAATGGTATTGTACACATTACAACATCCGCTTCCAAACCTTTTCGCTTCAATTCCTCGAACAAACCCATCGCCTCATCTACTCAACAATCCTTGCAAAATCCATTAATCAAAGTGCTGTATGTCTTCACATTCGGGTCAGATTCAGACAATTCCATATCAACCAACAACTCTGTTGCTTCTTTCAAAATTTTAGCCCTGCAAAGTCCATTTATAAGAGTGTTGTAACTAACAATATCCGAGGTTACATAATTTCTTCCCGTTACACGAAACAACTCCATTGCCTTGTCAACCTCATCGTTAGCGCACAAACCCTTCAATGTAAGATTCAGAACATACAGACTCAACTGAAATCCACGCTTTAACAACAACCCCAATACCCTAGGTGCAAATTTGGGGTGATGGGTGTTAACAAAACAAGCAACTAAACAACTCAATGATATAAAACTCGGACGAACACCAACACGAAACATCTTACAATAAACCCGAAAACACAAATTCATAATTTTTCGACTTTGTGAGAGCGTGCAAGAGCAAATTGCAGGCTGCCCCAAAAGGCAAGCTGTTCGAATCAACGGCGCAGAGGAAACCAGAAACCGCCTCTGAAACTTAAGGGTTGGACTTGCCACAAAGAAACCTTAATTGGGTTTCGACACCGGAGGAAGAAGTCATAGATGGGAGTGAAGAGAAGAGCTTTGAGTAAACGCAGAAGCCATAAGAAGGAAAATTACAGCTTGGGTACAATTTAGGAAGTTGCTTTATCATCATTTTTAGTATGTAATTCGGGGGATTGGTGACGGTGGTACCTTAACCGACGCCGTCCCCGCCGTTGCTGCTTGACACTAAAAATGTTGTTGCTGGAGTTAAAGCAAGCATGCTGAGCTCCGAAAGCGCACGCACAGAGAGAGGCCTAAAAAGTTGTCTCAAACTTGAATTACGGGGCAAGCGGGCATGTAAGGCTATCTCCAACCAATGGTTGTCCAGTAGGAGCCTCTGGTCCTCCAAGATTCTCTAAGATATTAATATTTTAATAAATAGTATAGGGTCATATTTACCTCTGTCTCAACCGAGGGTCAGAGGGCTAGAGTGCTCATTTTAGCTATGTCATAAAAAAAACCGTCTCAATCCGAGAGCCAAATGGCCATAAGGTCAAACATAATTTATTATTTACTACAACTTCAAATCAAATCCAACGGCTAAGTGACGTTAGCTAGCCGTTGGATTTGAATTTTTTTTTTTGCTATAAATAGGGTGGATATTGGGATATAATTCACACAACTTTGAATTCAATCTATTTCAATTCAAGTTTGCAATGAATTACAACTTTGGATCCTCTTCAGATTCCAACTGGGGGTCCTCATCCAATTCCAAAAGAGAATCAAAATGGGCGTAAATGAGATGAGAAGATGAGGAGTCTGATGAAGAAGTTCAAGTAAGGCGCAACAAACAAAACAGAGCAGGCCAACTGAGGAACAACCTCAATGGGGTGGCTCTATTGCTGGTCGCTCTTACAAACCACGAAACAGAGCGCTGACGCATGCCAATCTGATTAACAACTACTTCGACCCCAACTCGGTGTACACAGAAAAGGATTTCAGACGTCGCTTTCAGATGAGGCGTTATGTCTTCGAGCATTTACTTTGTGATGTCCAGCAGGTCAAGAAGGGCTCGTGCAAAAATATATGATGAGCCTAATTTGCCTTTCAATCCAAGAACTGGTAGTATCTCTATAGATGAGTACATGAGGCGCTATAGAATGATACGTTCTCGTGCCACAAACAAGTACCTACAACAAGATCTTGTTGCACATCTTTGGGCCCAAAGAAGCATGGAGTAAGCATTACGTTTTATGTTTTTAAATGTTTTTAAAAATGTTGTTTAAGTTTCATGTTGTATAATTTTTATGTTGGTTAATGTTATTTAATGTTGTTTCATATTCTTTAATGTTGTTTCATGTTACTTAATTTAATTTAATGTTGTATAATGGTTTAGGAAGTTATAGGAAAAAAAATAGAATTTAAAAAAATATGAAACAAATTTTGTGAAATAGAAGTTATAGGAAAAAAAATGGAATTTAAAAAAAATATGAAACAAATTTTGTAAAATAGAAGTTGTACAAAAAAAAATATGAACCAAAATTTGTAAAATATAAGTTATAGAAAAAAAGTTATAGGAAGTTATAGAAAAAAAAGGGTTTAAATTCATAAAAACAAAAAAAAAATTGAATACAACGGCTAGTGACTGGCTAGCCGTTGGAATTCAAATTAGTGTCGGTTAAAACTGCTATTATATTAACATTGCTATTAGTGTCGGTTATAACTGACACTAATAATATAGTATATATTATTTCTGTCGGCTATAACCGACAGAAATAACAAAACATTAAAAAAAAATGGCCAGCCCTCCAGCCTTTTCCGATTCCGTGGGGCCCTCCCAGATTCCAGAGCCCTCTGTCCTAGCCCTTGGTTGGAGATAGTTTTCAAGCTATTTTCGGCCCTCTGGCCATCTTTACTCCAACCGATGGTTGGCCAGATGGCTCGTTTTAGTCCTTTAGCCCTTCAAGATCCTCAAAGATATTAATATTTTAATGAACAGTACATGGCCATATTTGCCTCCGTCTCCAACCGAGGGCCAAAGGGCCAGATGGCTCGTTTTAGCCCTATCACAAAAAATCGTTTCCAACCGAGGGCCATAGGGCCAAACATAATTTATTATTTAAATTTAAAAACAACAACAACTTAAATTTAAAAACTACAACTTATATTTAAAAACTACAACTACAATTTAAACTACAAATTAAATTTAAAGGAATGGTGAATGAATGGTTTAGGTATTTATAGGAAAAAAAAATAGAATTTTTAAGAATTAAAAAAAAACGGCCCAAAAAACCTTTAAAAAAAAAATTCCAACGGTAACTAGCGCCAGCTAGCCGTTGGATTCAAATTTTAGTTTAAGCATTCCTGTCGGTTATAACCAACAAGAAAGATGATTTTTCTGGCCAGCCCTCTAGCCCTCTCCGATTCTGTGGGACCCTCTCAGATTTCACAGCCCTCTGGCCTAACCCTCGGTTGGAGAAGGTTTTCAGGCTATTTTCGACCTTCTGGCCCTCTAGACCCTTCAGTTGGAGATGACCTAAGCTTTTCGGTCAAGGGCAGCTACGACAAGTTCTGACAACTCAAGTGGTTGTAAAGTCTCCAAACTCCTATCCTTGGAGACTTGTAGAGCCACTTGCTAGAACTTGTCATAGCTACTTGGGGTTCGAGTATAGGGTTTGTACTTAGGGTTCACTCACTCACTTCTTGTTGGAGTGGAAAATTTCGGGTATTTCAATTTTCCACCAACGAGTAATCTTGAACATATTAAGAAGCTTAAGACATCATCTTCGATTGCCATCAATGAGGGAGGAAAGGTGACACACCCCGATCCCGGTGTCCGAAGGACAACATAATGGCCATGTGCTGGTCGATACCTGAGGGTGACGCAAACCATATCATTTAATGCATATGCTGAGAACATGTAAAACATGCATATAATTTTTGTGCGTAACCACGCAAAATAATATCAAAATGCAAAATTTAACAAAATAATAGTAATAAGGTACAGGTCACTAAACCAAAGGAGAATATTCAACTGCCAACATTGAAAAAGTGATAATGCATGAACATGTTCAGAGCATACTACTAAGTCGAAATACAAGTAGAAGGGATATTAGAAAGTGCGATTACAAGAGATGTCCTACGCAGACAAGTGGACACAAATTCATTGATATGTGAATGCCTCATAGCTCAGATCGTATGCCTTGTTCCTAGGTCCTAAGGGGGTGCAAAAATAAAACATGAGTGTACCAAGTTTATATATAAGTAATACTAAATCACTTTCTCTTCAAACGTACTAGCCCCCAGTTTTAGAAAACCCATATAGCATAATAAGTAATAGGTTTTCCGAAAACCCTAGCATGCCATAAAACCTTCGTAAAACATATATCATAAAAAGTGTGCTAAGTAGTGATATCATAATTGCCAGAAGGCACATCCATTGCCCGCCCGAAGGCACATACATCGCCTGCTCGAAGGCACCTACATCACCTGCTCAAAGGCACTACATCGCATGCCCGAAGTCACATTGTATGAATATCCACTAAGTAAGCGCATAAAATCATGAACATAATCTTTCCAAAATATATATCATTGGAGCTCAATAGCTCAAACATCATATCCTAAATCCATGTTCATAAATATTTCAGTAAACGTAAATTTGATAAAGCATGATATTGCATAAAAGCGTAAATCCGATAACTCAATAAGTTTTCATAAAATGTAGTCATAAAATCATGCTTTTCATGTATGCATTTCTAGTAATAAAAAACATACATTTTGAAAGAGGTCCACTCACCAATACTCTGTCACCGAAGAGCCGTTCAAACTAGAGAAGCCAGGGTTGCCACTAACAAACGCATCTAACCATATAAAAGGACTACTTAGTAAAAATCTACTAAAATGATTGAATTTGGGAAAACGGAGCATGGATTTGGAATCAGGACGTCGAAATTAGTCTAAGAGGGGTCCCGGCCAAAACCCGAAAAAAGTCAACCAAAAGTCAACATTGATGGTCAACGGTTGACTCAACCAAGCCGAGCTGAGCCGACCCGAGCCACCAGAGCTAACTAGAAACTGAAATTTTTGGCAAGAAGTTTGGGCAAAATTCAAAGCTTCGTAACTTCGTCGTTTCATAACAAAATTCGATCCATAATATATTAAAACGAAGCTAGAGAAGTGTAGAACAGGATTAAACCTGTTTGGAATTCAAAAAGCCTGCAAAGTGTTAGAGGTCGCCAGAAACTGTAGAAAGTTCAAATGGATATAACTTCTTCAATACTCAACTAAATAGAGTGATTCAAAAACAAAAGTCATACATCTCGACGGGACGAAGAGAATGGTACCTTTTCAATGGCTAAATAGTCATAGTTTGGCCAAAAAATGGCTTGAAAGTGGGCTGTCTCACTGGAAAACTGGGGAAGGTTTCCCCGAGGGTTTCCTGCGTCTAAACATTACCAAAACTTCTCTAAACTACTCCCAAACATACACTAAGACATGATCTACAAGTTTTGGATGAGGCTTACCTTTGCCGAAGAAGGCAAGAATTCACTGGAGAAACTCGGTGAACAGTGATGATGCCGAGAGGAAAAGAGGGGTTTAGGGGGTTTCATCCTTGTTCTGGGTTCGTGGGTTCACCTAGAAGGGGGTGTGGTGCCTTTCTTGTCGTTGTTATTGTGTTGTGTTATTTGTGTGTGTGTGTGTGCGCGCCCTTGGGGAGGGCAGTTTCAGAGAAAGATAGAGATGAAAGTTTAGAAATGGAGTGAATTGATAGAAAAAAGAAAAATAGGGAGGTTCACACGGGAAGGGATAGGGCCGAAGGACAAAGGACAAAGAGTGGGTTCCAGTGGCTTACAAAATAAGACTACTAAAGATGAAATGTGAAATATCTTCCAAACGTTTTGAAAAACGTAAAAACTTCATTCTAGTTCCAAATTCGAATTCACTAGCGTCCAAACGTTTGTGGCGTCAAGTACAAAAAGAATAAATTAAGAAAATTAGTCATATGCGTCACGACGAGATGGTCAACAAAAGTCAACATTCATGCTACAAGAGGCAATTTGGTAAATTCACGCATTTAATAATACAAATACGTAAATATTAAGGACGGGGTATCACAAGGGAGATTTGCAAGAAAACACTCCAGCACTCAAGTCAGTCTTTGTTCAGGATGCTTATAAAATTTAGAACGATCGCATACTTCCTTTTCTCCTCCTCTTGTTCTGGTGGGATCCTAAACTTTTTATAGGCAAAAAAGGCTTGGCTCCAAGTCTCATTATCTCACTTCATGTTCCTTAGTAGTGGTTGATTCATGTTGCTTTATTTAAGCCCCACTCTCCTAATTTAGGATGCATGGGAAATGACTAGTTACTTGACCCTTAATATTTACACCCACACTTCTCACACATAATATATCTAGTTAACGATCTAGAAAAACTCTGATGCCATGTTAAAGTACACGTCATTGCCATTATATATTATATATTTATCTCTCTCTTACCAAACTACTATATAGCATAAAATTAATCAAGTATAATGAGTCACTACTCATTTTGTTAAGTTTGAAAATCCTTTAAGTTAGTTTCTTGGAGAAGATTTTTATGGGTTTAGCTCTTTAAACTAGTATTCCAAGAGATATGTTCTAATGTAGACATTTTTACACTCTTCAAGGCTTTTAAGACTCCCTATTAATTTTATGAAAAAAGAAGAAGAACTTTCACGAGTCTATGTATACTATTAGTCACTTGGTTATATTCTATTTGAAACGAAAACTACATCAGTGTGAACGTAACCTAACCTAACTTAGAGTTGCCCAACTTTTGACATAAAATTAGAAAAGGGGCCAACCCTTTATCAAATGATTTTGGCTAAAACCCTGTCTCTATTATTGTTAATAAGCCGTCTCGATAGAGTTGAGAATAAAGCCATCTCTAACCGAAGAGTCCGAAGGGTTGAAAAACGCTCGAAAACCGTCTCCAATCAAGAGTTAGGCCAGAAGGCTCATGGGGCCCACATAATCTGAAAGGGCCAAAGGGCGAAGCAGCTGGCCACTTTCAGCCAGCCAACCCGCTAGCTAGCCAAATTTCACTTTTTTTTTTTTTTTGTTCTTTTCCATTGCCCAGGCCACTTTAGGGTTTAGAGCTTAGTTTTTTATATGGTCCCAACCCACTTTTTGTTTTTAAGGAAAACTAATGAAAATGGTTTGAAAACTTTGATTTTTAACGAAAAGAACAAAAAGGTGTTGTAAGTGAATAGTATCAGGATTGACTTTATAGAGTAAAAATGTGGTTTTTTGTTAAAGTGAACAGTACCGAGAGTTTTTTTGTTAAAGTTCCCTTGTTTTTATGCCCAACAACTTTTTTTTTTTTTAATTTCTAATTTTTTCCTACACCATTTCTCACATATTTTTCACTATTCCATATTATCTTACTTCATTTTATTTCAATTATTCACATTTCATACTATAGCCATTTGGTCCTCGATTAAAGACGATTTTTTGTGACAAGGCTAAAACGAGCCATATAGCCCTTTGACTCTTGGTTGGAGATGGTAAGGAATATGACTCTGCACTTTTCATTAAAATATTAATTTATTAGACGGCCATAAGGCTAAAACGAGTCTCTGATCGGCATTCGGTTCGAGATGACCTAATGTATTCCTGATGGGCGAACAGAGCACAACTGCACCCACATCCAAACACGACCCCTATCTATAACACGCTCCTTCTCCTCATCCTCAGGCTGTTCGCCAGGAAAGTACAGCGACCGTCGAACATGTCGAAGTCGAAGAAGCAGTTGATGTCTTCAGCTCCGTGGAGGGTGGAAGAAGAGGCGGAGGATGAATTCCCAGAAGGGAAGCTTAAGGTGACGAGTCAGCCAGGTTCGACTCCAACCATGCACGTCCCTCGCAAGAAAACCAAGCGCTCTCAGGACCAAGACGATCAAGATTCTCTCACGGAGATCGATCCTGAGCTCCGCTACAGCTTCCAGCGCAACTTTCAGGTCCTTTTAAGTTTACCCAGTTCGCAATTTCATCAGTTCTTGCTGTTGCGCTCTCAGACTCAAGAGTATCATTTAATTTGGTTGTTTTTGTTTATTTTTTGGAATTATCAAATTTGGCACATAAAAATGTGTTTATTTAAATATCAAATTGGCAATTTGTTTGGTTATCCTGCAGTTAATTGCTAATATCAGTTTAGTTTCTTGCCTTAGCCTAATATAATTCTGAAGATTTTGGGTTTTCTACTTTTCTGGGTTGTGCGTGATTACTGTGTTTTGATTAATTTTCTATCTAAATTTGGTTGTCAGTAGTTGCTTTACGCATGAGATTTTGTGAGAATCACAGCCATTTGCTTGCAAAGTTCTTGACAAATTTTGTAGTTGTACGCCTCAAATGCTTGAGCAAAAGGGGTTACAAGAAATGAGTTACGAGTGGCGCATCTTGGGTAGATTAACGATGTAGCTTATAGCTCATAAGTCATACTGTTATACATATATCTCATATTGGCTGTTTGATGTACTTTATTTACATGTATTCACATGGCCCCTCATGTTCCCGTGCATACTTAATAACTCTGTTGGTGGTATGCACGGAGAACTGGGGCATGGCCTGCCAAAACCAGATTTCAGTAAACCCCTTCTGCTACTGTTTCAGAAGCATTTGAGTTCTTTCTTGACCGATTCGTGTTCTTTAGTTTCATTTAGTTACTAAATCTGGAAGCAAGACATGGCAATAGTATGCAAGTAGGATGGTAAAACTTGGACTTGTTGGAACCACCTAGGTACTGGTCTACTGGCATGCCTCTCCAACTCTGTACTAGAGTCCCCGATTAAAACCCCCTTTCCTGAAGCTAAGGGACAAAGAAAATAAGAAGATGACTTTACTAGTGTTTCTGGCTCGTTTCAGTAATTTAGAAGACAGTCCAAGCTAACTATGGTCTTCATGTTGAAGTGACTATCTAGTTGCTTTCGTTCAGTTATGTTTTGTAGATTATTTGCTTTTACATCATTATTTGCTTGGTTCTCTATGATTATCTATTTGGCATATAATTTCCATGTTCCATTTCATTTTTGTGTCTAGCATCTACATCTAAAATTTATTCTTTGATAATTTTATGCCTGACAAATTCGTTTTGCAGTTCCTTCAACGGGTGTTCAGCATTGATACTGTCGTGAAACCTCTTCCTCCCGCCATGGCATACAATGTCTCCCGCAACTTGAACTTCTTCACTCGTATTTTCACACAGTTCTTTGGTACGTATATCTGCTTACACTTTGTGGGTACCGACACCGAGTTGATGAAATATTAAGCATAAATAACAAAATCTGGGATCCCGCCCTCAACCCCGAGGTTTCTGTGAATGAAGTGGCAATGCTATAGCTATGCTTATATACTACGAGTACTAGAAGCGTGATAACTGTTTATATCTTATTCTACTACATTGAGAGAGATTTTAGTTCGCCATGGTTCATTTACATTCCAATATCTGAGGGGAAGCTTTCCTGCTCACGATTGGCCTGGATAATTCAGAACCAAAGTCAATAGTCAAAATTTTTGTGGATATGTGTGTACACATTACGCATGATCCCTTTACTTAGAAGCCAGTTAATTGAAAACTTGGACATATGATAAACCTTTGACATTATAATCTGGTTAATTTGGTTTCTTGTATTGCAGATCCTGAAGGTATTGCAAATGCGCAAAAATCACTTGGGCTAGGACAGGAAGAAAAAGTTCGTAAAGTTCGTTGATGCATGTTGAGGAACATAGAGTTGAGTAATAAACATTTTGTAATTCTAGTTTTGACTGTGTTTAGCTTGAATGTTCTGTCCATGACCATGATAGTATATTGTCTCTAAATATTGAGAAATCTCACAATTTAAATGGCAACACATCTTTGTCGCGAAGTCTATTTGTCTCAAAAAAAGGAAGAAAAATCTATTTGCTTGCTATCATGGAGGAGTAGGGAGAAAGGGCATTTCATTTGTTGATGCATATATGGATTATGGAGGCACAATACTCGTACAAAATCTTTCTCTCGGGTTCCATTTTACGTACAACTGTAGCCTCATACCACTTGATATGTCATTGCTTGTGATCAAAGGATGAATATGTATTATGTAGGGTTATCAGCCCTTAGAAATAACATATCACATATGAGATTGCGTCGTTTGTCAAAAGATGATTAAGGTCTTTACCAACAACACAATCTTATCCAATAAGTGGGGTCTATTGTATAAATGAGGCGAATTTGAAACATGGTTTAATCATCCAAACCGTTCTCATTTAAAAATCATCATGGTAAAGTATATCACAAAAGTTCCGGTGTGGTTAGTAATGAAACCATCATTTATAAGTAGTAGCGTATTTTGTCAAATTTCTGATGTTGATCTACGCCGCTTCAATTTTTAAACAATGGTGCAGGGTTTGAAGTGATAGACAAAGGGTGTTATGGAGTAGGAAGGAACAAAGGGCAGATAACTTGTCTACCTCTTCAGCAAGCTTGTAGGGATCGCACATAGTACACTTGTTTTGGGTGCCTTCTATCCAACGGAGGCAGCAAACATTATGCTGGGCAAGGCATCATACAATGGTTCCAACACATGATCATATGCTACCCAATCAACATTCAACAACGGGCTATGCAATGAAAGCCAAGACAATACAAAGCTTTTGGAACTTCTTGCATGCAACAACCTCATCACTGATTGATTTCTTATGAATTGTCAATTTCATTCAGAGTAAATTGTAGTAATGGTTCCTCAACTTTAATTAAATTGGAGCAATGGTCCCTCAACAAAAAATCCATTACTATTGGTCCCTTAACTCATCAAAATGTGTAGTTGTGGTCCTTTTTGTTAACTTTGTTAGAATTTTGTCAAAATAAGTTATGTTGGAAGGACCATTGCTACAATTGTAATCCCTCAACTCATCAAAACATGTAGATATGGTCTTTTTTGTCAACTTTGTCATAATTTTGTCAAAATAAGTTATGTTGGAAGGACTATTGCTACAATTGGGTTAAAATTAAGGGATCATTGCTCCAATTGGGTTAAATCTGAGAGACCATTTCTCCACTTGGATTAAACTTGAGGCACCAATGGTAATGAATTTTTAGTTGAGGGACCATAGCTACATGTTTTGATAAGTTGAGGGACCAATGATAATAGATTTTTAGGTGAGAGACCATTGCTCTAATTGAATTAAAGTTAAAGGACTATTGCTACAATTTACTCTTTCTTTGATGCTTCTTTTTTGTCGAAATAAAAATAAGATAGATATGATGTGAAGAAAGTTGAAATTTCACTAGAAAACTAATTAACCTTTGATGCTTTTCACTATAAAACTAATTCATGTGGGTATATCACCACTAGTGGAAATATATAATTGAATCATGCATCTTTTCAAGCTAGGAAGGATTCCCTTGAATTAAGGCCTACTTTGGTACTGAAGTGATTCTGAAAAAAAATTGGTATAAAAAAAAGCTGAGAGTTTTTTTGTGTTTGGTAAACGTTCAGCTTCAGCTTTTTTTAACAGTTTTGGGTGAAAAAAAGCCAAAAACAAGAAGCTGCAAAACCTAGCTTTGAAAAACCAGCTTTTTTCACATCTGTTTTACATAAAAGTTTACCAAACATTATAATACTGTTTTTTTTAAAAGCATTTTTACAAAAAAGGTTTACCAAACACTCTACAGATTTATTTCACAACCACTTATTCTCACAGCACAGCAGAAGCAGTTTTTTTTCAAAACATAACAATACCAAACCAGCCCTAAGTATTACAACTAGGCCATGGTGATTTTTGAATCTTTCCAAAGGTTTGTAGCATGAAAAGTGAAGGATAAATTCAGAAAATCTAGTCCAGAAGGTTAACTTTTTTCATGCTCAATCAAATCAAATCAAATCACAGCTCAACTTAAGGTAGCTATGATAATTAAATACTTAATTAGTGTAGCCATCTTTGTTAAGATTAGTGAGAAACTCTATACGAATCAAACGAAAGAAAAAAAAAAACAACACATGTCAATTGTTATTTTCGGGTGCAATAAATTGGATAGAGTTTTCATTTTTTTCCCACTAAAAACGGTGTTAAAAACAGTGTTTTAAGTGATTTTGACTATGAAGATAATTTTGAGAAGGTTATTTTTGCAAAAGCCCTAAATTATATTTGTTAGGGTTCCCATAGGGCTTGTTTACTATTTTATTGATCTCATAAGATCATGGTGGGATATGAATCTACCAACTCTCCAAGAAAGAGGAAACAAAAACGAAAGAATGAAAAACAAAAAAGAAGAATAAATGTATAATAAATTATAAAGATTTGACGTGAAAATGAAGTGCCGTCTGTCGACTACCTGACATCTTCTCTCTCCACTTTTATTCGGACTTAGGACTGGGAGCGTAAGAATAAAATGTATAATAAATGAGAGAAGAAAAGGATAATCTACTACTACTACTAGCCAATTCCAAACAACAATCTAAAGTTCAAAACCAATAAAGTACAAGTAGTCTTTGATTTGTAACATTTTTCTGCAGCACTCGAACAAATTAGTAGAAACAAAATAGAAAGATAAAGCCAAATGGTAAATTTGAACCACCGCACTTTCTACTGGTTCATTTCAAGGTCAAGAGTGGCAAGCTGCTGTACGTTCATGGGATAAACCTCGGTACGGTCCCCGCTGAAAGCTTTCCTCCCAATTATGATGTTCACCGCTGATGTCGGGTGGAATGCATCCCAGAAGATATATTGGTCTCGATTTGGGCATGGTGTTTGGAAAGGAAGACATGTAACTTGGCCTCTGTTACGCCCAATACCGCAGCATCCGCGATTTGCAACGCTGAATCCTACAAACAGAATTGCACAAATATTGAAATTGCTAGTGTCTACAGACGCATAATTAAAGTTCAATCAGGAATGACTTCAGCTTAAATATACAGTAGCAAGCATACCATAGGATCTAGAATTGAGGAGCATGTCTTCAAACATACGAGCAATGTCTACGTAAATGAACTTTGAGCCTGGTAAGTTGGTATTAAGATTGTTGATCATTGTCTTCACATTTGTATTAAAAGGTAGAACAAGGCGATTCACTTCATCCGAGCAGGTTCCACTTGGATTTTGTGCCAAAATACTTGGAATGCAACCCATTCTCCCTAATCCAGCAATGACAAATTTTCGGGCGCCAAGATTGTAAAGTCTCTGGAACATGTCACATATTTTAATAGGATGCTTCGGTAATTGTACGAGAAGTTATGCATGCGTTGTTAAAATTAGAGCATCCCAAGCGTTGAAGTTAGAGCATCCAACGCAAAACCAATTTACAGTACGCATAGTGCCCCTAACTTTCATCGATTATATGATGCAATAACGCTTCAAATACGCAATGTAAGATAATTATACGATCTAAACATATGGAGCGTCTAGTTAAGGAGGTGAAGTTCTTACAGTGAGCTGCTGTGTATATTCTTGAGCCAAGAGATCAGCATATTGTTGGGCATTGTACTGATTCCTAGTTGGATAGTTGGGCATAAGGTAATTGTTTAGGTAGTCATTGCTGCCCATTCCAACGAAGTAGATGCACTTGGCAATCGATCGAGCAGCATCATCAGCACCAAGATTGTCTGTTATCTGATCAAGTGTATTCTGAAAGTTCCTTATTTGTTCACTAAAAGGTATTCTTCCCACCTGCAGAAAACAATTGTGACAAATAATTCAACTGAAAAAATTTCAGATCAAACATGCAAAGCTATGGTTCTGCCAAATCCATGCAAAGTTTAAGATAAATATATTCAGTTAGTTAGTTAATTAAATTCTGAAGCATGAAGTGGTTAATTAATTACAAAGTTTCTGCCAGTGTCATCAAGGATTCCAGCAGCTGCAGATGCATAATTGACTCCATGGCGCATTTGATCACCAGAAGCTTCAGAGTGAGCAGGAATTAAGGGAAGTCCTAGCAGTTCAGCTGCAGGAAGATCAAATTAATTTAAAAGAGAGAGAGAGAGAGAGAGAGAGAGAGATAAATGACAAGAATGTTTAAGTTTTTTTTCCGTCATTTTATGGAAGTATTGTGCACTGGGTGACCTTTTTTTTTATTTTATGGAAGTATTGCCTGGTTTTTGTGCCCTAATGAGGAATGTAAATGTGCCCTTTTATTAGTCAAATGAGCAAATAACATGGATCTCCATGACTTCATTTGTGTGTAATTAACAAGTAGGTTAACTAAAAAATTTCAGAGATTAATATCAAATCATATACCAACCCAATTTATCTATTCTATATTAAGCAAATAGAGTACCCATAAAACCAAAAATTAAAATAAAAATGCAACGACCAATTTCCTTAAGGTAAAAAAAAAAAAAAAAACATAAAAGCAGCAGGCAAGAGTGAGAGACCTATTTCATCAACCATGGTGTAACCATTGGAAAAACGGCCAGTAGGACCGCCATTGAAATCAATGCCATAAGGGAAATAGTTAGCCTTGGCAAATGACGGAAGGTCGTTGTTATTCCCATTGTCAATTAGAGAGTCTCCAAATATAAACATGGCAGGCACCGTTTCTGACAACAATCTCCTCCCACCGCCACTGGCTGACGGTGATGATGAGTTCACGTCTTGGCACCAAACTTCTCCAGCTTCCAGTACCACCATCACCAAAATAACCACAGAGAACAACCTAATACTGCTACTTGGAAGGTGCCTAGCCATCAATGCTGAATATTGATGTTTTGAGATGGTAACGAAGCGGACAGAGAGAGAGATAGAGAGAGAGAAGAAATGTAGTTGCTGTATTTGCAGGAGGAGCATGCAGTGATGATTTAATAGGAATGGCAAGGTGGTGGTTGTGAAGGTAATAAATGTTCACGTCTATCAGCTGCAGTAATTTAATACAAAATTTCCCTTCCCAAGCATCCTTCTCTTCCTACCGCTGTTTTAATTTCTTGAAGTTTTTCCAACTCTCTCTCTCTCTCTCTCTCACACACACACACACACACACACCACACAATTGTAAATTGATAGCCATTTCCATGCAACGAATTAATATTCAACCCTAATTAGGTGGTGCACAAAATTAACAAGTAAATAATTAGCTAAGTTTATTAAGGCTAGTTTGAGCTTCCATATCTGTTGTATAATTTGGGAGAACGGTTAGCACTTAAAAATTTTCATTCTATACTCTTAATTTTTTATAATTATTAAGAAAATATAAAATTAAATTTTAATCCCTAAATAAGATGAAGTTTATAAAAATTTCTTATACAAGATTAAAAATTGATTTTAGTCCCTAGACTCTATTTAATGCTAGCATATGTATTCAATGTCTTTCTTTTTTTATTTATAATTTTATGGTGTTCATAAATTACATTTTATGAAAATATTATAAATTTTAATTCTCATTATGGTGAGTATCTTATATAAGAAAATATTTTCGTAGAAATTTTTCGGTACACTTATGTTTTTGCATATTTTCTTATGTGACTAATTCATTACAATATATTTAGATACGAACATTTTGGTACATTGGGTTAGTATAATATGTTTAGGTACGGATATTTAGGTACACTAGTTTAGTATCATATAGTTAGGTACGGAATTTTCGGTACACTTATGTTTTTGCATATTTTCTTATGTGCCACTAATTCACTACAATATATTTAGGTATAGACATTTCAGTACACTAAATTAGTAAAATATATTATGATACGGACGTTTAGGTACACTAATTAGAAGAAGTTAAATAAAATTAATGAATTAAAATGTGTATAATAATAAATTTAAAATTTAATGTAATAACATTAAATAAGATATCTATTAAATATTAAAACAAAAATATAATATTAATTTGAATTAAGTATATATTAAGGGACTAAAATCAAAATCCAATCTAACACCAGGTTTTTATTAAATTTTAATATTCTTGAAGGATTAAAGTTCAAAAACCCCTTAAGAAAATTTGGAGTGCAAAATGAGATTTTTAGAGTGCCAATAACAATTCCTTAATTTGGTAGGTTAGATATTAATTTCATAATGATAATGCTAGGAAGGCCAAATTTTTAAACCAAATTATATGTCACCAATATGAAATAAATACATTAATCAACACTTAAGTAAGAATTTAATCATCAACATCCACATCATTTAGTTTACAAAATTTGATTTAAAAATTTGGTCTCTCCTGAAGTGTGGCCTAAGTTCTTGCTTAGTTGAAGACAACACGAATGCTCTTTGTATATCAAATTACGCTCCATTACAAATATTTACTTTAAAGATGTAAAACTGAGGATGCAAATGACACTTCTACTGTTTGTTTGTTTTTTTTTTCTTTTTCTTTTTATAAAAAGGATGACAATTGGTGGCAAGCCACGGTTATCCACTCATTCCGGAGGTCAGGAAGACTCATAGAGTTTCCATTAGAATATTCTAAAATGTAAAAATATTATGTTTTAGTGGAATTTTTTTTTCATCTTAAAGTTTAAAATGTTCCGCTAAATATGTTAAACTTTCGATATGAAAAATATCAGGGAGATAATATTTTTATATCATATTAGTGCACAATTTGATGTGACAAGTGATATGTACATATTATATTAATTAATAAATTTATTTGATTAGAAGTTAATGGTATAAATCACTTAGCTTTTCCACTTCAAAAGGTACAGTAATAGGATGTCATATTGTCTCTCTTGCGTTACTCTTCCACGTAAAACTATTTTTCGGGACTGAGCTGGTGCACTAGCAGCACTCGTGCGCGCAAAAGAAAGGAGAGGACCAACCAAGACATACGTGCAGTCACGTAAACTGAACATGTGAGTCGACAAATATTTATCTGCGTTTTTTTTGTGGTTTTGTGGAATTCGTTGAGAAGTAGTTGATAAATTCCATTTTTGTTGCTGAAATGAAAGTGTTCGGGCAGGAAATCTGGTTGAACGAGGTCTTTGTCTCGAGCACACAGATCCCCAAGAAGTTGACACTTTGGTTGATTATCGGGCTCAGGCTTGCCAATATGCTGCAAGAGAAAGACAAAGTTAATTATGAAAATGTGCCTTTGTGGAGCCTTAGGTGTAGGTCTTGAGGCTCGCAATCAAAACTAAGTGTTAAGGTGTGCCACCGCCATCTCTGTATGACAGATGTAGAACAAATGTATGTAAGTCGATTACTTGCACCCCAAGTTATTCTGACTTCTTGTTATCAAAAGATTGTCGTAGATGGGTTAAATCTACATTAAGTTCTTTTCTATGCCTTGAGATCAAAGACTTTTAATTCTTTATCTTGTATGCTTAAATGGTGGAAATCCATATCTGATCAAGTCATCAGTTTTAATTCACTTTTAATCTTCTTATGACAATAAAACCATGAAGTGAAACAGATCTGAGAACTGATGGAACTTTGGATCATCAACAGACTGGAAATGACTTGATACTAGGGAATACATTACAACACCATATCTATTAATTGAAAGACAAAACAAAGATAGGCAGGCAAGATTTCACCTTGTCGGGCAAGGTTAAACGTCTTGCAATCTCTTCTTTGTAGTAGTTCTAAAGGGTTAGGTACTGAAAGAGGGATAAGTGGTAAATGAGTTTACACATGAGAATCGATACTACAACATTTGGAGAAGGTACCAGAGCTTTTACATAGACAAAAAAATGCCTTTCTAAAGGAAGTCTAAGGCTAAAAGGGTGTAGAATCTGGACAAAACACAGCTTTCCAGATATTTGTTTAATTGAGAAGCAAGTTGATGTTTGTTTGATTGGTTGAGTGTCCTTGTCTCTGGGCCCTCTTCCCCTATTTATAGGCGAATTAGCCCAACTGCACCATTTCTGCTCTTGTCCGAAAGCAACTGAAAGGTAGTGAGTCATTAGCATTTTTACATGTTCTGCCATTCGGAAAAGTGCTTTTGGGCCGAGAGTTGGTTGATTTCTATCAGTTGTTACTTCCCTTGTAAGCACCTAACCTTTGCATTTAATGGGGAGCCGTTATATTGTCTACAGATGGATATCTGGACTTGGTGCTAGCCTTCGAGCAAAATCTCCTTTATTGAGCTCTTTTAAGCTTTTCTCCCCTTGAAGTTTTATGTTAAATATTAACCTAAATAGAAACCTTGATGATCTTCACTTCATGTCTAGAACTCTTCAAGACTTTCTTTTAATAAATATTTTGAGTCCTTGGAACTCCAAATTTGGCCACTTGCTCTAATTAACCCCATTTCCAAACGATGTTTCACATGTATGCATCCAGGTGCAGGTGCCAGAATTCTTAATAAGAACCTTGAGTTATGAATGCAAGAAGTCAACACGTGATGTGCCTAAGGATCAAGATAAATGATCCTAGTGAAGGAAAACAATTTATATGGAACGCGTTGGTGCTAATGAAACAAGAATACGTAAATAAAAATCTACACATATTCTTGTTGGTATTAGATATATAGGCACTACTGTTACAGAATCTATGCCGTGTACGTCCCTTTTGAAGGGTATGCCTAAAACGCAGATTATAAATTAAGGACTCGTTTGGAAGTGTTTTTAAAATGATTGAAAGCTTTTTTAGATAAATAATTTTGAGTTCTAAAAACACTTAAAGTGATTCTCGTGAGAAGCATCAGTTATGTGTTTCTCATAATAAGTATTTCAAGTGTTTTTTCAAGATTTACTTGTATTTTTAGTAATAAGTTGTTTAAAAAATATTTTCATAAAAAAAACGTTTTTAACCATTTTAGAAACATTTTTAAATAGGTCAAATGCGCAAATAAGCTGTGTGTGTGTGTGAGAGAGAGAGAGAGGAGGAGGAGGAGGAGGAGGAGGAGGAGAAGAGCTGATCGATTGGTGGTGTTGAAGGCGGATTCAGAGGTTGCCATGCCACTCCTAATTCCTAAGTCCTGTGTTGTTGTGGGACAGTTGGTCGTTATGCCTGCTGGGCAGGGCAGAGCAGGGGGCAGCATTCCTATGTACTTTGACTTTTGTCCCAGATAAAAGAATTGATTCTCTCGGGGAGAATTGGTTCTCTCGGGGAGAACAAAGCACTTTTGTCCCAAATAAAAGAATTGATTCTCTCGGGGAGAACAAAGTTGACTCTTCTTTCTTCATGTATATTATTTGTCTCAACAGTTAACATGAACTTTGTTGTTCAGGAAAGGGATCCTCTTCAGATCCCTTCCACCTATCCATATAGTTTGGGATCCGGACCGTTGAAATTTGATCAAACGGTTACAGTTATTATCATTTTTAAAGGGGTCATTTGGAGTCGTTGAATCAAATTTCAACGGCTCGGATTCCAGACTAGGTGAATTAGGTGGAAAGGGATCCGGATCCCTTTCCTTGGGTTTTGCTATGTCTATTGAATGAGTTTAAAGTTTGAAATTTGTATTTATTTGCTACATAAATTTCAATTAAACTTGTTTACGGTGATAAATAAGGTGGTAAGCAAAAATATTCTTGTATAACTTACATTACTATTTGATCTATAGTTTAACCTAAACGAAGCATCTAGTTAGGGAATAAAGCTAGCAAAATGAACCCAACTCATTAACACGACTCAATTTGCTTGCAAGAATTTCAAATAACGGGTGAAGACTTAATGGGGGTTAGTAATAGTGAACCTATTAGCAACCCATTAATTAACCAGTGGTTTCTTACTCAACAATCAATGGCAGTATGCCTTGAGTCCATGTTTGATTATTAGCCAAATCAATGACAGTATGCCACTCAGTACTACAGTATGGTAGTATTTTTCTTTATTTGTAAACAAAGGGTCTTAGGTTCGAATCTCGTTGATTATGTGACTTAGCTGAACTCTCTCATCTCCTTAATGTAAATTATATCATTGTACTAAAAAAATAAAAAATTGTGGTTCCTTTTTAGCTTAATTACGATTTTCAACTCTAATTCAATATATTGGGTTTTAGGATTTCTTCTCAGAGCTCCTCTTCTTCATATTCTATTGGTGATTTTTCTTCAAACTCGAGCATTTTCCATCTGTTCATCCCAAAAATGGGGGACAATGTTCCAATAGTTTCAGTCGCGACTAATAAAGGCATATAAATAGATGCCAAAAAGCTCTCATTCACTCTTCCATCAACACAGCACAAGTCAGATTGGAGGTCATTTGATGTCATGCAGAATTCAGATCGGGGCATAAAATGGAGGCAACTTCTTATATCCTTCTCGCTCTGTGTGAGCCGAACCTAAAATCTCCTCTTCTGTCAAGACCCGATACAGCTAGACTAATTAGTCATGTGCTAAGCTGGAACCTCCTTAAATAAGAGGACCACTGCACTCAAATGTATCAACCAAGTTTTACACCCTAAATAACAGACGGTTTCAATTATTCGAATCAAAAGCCTATTCTTCCCACAAGTACTTAGCAAACCATGTCTACAAAAGTAAGCACTTGATTCGATTTAACCGAAAACAGATTATGCCAAATCTTGGTTCTAGAGTGCATAACACGAATACGAATTATGAATCAAAATTACCGACGTTGCTTAGTAAAAAGCTATACAATATGTCCAAACCATGATTGATCGATGAGTAAATGTTACGAATCCAACGTCCTAATCGGCTGTGGGTCTGAGTGAGTTTTTGCAGACACCGCTTATATTCTGTTTCTCAAATGCCAACCAAATATGCATGTCAGCAATCTAACTTCACGCAGCCGGAAACTAAATTACATACAGTACATACAAGTCACCAGAGATTCAAGGCTTCCATAACTTCAGTGTGCAGTCTTCGCTATATGTGGCGACAAGATTCCTGTGAGGATGGTGGCTGATGCCAATTACCTCCTTTTCATGGACCTGCAAATCACAATAGAAAGCACTTCATAACTCTTTGGCATTCATTTATGCATTTTAGGTTATCAAAAGAGGATTTTGTAAACACAGAGATCGTTTAACATGCGCAGTCAGATCTCAGCAAACAACCAACAGTGTAATCCCAGACGTCCACACATGCACACACCCACGGATGTGAATCATGCAGGTTTCGGGACAAGAAATAGCTGGAATTAGAATGCGGCAAGAATTGCAATTACCGTACCACTCCTTTAAAACGTACGAGCCATTCAGGGATCAAAGCGGACTTTGTCTTAAATTTGCCACATCTAGGATGAATATACATCCAGAAAGATGTCATCTGCATGCAGTATGCTTACAGGTATATATAGATGACAAGGGCCAAATACTTATATCGGCCAGCACAAACAAAGATGTCATCAGATACCTCTATTAGTATTTTAAACAAGACAGGGCAGATATTTATCTAAGCGAACATACACAGGATTTCTCCTTCACACCTTATTTGTATAAGGTATGAAACTTAACCGATGTACATCTTCAAATATACGGTTTCATGCCAAGCAGAAAGAATATAATAAGACGCAATGCTGAGTGATCGGATCTCAATCAATGAAGCAACCAAAACTGGTTAGAAATACTAGAAGATCCATGTCTCAATGAAGTTTGAAAAACACCAATTTAACTCAAAAATCATCACTAGAACATTAAGTTGTCTTTTCAAAGTACTTTGTGAATTTAGAGCAATAGCCATGTTTAAACAAATACGTAAATTCTCGTTTACTGTGATTCCAGATGTGCAACAAGTATTTGCATTCTAAGCCCTCGTTCCGTACCATCTCAATCTCCATTACCAAAATACATACGTCAATTAACAAAATTGTCAATAATTGTTGTGATTCCAGATATGCGTCAGGTATATCATTCTAAAGCTAATTCAGTACTTCGTTTGGAAAAAAAAAAAATCATTACCAACTCAATCTTTATCAACAAAATACATACCTTCATTAGATGCTCTAGTTTACCAGATTGGTGACTGAAACAGTACATATTCCTGCAAATAGTTGAAATATTGGTAAGCACCCTGCATGCTGATGATCACAAGAACAAAGCAGGTAGCACGGTCTTTGTAGTTTCCAACTGGCAAGCATCCATTGGAGGAAAAAACAAAATAACACAAATGGCTCTGACTCTAGTGAAGGAGAAGCCCAAATTATCTCTTAGATTCTAATTTTGGAATTCTAATGTTGGAAAAGGAAAACTTCATCTATCCAATGATGCTAAGAAAACAAAATAGTTCTCTTGAAGACGAGGATAAACACCGCAAAGTGTATAAGAGATCTTTTGAATTTGGCAAGATTTCATACATAACAGACACAAAAACATGCATATTAAGAACGTATATTAACATAAACAAATGAAATATGAGCATGATGAAAATTTGACAAAAGTTTATCTGGAATACCTGTCTTCACCAACACAGTAAATCCATTCCCCTTTAGGTGACACACAAGCCGACAAAAAATCTCCACCTTCCTTTTTACCAGATGAAAAGCTCTTCACAACCTAAGCCATGATAATAAATTCATTTGCACTTAACAACAAAACAAAATATTTTGGCTTTAAAACATGAAATTTTCAAAAACAAACTTTAAAAAATGTTAAACCAATCATCACTGCCTGCCAAATACATTGTGACACGTTGAACAAAAGTGAAAAATATATACCTGCCCTTGAAGTGTCATGACATAAATGGATGACGTCTTATTACATACAATGATGTGATCTGTATTTTTTGGGTAAAGATGAACAGAATTCACAGAAGCATCACCTCCCTAACAGTTCAAACAAAAAACCACATATTAGATGCAAAAACAATAAAAGAAAAGGCAGAAGTTCAAAGGAAATGTAGCTAGGTTCCTCTAGCTCATGATATATAAAATATTAAAACAATAAACAGGAATACCCTTAAAGGAGGAGGTGGCTTGAATGTCTGCAGACAGTCTGTAGTCTTCAAATCCCAGACCTAAAAAAAAAAAAACTTATTTATGCCCCAGAAAATGGAAAGGTGTTGCGCAACAACAGCGTCTACGAGATACAAATACATATCGCAAGAAACTTACCTTGACTGTGCAATCGCTAGATGCAGTAATTACACGAGCTCCATCACTTGTAAAGATTGCATCATTTACATAAGATGAATGTCCACGAAATTCTTTCAACGCCTTCCCAGATTTTAGGCCATGGATTCTACATCAGTCATAAACAGTCACCTTTAAAATAATAGCAATGAATATAAATATAATTATATATGAACGAAAAGAGGAGATGCGTGTGGCGGCCAATAATGCACTTTTTGACATCAAATCATAGTAACCAAAACATAAAAGTGAAAAACAAGGAGATGCATGCGACAATGAGTGATGCATAACTGTTACATAACTAATACAATTCAATGGATGTATTAAAAATGAAAACGTGGGAACAGTCAAAACTCAATGTTGAAACAATATTAGTGATAGAGTAAATGTTGACATGTAAAGTAATAACTAATGTACCAATCTGGGAAACATATGCAACAAGAGATGTGAAAAAAATACTTTGCAGTGCTGTCAAATGATGTACTAAGTAACTGGCTTCCATCACGAGAGAAGGAAACACTGGTGACACCCTTTGAATGTGCACGTTCAAGACGGCGCAAGCACTGCCCAGTCCTAATACGCCAAACCTGTAAGAAAAATTTAGACAAATTAAGTTCAGGAACTAATTCAATAAAACTGTATAACATATCAAAACTGAATTAAGTCAACAAATGCTAAGTAGCAATATGGACAGGAACCAAAAATTAAATAACATTCGGCAAACTATCTTCTAGCTTCAAGATAAAACGCCAAATCATAATTACTATACTAGGGCCTTATCTTGGACAAGAAAAAGGAAGCATACTCAGAAATCTCAACAAACACAGCTTGAGTTATGTTCATATCATAGACAATAAAATTTGACCAGAGGCAACCACACAAAAATATAATCACAAAACAAACAGAACATTTGCATGAAATGGGCTATACACTCCAAAAACACCCACACAAAAATGTAATAACACGAAATAAAACAGAAATTTAAATACAATGAGCAATACCATGTATAGAACACCCATGTGAAACAATTAGCAACATGTGATCATAACATGAGATGAATTAAGTAGACAAAAGTTTGGCGGTCAATCTATCTTTCCTAGCAACGACATCACAATGCACTTTAACCTACAGCTTGGGAGATATACTAATAGAACTATAATCAGAACCAGAATCCGACATTAAAAACTCCATTTGTCACTCATTACAATTTCTGGAACACCTAAGTGTCGTATTCACACCAACTTTATCCACTGACATGTAAGAAAACTAGGGTACACAGTAATGAATGCTTACAAAGCAGTGGGAGAAGCATATGGACTCTCTGAAAGAGAAGTAACTACATAAAACTAACATCAGTTCTATAATAATAGGGCAGCCGTCCCCATATTCAAATGGCAACATTTGCTCAGACTAGTACTAGAGGGCACTGCTTTGGACTGTGAATAGTATTTGAAGACAGGTGTGGGAGTAAATTTGAAGGACTCTAATTATTTGAAGATACATGTGGTCATATGATGGTTTCTAATGGGAAATTAAAACAAAAATTTAAGAAAAATGTATGGAGAATATAACTTCTAGAAGAAAAAACAAGAACCAAACTGTTCCATCCAAGAAAAATGAGCATAATTTACTTTGATCTTTCCATCTTGTGACCCAGATGCAAGCATCTCTGAATCTCGGCTAAATTCAACACAGAGGACAGCATCCTCGTGCATCATGAAACTTTCCTGCAATACTGACAGCACATCAGAAAATGCAGAAGGCAAAGTTGCGAAAAAAAAAACAATTGAGCGATGGTCCGTGTGTGTAGGCACATGTGTGTGTATAAGGACATGACAAGCAGGCCAGGGCCCAAGTTGCATTCATCCAGACCTTTGAGAGGGTAAAAAACACAACATTATCCCCACTTCCAATAGCATGTTTCTTGCTCAGAACCAATGATATCAAGGTCATAATGGTACAACTTTACAACTAATTAACCTTACAATTGCAATGAAAATATATACTTATATTATATATCTATGTATGTATTATTGTTGCAGAATGCACAAGACTTCAGAAAGAAAATAAATACTCACATCAGCCTGGTACTGAAGATCCTTCTTGAGTTTCCCACTTAAGTAATCCCACACCTGGAAGTGACACAAACATTGGAAAAAAAGGCACTCAAATCACACCAAATAATTTCATATTAACAAAAGCATCTTAATCATATATACCTCAATAAATCCATCAACCGAGCAAGAGACAAGAAACTGCCCATCTGGTGAGAACCGGGCACATTCTGCATGACTTTTTGTCCCAAACTGCAGCAAAACACCGCCAAAAACAGATTAGAAGTTCAGAAAGAAATTGTTACAAATAATCAGGCCACTACTTAATATAAATCGCCGCATGGATAAAAGAACTACCATCGAATATTGATGTTACTGTAGTCTAAGTTCCTAAAATCTGATTTAAAACGAAGTTCAGTATCCAGCATTAAGAGCCCTGAACGCTAAACCAATAAAGGATACTGAACATTTTCATTGGTCGTACCCAGTGCACAAGGCTCCCGCTTTACGCAGGGTCTGGGAGAGGTGAATGCCCTGAACGCTAAACCAATAAAGGATACTGAACAATGTATCAAAATGATATATAGCTACAATGCTACATATAAATTCCCTGCCTTTATTGTGTGTGAAAGAGTTGTTGGATACAAGTCATCCACATCTTGTTTCATAGCAGCTGTTCCCCGAAATAAGTCAAACTGTGTTCCTGGGGGAAGCAATCCTGAAAGAGAAAAAAAAAAGTAACCACATAAGTGACCGTTCCTGTTAATAAAAAAGGAATCTGATTAGAATATATATTGATAAGAAAAAACCTATACGAAGTGAACCAGAAGTCCACTTCTTTTAATAAGAGACTGTTAACCTAGGCCTCATTTGCTCGGCAGTAAGGCAGGCCTGGAATATGAATTTGTTTCCTTTCCATCAAAATTGGATGTTTATTTAGCTTGGAATGAAAACAGAGTTCAGGAACTGACTAAACTCAAATACATTGACTAGGTGGAATTGAAACAGGTGGAAGGATGGAATTTCTATTATGTACTTCTAATGGGATGTAAATTTGAGAAAAGTACCCTCCCACAACTGTTTTCTCTACCATTTTGTGCCTTTGTATATTAAACCTATTTTTTCTTTAATCTACATACTTCGTGAAACTCTTCTGTGAACATGTGCAATTCTCACTTGTAGCAAATATGTGCATAAAATACCATTTATCAATTTATCACCAGCAAGCCATGCTGAGATATATTGGGCTCAAACCCAGGATAGATTCTTTGATAGTCTTCTTTACTGGTGGTGGAGGTGAACTCCACCATGTCAATAGGAGCAATCATGTTCGTCTTCTTTATTTTCTTCTCAATTCTGGTCCTCGTTTCATACCAAACATAATATTACATATATATAAATCTGGTCTTTTATATAAAGATATATTAATTTCATATATGCAAAAGTAGTTGGACATCTCAATTATCATAACAGCAGTTTTGATACTGATTTTGAAAGATTCTTTTGAGTTTTGAAAATTTGTAAGTTGTACAATAAAAAGTGTAAAATTGGAAATATGTTGGTCCTTCAGCCTATTCCTATTTTCAATTCGTAACATATATGCCAAATGGTGGAATGAAACGATCATAGCCATTCCGTCCTTGAAATTGTATGCAAATCCTATTCCTATTCTAACATTCCAATCAAACGAACGTGGCCTTACAGTTATAAAGATAAAGAGCTATTACATGTACAGGGAAAAGCAGTCCATCAATCACTTCAACAAGAGGAAGTGTCATTCAAAAGTACAGAACGGGTAACATTCATTTTTTGCTTACTCTGCATTTAATAAAATTTGTTTCTTCTCAAGGAAAAAAAAAAAACAGATGGAATCCACATATATAGCACATGAATCTTTCATCTCAATGCATATCTGAACCATCCAGATGAAGAATTATTAAGGAGGGGCAAGGCATGGCAAGATGCCGAAGCTAAATTAACAACAAAAATCTTTGTATCCTCACCTAACATGTACAGAGAAAACTTCTTGCGGATAGATAAAACTTGGTTTCAGTGGCACTAAAATTCACAATGCATAAAAGTGAACATAGATTTTACAGCCATGAAGGGTATCTATGAGAAATATAAAGTACTCTCATCTATGACAGGATGGAAATAGAAGGGAGGGAGGGAGAAAAGAGTAAAGCAGAAATGAATGTTAAGCAACATATCCACTAGAGGATTTTCTTTAAAGCTCTTCCACAGGAGGATAATTTTCAAAGAGAACCTCGTACCAAATAATCAACAAAACAAAATATCAGATGCAAAAGCTCACCTTGGTGCTGCTGCCACTTCAGAGCCTGACCAATTAGAGCTGTTAATCTTGATGGTGGCACCACACTAACTTCCGCAGCAAGTGCTGAGAAATTCAAAAGAAAATAAAACTCGTCAAAGACCACAAACTTCAAAGAATAAATTTCAATAACTACATAGATTTTTTCATTTGCTATCTACATTTTTTGTCAGATTTCAATGTCCGACACCTCTGACTGTATTTCAATTTAAACTCTCCATATCCAAGGCCTGGTCTAAATCCATAAACAGGAACAAGTAAAAACAAATTAAAGGAAATGCTAAACGGAAAATTTAGTAATAACAGATCTTTGCTTTTCTTAATGCATTATGACATTGTATGACCATACGAGTATATTTCAGTCCCTAGAAGTCTTCAGGCGGCAAGCATATCAGATTTTTTCTCCCAAAACTATGAATTGAACTGTTATGTGAAGATTGAACGAATCCAAATTGTGCAGGGTTTTTTTCTTCCGTTAATTATGTTCCTTCAGTGATTTTTCAGTGACAAATTTTATCTCTAATCATAGAGGAGAGATACCTGATGTATTCATTGAGATTAAAAACCTATTGGAAATATTTAAAGTTCACTTATAGAAGGGAGAAGGAGTGAAACCTTGAGCAATTTGAGCACGCCGCTTTTCTTTTGTTGACTCTTGATAAGCCTGTTACAGACAACATAACCTTTAAGTTTCTAATAGAGCACCATACTGGTTGAAATGAAATCACAAAATACTCCAAGACAGTGAAATGAGCTAACAGCAAAAGATTCAGGTGCACCATTTAGCTAACCTTCAATCTAATTTGATGGCATTACGGAAAACAGAAAAAAATTATGACCAGACCAATATCATTTTTTTTTTCCCTCAAGCTGAATAAATGTAATGCGTCATTAGTTCTGGAGTACTGGCTGTTGTTTGGGACCTTCAGGTGTTTGTGATATTAAGGTTTTTGGGACATTCAAGTGTTTGGGAACCTTCAACTGACTAACATGTTTTTGGCAGGACTTTCATTGCACATATTCTCATTGTAGATAGCAATAAAGAAATAAAGGTTGAAATTCTTTCTTATTATGACCAATAGTTCAATAACTAGTGAGTCAAATAATTATTCAAAAGCTATTTCATACCTCATTTGGATCAAAATAGGTTCTGACAAGGAGGTGCTCAAGTCGCAAGAATCTTTCAGGTTGTTCTTGCTTCACTACACCCATTACCTGAGTCTGTCTTAAGATAGCACGAGCAGTATCCAATTCTCGAAGTTCAATCATTTCGAGTACAATCTACACAATACATAAGAAATAAAAATCATAACATGGACAGAAGAAACATAGAAAAAATTACTCCACTGTCAATCCATTCAAGTTGGCTTTCAGGGAAGTAGAGCAAACTAAACCTGGCAGAGGTACACAGCGATCATACTAACATTTACGGCCAAACAAAGACATAACTCTGCAATCCAAATTAACACAAACTGAAAAATCCATATCAAAGACATACAACGACAGCAGCAAAAAATGGGAAAAAAGTATCCAACCCCACCACACAAACTTTGGTTTATAGACAATGATCTGATTTGCCTTCCTGTCATTCATTCTCATGAGAGTCAATCTGATCAAAACCAACAGAATTAGGCGCTACCATTCTTAAGAGTACTAGAAATTTTAATATGATTGAGCCTTCTTACATCAGTACTAGTTTGATCCATTCTGTCAAGGGTTCTAGGGATTAGAAGTTGACAATGTTATTTGTGCATTTAGACAATAGCTAGGTGTGGTGTGTTCCTATGCGTACACTTGTTTTTGTTGGGACATTTTTCATATTCAATATTTCAAATTATACAGAATATGTTTCCACCTTACAATATCAATACAATCCTATTGCTGACTTCAGAATACCTTAAACCTACTTTCTCCTCTCAAATGAGTCTTAACTAGTTCCTCACCTCAAATATACCCTTATACATGGGATGGGCCACTCGAAAAACCTTCCTATATCAGAAATATACTTTTGTGTTCTACAACTAAATCAAACGTGCATTGTTGATTCTGTCCTACACTTTAAACCCTTGATCACTATATCCCGATAGCCATATCATGCATCCTGGCAGGAGAAATTCTCTCATATAATATTGGCATAATGTAAATTGGAAGTTACATAAGCGCACACAAAAAGGACTAGCCCAGTAAGAATCATATTCAATACAACTAACACCAATCTTGAGCATTATAAATCACGACAGTGAGCTTATAAGTTGAAGAATATGCAAAACAAGTAACATTGCTCATACATCACAGCAGCTGGAGTTAAATGGTAGTGTAAACATGTCGGAAAGTGAAAGGACTAATACCAGGCTTGCAATATACATATTCAAAGGTAAGTATTGTTACAAACCTGCTCGTACAAATCCTCCAATTTATTCCTGGGAAGCTTAAGTTGAGCCACTTGAGGCAAAATTGCATCCCACCTTCCACTATTTATGTCAGAAACAAATGTCTCAACGCTGTCGACAGTGTTCAAAGATACCTGGCACTCACTCTGCAACATTTGAAACGTTTGGTGCAAAGAATTCTCTTTGCAAAATTGAAGCACAATCTTGATGACACTGAAAAGAGAGAAAAATAAAACAGATTTACGACATCGAATTTTCTAGTACACTCAAACAGTACAACGTTGTACTCTCGGTGAATCTTTAGCAAACAAGTCAATTCCCCTGTTACCGAAAGCCAACATATTCGACAACATCCCAGAACTTCCCAGGCATTGTTTGTCTTTGAACAAACAGAATCCAATGATTACCAAAAAAATAAAACCAAACATAACCCAGTTAAACCTAACTTAACCCTACTCTACTCCTCCAGTTGTCTGCCCAGAAAACAACACAAGAACTTAAATATTGAACCCTAGAAAAAAATAAACATAGGATTTATGTGTGTGCAATACAACGTTAAAGAGGAAAAACAAAAAGACATACTCTCGAGCTTCGATTTCTAAGGTAGACATTGTGCCGACGAAGTTTCAGTGGGAAGGAAACAGAGAGAGAGAGAGATAGAGAGAGAGAGAGGAAGATTAGGGTTTGCAGCAACGTCTAGGAAGAAGAAGAAGAAAGAGAAAGTTTGGGTGGTGTAAGGAAACTTGTGTAGTGGAGGGTGAGGGCTGCGGCTTCAAGGAGGCGGAGGGAAGGGGAGGGGGACGCAGTGGCTGTGTTTTTCTATTTTTTTTTGTTCGTAAGGGGTTTGGGTTTGAGTAAAACACGGTTTTGGTAAATTGTGTTTAGGCCCCAAATTACTTTGGTCACCGATAGAGGTTGGCAAACGGGTCCTGGACTCACAGGTCGGGGCAGATTTATGCGGTTCGCGGTGGATACGAGACGGGTCCAGGGCTGGGCGAGTCCAGGTAAATATCGGGGTGGTGCGGTTCTAGAAATTGGAGAAAATAGGCCCTTGACTCGGACCTTTGATTTCTTACCTTGATTAAATCTCTACCATCTATCACCCTCTCTCTATTATTCTTGTCTAAGTTGTCTCGTCCCAGGACTCCCAACCTCGTGTTCTCAGACCCAATTCACTCAACTCTCCCCTCTCTAGAATTCGAGCCTCGACCTCGAGGTTTCTATCCTGACTTCGACACCACATCTCTACTCTTCTCAACGTAACCACCACCATCTGCTCTCCTCAACACCGACAGACTCTCTCTCCCTCGAATTCCCAACTGGAGCACTCGTAGCGGGCGGCGACTCTCTCCTCCCTGAATCTCCTTTCCTCTCTCGTCTCAAACCTTAATCTCAAGCTCGGGCTCCCATCTCCGTCTATCGACTCTCCACATTTTCTCGCTCTCCCTCCCACCCGTAGTGACTGAGTCGACCTCGACTGTGTCAACATCATAGCAACCATCCACCATCACCATTGTGGCATTTTCTCCTGACTCTCCACCGGTCCTCCCAATCACGAGTTTCGACCACCACCACATCATCCTTGCCATCAAGAACACCACCATCATCTTGCAAATCCCTAGGTAATTTATGAATTAAGGTTTCTGATTTAGGAATTTAGGGTTTTTGCATAAACTTTTCGATTGATTTAGGAATTATGCGAGTTTTTTATTGGGGAAATTAGCGTTTTTGAGGCTGTGATTGCATAATAAGTACTTTTGGGAAAATCTGCTTCAGAGTATGTAAGATTTTGTTTTGACTCATCAACTAATGTAATTTGTAATGGCGAGGGTGGAGGTCTTGGATCCGTAAGGAAGACGACGTCTCTCTGGTTCAATTTATGCGTCAGGTTCAGCGGCTTCAACCGAAGTTGCTGGTGTGGCTGGCCTCAAGCACAAATTGTAAACTCAACGAGGTTGTCCTTTCTGTGGCTGACCAAAAAAAAAAGATATTAGACCAGTGGACTCGGCCCGTTTCAAACGAGCCGGGTAAGGTCCAGTTCCAAATTCTCAAAACCCATTACCCAGCTCGGCCCACCCCGTTACTATTTACAACGGGTAAGGTTCGGTTCCTCTAAATTTGGGTCCAACCCGACCCATGCCCACCTCTAGTCACCAACTCACCGAGGTTCTAAAGTGAATTAAGGGACGCAAATAAAAGAAATAAGCAAAAAGAGAGAAAGAAGGTTAATTTCCACGAAAATTTCTTACAAAATTGATCATTGTATTTCTCGTTGTTGCAATTTAAGTCCCAGTAATTAATTTCAGTTAGTTAAGTTGATGGAACGCAAGTGGTCCTTTATCACAGTAGTGGAAAGGTGTCGAGCTCTTGTATGAAGGTGTGAGTTCGAACCCCTTTATCACAGTGTCAAAAAACTATTTTAGCTACCCAATTTAACTTTTCATCACTAACAACACTTTCTATTTTAGCAAACTCATAAATATTTTATTATTAACAATTTAAAACCAGCCCACTCTTTGATAAAAAAAAATATAAAAAGAAAAAGAAAAAAAACCAACCCCCTCATTTTCTAAAACAAGTGAATAGTTAGCAAGTGAATAACTCTAAGTTTTATTATTATATTTTTAATATTTAGCAAGTGAATAGTTGTTTTCCTAAATTTAAATAGTTAATGTTCATTTTGCTATAATAAAGACTCTTTTACAACGTCTTACCTAGCATGTTCACAATTGCACCCGCGCCAGCACCCCTTCCCATTGATATAAATTAAAAAAAAATTAAAAAGTTAAAAAAACTATTGTGCCAAACAGTTTTGGAAGATTGATGGACATTTATCTAAGTTGACATATGTGCAATATAATAAAACAACAATGTTTGATCTCATGAAGAAGTAGGAACCTTGGAGAGCAAACGTGCCGAGTTCCTCCACAGCTGGATCTCTTGGAACAAAATGTCCATCGGTAAAATTTAACGACTCAGTCTTCGAATAAATTTACATAACATGAAATTTTTTTTTGCTTAAATATAATTTATATATTGTGATATAATAATAATAATAATAATAATAATAATAATAATAACGATAATGTAAGTGATTAAATTAAAATAAAAACGATACATTTGCCGAGAGGACATGATGAATCCATATTTCAAGATATTTGTCAAGCACTTTTAGGGGGCGTTTGTTGCGCCGGACTATCTCGGATTGGACTAGCTTCAAGGACTAAGCTGGACTGGCTTAGACTAGACTAAGCTGGACTAACTTAGTGAAGCGTTTGGTGCAGTGTTGGACTAAGAAGCTAGATAATAACAAGTTCTAATATTATATTATTTAATATATAAATTATTAATATTTTATTATGATCTAGGTGACTGGAGATGACGAGAAGTCTATTGGGAGTGGTTGTTAAGCATGACGAGGACGAGAGATGATAGTCTTAGCTAGTCCCATGGTTATTGGGGGGTCTCACTAAGACCTCTTAGTGAAGGGTTTTGTCCATGCTAATCTCTTTTAGTCTCATTAATGTTAGTCCCAGCATAGAACAAATACAGTATTGGACTAACAACTAGTCCAGTCCAGTCCAGTCCAGTCCAGTCCCACTTAATGAGGGCAAACAAACGCCCCCTTAGTTCATCCAAAGTCATTGTCCCAGCACCACCATCAAACATATACCTGTAATTAATGTTTTCATTTGTAATCCAATTCCCCTTAAACCTAAATAACAACCCTTACTAAACTAATAATACCTAATCTGTTAGTATGATATGTTTGAAAGTTTTAATTCTCTAATTCCTTAATTTTGAGTTCAATTAGTTTAAACTACATACCTTTTTTTTTTTTTTCTTCTCTTTTTTCTTCTTTTTTTTTGTAAAAAAAAAAAAACTACAGACCTTTGACGTTTCTAGATTTAATCATACCAGAAAAATTAGTTGATATGGTTCAAGAAATGGAGTGCTTTATATAAGGGTCTACAAGACTACAATTACAATTTGGTACATGATATATCCTGATATTTGCATTGCCATTGTATTATGGTAATTAGTAAACTACATGGATTTAGCTCTATGTATATTGTTGTCATCTATATGGCTTGTTTGGAAATATTTTTAAAATGATTGAAAGCATTTTTAGATAAATTGATTTTGGGTTCCAAAATTTTTACTAAAGATTGGTTTTAAAAACATTTTACCAAAAACACTTTTCCAGAATCCACTTAAATTTTTACTATAAATTGGTTTTAAAAATATTTCACCAAAACGCTTTAAGTTATTTTAAAAGCACTTTTAACAAGTCCATAATTATTAGAAATTATATAGATACAATCACATGCAAATATAATTTCTATATATATTGATGTCATGGGAATAAGTATGATATTATAATTTGTAATACCTAAGCCCTTTTTGGAGTGTTTCAGTAAGTTAATCTCCTTTTTCACATCTTATATATTATAATTTTTAGGGAGATTTAATAAAAAGGGTTTGAATTAAGTTTAATTTAACTAAAAATTACCCTAAATTCTTATTTAACCAAAAAGGTTTTATATTTAATTAAAAGGACAAAACTAACATATATAATATATTAGGCCCTACAAACATAAAAAGATATGGGCTGAATTAAAAGCCCAACACACAATAAAATATCTTTCCGACCCATGCCCCTGACAAAAACCCATTCCGTTAAAAGTGAACTTCCTTTTATTTACATGACACATCTCGACCGAAGTCAAGGATGCTAACCATCACCCGAAGGTGACATAACCAAAAAGGGCAGTGAAGCATAAAAATATGGATAACTTACCAAAACTATCATTCATTTAATATAAAGTAGCGAGTGCATAGTAGTGGGAAGAACCCATAAAACATTAGTGTTCAAAGCATAGATGACCTAAAAGTGTGCAATTGAAACTAGATAAAGTACTTAATACACAATTGGAAAAAGTCCCCTACATTTATTTATGGATATGTTAGAACCGCCAGAGATTCCTCGTACGCCACAGAGTAGCAGCTAACTAGGATCTGGAGGAGCGAAAACAAAAGGGTGAGTGGGCAAAAACAAAGGTTTATAAAACACATTTATTTTTTTTAACATACTAACCCCTCGCCGTAAAACATGTATAGTTTCCAGAAAATCATACTACGTATAAATATGAAATCAAATGCAAATCAACAATAAATCCAAAAATGCACCAATCATAATATCACAACAATAGTATAAGTAAAATCAGGTGCTCATCAATCTATGTTAACACACGAGTTCATGCAAAGGGAAACTGACATGAATAAGACTGGGTGTAATCATAATATACACTCTAATGCTACAATCATGTGAAGATTGGTGCTATTCTCAGTCACATACGAGTCAGAGTTGCCTATTGCAACCTATACAACAGGACTGGCACCTACTTGGATCCAAGGTGAGCGTGCGGTGCAGATGTGAACATACATGTGAAAGATTGGCCCTGGCCCTGGGCGAGCACTAACACTGTGTATAGCAATGTATGATGAGCAGGTAAAATGTATATGAACATGCCATGATAGTATATAAATCTCAACCATGTAATAACATTTCTAAAATTAAATAAAACATGGCATGATAGGCATAAATCAATATGAAAGCATATGTGGAAACTATAAAACTTTATATATATATATATATATATATATATATAAACAAATGTCCACTCACTGATACATCGATGGGTCATAGCCTCCTAGCCTTGTCAGTCCTCGTGCCTCATCGGGATAGGTCTCACCTATATGTGAAATAACCTTACTAATTAATTAATTAGGACCTACACAAAAAGGCTAGAAAAATCCCCCACAGTTTGCTCAAACGAAGGGTTTAAATATACGAAAACGTTCTACACGAAGTCACAGACACATACACGTCAACCACACGTCGGCCGGAGGCCGGACGCACCCACACACAGGCCACGTGCTAACAAATGCTGACAGACCCAGGGAATATTTCGTCAAACTTAACGGAATATTTTGCTAACGGTAAGGGCGTCAGTTTAACCTTTCCAGGGTGATAACTTTAAGAATACCCAATCTCCAACTTTATATACTCTGTCTGTCGACTATACTCTTTTGTTGATCATGTGCTGCTTTCAGGTTAGCCTTTATCACTTGAATATTCTGTGTCATCTATTCCACGATTTCAAGGCCCACCAAAACTCTTTCGCCGACTTTGAACCAACACAACGAGGTACGACAAGGTTTCCCATAAAATGCCTCAAATGGTGACATACCAATGCTAGAGTGAAAGCTGTTGTTGTAGGCGAATTCTATCAAAGGTAAGCACTTGGGCCATGCGCCACCAAACTACAAGACTGAAGATCTCAACATGTCTTCCAACGTCTGAATGGTTCTCTCTGATTGCCCATCGGTCTGAGGATGATAGGCAGTGCTATAGAGTAATTTCAAACCTAGAGCTTCTTGAAAAGCTACCCAGAATTTCAAAGTAAATCTAGGGTCCCAATAAGAAATAATACTAACTGGAACACCATGATACTTGACAATTTCAAAGATGAAAAGTTTAGCCAACCAACTTAAAGGGTAGTTTTCATGAACAAGTAGGAAATGCACTGACTTGGTAAGCCAATCTACAATCCCCCAGATACCGTCATAGCCATTTCGTGTATGAGGCAGCTTGTACACAAAATCCATTGTGATATCTTCCCATTTCCACTGGGGTATAGGAATTGGTTGCAGTAACCCAAAAGGTTTCTTTCTTTCTACTTTGACCTGCTGACAGACTGAACAATTGACACACCCCGATCTCGATATTCCCTGAATACCAGGATAAGCACGTGCTGGCCGACACCCGAGAGTGACAAAAGCTATTTATTGAGTGCAAATGTTGAAAATAAGGGATAGATAAAACTTATAAATATAAAATAATAATGAATGTGCATTTAAGGACCATGTTCAGAGCATACAACTAACTATAATACTAAATAAATAATATAAAATTGGATGAATAAAAGAATGGGTCCTACACCGAGAGGACTCGCAGATGCCGATGCGGAAGTGCCTTGACGCTGAGATTGTATGTCTCGATTCTAGTATTGAAGGGGGTGCAAAATAAACATGAGTGGACTAAGATAATATATATATATATATATATATATATATATATATATATATATATATATAATAAAACAGTTATCTACATACTAATTCCCAGGTTTTATGAAAACATATATATCATGAAAAAAATAGGTTTTTCCGAAACCTAGCATGACGTGCAATGTCTCAAAACATAACTCATATATATCATAATCACTAGTGAATGTCCAATATCCCTCCAAGCCCCATGCCAGCTCCCCGTCTCTATGCCCATTTTCCAGAGGAAAATCACCCCCAGGCCCCGTGCCAGCTCCCTGTCTCTGGGCTAATTGCTAGAGGAAAAACCCTTCAGGCCTTATGCCAACACCGTAATCGTCGCCCGGGATGGAATCTATCCCTTGTCCCATAATGGAATAGGGACCACTAGGTAAGTACAAAACCATTGAACATACATTTAATTGAAAAGCATCTTCATAGTATAAAGTCATTCATCATCTATACTACAAAGAAGTGTTCGAAACATGTTCTAAATATTATATCGTCATCCATCAGATATCCTATAAAGAACATGGGTTATAGGAAAAATAGTAATAATTCCAACTAGCCTCAATAAGCATGTTATCTCATAAAACGTTTCATATAACATAATCATTAAATCATGCTTTTCATGTATGCATTTCTACTATTAAATCATGCTTTTGTTAAAATTCAAAGTTTTGAAACTCTTTTAATTTGTTTTCCTTAATTTGTAATACCTGAGGCCTTTTTGGAGTATTTCAATCTTTTGTTTCAGTAAGTTAATCTCCTTTTTCGCATTGTATATACCCATACAAAGCATAAGGGGATTCAGCTACATGAACATGAGTGGTTAGCTAGTTAACACTTGAGTTTACTGAACTCTTTTGTAAGGCCAAACAACATTAGACACCTAATTACAGGAATATCGAATATACAATTAGATATTAACTAAAGGTTTGTTTGAAAGTTGAAACACCCCAACCCCCTTTTATATTTTAAAAATAGTTTTAGTACTTAATTGGTGAGCCATGGGGCCCACCTTGTTTTATTTTTGTGTTTTCCGGTCTCCCACTCTCCTCTCTCAGTTCTCTCTTCTCCCTTACCTCTCCCGCAACTCTCTCTCCCTTACACTTTCTCGGCTCTCTCTATCTCAACCCTTCCGAGGGCTTTTCTTACCAAAAAAACATCACCATCGTCTTTATCTCATCGCTACGAACTCAACCATAGTCTTGGCATCTTGGAAGTCGAACCATGAAGCTCCGTACACGAGCTCCGACGCAGAGAGCCACTTTCAAGGCAATTTCTAGTCAAACCACAGCGAGTTGGCCAGCGTGTAAGATATCAATCTCTTCCTCTCACTGAGAACTACAGCTTCCCTTTTTGTTTCACTCAATTTCGTTGAGTATTGAAGAAGTTATACTCATTTGAATCTTACCTAGTTTCAGGCGACCTCCGAGGCTTTTGAGGCATTTTCTGGCCAAACCACGGCGAGTTAGATGTCATGTGAGGTACCATTCTCTTCGTCTCTTTGAGGGCTACAACCTTCGTTCTTGTTTCATTTGATTTCGTTGAGTTTTAACAAAGTTATCGCCGTTTAAATGTTGTGCACTTTCCAGCCGAATTTCCTACCTTCTTCATCCTTGGGTCCAGCGACCCACCAAACCCAAGCCCTTTGGGCCTTTCTTGCCGAGCCCAACCCAAAACCCATTTCAGTTTTTATTATTTCTTTTAAATATTGTTTTAATGTAAAAGGCCCTTGGGCCATTTTAAATCAGGGCCTTAGCCCCGTCCTGCTTAAAACCCAAAAACTCTTTACTTTAAGTTGTTTTTATTTTTATTTACTAAACTAAAGACCTTTAGGCCATTTTCCTTTAGGGCCTTAGGCCCGTGCATCCTAAGCCAACCCTTTTAACCCCATTACCCTAAACCCTTAACCCTAACCGGTTCAAACCCTTTATAGGAAATATTCTGTTAGGGAATATTCCGTCAGGGAATATTCTAGGAATATTCTATCGACGTTTACGAAATTTATCCAGGCCTCTTCTTAGGGTAATTCGACGTTCTGAATCCGTTTCCAATGTCCGTTTTCCCAAATTCAATTGCTATTATATAGTTTTATTTATTGGACTCTTTTTGTGCTTAGGGGCAATTATAGTGGCGTTTCTGTCTTCGCTAGTTGTGTGACTTTTCGACGGCGAAGTACTGTGAGTGGACTCCTTCTAAAATTACATGATTTTATAGTTCAATTGCATAAATGAATAGCATGCCTTACGATTTTATGTTTTGATTTTATGTTAAGCATGTTTATTGAATATGTTGATTTTCATCTCGTGTTTTTGGTGAGGAATTAATTGTTAGCCTATATTGAGCTATGTTTTAATATATCGTATTTTCTATAAAAAACCATGAACTGGTAGATTATCTGATGGATGACGATAGGATGCTAGAACATGTTTTAAAAACCCATTTTTATAGTATAGACGATGGATGACTTTATACTATGAAGTGGTTATTTATGAGAGGCGTAACTATTTGTGCGTACCTAGTGAACACTATGCCGCCTGGGGTGAGGATCTGGTGTTGGCAGATAGGTCGGGAGAAATAATCCCTAGCTACGGGCTGAGGGACATGAAGCAGGCATTGGGCCGGGAGTTGGTAATCTTTGGCTACGGGCGCAGAGACCACGGAGCAGGCATTGGGCCGGGAGTTATATTTATTCAGTGATCTTACTAGCAGTACACCGCGCTTACGAGACGATCTACGAAATGATACACGCGATGATTTATATGATGTTTTTTTGCGTTATACCTGTTGAGATATTTTATGGCATGCTAGAGTTTCAGAAAAATCTATCATTTATTATGCTAGTAATGTTCATTATTTATAAACCTGGGAGTTAGTATGTTCATAACTGTTTTCATATTATGTATATATATGAACTTGGTCCACTCACCCTTGTTTTGCGCCCCCTTTCAGGATTTAGAATCGAGGCATACGATCCCGACGTCAACACTTTCGCATTGGCATATTCGAGTCCTCTCGGTGTAGGACCTTCATCCTTTTATTTACTCAATTTTTTATTAATTCTTTTAAAGCTCTAGTTAGTTGTATGCTTTGAACACATTCCTAATTTGTTAATTCTTTAAATTTTAAATTCATAACCCTTATTTATTTCTTATTATTAGCTTTTGTATCAATTAATAACTTTCGTCACCCTCGGGTGTCGGCTAGCATGTGTCTATCCTAGTATTCGGGGAATATCAGGGTCAGGGCGTGTCAAAAGTGTTTTTAAAATGACTAAAATTTTTTAGAGAAAATATTTTTGAGTTTAAAAAGAACTTGAAGTGCTTCCTATAAGAAGCACTAGTTCAAATGTTTTTCTATGATTTACTTGCATTTTTACTAAGAATTGTCCAAAAATATTTTCGTCAAAAGCGTTTTCAATCATTTTAACAATACTTCCAAATGAACCCTAAATAACAAGTAAATACTATGTGTGTACATTTAGTTAGTATTTATTGTATATTCGAGGCTCCTATAAAATAAATGCTAAGGAGACTCTCTCAAAAGTGGGGCTGTTCATTTTCTCCCAGAGACCTTTTGGTGGCTAGTTCAAAGAGCTTTCCATAGGAGGAGAAAATGAAGACTCCAATCCCAGCATCACACAGCACAGACATCTAAGGAGCTTTCCATTGTGTTTCCATGGCTAGTTTAAAGAGCTTTCCATGATAGGAAAAATGAAAACTCATGAAAAAAGGCTAAGAAGCTGTTTGTGATGTGTGATGTCGAAGAAGGTCTCTAGCTCCTTTACATTATTATTATTAATTTTTTGCAAGCAATATCATCCGATTGATCAATCCATATAAGTTTTAACTGGTTTAGAAATTTGGTGGCTGTTTTAATTTCCTCTGCAGACAACCTCCCACTAGTTTAAACTAGCTTCGAGGTTGTTGCAATCCTCCTCTTTCGTAACTTAGAACTGACGAGCTTTGTGCCTTATATACCCTCCCATGGATTCCAATCTAGTGAGGGATTCCAGTCATATCTCAACCCATGATTAAGAATAATGCGCGCCTACTTTTACAAATCACTAAGCTTTGTTTAACATTTGGTTAATTCAACCTCTAACAAAATCAGCTCTCTTTATTCTCTCGTACTCTCTATCTCCAACAGAATTTCAATCCCACCATTTCACAAAGTTAATCACATTACCCCCACATTGTCTATCATTGGTGAATTTAGTCATTTTCAAATTGTCAGGAAGACGGGCCAAATGCTCACTTCCAACAACACTGATATTGTCTCCACCTTGTTATTATCACATGCATAGTCCGACAAGTGTGAGATTTTATCACAAAAACCGACAAGTGTGAGATTTTATCACAAAAGATCTCAGTACTAGTTGGAGTGGGGTTAAAATATTTAAACTTTTTTTCCTCCTCATTTTGCCGATGTGGCATATTTCAATAGTCAGTACATTATAATATATAGTACGTGAACCCAACGTAAACTAATTAAATCTCTCTGCTACTTATGTGAAGCATAAATTAATCAAGTCTCTTGTTGCTTATATCTATTAGATCACGTTAATTGACAGTTGCATCTTTGATTACAAAAGTAAAACTGATTATTCCTACATTAATTATTGTGTTCACTAGCTAGATGAATCCATTAAGAATTCTGTTACCTCTTAGAGTTAGGTTAGAATTACTTATTCTCGTTTTTTTTTTTTTTTGGTAAATCAAGTAATTTTATTGGGTTAGTCTCTGTTTACAACCCTGAAGTTTTGTGGTTTTCAACATTTGGTACATTAAGTTTTTTTCATCCCAGAGTCATACCTCAAGTCTTAATTTTGGGACAGTTTCATACATCCGTTAAGTTTTCTGTTAGAACTTCTGTTAGCTGATGACGTGGCGCTCACATGGATAATAAATGAGCGCCACGTGTCAATATGGACCCATTTCAATATTAAAAAATTTTAAAAAAAATACAAAAACACAGAAAAAAATAAAAACAAAAATCTTTCACCCCACCTGTCTTCTACCTCCCCAACCTCATCAGTTAATTTTTCTGGTCATCCTGCCCTACCCTTCCCGACCCCCTCCCTCATTCTCCCTCCCTTCTCTCTTCTACACCCATCCATCATCTACCCAACTTATGCACCCATCTACCCCGCTCCCTCCCTTCTCGTCGCCGTATTTGAAACCCCCAAACCCATCATCATATTCAAAACCCCCGCTCCCGCACTTCTCTTCCCTCTCGAGTTGGTCGAAAACAGCGCAAGCAAAAGGGTCTCGAAGCTGCAGCAGGCCTCGCCGCCGCACAGATGGGTCGGCGTTATTGAAGGTCAACTGCAGGTGGCGGTGGATCAACGGAGCTAGTAACATATCGCCGTTTCAGAGATAATGAATCGCAGGAGATAGATGGACTTGCCATCGAACCTCCATGAACGTTGAATAAAATACAAATCAAACAACGCAGAAGAGATCTTCTCTTCCTTGTTTCTTCAACCCCAAATTTTACCTTTTTTTCCCTTCATTTCTTGTGAACTCTCTCTACTGCTGAAAGGCTGTAGCCAGAGACTTTTTTCCTTCATTCCTTCATTTCTTGTTTTGCCTTTGTGGTGGGGTTTGGTTCAAGGGAGCAGGCCCACACTGAGAGAATTTCAGGTAGGAAACAAAAAGAGTTTGTCTTTTTCGATTTACATAGATTTGGTTGTTCTTGGGTTTTTTCCGTTTTTCAATTTCGAATTTGGAAGATGGGTAGATGGTGCAGAGGTTGGGTGGGTGCAAATGAGAGAAGAAAGGGAGTAGGGTAGATGGGTGGGTGTGCAGGGAAGAGAAAAAAGGGAGAAGGAGGGAGGGGGTCGAGAAAGGTAGGGCAGGATGCCCAGAAAAGTTATTTTTTTTTAATAATGGATATCCCAGTGGTCCTCAATCGTCCTCGTCTGCAAATTAATTTTCTAGGGTTTGGTGGGTTGGTGCAGAGGAGAGAATGGAGGGATAAGGGAGGAAGGATGAGAGAGGGAGGGTGGTGCAAGTTGTAGAAGAGAGAAGGAAGGGAAGGGGTGCGGGTTGCAGAAGAGAGAAAGGAGGGAGAGGTTGCGGGGGGATGAGGGAGGGAGAGGGTGCGGACGATTGGGGGAGATAGAAGACGAGGCTTTTTTTTTATTTTTTATTTTTTTGAATTTTTGAATTTTTTTAACCCCTTCTCCAAAAAAAAATTCACTTAGACCCCTTAATGACACGTGGCACCCAGTCATTGTCCACTTATGCGCCACGTCATCAGTTAACGGCAAACTTAATAGTTTGACTAACGGATGTATGAGATTGTCCCAAAATTAACACTTTAGGCATGACTCTGGGACGAAAAAAACTTAATGTACTAAATGTTGAAAACCACGAAACATGAAGGTAGTAAACAGAGTTTAACCCAATTTTATTTGTACTATAAATTACTCACTTTTATAAAATATGTCAGTACTAAATCACCCAATTCTCTAAATTGTTGAATCACTCTCTATTAAAAAGGTAGCACCTTAGAATTGCAACCCGAAAAACTCTATACTCGAAATATTGTGGAACATTCCGCACCGAAATATTGTGAATAATCCCTTAAACATTTTGCTTTCTCCATTAACTTTTTTCTTGAAGAAAAAAACTCCTTCAGCTTTCTCCACCGTCTCCTTAAAACTTTATTTTTTAATTTCAAAGAACTAAGTTATTTATTATTTTTCTTCATCTTTAGCTTAGAATCCAAGAATCTTGTCAAATCCCAGAAGTTCAATACAATTCACTAAAAAGATTTTTCTTTGACTTCTGCGATCAGATAAGCTCCATAAAGTGGCGTATATGGCCGCCGCGTGGATGCATAGTTCTTTTGTAGTGTAAAGCTTGATTTCAAAAACCCTTTTGCTAACACACTCACCCGGCCACTTATTAGGTTTCAAAAGTCCAAAAGTTAAAGTATAATTAGACTAAACAAAAAATGCCACTCTGCAGAAACAGTTTCTTTTTAATTTCCCAAATAAATAAATCTCTGTGCCGTTATGAACCAGTATCCCAAGATTCCATCACCATTTCGGCCATGGCTTTAAAAGCTTGAAAAAGAAAACAGATGAAACCTTAAACTGTTGAATGGACGGTCAGTTTTCGTGTTCCGTGATCTTTTATGTTTAAGTTAAAATATTATTATAATAGCTAGAGCCGTGAGAAAAGAGATGGAAGATGAGGGAAGGCATATGTGGGGAGGAAAAACACATAGCAATTATACAAAAATTAAAATTAACAACTCCCTAGTTGATCAATGAATAGAATCTTGAATTGTAAGCAAAGAAAGTTGAGGTTTTATTATTTACAAGTTCAAGGATTGAAAGTCCATTCTCTTAACAATGTCCGACAATAGAATTGATTCTTAACATGCCATTTCACGTAGACATACAAATGGAGTGACGTAGAGTTATGTAGCTGTTGGACTTCACACGTGAGACAACTTGGCTCTAATACCAAGAAAAAAGTTGAGCTTCCATCTTAAACCAATTGTCAAATATGAGGACCAACTACTTATAAACTATGTAAAGTCTCTTATCCCATCAATGTGAAATTCATTTTCAACAGTTATTTTATAACAACATTGGGAACTTAAAACTTTGCATATCTGTTCAGATTAAAATCATAATCGTGAATATCAACGCTTTAGCTTATTGGCTAGGTTTTATGTTAGAGAAGCCCACGGGTTTAAGGATGGTTCTAGAAGCCTGTAAGTTGTAGATTCCTACTTAACATAGTTTTTAATGTAATTATCTATATTGTACACAGCTAAACACTTTCAATCAATGAGAATTAAAATTTCTTCATCGTATGTGTAGTTTTGATTTTCCTATTATTTTCAAAATCCTAATTGTGTGCTACCCCTCCTTGTTAAAGTCGATCATTCCTCAAACAATAGCTTCTGGATGGCTGTCTTCCTCGTTGCCTCTCTATCTCAAATATTGCTCACTTTCTCAAATTAACATAATCCAACTATCTTTTCTGACTTCGTCGGCTTAAGCTCTTTCTTGTTGCTCACTCTCTATATGGGTGGCCTCACTGGGCTCAGTGAGCCTTTTGGGCTTTTTAGTTTTAAGTTGTTATGCCATGTAACTTGTTAGGCTTGATAGTTCAAAGCGCATTAAACTATGAAGCCCAAAACTAACTAAAGGTCCAATTTGAACTTTATTCATTTCATTAATTAACATTTAATTTATCATAACCAGTAGCGGAGTCAAGAATTTAAGACAATAGGGTCAAAAATAGCTTTCAAAAATTAATTATACTTTCATTTATTATTGTCCACGACGTGTTCTCATATTTTGGAAACATTGTATTACAACATCATTAACAATAGAATCAAATACCTCTTTCTCAATGTACATAGTTGTTTGGACCCGATTTTACACCATCGGCCCAAGTAATCGAGGCCATTGGGTAAGCATCGTTCTAGATCGTCGGATGGAATAGTAAAGATCATTTTAAAGGATAATATTATGATTTTTACCGTAAAAATTATCTTTTGTGAGTTATCTTGACATATTCTTGAATGTGATAAGATAAGATGCAAATTATACCTCCAAGCAAACAGAACAGTCCGAATTAATTTGGAGTTGTTAGCAATGCAGCGGATTAGAACGGCTTGGGTGTATCTTCAGAAGATTGACATCACATTCGTTGCATGCACCTAGTTTAAAAGTATGGGGGAATGCCAAGATAAAAGTATTGGATAATGGTGACATTTAAGAAGCCTAGGGTGGCTAGGTCTTTTTAGGGTGATGATGATGTTGTCAGACATTATCAAATCAAAGACTAATTGCTCAGAAGAGATAGAATTGAAAAGAAATATGTGGGATATTAAAGATAATATTCTAAGGAATATTATTTTAGCCTAGATGTCGCAGCAGATATACTGCTTCTATAAATATAAGAGGTCGTGCACCATTCAGAGGGACCTCGAATTCAACACACAACTGCCCTGCGCAAACTCTCTCAACAACTTTGAGATTTTTTATTTTCTCTTTTCGCTGACACATTTTCCGTTGGCATCAACAGCAGTGTGAAAGCAACCGGTGATATCTTCAATCGACATAGATAGCTCTGTCGTCGTAGAATCAGCCGATCTCGCAACATCTTTCGTTGGCATCAACAGCACTGCGGCAAGGACGGTTGGTTATCTATCCAAGTCTTGGTCGAGAAAGATTTCCGAATCCTTATTGGTCAGGGTCATCTTATTAGCCTTCTCGGCGAAGTGAGGTGTTACAAGTTATTACATTCGGCACATTGAAAGCCGAATTTGATATTGAACTTCGCAGAACTAGCATCCTTGTCTTCAGGCTCTAGAACTCGAAGGCCGAGAGTGTTCCTTCCTCGGCCGCAGTCGCGAGATTCAGAAGTCAGCAGCGCACCCAACGTAACATCAACAAATTTTACTCCTCAGCCGAGCTCTGCCGACGAGTTGGCACGCCCCACATTCACCGAATGACGTAGTTAGCTCGTAGATTACTCGACTTGCGCGCCACGTAGGCTTGGTAGTTTTTAGGGTCAACATTTTGGCACTCCCAGTGGGACACAATGCTAAAACTACGAAGTTCACATGATCTATCTCGGCCAGGCTTCATGGGATGAGTGTCATCGCCTATTAAAGAAGCAAAAACAACTTCTTGAGAGATTGAGAAAAATTTCTGAAAGGCAAGAGACCGGGGGGCAAATTTCCACTCCGGTCACAACCAATATTCGGCCTAAGAAAATTGTTAATTTGGCCGAAGAACAAAGGCCACCTATTTTTTCGGTTGAGACTGAAAGTATGGTAGGCCTAGAAGCAAAAGTTCAAGTTTCTGAGCCACAAATCGACTTAGAAAATGATTCGTCAGAGGAGTGCTCTAATGACGAACAAGGCTGAGACATAGGCCTAGCCGGAAAAACCACGCCAATTGATATGATTATTGGCGATAAAGCCGATATGGAGAAATCTCATTCGGTTAAATTGTTTGAGTTAAAAGCTGAAATTGGTGAAATTATTATGCCTAGGGGGCGTAGTAATTGTTCAATACATTCGGCAGCCGATGATGAAAAATATTTCGCCAAGTCAAAAGTATTTGGAGGTGATTCTTTATTCGGCCTAGAGCAAAATCAATTTCAAAATTTTGTTATTACAAGATCTCGGCTTGGAATAAAGCATCGTTGGCCTCCTCCTGACTATGGTTTGGCTACTTTTATTTCCATTTAGAAAAAAAAATAAAAAAAAAGAATAAATATTTCTTAATCATCTGGCTAATTAAGCCGATGCATAAGAAAATAAGGGGGGCAACAACACTGTGGCAATCCAAATATATATATATATATATATATTAGTTGGCCGAGGAAGTAATACAAATTTGCTAAGAAGATGTGATATGCAACATGTATTTCATTGTGTGTTTTCTGTTGAGAGTAAAAAATAATAATAATAAATAAATATTTTCTTCGCCATTCGGCTATTCAGCCGGTGCTTAAGAAGATGGTATAATTGGCATTGCTGACTTTGATTGGTCGAGCTACCAGTTTTCTCAATAGGCCGAGCTGTCACGAATAAGAATATATTTTCTTAACCACTCGGCTTAAAAAGAAAAACAGTCATGGGGGCCGAGACAAAACATTTTGGCCGAAGTCTAGATTAGGCCGAAGTCAAGAAAAGTAGGAAAGAATTCGGCCGTAATTGCGGTTGAGATTATGCGCATTGTTGACATGGGATTAATATATATACATCGGCATCACATCGAGCAGCCAGGCTACATGCTATCAGGTTTAATATGCATATATATATATGGCTTAAAATAAGGTGGCAACTTGAAACAATATATTAAGTAGAGGTCGCCGAGGTTGAGAAAAGTAAAAGGTCGCCGAAGTCGAGTAAATAATATAAAATAAAAAATTGGCCGAATAGAACATATTTTACACCTCGGCCTTGGCGTTTCTCGGCCTGCATTTGTTGATGTTCAAGACAAGCCCTTCTTGAGAAGGTTCAGTCACTTTTATTAGTTATTAGTATATAACACACATGTTGAGCTCGGTGAGGCATTATTGCCGAGTGCTAGTGCTATCGTCCATGGGGTCATTCGGCTTGCCATGCATAAATATCTGAGTGTGGCTTCAAGACTTCGACCCCATTTTGGTTTTTCTCGGCCAGCTCGTCGAGGTTTCTTTCTAGACGTGTTAAGCTATGGAGTGGATACCTCAACCATCTATTTCTTTGACTGCGCTAATTTCCTTAACCATTCGGCTTTTGGGCCGACGCTCAAGGAAACTGGGGGGCAATGTTTGGACCTGATTTTACACCATCGGCCCAAGTAATCGAGGCCGTTGGGTAAGCATCATTCTAGATCGTCGGATGGAATAGTAAATATAATTTTAAAGGATAATATTATGATTTTTACCGTAAAAATTATCTTTTGTGAGTTATCTTGACATATTCTTGAATGTGATAAGATAAGATGCAAATTATACCTCCAAGCAAGCGGAACAGTCCAGATTAATTTGAAGTTGTTAGCAGTGCAACGGATTAGAACGGCTTGGGTGTATCTTCAGAAGATTGACATCACATTTATTGCATGCACCTAGTCTAAAAGTATGGGGGAATGCCAAGATAAAAGTATTGGATAATGGTGACATTGAAGAAGCCTAGGGTGGCTAGGTCTTTTTAGGGTGATGATGATGTTGTCAGACACAAGGTATTACATATCGGTAATATCGAAAATATCGGTAATCCGAAAACACGGAAATATCGATGGAAATATCGGGATAATATCGATATCGATAAAAATTACATGGAAACCACGGAAATTGTAAGAAAAACTTGGAAATTTTTATTGAAACTTTGCAGGATGTTTATTTAGTCAATTATCTATTAGTTTATCACAAAAAATTGGAAGGAAATGCATTGCATGATGGATTTAACATTATCAAGTTGATTATATAGCGATCTGACAAACATTGTGAGTGTAGAAAATATGTAGTAATTAATGAAAGAAGTCTAAACACACCATAATCATTTATATATAATGAATTAGTACAATATTTTACACTTTAGTACCACATAGAGTTCCTATGAGGTTCAAATTTGTCACTATCTTCATCATCTCTATGTGTAGAATGAGTGTATTGTGAAGAGTAGTTATCAAATGATAAATCCCCAAAATAGTTTTGCATGTAATTGTTAACATGCCACCCATATGGATCCGAGATTGGTTGAGGTTGTCAATAAGAAAAATCATTTGAAGATTGAGTCTGGGATTGTTTCCATGAGTCGCTCGATTCCATCCCAACAGGAATGGGATATGAAGGGTAGGGAAATGGTTGGTTATGAGTATAACCATAGTTACTACTTCCCAATCCAACAGAGTCTGAAGTTCTAGATAACGAGTCATCTTCTTGACTTGACAAAATCCCCTTGCCTCTTTCTCTGCGAGTATAGTCCTTCCCTATGGCACCAATTCTTGGTCCTGCCCGCCTACTGACATGGTCATCATCATGTGTTGCATGCGTGAAGTTTGCCTCACCAGTGAAGGGGCTCATATATCTGGGAGGTGGTGGTCCATAATAGTTTCCATATTCACCACCACTACCTCCAGCTCCACTATGTCCTTCATCATTCCCACCTCCGGTGGTAGGTGAGTCTCCTGATCTTGTACTAGAGCTATCATTAGTATCAGCACGATGTTGTGGTTGTGTAGGATTGGAAGAAGGTGGAATTCCAGTGTTTCTTGGTCTTGGGCGCAAAAGTTCTTCCAAAGAGTCAGCGCTGCTAGATCCCACCTCCTCCTCTAATACTCTTTCTACATTTATCCCTTCATTACGTGCTTCTTCAGCAACTCTGGGAGCTGGGTTGCCTTCATCATCATCTAAATGAAGAGGTCTAATCCATTGATAAAGTTGGTTACCGTCTGTATCATCATCTTCACCAACAATATCAAACACATCTAGTGGGTCACCACGGTCGACATGATCTATTTCTGCTTCCTTATCTCGAATTTGAAGCTTCATGTTGTAGTAGCAATAAACTAATTTTTCCAACCTACTATGTGCCAACCTATTTCTTTGCTTTGTGTGTATCAGTGCAAATGTGCTCCAATTTCTTTCACAAGCAGATGAGGAAGATGTTTGTGATAATACTTTGATTGCTAACTTTCTCACAGTTGGTGCATCGGTCCCATACATGATCCACCATTCAGCTACAATGAAAAACAATGTTGATAAGCCTAATAACTCGAACAAATTCTATTATAAACTTATAGTGAAATATGTTTACACTCACTAGGAGACATTGTTGTTCGAGCAGCAATTGATGTTGGTTCTCCAAAAGTTCTTCTTGCATCTTTAAACCATGTTAGCTGAATTCAATAAATCGTGTTAGTTTAATCCAACAAAGTAATTATTAATATTATAATTTAAGTAATTATTATAATTTAAGTAATTGTGTACCTCATTTCCAAATTGGCCAACTGCTGGTGATTGAGGGTTTAATTTAGAGTATACATTATGTACAGCACGTATAAGGGTACCATCATCTCCAACACCGGGTCTATATTGGTATCGAGGATTCAAATAATATGCTGTTCAAAGAAACACATACTCTAATAAGAGAAATAAAACTTATGCAACTAAAGAAATGAATTGCAAATTATGACATAATTTATACCTGCTGCATGCAAATCGTGGTATAATGTTTTATACCATCGATCTTCAATTATCTTTATGACCCACCTTGCACCATGTTTTTTTTCCAATTCATCCTTCACTACACGCATCAACTCATATACTGCCCCCATAGTAGGATACACTTCTGTGTCAACGATCCGTAAAACTTTGTAAAGAGGTTCAAACAGTTGGCACACATGTTCTGATTGAGTCCAGAAAGCATGATCAAGCACTATACTTTCCACCATACGACCTGTATTTGAGCGGCTGAAATTGTGGTTGGCCCAATCGTCACTAGTGAATAGTTGCTTCAACCCTGCTTTCTTCTTCAGTAGGCTGTCTAATGCAATATAGTTGGTGGCGAATCGAGTGGTAGCTGGACGAATGATTTCTCCTTTGCAAAATTCACGCATCTTTGCCAACAACCAACCGTGATTGTAAATATAATTTGTGATCGTTCTAGCTCTTTTGACCACAGTAGCAACATTCTCTCTCTTCCCCATTGCCTCAAACATGAGATCAATACAATGTGCTGCACATGATGTCCAAAACACATTATGATGCTTCATTAACTTTTTTCCAGCTTTAACAAATGCAGAACCGTTGTCGGTCACGACTTGGACAACATTATGCTCTCCCACCTCCATGATTACATCCCTCAATAATTTGTAAATATACTTGTAGTTCTTTATATGGTCTGAAGCATCAACAGACTTCAAAAAAATTGTCTTTCCCTTGGAGTATACCATGAAGTTTATGATAGACAATCTAGTCGGCCCAGTCCATCCGTCACACATGATTGTGCAACCATTAGTTTCCCACTTTGACCTCAACTTGTTAACATACTCGCCAATATCTTTATACTCCATATCCAAATATTTGTTTCTTATCTCATAGGGAGTGGGAGGTTGTACTCCAACACCGGCCTGTTGACATCCCACTACCATATTTTTGAAATGATGTGATGATGCTTTCTCAGCAGGGACATTTTCGTAGATAAAGAACTTGCTAATTAGACGCCCCATTCCCTCCTTCACATTACCTCCAGTGAAATAACTCCAAACACTCTTTTGACGTGCTTTGGATGACTTATATAAACTTGGGGCTATTGGTGGTGTTGGTTGTGATTCTCTAAGACTGCCTCCCCGTCTCAGTTGTGCACCACCACTTGTCCCGGAACCTTGTGCTCTATTAGGAATTTTATGAAGGTGTTCTCTTTCCCATGCTGACTGTTTAGAGGCACGTAATGCTTGTTTCAAACTGCGTCGTTCTTCAGATCCCATGTCATCATCACATTCGTCCTCATCGTCATCATCATCACTGTCAACCGCTTGGCCAATGACTTCTCCTCGTAGCCCAGCTCGAATATTTTCCATTCCATGTGTTATCTTTTCCTTCTGCTATTTTTTATTTTTTAATAATGTGCTGATGAATGCCTTCACTTCTGGGGGGACATTATCGCATCGTTGGACATTTTTTGCTGGATCTAATCCACTAAGATGATACTTAAGTCATGTCACTCCGCCACTCTTCATTACCCGACCACAATATTTGCAAATTGTGCCATGTTTGTTTCCGTCTATTGGGTCTCCATGTTCCCAAGCTGGATCACGTTTAGTAACTCCACTTGACATCTTAAATGTACCTATATTTATTTTTCATGAAAATTAGACAATTATTTTTTGATAAAATAAGAGAACCTAAATAATAAAGTTATTCTACAGAAGAATTAAATACGAAGTAATGAAAATGATTGTAAAAATTTAAGTAATTATACAAATAATATGGAATAATAAAACCTAATATTACTGAATAATAATCCAATTTGATAATAATCCAATTTAATGAATAATCCAATTTGATAATAATCCAATTTAATGAAGAATAATCCAATTTGATAATAAAACCCAATATTAATGAATAATAATCCAATTTGATAATTAAAAAAACCTAATATTAATGAATAATAATCCAATTTGATAAAAAAATAATCCTAATATAAAACATGGTGATGAATAATAATCCAATTTGATAATAATCCAATTTAATGAATAATCCAATTTAATGAAGAATAATCAAATTTGATAATAAAACCTAATATTAATGAATAATAATCCAATTTGATAATTAAAAAAAACCTAATATTAATGAATAATAATCCAATTTGATAAAAAAAAATAATCCTAATATAAAACATGGTGATGAATAATAATCCAATTTGATAATAATCCAATTTAATGAATAATCCAATTTAATGAAGAATAATCAAATTTGATAATAAAACCTAATATTAATGAATAATAATCCAATTTGATAATTAAAAAAACCTAATATTAATGAATAATAATCCAATTTGATAAAAAAAAAAATCCTAATATAAAACATGGTGATGAATAATAATCCAATTTGATAATAATCCAATTTAATGAATAATCCAATTTAATGAAGAATAATCAAATTTGATAATAAAACCTAATATTAATGAATAATAATCCAATTTGATAATTAAAAAAAAAACCTAATATTAATGAATAATAATCCAATTTGATAAAAAAATAATCCTAATATAAAACATGGTGATGAATAATAATCCAATTTGATAATAATCCAATTTAATGAATAATCCAATTTAATGAAGAATAATCAAATTTGATAATAAAACCTAATATTAATGAATAATAATCCAATTTGATAATTAAAAAAAAACCTAATATTAATGAATAATAATCCAATTTGATAAAAAAATAATCCTAATATAAAATATGGTGATGAATAATAATCCAATTTGATAATAATCCAATTTAATGAATAATCCAATTTAATGAAGAATAATCAAATTTGATAATAAAACCTAATATTAATGAATAATAATTCAATTTGATAATAAAAAAACCTATTATTAATGAATAATAATCCAATTTGATAATAAAACCTAATATTAATAAAATAATAAATAACATTAAACATATTAAAATTATCCTAGGGAATAATTATACAACATTACTTAATTACTTAAAAAAAATTAACATGTAATTGTTAACATTACTTAATTACTTACAAAAATTAACATGCAAGTATTAATTACTTAAAAAAATTAACATACGAGTCCACACAAATTTATTTGTTGTTGTATAAATTACAATAATATAAATTTAAGTTTGTAAACTTACCTTAAATATGGAACCGTTTGTGTTCAAGCTTTGGAATGGATCTGGAATAGCTTTGAAAATGGTAAGGGAAATAAAATAATAAATAACATTAAACATATTAAAATTATCCTAGGGAATAATTATACAACATTACTTAATTACTTAAAAAAATTAACATGTAATTGTTAACATTACTTAATTACTTACAAAAATTAACATGCAAGTATTAATTACTTAAAAAAATTAACATACGAGTCCATACAAATTTATTTGTTGTTGTATAAATTACAATAATATAAATTTAAGTTTGTAAACTTACCTTAAATATGGAACCGTTTGTGTTCAAGCTTTGGAATGGATCTGGAATAGCTTTGAAAATGGTAAGGGAAGAAGAAGAAACGAAAATGCTGAATGCCTCTGATAGTGATACTCCACCTCTGATAAGGTGTGCCGCGTGAAAGAATATAATAGACAATGGCACACTGTTCTGCATGTGAAAGAATATCACGGACTCACAGTGGCACACGGACACGGTTTCATTATAAAAGCAGTATTATTTGATGTCCATGGTCTGAAACTGCAAAAAGTTATGGACATATTGTGAAATCAGTCAGGCATCTCAGATGAGATGACCCAACCACATCAAAGGGCCACATAAATTTTTTGCAAGTATTGCTAGAATCTAAAACCAAAAAGTAAGAATATTATTGGTGTTACAGCTTTACAGGTTATGAATGTATTATATAATATTTATATGTCTATATACACAGGTCCACAGTCACCTCACACGACACCACACACACACACCGACATGACACCACACACGCACACAACCCACGCACACTCACCTCTCACACGCATACGGTCTCTCAGACTCTCTCGAACCTTCTCTCATCTCTTCTCTGAGTCCCTTCTCCCCCTTCTCCGTTCTCCCACGGGCCACACAACCAATAACAAACACAGATCTCCCAATCCCACCCACGTACGTCTCTCGATCCTTCTCCCCCACACACACACTCACGCACAGAGACCCAAGGTCTCTCGATCCTTCTCCCACTCCCACACACACGCACAGAGACCCACATCGGCAGATCGGCTTCTGCTTCTCTCTCGTCGCCGCCGCCGTCGTCTCTCTCCTTTCTCTCTGCGCCGATGGTCCAAGACCCACATACACATATGCACACCCATCATCATCAGCATCCTTCTCCCACTCCCACACACACGCATAGAGACCCACATCGGCAGATCGACTTCTGCTTCTCCCTCGTCGCCGCCGCCGTCGTCTCTCTCCTTTCTCTCTGCGCCGATGGTCCAAGACCCACATACACACATGCACACCCATCATCATCAGCATCGTCTTTCTCCCTCTCCTTCTCATCTCTGCAACTCGGCGAACTCCGGCGAAGCCGTGCGTGTCGACTCAATTTCCGAACACCTCTGATGGTTTCACGGCAAACTTCATATATAAAAATGTTCATCTCGTCTTCTTTTTCATTTTCATACCTAGATCGGAGTCTAGGGTCCTGTTTTACAGTCGGCCGGAGCTTCTACAGCTCTGGCGTTCTTCTCCGAGCGGTCAGGGTCCGATATTATCGATAAATTAAATAATATAGCGATATTATCCCGAAAACCATTTGGATATTGAAAAAAAAATCGGTTCTCCTCAAAACCGATAATATCGGCGATATATCGCCGATATTATCGGCATTTCGGACCATGGTCAGACATTATCAAATCAAAGACTAATTGCTCAGAAGAGATTGCATGCAAGAGATAGAATTGAAAAGCAATCCATGGGATATTAAAGATAATATTATGAGGAATATTATTTTAGCCTGGATGTCGCAGCAGATATACAGTTACTATAAATACAAGAGGTCGTGCACCATTCAGAGGGACCTCGAATTCAACACACAACTGTCATGCGCAAACTCTCTCAACAACTTTGAGATTTTTTATTTCTCTTTTCACTGACACATCTTCCGTTGGCATTAACAGCAGTGTGAAAGCAACCGGTGATATCTTCAGTCAGCATAGATAGCTTTATCGCCGTAGAATCAGCCGATCTCGCAGCATCTTCCGTTGGCATCAACAGTACTGCGGCAAGGACGGTTGGTTATCTATCCAAGTCTCGGTCGAGAAGGATTTCTGAATCCTTATTGGTCGGGGTCATCTCATTAGCCTTCTTGGCGAAGTAAAGTGTTATAAGTTATTACATTCGGCACATTGAAAGTCGAATTTGATATTGAACTTCGTAGAACTAGCAGCCTTGTCTTCAGGCTCTAGAACCCGAAGGCCAAGAGTGTTCCTTCCTCGACCGCAGTCATGAGATTCAGAAGTTAGCAGCGCACCCAACGCAACATCAACAAATTTTACTCCTCGATCGGGCTCTGCCGACGAGTTGGCACGCCCCGTATTCACCGAAGGACGTAGTTAGCTCGTAGATTACTCGGTCTGCGCGCCATGTAGGCTTGGTAGTTTTTAAGGTCAACAACAGCCAAACTATCATTCAACTATATCACCCATTCTATTACGATGTGGATTCTTTACAATTTTTATCACCGAAAAAACTCTTTCAACTGAAGCAGTCGCAACAAGTAAAATAAATACTAATTTCATTAGCAAGTATACCAAGGGATACTGTTTATCCCTCTTTGTCTCCATCAACTTTTGTGTAAGGCTACTAATTCCTTTCAACGTAGAAAATTCATTATGCAAATGCATATAAAAAATATAATTCTTCAATTCATCTTTAAGAAGTGTGAACTCCATATCAGAAAAATCTTTTGGATAAAATTGAGTAAGACGAACTAACTTTTCAATGTCAAAAGCTAAGAATAAGTCATCTGGGCTTAAGCATGCAACACAAAGAAGCAACTTTGTACTTGCCTAATTAAAATAATTGTTCAACTCTTGAAGTTTCTTATCAATAGCATCAATAAAAAGATCAACACAGTAGTGATGAAAGTTTGTCAAATTTTCAACTGTACGTCGTGACCTCCCTCGAGCTACAGATATATCATTCATATCAGGAATATCAATATCATGCTTGCCACAAAAAGAAGAAACTTTATCAAGCCAAGTATCTTATCCATTATCTCTCATTGTTTGTAGTTGTTGCTTATATACTTTGACTAAAGCCATAACACTCACTACATCGAGATCTTTCTTTTGCAATGCCTGTGACAACACATTTGTGATTCCCAATAGTTCTTTAATAAAAAAGAGAGTAGAGACAAAATCAAAAGATTGCAAAAGATTCAATAAAATATTTGCTTCACCTCTTTGGTCAAAACTTACACCATCATCTACAATCATCTCAAGCACTTCAATTACAGATGATAACATATTAATCAAGCTTACCAATGTACCATAGTGTGAGCCCCAACGTGCATCTCTTGCACGTTTAAGACTAGTTTCTTGGTTCAAGCCTTGCCCACTTGGAAGCTCATACTTTTAAATAGCTTCCATAACTTTGGCTTGTTGTCTTTTTCTAACCATGTCTCGATGTTTACATGATGCTCTGACAATAGTAACAACATTATTAACCAAGAAGAAAAAAGAGCCAATTTGAATATGATTTTTTCCACGACTACAAGAGCAAGTTGTAGTTGATGTGCAAAACAATGAATATAAAATGTTCATTTTCTTTCAAAATAAGTGTCTAAATACCATTAAACTCAACTTGCATATTGCTAGCCTCATCATAACCTTATCCACGCAATCTAAATATGCTTAATCCTATAGAGAATAACTTATCAATTACCTCTTTAAGTGAAAAATCAGTAGTATTAAGAACATGTTTTATGCCCACAAATCTTTCAACTACTTGTCCGTTTATTTACATAGTGAAGTACAACTGTCATTTGCTCCTTGACTGATATATCACCCGATTCATCAACCAAAACAGAAAAGAAAACATCATCACCAATATCAAACATGATAGCAATGGTGGTTTCACATGCTGGTGCATACACAATATCTTTTTGAATATCAGGTGATGTTAACTTGAGATTTTCAGGAGCATTTTTAAACACCACATATTTAATCCCTCATTATGATCTACAAGAAACTTCAAAAGCTCAAGAAAATTACAATCCTCACTTTCATCATGATTGCGAAAAGAAAGACCTTGTTGCAATAAAAAGCGAATGCAATCAAGTGATGCATTCAAACGAGTGTGATAATCAATACGTGCTTGATCTGACTACTTGTGGACACTTGTTTGAATATGTTGATTATGATTCATTAAAGCTTCAAACTGAAGTAAAGCTTGGTTTTGAGCACTATAAGGGCCTCCAACATGGACTTGAAGTCGACATTTTTTCTTCCAATTATGAAAACCTTTGCTAGTAAAATTGTCATTACCTGCTTGGTTTGGAATCCCTAGCTTGAAGAGATAACAACTTCGACAGAAAACAACATTTTTGGATATGCTATACTCCAATCAAGTAAGAAAGTCCTAGAACCAATTCGGATTGAAACATCGTTGTACTTCTGCATATGACATATATAGAAATTGATGGGTTCGAGGTTGCAACAATTCCCTCTGTAAAAAAGCTCTTAGGACTTGATCTCTAATATTTGGATCATATTCTGATATCCAGAGTCGAAGCCCAGGATCTCCTAGAAGATTTGCCAGTATACTTTCAATGTCATTTTCATTTGGGCTTTTAAGAATATTCATTGTAGAGGGTGATAGGTTATCTTCGGTTGATTTTCTCTTAAAATACCTGTCCATAACTGTTTTCAATAATACCAAAAAGAGTCAACAACATAATATAAATTTGATCAAATTAACCACAATTGACTCAATCAAATTATAAGTAATAAAACACACTACCAGGCAATTTTTGTCTTCAGTGATTGAGGCTTGGCTAATGGAATTAACAAATGAAAAATTAGGAATTATATAATTAACTAATGAAATTTGGAATAACCAAATCATGAACATATTTGCATATGCACTAAAAGAATATATAATTTGACTAAATTTTACTACATTCAAGAACTATCATGCTCGATGAAATGTGTGGAAAAGTACCTGGGTATGCTCAAAATGTATGGACCCTTGGATCCCTTGAAGCCTGGAGTATCGTATGTATGGAAAAGTATTTGTATTGCTCGAAATGTGTTAAGTTTGGGTCTAAGATGACAGGTGGGTACTGGGCACTCTATTTGGATCTGGGAGGACCCTTGGATCCCCATCCCGCTTCGATTTCGCCCCTACTCTCCAAAACCGGTGGGATGCACACTGACAATGGTGAATGAGTTGATTGATCATGTTGCAAAGTGTTGGAAGATTGATGTGCTTTAAAGTCTATTTTCTGCAGATGAGGTAAATCTGATCCGGACAATCCCATTAAATGTAAGAAACTCGCCGGATCACTTGCTGTGGCACCATGAGAGACACGGAAGATTTACGGTCCGGTCAGCTTACCATATGGCAAGGAATTGGCTAAAACCCACAAATTGCGGGGCATCGTCCTCAAATGGAGATGGAGCTAAGGTTTGGGCGAAGGTGTGGAATGCACAAGTACCAACAAAAGTCAAAATCTGCGTATGGAGACTTGCCAATGAATTGGTCCTTACTAGGGCCAATTTGGTGGCAAGACATATTACCATGGATGTGGATTGTGTATTGTGTGGAGCTTATGGTGAATCTACCATCCATCTAATGAAGGATTGCCATTATGCAAGATGTGCGTGGATGAGCTCGCAGGTGGGTACACTTTTGAGAAATAATCACCCTCCTTCCTTTATGATATGGATCAATGATGTGGCTTATAGTATACCCAAAGCAAGTTTTGATATTTTTATGATGGTTTGTTGGGCATTATGGAGGGCAAGGAACATGAAACTCTGGGAGGAAAAACTGGAACCTCTCGAGGTATGCACTGATCGAGCCATCCAATGGTGGCTGAAGTTTACTAGGACCACCAATACAGGTTCGGAACCGGACTGTAGGCTAAGGAACACCCCCAGATGGAGTGTCCCACCATAGGGACGAATCAAGATGAACATTGATAGGTCCTAGAATGCAGGAAGACTCATTGCTGGTTTCGGGGCCATTATCAAAGACAGCGACGGGTGTTTTGTGGCTGCTCGTGCTGGAAGATTTGAAGATATATCTTCCCCTTTGCTCTCGGAGCTATGGCAGTAAGGGCATGTTTGCTATAGGCGATTGACAGGGGTTATCAATCCTTTATTATTGAAACTGACTCGCTTCAGATTGTGGAGGCGCTGAGAGATCATACTCTTAATTTGTCAACCATTGGGCAAGTTGTGAAGGATTGCAAAGCTCTGCTCAACACAATCACTGAAGCAAATATCACCCACATTCGTCGTAATGCGAACGCTGCTGCTCACCACCTTGCAAAAGTTGGGCTATCTCTGATGCAAAGTTGCAAATGGACTGATTCTCCGCCTAGTATTATAACTGATATACTTGTGGAAGACTATGCTTAGCTCCATGCTTAGAGATGGATAAACTCTTGTAATGAATCTTTTGATGAAATGAAAACAACTATCGTATCTTTTTAAAAAAAAATAAAAAAAAAGGATGACACTCTACCATCTCAGACCGAATTCTAAATTGGAATTGAATGAAAAACTGGAATAACTCTCATACCTAATCCTTATTTTATTCATAACTGAAATTGAATGAAACTTAAAAAACCACAATAAATCTAAGATAACAAAATTGTCAATGATTGGAAATTTGGAGTGGAGGGTACCTGATTAAACTTGACGAGCAGAGAAACTTAGAGAGAAGGCCTCAAATGTGTTATGGTGGAGCAGCTGATCAATGTTAAAATAGAAAAATTATTAATTAAAATTTATTTTTTATTTTCTTATATTTTGTTGTTGCTTGGCCGATGAGGTTACAAGTGGGCTCACTTGTTCCATGTTGGGTGATCCAACTTAGGTCAATATTTGTTGGCCAATGTAGCCCATTTAACCGTTGCTGGCTAGTGCTGCAATGCTATTAAATGGGTCAAATTGTTTTTTAAAGGGATAAGTTACAAAGCTATTGGGGTCAAGGGAGCCCAATGGCCTTGCATTGGCTTTGCTAGTGATCATATATAACATTAAATAATTAAGCCATTTAATTGTACCTTACATAATATACGATCTATTAGGTTCTAATTAGTGAGGCAGTAGACGATTAAAACTCTTACTAATTGATTATAAATTGAAACTACCTTCTTTTACTGAAGATTAGTAATTGCTAACCAGAAGAGGAGGAAAACATATTTAGTTGGAAATACAATGCAATACAGCCATTCTCTAAATCAATATTCTTCATCATGTTGTTTGGTAAATAGTTAATTCATGTCTACCATCCAATGTGATTATATTTTCTATATGATTCACGTGATCGTGATTTAGAACATAAGTCTTAAATCACATTTATGTGCATTGGCCAGGAACTCTTGAATCATATAATAGAATATTCTTTTTCAATGGTTATAGATTATAGATCCATTATTGTACACTCACATACGTTTATGAATAAGTCTAGGACCCTGATAATGCATGGAACAAACCCTAGGGTTATGACGCATCGTCAAATGATCAAAGACGTATCCACAAGACAACTATGGTATCTCAGGTTAGATGACTACTTTGCACTATCCCAACCAAAGAGTTTTTACATGACATGATTATGAGAATTTATGTTTGATCATGCTCAATGAACTAATTCTCCATTGAGCATTTACATACTTACCTTAGTGTTTTTCACACCGATGATTGGAGACCAGTCACTCTCTGAAGAGAGAAAGCATAACATCTACAGATACATTTAGTGGTGAAGCTATAGTGGCGCAAGGAGGTGCGACCGCCTCTCCGGTCGTCGAATATTTACATGAAGGGCAAGGAATCCGCCCCTCCGATGGGCAAAAGGCCACATGAAGAGCCATGGCATTAGTAGGCTGCCTGTTGCAAAAGAGGGCATCTCCCGCGCGAGGAAGAAGAAGAGAATAGAAAAATTTGTGTTAGAAAAAACTTAGACAAGACACCATCGTTTCTTTCCATTCCTTTAAATGAAACAATGGCAGTCATGGTTGGTTTCGAATTGGTGATCAAATTTTCCAAAATATTATTTTAGAGAGTGATTTGCTTCAGATTGTTTCCGCATTGAATGATTCTTCTAAGGATTTGTCGACTGTTGGACCAATCATAAAGGATGCCTAAATCATGATAGAGATGATCGCTGAAGTTTCTATTGCCCATATTCGCCGACATGCCAACTCTGTCGCCTATAGAATTTCAAGGTTTGCTCTCCATTCGGGGGTAATTCTACTTGGTTTGTCGATCCTTCTTATTTTATTTGTGATCTTCTTGAGGAAGAATTTTCCACTCTTTGTATAGTTTAGCCTAGGTTAGCATTTTGAAAATATATCGTCTTTCATCCAAAAAAAAAATAAAAATGAAACGTTGTGATTTATTACATTTTCTTCTATCTTTCTATTCTTTCTTTTCTCCAATTTTTTCTTTTCTTTTTTTTTTTTCCTTCTATCTTTTTACCGTTTGACTTGGTCCCTTTGTTTTTGGTTAAATAGTTTAGCTTGGTCCCTCTTTCTTTTGGCTGGATCTTTTAATTGGTCCCTAATTATATTTTTTTGGACGTGATATACTTTAAAGACGTAATTAAGTGCTTCAATGAAATACTTTAGATAAACTGTACCCACAAAATACCACATAAAATAAGACTTTCAAAACTAAAAATTAACTTAATGTTATTAAAACAATATAGGGGGAGGTTATTTAATGCTCAAATTTATATACTTTTTCTTGTCATCACTACTTTTAACGAATTTCTGATGTGACTTTGAGGACTTGTTTAATGATAGACAAATGTTTTGTGAGGAAATGATATCAAAAAGTCAAAGCGTAAAGCTCCATGATTCACAAATTTCTGTTGCTATTATGTGAACTTCTATTTTCAAGTCCTTGGTACGCAACCAAAAGAATGAATGATTGCTTCAATGAGGTAAACGCCAAGTTACTGGTTGCAACCGCTTCGATGTAGAGAGCATTTTTTGTTATGAATATTGTGAAAACACCAGTGCTTAATAAATGGGAGATCAATGGTTCAGTGATAGTGTAATTGTTTACATTGAGAGAGATGTTTAGCTTTTATTGGTAATGAGCTTATTATGCGACGTTTTCATGACATGAAACATCGCTAGCAACAATCGTAACTTGTTGTATTGATAAATTATAAATGACATTAATTGTCTGCTATTTTAAAGGATTTAGTTGTCTATTTTTTAAGGACCTTTTACCTTTTAAATTTTGCGTACTAATTTAGTTTTTCAGGTAACAATAGTTGTGAGTGTTTGTTATGCTTGTTTGATATTGATAACCTGCAAATATTATTACTTGAAAACCTTGGTCATTGTTGTTAATCTTGATTGGATTGCATGCACGTAGTTGTTGCTAAAACCACCAAGTCCTAAAATTGATGGATAGGCTTGGGTTGTTAGGCTGTCATACGCGTGGAAAAAATCACAAAGTGGGTACAGTTCAGGTATTTTTAAATAGAGGTATTTGTTCCCCTCTTCCACTCCTGAATTTGTAAGGAGTTGTCAATTTCTCCTCTAAACTTTAATTTTAGCTAATTACTTCCTGAACTTTTATAATTAGCCATTTTTCCTCCTGATCTTTAATTTTAGCTGTTACTCTCCTGAACTTTTATAGATGACCAATTTTTCCCCTAGCCATGTGCATTAAGTTACACAACAAATTGACGTTAGACTAGAGATGAGAGAGTTCAGGGAAGCGAAATGTGAGGTTGCTTGTTCTCTACCTACAAGGTTATCAGCATTAAGGCTTCCAGCCCTACTTGCAAGCTATGCAGACAATATGATCCTAAATTTTAAATTCAGGGGACAAATGACTCACAGCAATGAACATAAGGTTTTTGGTTCTCAGTGAAGAATCTATGTCCTTTCAACAAACATTCACACAGCAGATGATTAATATAATAGTAAACTGTGTCAAAACGAAACAGAAGGCCTAACGGCCAATTAGATAGAAGCATTGAAATAATCCAGTTTTAAAACCTGATTGTCTAAACTGCTAATACTGAAACCTCGTGACAGTTAGTGGTGGTTTGGGAGTGAGGTGCTTAAAAAAAAGCACCCATGAAAAAAAACTGTGAGGGTTTTAGGTGTTTGGTAAACTGAAAAAAATGGCTTATTTTGGAAGCTGCTATGAGAATAAGCTGAAATCAAAAGAAAAAGTTGAAGCTGCTATTTGCAGCTTTGGAAAACTGGCTTTTTTTTCAAATCACACGGAGTTACAGTGCTCCTTTAATGAAAAGACCCACTATCAGACTGCTTTTTTTCTTTCCAAAAACACTTTTACAAAAAAGTTTATCAAACACTCTGTTGATTTATTTCACAGCCGCTTATTCTCATAACAGTTTTTTTTCAAAGTACAGCAATACCAAACCAGCCCTTAATATCAAAATTACCCTAAACCTTGAGGGTAAAAATGTAGTTAACCTAAAAATTAAAAAAAATTCAATAAATGGTGATGATTCAACAATAAACCACACCATTATATTATGCATATCATTAAATTCCCTTACAATGTACTTCAGTTGCAATACCATATTGTACAATACAACAATATACATGCAGTACATTGTAAGCCATAGCTAGCTAGATGATTCTTAATAACATTTATTTATGAAATTGTTTAAACTACACCACACTTGGCAATAAGAATACTAAACCATTACTCAAAGCATAGTTGCTTCTCTAACACTCAAATATGTCATCTGGTATGGTAAACGGATATGTGTTGTCAGTCGCCATTGGTATAAAGTTAGTAACTCCAGTGTTCTCTTCAATCTGCATAAAATAAATAAATATATTTAAGATCAATGACTTAAAAAGTAAAATTTAGTATTTTTTTACAAAAATAATTGGAACAATCGTGCTTCAGTTATACCTAGCTTTGGCCCCTAAATTGGTATTTTGAATTTGTACCCACACATTTAGTTGTTACTTTGGTCTGGACGTCAAGGTCTGAATATTTTCATTATTTGGTCTTGAAGGACCAAATTGAAAATTGGCTGATAATTAGCTGACTACAGCTACAATTTATTCATAAACTTTAATAAGAATGTTGATTACCTTATCTTGAAGATACTTATTTGCAGCTGTCAGAACTCCTTCCTTCAAAATACCAATTTAATTATTTTAGAAGATTTAAAAAAAAAAATTAAAGCATTAATAGTATCAATAAACAAAAAAATTCAATAAAAAATCCAAAATTAAAAGTTTAATTTTCATAAGGTCATGTATGTGCCCACTTAAGTGGCATGTGATGGATAAGATAATGATTCCTAGCTTTATTCTCCATCAAGTAACAAAAACAAAAAAACAAAAAAATGAAGTCAAGCTCCACTGCCAAAAGCTTTGGAGGCCATGAAGTGCTCTCTTCCAAAAAGTTCAAGTACCAAAAGGGAGTTAGGCAACATTAGTAAAAAGAAACAATGCACTTAAAACTCTAGATATAGGGATTTAGGAGTTTAACACCATTGTAGTTTGGTGGAGCCTTACGATTTAAAGTATTACTAGCAGAAGGACGTGGTTGTTATTTTTTGGGAAACAAAAGTCGATAAACCATAAGCACCATAATAGAGCATAAATTTATCTCAAGGGATGAATGTTGAATATTTGTCTTTAAGTAGGTTTATCTAACACATATTCATGGGCATTTGACATTGTTTTTTGCTTGTGTGTATGTATTAAAATTGATATTTGATTGCATGTATTATTTTTGGCTTTCTATGTGATTAAATATAGCAATCAGATCTTATTTTTTTAACATATGATGTGCGGGTGGGATCAGGGTGGAAGAGATCCGAAGGTGGCAGATGAGGCTGATGGTGGTGTGGAGACTGGTTGCGGGAGATTATGGGACGTGGCTGGGTTAGGTGTTATTTTTTATTTTTTAGTAGTTTGCTTCTATTCTTGGTTAGTTGGCTATAATTGTTAGAATTTGGACATTTTTTTGGTCAAAGAGTTTTAATGCATTTCAAAGACGAATTTTTAAACGAAATCTGAAAAGAGGACGGCATTGACGTGCATTTTGGACGACATTGATCAATCTTTTTAACTTTTAGAGACCCAAATGATGTGATACATCAAATTTAGTGAGCATTTATAGTGAAAAAATCATATTGAAAATGATTCCTTGTCACTAACGTCTTATGCTTACTTAAAAAGAAATGATAATTACACACCATTTTTCTTCTCCTGCCTACATGTGTTATCATATCTCATCGAATTAAATAATCGAATGAAATTAAAGAATAAGATTAAACAAGAGTGTGTAATTATATTTTTCTTATTTAAATTGAGAGCTCTAATCGTATAATACAGTATCATATATTGTCGATCCAATGTATGATCTCATCAAAAAGTAAGTAGGGACTTTGGATAGCAAACTTACCGAGTTCCTCAACAGCTGGATCTCTTGGAACAAAATGTCCATCTGTAAATTTTGACGACTCAGTCTTCGAATTAATTTTTATAATATGAATTAACTGTTGCTTAAATATAATTTACGGACTGTTGCTTAAAAATAAAAACGTTACCTTTGCCGAGCGGACGTGATAAATCCATATTTCAAGATTTTTTTCAAGCACTTGTAGTTCATCCAAAGTCATTGTCCCAGCACCTCCATCAAACATATACCTGTAATGTTTTTATATGTAATACAATTCCTTTAAACCAAAATTACAAACATTACCAAACTAATGATATATGTTTGAAAGTTTATGATTTTGTTTTGAAGTGTTTTTAAATGACTGAAAACGTTTTTTATGAGAGTGCTTCTGAAACCAATCATTAGTAAAAATGCAAGTGAACTTTGGAAAATCACTTAAAATGCTTCCTACAAGAAGCACATAACTGGTGCATCTTGAAGGAAGCACTTCAAGAGGAAGCACTTCAAGTGCTTTTGGGCAAAAACGCTTTCACTTAAAATACTTTCATTCATTTTAAAAACACTCCCAAATGGGTACTTCTCCAATTCATAAACTTTGAGGTAAATGAATTTAAACTAACTACAGAAATTTGACGTTGCTAGAATTAACCTCACCAGAAAAACTATTAGATATACCAGATATTTGCATTATCTTTGTATTAAGGTAATTAGTAAACTCCACGGATTTAGCTCCATATATATTTTTGTCATATATAATTGTTAGAAATATGTAGATACAATCACATGCAAATATAAGTTATATATATATATATTGATGTCATGAGAATAAATAAGGTATTAATTATAATGTTACTAATTTGTAATACCTGAGGCCTTTCTGCAGTATTTCAATCTCCTGTTTCAGCAAGTTAATCTCCTTTTTCGCATCCTATATATCAATACAAAGCATAAGGGAATTCAACTTAGGTTTAGAGTCGCAGTTGGCAGTCAACAAAAAAGGATTGTAATTATCGTAGATGCACGACGTATATATGGTTTCACCTCTCTTTCCCTAATGTATTAAATAAAAAAAATATAACATAAGGTAAGATATAGAGTCAATTAAATACAAGTATGTGTACGTAATGTCATACATACATGCATATCACTAAACACTCTCCAATCGGAGTGAATTGCTTTGTAAGGATAACTATAAATTGATGACCTAAAAATGATCGGTCCAAATCATGAAAAGTATGATGTCAAACCATATGAACATCAGTGGTTAGCTATTTATTAATTACTGGTTAACAATTGAGTTTACTGAATTTTTCTTAAAATACTGGTTAACACTTGAGTAAACTCTTTTGAAACCCAAACAATATCATGTATCTATGTTCTATATATTTTGTTTATTTTTTTTTTCTTTTATTATTCTAGCTAAGCGTGTATGTTTGTGTATTTAATTAATTTTTGTAATCTTGTAAGAATCATTCATAACCAGCATCTGATGCTGCACTAGCTTTACAAATAGGAATGCCAATAATATTCGTTTTATACGTGGTACAGTATTCAACATCTGTAAAATATGTGTGTGTGTTTTCCTTTAAACTGTGTATAACATGAGAAGTTATTCAGTGTGATGAAACAATAAATCGCATAAATTGAAAATTTACTTTTTAATAAAAATAAATACGAGAAATTATTTAGTGCGATGAAACAAATAAATGACATAAATCAGAAAAAAGAAGTGACAAATTAAACAACAAGATATACCGTACCAAAGTCTGTGTTTCCACGGTTTGTTCAACCTGAGACACTCGGGTGGGCTTCATCTTCATGTACCTCTCAATAAGCCCTTGCATGCTTCTACCATAATAAATAACAAAGCAAGTTCAATTAGAATTAATCTCAAATAGTTAATTAACACTTAGGTCTCTGCCGATTGTAAATTTTCTTTCTACTAAGAGTACATGCAATACTTAACTATATGGTATTTGAAACTATCTACTAAAAAATATACAGATACATTATTATTATACAGAAATAGATAGAGAGAGCTAGCGACCCTTTGGTGGCTAGTTCAAAGAGCTTTCCATGGGAGGAGAAAATGAAAACTCCAATCTCAGCATCACACAGCACAGACAGCTCTTTAGCCTTCTTTAGGAGTCCCACCCGGCGCTTGCAGAAAGTAACCTGCCTGTGCACCGGGTTCTCGATCCTCTTCATCTGAACCTTTCCACGAGCCATATCGACCAATCGATCGATCGATATATATATAGGGTTTGACTGTATTTATATACGAGTATGTATGGTTGATTCAGAAATTTGGTGGCTGTTTAATTTCCTTTGCAGACAACCTCCCACTAGTTTGGACTAGCTTCGAGGTTGTTGCAATAATCCTCCTCTTTCTGAATTTACCGACGCACGGTTTGCCTCTAAATATCGAGAGCTTAGTGCCTTATATACCCTTACGTCGATTCCAATCTATCTCTTCAACCCATGATTAAGAATAATGCGCACCTACTTTTACTAATCACTGAGCTTTGTTTAACATTAATTGATTTAACCTCTCACATAATTAGCTCCCTTTATTCTATCATGCTCTCTATCTCCAACAGAATTTCAGCCCCACCATTTCACGAAGTTAATCACATTACCCCACGTTATGTATCAATGGTTAAGTTAGTCATTACATTATAATATATAGTACGTGAATCATGCGTAAACTAAGCATCTTTCAGTATCTCTACAACTTATATGTGAAGCGCAAACTCATTAAGTCTCTTGTTGTTAACATTTATTGGATCACATTAATTGACAGCTGCAACTTTAATAACAAAAGTAAGACTGATTATTCCTACATTAATTACTGTGCTCACTAGCTAGGTGAATCCATTAAGCTTTCCGTTACCTCCTAGGGTTAGGTTAGAATTACTTAATCTCGTTATTTTTTTTTTAATTTTTGTAAATCAAGTAATTTCTTTGCACTCTAAATCATTGACTTGTATAAACATGCCAATTACTAAATCATCTAATTCTCTGAATTCTAGAATCACTCTCTGTTGAAAAGGTGATATATAGTATGTCATCCTCTCATCCCATGCGTAGGTCAACACATTTGTATGGCCCTTGCAGAACCAGATTTGGTATCCTCAGTGACCATTCAACACTCTCAGGTGAAGGAAAAGTGTATTTGTGCGGGCAGTTGAAGTCTAGTCAGCATGCACTTTGAAAGCTTTTTTCATGTGACGCACATCAACCTCTCTAATGAACCAATGAGCTGCCCATGTTTGGCTGTTAGCTTTTGCCTCTACTTTTTCCACATCCCTTTGGCCTTGCCTTCACGCTTGCGCCCTTTGTACCTGTGACAAAACCCTTGCCTGGTTTAAGCCTTCCAAGCTTATCATACCAGTTAAAATATTTCAAGTGCCTCATAGTATCTTATATCCAAGTGTTTTAACCGTTATAACGTTTAACGATTAAAACATTTGAAATATTTCATGCTCCAAGATATTGTAAAAATTTCCTTACATATTTTTGTTATAACAAATATTTAACGATTAAAACATTTGAAATATTCCATGCTCCGAGATATTGTTGAAAATCCCTTAAACATTTTGCTTTCTCCATTAACTTTTTTCTGAAAAAAAAAACTCACAAATGTCAGGTCAGCTTTCTCCACTGTCTCCCTACAACTTATATTTTAATTTCGAAGAATTTAGTTATTATTATTTTTCTTCATCTTTGCTGAGAAGCCAAGAATCTTTGTCAAATCTCACACGATCAATACAATTCAGTGCAGAGATCTGTCTTCCGACATCTTGGATCGGATAGGCTGCATGAAGTGGCTTAGAAAGCCGCCGCGTGGATGCATATAGTTCTTTTGCAGTGTAAAGCTTTGATTCCAAAAACCTTTTGTCTCAAAAGTTCAAAAGCTGAAGTATAATTAGACTCTATATAAATAATGCCACTATGCAGAAACAGTTTCTCAAAAGCTGAAGTATAATTAGACGCTCCATGGTATACTATTTGAAATTTAAATTTTATTTGAATGTTTAATATTATATGAGTTTTTATTTGGAAAATAGAAGATTTAAGGGTCAATTTCTAAAGAATCTTATTAATTATACAAAAATTAAAATTAAGAACTCAGTTATTTAACAACTCACTAGTTGATCAATGAATAAAATCTTGATTTGTAAACGAAGGAAGTTGAGGTTTCATTATTTGTAAGTACACGAATGGTCCCTTCGTCTAACAAGATATGATTAATTTTCAATATGGCTCCTCACGTCTGACAAATTTTAAGCCTAGCACGTGAATAATAAAAATGGAGTGCCTTGTAGTTCATGTAGCCGTTGGGCATCTCACATGAGGTAGCCTAACTCTAATACCATGAAGAAAGCTGAGGTTCCACCATAAAATCAATTGCCTATGTGAGGAATAACTCAACTACTTATGAACTCATGCAAATTCCCTTCTCTCATCAATATAAAATTCATCATCAACATTAATTATATCAGAACATTAGATAAACTTAAATTTTTTTTATATTTGTTGTTAAAATCATAGTCGTAATATCATCAACGGTTTAGTTCATTGTCTACATTTTATATATATGAGCCCACGGGTTGAACCTTTGCTCCTTAATGTGTACAAGTTCTAACTTCCTACTTAATATAGTTTTCTGACTTGGTCGGCTTAAGCTCACTCTATATATGGGCGGCCTCACAAGCCTTTATGAGAGCCTTTTGGGCTTTTTAATTGTAAGTTGATAAACCTTTTAACTAGTTGGGCTTGGTGGTTCAATGCATATTAAGTTATGAAGTTTGAAATTAACTTAAGGCCTAATTCGAACTTATTCGTTTGGTTAACTAACATTTAATCATCTTAATTAGAAATAATTAGACTATTTAATTATACTTTACATAGTGTATGATTCATTAGTTTTAATTAGTGAGGTAGCAGGGGATTATGAATTGAAACTACCTTTCAGTTCTCCTTTACTGAAGATTAGTAATTGTTAATCCTCAGGGGTTCCACAAGATATAATTGACACCTAGCAGTGTGTAGCTACTTATGCTAACTAGAAGAGGTAGAGAACCTATTCAGTTGGAATTATAATTCAATATGTTCTCTAAATCAATACTCTTGATCACATTGTTTGGTTAATAGTTTATTCATGTCTCTCATCCAATGTGATTGTCTATATGATTCTCGTGAACATGATTTGGAACATACATCCTAAATCACATTAACGTACTCTAGCCATAGACTCTTGAATCATATCATAGAGTATTGTCCTTCAACGGTTCAAGGTTAGAGATTCCTTATTGTACACTCACATGCCTCTAAGAATAAGTACCTCGGTAACTCATGGAACAAACCCTGAGGCTATCACACATCGTCAAATGATCAAAGACGTATTCACAAGACAACTATGGTGTCTTAGGTCATAGGACTACTTTGCATTATCCAACTCCAACCAGTGCGTTATCATATGACATGACTATAAGACTTATGTTTGATTGTGCTTAGTGAACTCATTCTCTATTGTGCACCTACATACTTGTCTTAATGTCTTCACACTAATAACTTGAGACTAATCACTCTCTGAAGAGAGCTCTAAAGAGAGAAGACATAGAATGTACTAATCTTACTGGATTGTTAATACTAAGTTAGCAATCCTATGATCTGAAACATTTATGATGTGTTTGAGAGAAAAATGTCTCACGAATCTAACTTCTTTATATTACATTCTCTCAATTATATATTCCTTGAAGTTATTGTTTAAGCGTTTTATTAACCCGGTATTAAACCATAATATTAGAATGATAATATTTAAACAGTGGTCTAATTGCTATAAAATATGCAAGAACAACTGTTCATGCTAAATTAGACAATGGTTCAAGAAAACCGTTGTAAATATCCAAGAATTGATAAAAGCATAAGTTTTCACTACAAAGCAACTGTGTGTAACCAAAAACTACAATGGTTTTGTAGAGAAAAAAAAAAAAGAAAAAAAAAACTGTAGGGTCTTTAGAGCTTCGAAAAAAAATATTGTCAAAATGTAATATGTTAAAAATTTTATTTGACTACTGACGTTGTCAATTGAATATATATATTAAATAAGGAAAACTAATGAAAAGAGCTTGAAAACTTTGAGTTTTAATGATAAGGACAAAATAAAGGGTAAAGTGAATAGTACTAAGATTGACTTTTTAGTGTAAAAATATGGTTTTTCGTTAAAATGAACAGTACCAGGTGCTTTTCGTTAAAGTTCCCTATTAAATATTCTTTCTTTTCTGTGTCAAATAATTACAACATTTAATAACTGTTGCGCATGCATGTACGTCAATTAGACAACATTGCTAACCACAACAGTTTTGAAACTAAATTTATAACAATAATGGTTATTGGTTACTTTCATTTTCTAGCAGTGCCCTGTGCATCATGAGCGGACCAAACACATTAATAGTTATTGGTTGCGAATAGTTCATGAAAGGATGCAAAGGGGAGAAGTCAAGACTACTCATGTGAAAACTGGGAATGAAATAGTTGATATATTTAGGAAGCTGCTACGAGCACATGCCTTTCACTCGCATCTTAGCAAGTTGGGTGTCATTGACATCCAATTCCAACTTGAAGAGAAGTGTTAAAGGAAGCAAAATAGTCAACCATTTGATGATGACATGATTTGGAGTAATTTGTAGGATCAAATAGTCAATAATCCGTCTTAGAGTGTTTTTAGAATTGAATTGTAACGAGCATAGCATTAGCTTCAATTTACCTTGAATAAATTCAAAATTCTTGTATAAATTCCTAGTTGTACAGATTCAATTATGCAATCACTCCAAAACGGATCATTCACTATTTGATCCTACAATTACCCCAAATCATATAATAATCAGATCATTAACTATTTTGCTTCCTTTAATAGTTAGCATAACTGAAGTCAATTGACCAGGTCAAGTTGATCTCATGAGTCGTGACATTTGTAATGTGATTTTTATTTTTCTTTTATATTTGAACATATATTATGGTACAAGATTGAAAAGAAAAAAACTTAGTAAATGACTCACCGGGCCCTATCAAACATCCGTTAGGCCATCTCTAACCGAAAGGGGGCTAAAAGGCCATGTTCCGCCCTATAGTCTTGCAAGAATTTTTTTTGAATGAACAGTGCTGGCCATATTTTATACCATCTCCAACCGAGGAGGCCAAAGGGTCATAGGCCAACACATAGCCCCTTGACAAAAAAACTCATCTCCAACCAAAAGAGGCTATTTTTTAGGCCCCCTCAATAATTTATTATTTTAATTGAATTAATATGGTTAATTGATTTAAACTACCATATTAAAATAAGATTTTCGAACATATTTTGAGTGTCACTTGTCAATAAATGAATAAATCTCCGGATATCTTATCTTTATATAATCTAATAATTTTTTGGATAGGATTTCAAGTGACACGTGTCGCTGAAGTGAGTAATTCTTCAGATTTCTTATCTTTATAAAATTAAATGTAATATAATTAAATATTTAAAAGAACTTATGAAAACACTTACTTTGTCTTAAAGATTGGCTCCGCTTTCATGTCTCCTTTCGGGCCTTATCATGGCTTGATGCCATTTATTCAAACTTGGTTGAAAATGTTTTTTTCCATCTTGAAGAACAACTCTCGTGGTTTTGGGGATTCGGTGGAGTGGTGCTTTCGTAGAACTCATAGTACTTTTTGGACGTACAAGTTCAAATACCTTCACTTGTTTGAGAACTACCATTGACACTATCTTTCGAGACCCATCTATAAGCCCTGCAAAGAGCTTCATCTTCTTTTCAAGTCCAAGCCCTTCCTTTGATTGAAGATGTGGCCATTTGAAAATTGTTGAAAAAATTAAAGGAAAGATTATTGGAAAAGGTAAGAGAATAAAATGTGAAGAATTGAAATAAAATGAGGTAAGATGGTATGGAATGGTGAAAAGGATTTGGAAAATGGTGTAGGAATGACTTAGGTATTTATAGGAAAAAAAATTTCATCTAAAAAAAAAAAATCAAATTCCAACGGCAACTTGACGTTAGCATGATGTCAACTAATCGTTGCTAGCTGGCGTCATGTTGACACCAGGTAGCAGTTGCAAGTACGCTGGGCTGCTGCATCGGGCTGGCTGACTCATTTTAGCCATCATGTTGTCTAATTTTTAGCTGGGTGGGGCCCACAAACCCTTTGGCTTAGCTCTCTGTTGGAGACAATTTTCGTGTCAAAACAGGCTATATTTTGGCCTATGGGCATTTGGCTGGGTCGATTGGAAATGGCTATAAGGCTACATGCCAAATCCAGCTTGAAATGCTCCAAAACCCAACTCCAATGGAGAGCTGGGCCAAAGAAAAAGGGGACCCACCATGCCAAGCTTTAGCCTTTTGGCCATCGGGCTGGGCATTCTTAGCCAGTCGGGTAGCCTGTTTGAGGGGCCCTTTTTTTTTTCTTTTTTTTTTAAGCCAAAATTTAAAAAAAAAAAATCTTATTTTTTCCCAAATTAATACTAAGTCATTTCTACACTATTTCTCATATCATGTTCATAAACACCCCTCCTTTTACCTCTTCCAATCTAAATTTAATCTTTTCAATATTTTTTTCAAATGGTCACATATTTAACCAAAGGATAAGAAATCCGGAGGCTTATTTATTTAGCGACAAGTGACACTCAAAATATGTTCAAACCTTATTTTAATATGATAGTTTAATTCAATTAACCAATAAAATTAAAGAACAAACTTAAAATAATAAATTGTTGAGGGGGCTAAAAAATTAGCCCCCTTAGGTTGGATATGGTATATAAATATGGCATGACATTGTTCATTAAAAAATAATTTCTTACAAGGCTATAATCTTGACGAGGGCTAAACATAGCCCCTTCGGTTGGATGGCCTTAGGTAGCTTAACTGTGTATGTGTAAGGTTTGTCTCATTTGTTGGAAATGTGTATTTGTAATTAACTCATAAACTGATCAATAAAAAAAAAAGGAAAACTAATGAAAAGGGTTTGAAAACTTTGAGTTTTAATGATAAGGACAAAATAAAGGGTAAAGTGAATAGTACCAGGATTGACTTTTTAGTGTAAAAATGTGGTTTTTCGTTAAAGTGAACAGTACCGGGAGCTTTTCGTTAAAGTTCCCTAAAAAAAAAGCTTTAAAGAAAATGGCTTCTCCAAACTTTTTTTTTTAAACAAAACCAACCTAATAATTTTATTTAATAAAAATGACACAAAGTTTAATGAAAAATTGACACACCCCGACCGAGATCAAGGCATGCTGGTCGTCACGTGAGAGTGACGTAGCCAAGTGCACAGTGCAGAAGCAATAATGATAGGAAATATACGAATAATTAAAAACCGAATCAGTAGAGTGCACTACTAAACAGGAAGTGATAAGAGTTAGTTACAAAAGTAAACACTCCTAATCAGAGCATAATAAGTCTAGGTGCAGTTCAATAGGACAAGTACTAGTTATACAGTACCAAAAATGTCCTACTATTATTTAGATAGGTCAGAATTGGCGACGTCCTCAAGCCACCAACAACAAGCTTACTTAAAATCTGGAGAGGCGCAAAACAGAAAATGTGAGTGGGTAAAAACAAATGTTTTACAAAACCATTTCATTTATCAACATAACTAACCCCTTGCTGTAAAACATGTATAATTTTTCCTAGAATCAAGATATAAGTATAATATAATCACATATGAAAATATATCAACTCAATTCATACTTCACATAATCATATTTATATGTATGCCATGCCAAGATATAACAGAGTAAGTAATTCAGGTAAGAATAATTTCATAGAAATATAACATGTTAGCTAGAACCCCTGTGGTAGTTTGTACGGCTAAAATCATAGCTTAAAAGTCACTCTAGCCGGAGTCACTACAATGACCTATACAGCAACATACTGCACAAGAGTCAGAACCAAATGAAAAGGTCTATACGACAATAATGGGTGTAATACAATCATGCTTAATAATATTCTCACATAATAGCTGGGCGATAAATCGCTAGTCACCTACGAGTCGGAACCATAAATAAGGTCTGTACGACAAGACTATGCACCTAAATTGGATTCAATATGAGCATATGGTACGGGAGGTGACATAATAAACAGGCTTGTGCCATATCTATGGCTAAATCACAATCACCCTAAGTGCAGTTTTTTGGCTCAACATTATTCAATCACATATCGCATCATCGATGATTTAAATAACCAAACACAACTTACCTGAGCTTACCTGAGCGTCCACAGCACCACATTTACATATATAAAACATCACATACCAATTCATACTTGAATTATAAACTTATATGCATGGCATTTATGGCATACTATCATTTAAACACATATTTCTGGGAAAATATAAAGTATATAATATATACTAAAAACCAAAAGTCCACTCACTGGTAAGTTGAAGGGTCGTAGCCTCGAGTTGCCCTTGGATACACTCATCCTAGGGATAAGTTTCACCTATATGCGAATTAACTATAAAAACGTTATTTTAAAGCACATAGACAAAACTAGCTAATAACTTCTCATACAATGTTCAAAATGGGTATATGAATATACCACAGTGACCTACACAACCTCAGGATCATCCCCAAATTTTCAGATTAATTTTTGGACCCTTCACGCCCCGCCATGCGCCGGCGAGTGCACGGCAAGACGCGCCGCCACGCGCAGGGAATCCTGACGGATTCCCTAATTGTCGTTAGGAATATTCTGTTAAAACCCAACGGTAACCGTCCAAACTAACTGACGGCGTCGAAATATTCCGTCGGACTTGACGGAATATTTTCCGTCGTCTCCTACCTCAGAACTCTGGCGACTGTTGCCGTCGCCGGAAATTGGGAAAAACTTCTAACCGTATATTCTCACTCATTTTTCAACAATTTTTTTCGAAATTTGAACCAAATGAAAGCTTAGAGTGAGAAGAGTGGCGTTATACCTATTTGAAGCTTCAAATCTCACGAAATCACGTCGGAGCAAGCTAGAAAATCTGATGACCTTTGCAACTCTTCGTATCTAGGCTTCCGAACGTCCAAATTCTTCAAATGAACTACCCCGAGCCTCTTTGGGACCTCCAAAAGCTCTCTATGATCTTAAAATTCCCTGAAACATAAGGTTTTACGTGTGCATGAACAATGCACAAATCGAAGGTTAAGTTTCACGGGGTTTTCGAAGGTTTCAGGTTCTAAAACTTGTACCAATGGATTCCTGAGGTCACAAGGGACACGAAAATACTTACCTTGGTTTCGATCTGCAAGATTTGAGGTGGTTTCTGGGTTGTCCGTACGAAAATGCCGAGAGGGAGAGAGAGAGAGAGAGTCTGAGAGATAGAGAGAGTACGGGAGAGAGAAGGTAGGTGGGTATGTGTGGTCCAAAAGCCACCAATCACAACTAAGAGAACACTTAGTTCTAATTGGGTCCAATAATAGAGGAATATAGCTAATTGGTCCACAATTTTAAGTCTAAACCACAACATCCCATAATAATTCTCAACGTCCAAGGGTATTTAGGTAATTTCACGCCGTCGATAAATAAATAACACACATCTCCGGGACGGGCTGTGACAAAAATGGTTTCTCCAAATTTTTTCTTAACCAAAAGCACCCTAATAATTTTATTTAATTGCATAACACAAATTATGTACATCAAACCCTAGATATTAAAACCCATGGTTTGGAAGCGCAACCCTTCTATTTTTTCTTTCAGCCCTTGCCCTTAATGAGCGTTATCCCAAATCCATCAAACTACCATGACTATTTATAGAAATGAATATTGCCACTATTTCTAGAACTGCACATTGCCACTATTTTTAGAATTAAACATTACTATTGCAATTATTTCTAGAACTGAACATTGCCACTATTTTTAGAACTGAACATTGCAACAATTTCTAGAATTGAACGCTGCAACAATTTCTAGAACTAAACACTGGCACTGCTACTATTTCAAAAACTAAACATTACCCTATTTCTTAAACCAAATATGAAAGATCAATTTTGAGGAAGCACTTACATGGAAAGGAAGCCCATGAGGAGAGGATTAAACTTCTCATTTGAGTTGAGGACAAGTTCCGTCATGTTTGAAAAAGAAAATTGGCAAAAATCGTGAAGAACGTCACATCTAGAGAACTTGATCTCCCTGGACGTTGAGTTTTTCTTAAAAAGACTCATAAACTGCAAGGACTTGTAACTTATTTTGTTAAAAAAATCAACCCATACACCTTAAGCAAAACCAAACAAAATTAATAATAAATTGTAAATGTGAGTTTTGCCGATTGACCGTAAACAATGTGCTTGTCCTTGGACACCCAAGTTAAAATATGCCCCATAATTTATCTTATTCGTTAGGTTTAGTGGGCCTAATTTCGTACTGGGCTTCCCATTTCCTTCCACATGTCCCTGAAAAACATATGCAACGCGTCCGGAGCAACTTCGCTTCAAAGCAAGACTAACTCTGTTTTCTTCACCAACCAAAAGCCACAAGAACCGAGGGAAGCTCGCTTCCCGCGACCAGATGCTCCATTTCTTCCTCGCAGTCCTACACGGTTAGAGACGATGGGTCGCCGTGTCGGGTCAGCTTATGTTGTTCTTTATGTTCTTGTTTGTCAACTGTTCGTGTCGAATTTGGGTGACTATGTGTCGGGCTCGGAGTCGGGCGAGTACGCGTCGGCAATAGGAGACCCGGGAATGAGGAACCCAAATGTGAGAGTTGCGTTGGAAGCTTGGAACTTCTGCAATGAAGTTGGAAGTGAAGCGCCCGGCATGGGCAGCCCCAGGCTCGCTGATTGTGCTGATGTCCATTGTCCCACTGTTACTACTACTGGTACATGAATTATCTTCTTTAGCTAGTTGATTAGAGTTTAATAATTGTCTTTGCTTTTGAAACACTGTTCTGTTTCGGCATTTAATATCCGTGGTTTAGATTAATTTAGTGAGAGACTTTAAGAAAAGATATTGAGTACCTGAAGCTAACGGAAGACTTGGTGCAAAACTGAGGGCAGTCCCGTTCTAGGATTCATACAGCCGACCCCACTTAGTGGAACAGGGCTTGGTTGTTGTTGTTATTGTTGTAGTTTGGATTAATTTAGTGTAGACTTTGGCTCCGGTGAAAAAGAATGGGAATTCAAATGTCCGTTTTATAGTTCAATTTTTTTTCTGTATTGTTTTGGTTCTTGATGATGCAAATATTAGGGCTTTATATTTCAACTATATATGTTTATGCTCCTGCTCGTTTTTCTTGCATTTGGAAATGTTTTGATGCTAATCATAACTTGGTTCCTTATTTGGGAATTTGGCTTGCTTGTTTGAGCATCAACTTCACTCACTCAGCTACCTGAACTTAGATGTAGAACGATAGCGCAATACATTGTTGCTCTTTCCATAGTTTCGTGTCGCTATCTATGTACCACCGTGTTTAGGAATAACGGTAATTTAGATTGGCAGTACACTGTTTGGGATTTGTCTTCCACATAGAATTTGCTTTCTAATTGATCCTTTTTGGTTTTATATATATTTTCCATTATCAGAACCTATGGATCGGACCCCTCTTGACGTGGAGAGTAAGTGTGTACTTCATCACAGAGTTAATGAATCAGACAACAACTTAAGGGCTGGCGATATGTTTCCCTTAAGGGATTTTAAGTCATACACAGACCCTGACTTGTATGCAACGGAAAAGGAACTGTATCTTGCTTCTTTATGCGAGGTTCATAATTCATCGGATCCATGGCAGTTTTGGATGGTCATGCTTAAGAATGGAAATTTTGACAAGAACACTACTCTTTGTCCTGAAAATGGCAAGCACTTAAGCAAAATTGTAACAGATAGGAACTTTCCATGTTTCGGTGAAGGTTGCATGAACCAGCCACTCGTGTACCATAACTACTCAAGATTGGTTTCTGACGGTTACCAAAAATTGTCTGTGACTGGAGGATTTTATGGAACTTATGATCTTGATGCTGATTTGACCAAAGGTATAGGAAAGAACTCCTACTTTTCGGTCTCCTGGCAGAAAAACTTGAGCACAGGAAGTTGGATTTTCTCGCAGAGGTTAACAACATCTTCAAAGTATCCCTGGCTTATGTTGTATCTGCGTGCAGATGCAACAAAAGGATATAATGGTGGTTACCACTACGATGGTCGTGGCATCATGAGAAAGGTTTGATTACTCAGCTTTAGTTCTTTCTTACTGGCATTAAAGTTTGACATTCCCATTCATGCTAAGAACGCACGCCTTCACTGAACGAAGGATGAGTTTAGTTGAACACTTCAGGTCCAATATGGTGTATGCATTTGGATATTTATGATACCAACTCTTTGTATTTCTATTTCTCATGCATCAACATTTCAAAGTTTGAAGTAACTCCACGGAAGCACTTCATCATGATTTTCTTTGTTTTTGCAGCTGCCAGTGTCTCCACATTTTAAAGTACGATTAACACTTGATGTTAAACGTGGAGGAGGGCCAAACAGTCAGTTTTATATGCTTGATATAGGAAGCTGTTGGAAGAATAATGGAAAACCATGTGATGGTAATGTTCTGACAGATGTAACTAGATATAGTGAAATGATAATAAATCCAGAAACTACAAGCTGGTGTCGGCCAGATAACCTTGTCTCCTGCCCGCCTTACCATGTTACTGTTAGCGGTGACATTATATACAGAAATGAAACATCTCGGTTTCCATATTCTGCTTACCATCTCTACTGCACTCCTGGGAATGCTGAATATCTGGAGAAACCATATGATATATGTGACCCATATAGCAATCCACAAGCACAGGAATTGGTGCAAATTCTTCCGCATCCGGAATGGGCTGTACATGGCTATCCTGGAAAGAAAGGAAATGGATGGGTTGGCGACCCCAGGACGTGGGAGCTTGATGTGGGTGCCCTCTCTAGCCGGTTGTACTTCTACCAGGTATAATTTTGTATTTGCTCAAAAACGTTCCTTGAGAGTTCATTTCTTTAATCATCTAATGGCGTGTTTACGTGTCCGTAATCGGAATCAAAAGTCGGAGTGTGATTCCGATTACGGGTTATTCTTGTGTTTACTAAAATTTGGAGGAATCAAAATGAGTGGGGCCCACACGAAAAATGGAATTGGATTCCTGTTTTTGGAATAATTGTATTCCGGAGGTGGGAGGTGTCATTTGAATTCCGGGAGACGAGGAATCCGGAATACAACTTTTCTACCTATTATAACCCCAACTAATTCCTAAAACTCCAATCTGCCAGTGAAACCAACAAGCCCAGACCTCTCCGCCTGCCTCCCTTTCACCTCCCTCTGCATTTACACCCCAATCAACCAATCCAAACCGTCTTCAGATATCGTAAAGCTGGTTCTTCTATAGTTGTGGCGTTGTGGTCGTGTGGGGATGGAGGAGCGGGAGACAGACGGAGCCGCAGGAAATGATAATGAAGGATGCACAAAAAATAAAATGTAGGGGATGGAGGGAGAGGGTGGTGGTGATGGCGGTGCCGGCTGGGGAGGACTGACGAATGATACTGGGAGAAGAGTAAAAGACGTGAAGGTTTGAAAAGGTCGAAAAATTGGGCTGCTTGGGAAGTTATGGGGGGTGGGTATAAAAATTAGGTTTAAAAAGGGTTAACAATTTAGTTTATAAAGATCAGAGGGGAAATTCAATTATTTATGGGTTAATGTTGTTATGAAAATTAAATTTGATTAATTCTCACATAAAATCACTCATTTAGACCAAGGGCAGTTTAGTAATCAAATGGTTTCGATTCCGATTCAGAAGTGAATTGGTAAACAATTTATATGGAACTGACATCATTCCTACTCCGTTTCCCGATAGTTTAATAAACACCTTTCATAGGAATCTGTTTCTGATTCCACATCAATCCAATTCCTCCTCAGTTCAATTCCACCCGTTTTGATTATGGATTAGTAAATGAGCCATAAATATTTTGGTTGGCATCTTACCTTTTGAAGCTTGTTACCTTGTGTTGCATTTTAACTTTTTCCTACATACAAAGTTGTGTCTGCTACTTAACTCGTCATGAATCCAGTCCCTCTATATAAATAGGATGATCCACACCAGAGCGGGTTTAAGATCTTCCAGGATCATAAATCTTTCAAATGGGATGGCAACTGGCAAGGTTGCCATTAGCAGGGCCGGCCCTCAGAATTGCAGTACCTTAGGCTAGGCCCTTAAACTTTTGGCCCCTCTACACATATTGACATAAATTGAAATTTTACAAAAAAAAATTTACGAGTACAACTCTGTCCGAAACATAATGGTATCATTTCAAATTTTGTATGTTGGTTCGGGTTTTTCTTAGTAAACGTAATTTTCTTGCCTTAAGTAGACGCCTATGTTCTCCTAGGTTGATGCAGAAACTATTTTCATTAGTCTAAGTTGCTCATGAACTTGTTGTACAGGACCCAGGAACAAAACCAGCAGAGAGGGTATGGTCTTCGATTAATGTTGGTACAGAAATATACGTCAGTAACTCGGGAGAGACTGCGGAATGGACTGTAAGTGATTTTGATGTACTAGTTCCTGAAGGTGTTGGTGGTGGTTATAGCTCTTATTGAAATCTCCCCTTATGATCACGGTTCTTTTTCTTTTTCGTTTCTGTTTCGTTGAAATAAGCAACCCTCTAGTTATTAATGTAAATAGAGTTCAAAATGTCTGCATATATACATATGCAAATGCCATGTACATATACTAAATGCCATTGATACATTTGAGGACACAATTTGGTGGGCTTCGGATTTATATATATATAGGACAGATCCATGGCACCACGATTTACTTCCCTCCTATATTTCCTCCTTGCCTCGTCGACTACAACACAAGAAAACAGAAACGCAAGCGACGGCTCCAAGGTCATCAGCATTTCCGTCATACATTTCACCACAAGAAAATTTGTGGTAGGCCGTTACCTCACTGCAGGTTGTTGCCTAAAGTTAAAAATTCATTGCCATAGGGTATCCACAAAGACTCGCAGCCTTTGCCTAAAATCATTCACAATTTGTGGAATTTCATTCGTCTCTAATCGTCTTGGAGGTGTGAAATCAGCAACGTCACCGCCATTAGACAGTAGCTGGGGGTCAGTGACTTGTCAGTGCAAGAGATCGGAGCTTGCCCATTTGGCTAGAAACCTGTAAGCAGAGAGGTGGGAAAGAATCACAACCTGAACACAATACATTACGTGAGATCATTGAAGGTGAATGGCAAGGAGAAACGCACCGCTATTTGAAACACTCCCGGCATGCCAAAATCTAACAGAAGAAACACCGCCCTTAGCGTGAACAGCATCAACAACATGTTTCCATTCGTAAAGGAATATTCGAGTCCCTAATAGAATATTGTTTGTAATAAAAAGTTATTATAGTATGATCCCTAAATGTAGGGATTAATATTAAATATTATTGTTCATTTTGTTGGAGTATTGTGACGTTATTCAAGAATTAGAAAAAAAAAAAAAAAAAAGCTACATGAGAAAATTAAATGAAAAGCTGCCCCATGTAGGTGGGTTCCAAAAAACATAACAGCAGCACCATTCTCACTCAAAATTAATATGAGGTCAGCTTTTGAGTCTCTATATGTAGTCCTTATATTTGAGAATTTCTTTAGGGTAACCAACGAGTCCCTATATATCGAGATACTTTGAGGATTTCAATTCCAGCCATTGGAAGCCTTGTGTCCCTATATTTAGGGACTATACGATTGTAGGGTCTCCATTGAAAACATTCTTAATTAGGGCTAGGTTCGATTCAAAACGATTCGGTTTTTTACCAAAACCAAAACCGAACAGAAATTTCAGTTCTGTTTTTTTCTGGTTCGATTTCGGCCCGAATCGGTTTTTTTTTTCTTTTTTTTTTTTCCTTCTTCTCCAATAGCCAAAAAAATTCCTTGGAAAACAAAATTTGCAGCCATTTTGTAATACATCTTTCAGAATCCAGAGGAGTATATTGAGTGCCCAAGAAACCAGTTTTGAATATCCAGGCATCTTTAGAATGGTTGGGTATAGAGCATATTGAGTGCCCAGATCACTTGTAAAATCAACAGAACCAGAATCATAGATGTGTCCAGTAATACACTTTCTAACCAATCGATCAAGAATCTGCAGTTGCATTTAAAGTTATTACAGAGTACAAACATTGAAATAAAATCAGAAAAGACCAGCTAAGACTTCAGCAATTCCAGAAATCGACTTATCAGTGCCAAATACAAAGTCGGGTATCCACAACTCACAAAACTTACCCGAAAAACCTTGTACATACAAAGCTTTTGTACCAGCAGAAAGAGCCACAAAGACTACAGGACATGGCTTAACCCTTAGCTCCTGCATACCCAAAATATATGAATAAATAACAGGACACTCCATAGAGTAAACTTGAGCAAAATTAAAAGCTATGTATGCCAAAATTCATCCAGCATTAAAAACACTTCGAAATTCGAATGGGATGGGATGGGATTTTACACCATATAAGACTTTGGTTCTTTCTTGCCATTAGGCGAGTAATACACATACACACACAACTAACCGTCCAGTCATTGGCCCGGGAATCGGATCATAGCTCCATATTAAATATATTCATCAAAATCTAAAGAAGCAATGAATAAGAAATTGGCAAACTGGGAAGCAAGCTGACCTCAACAAGCTCATTGAGAATAACAAAGGCGAATGACATGGCCTTTTCGGGATAGAATCTACACAAAATTTCATCATCAGAGCAGAAAAATAAGCTCAAAATGCAGCAAAATTGAATAAAACTCCAATCTTTATGTAACGCCCCGTCCCGAAACATTTATTTCATGATATAATTTCCGTAGGCCAAATTAAACTCTTGTTTAAATACTACCATTAATCACAATTCTTTATCTAAATTTATTAATCATTCACAAAATCTATAACCAAAATTTACATACCAAAAATGTAAGATTTAATTTTTAAATAATTCACCATTCATTTCTTTTCTTCAATCAAATTCCCAACAAAAGATTAATCTCAATGATTTAAGGCTGCATCTAACTCCTGTTAGACTGCTTACGTACCCTTGAGCGGGATCAAACCTTTCGTAGTTCACCTTTCATTCTTTTATCCATTTCAAAAATATTCTAGTAATGGAAATATTCAACATTAGCTTTCACAATCGAATCACATCAAATGGTTGCCAAATAAGGATTTAAAATATCCAAATTTGCATGAAAAGGGCAATGTCGGCCCACTGGCCACGGGTTGTCGCGGGTGGCGGTTTCCGACGAACCCACCGGAACCCTAGAATTTGGGTGGCTTCAATTCGACTTCTTTGGTGCTTCACCACCCCTACAACTGGTTGGGCTTTGTTCCAAGGCTCAAGAGAAGTCTAATGGTAGTGGTAATTGGAAGATAACGTTTCAGAAATGGTGGAATTCCGCAAATAACCCTCGCACCCACCGGTGCAATTTTCCCCCAAATTCAAGGCCAATTTTCCTAAATTTTTCGGTGGAATTGGTAGAGGGAGGGCCGTGGGGTATTTCTCTGGTGTTGTCTCAGTGTAATTCGCTGGAATTAGGCTGGAAAACCACCGGTTTCCATGGTTTTCGCCGATCGGGCCGCACCGGTCAAAGGAGACCCGGTTTTTCCCCTCTTATTAATATTTTTTCTTCTCTCATTTCCCCTCCTTTCCCTCTTTTTGATTGGTCCCTCTCACTTTTTCCTTCTCCCCGATTGGGCATCCCATTATGTTTCTTCCTCCTTTCCTTTTTTTTTCTTTTATGTTTCCTCCCTTCTCCAATTGGTTTTCCCCTCTCTTCCTTTCTACCATAGCCACCATGTGACTTTTCTACACCAAGGCAAAGCTCCAGCAAATCTGGAGCATTCCAGATTCACGGCAAAAGGACCATTTTGCCCCTATCTTCCTTTGTTTCTATTTCACTCGTTATAACTCCGTTTGGCGAACGGTTTTCGCCTACACGCTCGTGGAACTGAGCTCTATCCAAATATGGTAAGAAATAGTTTAAAATATATGAGGATAAATATGTCCTCATATAATTACGTTAAGTCAGCTAGGGGCATTTCCGTTTTTTCCAATTAACGATAAATTTCACAACATAATTTACAATAATTTCCAGAAACAAAACTTGAAAAGTTTTCAGTTCAATTTTTCATACCCATAAATCGATTTATTTTCGATTTTTCTCTGCATATTAATATATTTAAATTTTCTAGGTATTACACCTTAAACCCATCCATGAATCATAAACCAAATATCCAAATACAAGCAAATCAATGAATGATTCAGCCTAAAAAGAATTCTAAAAACACATCTCATGCATGTTACGTTATGTGTGGGTGGTGAGAAAATGCGAGAGAAGTGAGAGTGTGAGACTAACTTGTTGCTGTCAAGACTCAAAACGGCAAGAAGAAGCTGACGGCGAGATGAGAGACTGACGATGAGGTGTGAGAGATTGAGAGTGAGAAGGGTCGTGCCGTCGCGGGTTGCCTGAGATTCAAGACTGAGAGCGACAGAGAGTTTGAGAGAGACTGAGAGTGATTGAAATTGAAGAATGAGAGAGAGAAAAAGAGGAGGCGCTGTGCGAAGGCCTTAGGGCTACTAGGTTAGGGTTACACTTGGGGTAAAACGACACTGTTTCTAGAATAGGATTATTAATTAATAAAATAATTAACTTCGGTTCGGTTCGGTTTTCAAACCCCAAAAATCAAAACCGAACCAACCAGATTCAATTGGATTTTTTTCGACCTTAGTTCGGTTTTCGGTCCCCTTTTTTTTGGTTTTTGGTTTTTCCAACCCATCCCTACTCTTAATCCTTGCAGTGAGTAAGGATTTTCCCTGCTGGGCTTAAGCTTATGGCTCATGTGTGGTTTTGGATTTGGTGCAAGCATAGCGCGCGGAGCGGGCGTGGCAGGTTGCTCTTTGGTGCTGGAGATTAAGGTTTTCTTTAGTTACTCTGTTTCTTTTGTTGAGCTTAAGCTTGTTTGGGCCTGTGTTAGGTTGTTTTTTACCATTTGCTTTGGCCTTTTATAATTGTACTGGTTCCTCTTTTTAATGAATTTTCATTTTAGACCAAAAAAAATCTGCATTTTCCAATAAGAGGTTTTGGGCAATTTGGAAGATAAGTATGCGATGGAGATAATTATTAGATTTTTTTTTTTTTTTACGACCGTGTTACTCACGGTATGGGCTTTGTAATTTATATCTACTAAAGCTCAGCAGATTAACACTGTTCAACATGTGTTACGAGAGTTAATGGTTTCTCAAAGTATTAGAGAGGTTTAAGTAGAGCGAGATTTGCGCAAAGCATTTCTGTGTTGAGTTGAAGATATTTTCACATTGCAAACTCAATTTTAATTATAAAGCTGAGTTTCGTGATGATTAAGTATGCCAAAGTAGAGATCCACTATACCTACACTTTCTCAGCGTCTCTTTGGATATTCTTGACATTATCTTATCACTAGCCAAAACTAATTCGCGGTGTGTTTAATCCACTTCTACTAGAACTAGGACTTTGAACCTAGTCATTTTATGCTTTAAATGTATTGCTTATCTTATCAACGAGTTTTGATTCTTAGAATAATTTGAACCTTATCAAAATCTATTCTGATTGTTGGAACCAAATTCAAGCACCACCACCACTTATGGTGGAGATAGACAAATCTGACAGTCAAGTTAGAAAGCAAGTATAAGATTCAAGCAGTAGGCAAGAGAATTAAAGGCAGAGATGTGTTACCAGAGACGAACCCTAAATGGGTGCATTATACCAGTCGAGAGAAACATTTTTAGGATAAAATCCTTATTCTAAGCTGGGAGAATCTTTGAGGATATATAGAAGTAGATTGTAAGAACTCCAAGACATAAAGTTCTGGCAAATTCTATAGCCGAATCATATCCCGTCACTTGCGGAACAAGCATGGTCATTCTAGCGAAGTCTCTCAGACTTTGCCCATTGCCTCGGAACAGGGTGATGGTGGCACCGCTGCTCGGTCTGATTTAGCTCCGCTCGGAGCTATTGACTCCATGACTGAAATTTTAAGGTAACTGTATTTCGATTGGCCTTACTTCGACCTTAAAAAATCATGGTCTCACAATTGCCCCTAACTATGTATCTGAAAAGCACTTGTTTCCTTTAAGGATGTATAGTTACCCAATTCCCATGCCTTTCATAGTAAGTTGGAATACGTACCATTTGGTTTTCTACCTCAGTATGGTGATCTGGTTCCTCATAAAGTAGTGAGACGTTTCAGATTTAGATGTGCATTCTTGAGTGTCGTGCCATAAGGGTCGTAATGCTGAAAAGTATCGCATAGGTACATTTTGCAAGAAGCGTCCATTTGTATCTTCGAGTGACTTCGATCTTCGTATGCACCAATCTGAAGGCAACAACGCTTAATATTCAATGATGAGGTCCCTGGATATCTCGTCTTTAAAAAGCCCTCTCATGGAGGAGATTTTTCACATTACCTTCATTTCTATCATTTCGTTTACGCCATAAAGCATCCTCCTTTACTTGTTGACCTTCTTTCTGCACCCAGTTTTCTCTTTGAGCCTTCGATGTTTAGTATAATTGTCGAGGTACACAATGGTGTTCTGCCAAACACGTTCCATATACCCTTCAAGTCCAAGATCTGGAAATGTAAAAATCAAAGTGAATATCAGATGTGAGCAGAGTTTGTGAATTGGGTAGTTCACAAACCATACAGTTAACAAAGACACAATAGTAGAGTTAATACCCTTAAACTCATCCTCCCAAACACCATAGTTATATGTGAAAGGGAGATCAGGGCCAATAAGCCCAACTTGGCTGACTCGGCAGCCAGATCAAGGCACAACTAGGATCAATTGGTTGTACTTTATATAGGGATAAGAAATAAGTTTCCTCTTTGACAAATGTTACTTATTCATTCCGGCCATTATACGGTACAACACTGAACAGAGAGTACAACTTTTCCAGCCTCGTAGTCTGGAATTAGGGATGGGCAAAATACCCATGGGTATGGGTAACCGCGGTTACCCGCTCATTTAAAGTTGATGGTTATGGTTATGGGTAACCGTTTAAACAAATAAACGGTTATGGGTATAACCGTTTATCCATGAAATTTAAATGGGCGGTTATGGGTATTATCCGTGGTTATAACGGGTATTCATCAGTTATGGTTAATATCCATGGTTATAACGGGTATCCATTTACTCATTCATGTTATTACCGTGACATTTTAATTTAATAGGAGAGAAGAAGTGATTGAGGTGACTTTAGAAAACTGTCGAGCAGAGAGCACCGAAGTTGCATGCATCAAAAGCAGGTTTCACTGACTTCTTCACCCAAAGCTGCTTTTTTCAATCTGCTTCTGTTTCGCTTGCGCAACTGACATGAAGACCCCATACTTTTGTTTGAGGACAATCCACTTTAAATTGTGGAAAGACAGACATGCCCATGTAGTTCTGATGTATAACTGATAACACTAGTTGTTTGAAGGGTATTATTGACTGTTCACAACATTAATTGATTGAGTAGATTGGTTACTGAATTGGGTAGCAAGCAATTGTGTTTTGTTGAGCTGAGGACGCTTATGGTGGCTACTGATTGGGCTGATGCTCGAGCTATGGGGGAGTTGGCTATTGCTGGACATGTAAGTGCTTCTGCTCAAAAGTGCTTAAGAATGCCTAATATTTTAAAATTGACGTGTTAGTGATATCAAGTTCAGGTTTGATCAGAAACTCAAAAAATAAAGAACAAAAGTCGAAATTTTTATTGAAAATGCTTCTTGGAAAAGCAGTTGGAAGTGCTTTTCATTTTTTGATTAACTATCGTTAAAAAAATAATGTAGACGGGAGAAAAAAAAAGGCAAATGGGTAAAAAAAGGATAAACGGGCGAAAAAATGGGTAAACGGGTAAATGGTTATGATTATGGTTAAATGGGTAAATGGTTATGGGTAAATGGGTACACAGTTATGGGTATGGATAACCGTTTATAAACGGTTATGGTTATGGGTATAACCATTTATGTAATTATCCAACGGGTAAACGGTTATGCGGGTATGAACATAAACGGTTATGGGTAAAATAACCGCGGTTACCCGCCCGCATAACCATTGCCCATCCCTATCTGGAACCCTCCCAAACATTGGACACTACAACAATAGATAATGCAATAAAATACAACACAGTACCATCAGATATTACATAATCGGATGAATCAAAGGAGCCCTAGTGTTCAAGCTTCCATATGTTGTGGTGAACTTAAGTAGCGGCCTCAAGAAATGGATAATCAGTGTAACCAACGACGGGATCAGATGTGTAGAATGTCTCTCTGTTGTACTTGTTCAGAGGAGCAGTAAGCTCAAATCTCTTTGGCAAATCCGGATTCGCCAGGAAAATACGGCCATAAGCAATAAGATCTGCACGGCCCTCAGCCAGAGCATTGTTCCCATCTTCCTTGTCGTAACCACCAGCAGCAATGAAGGTACCATTAAAAGCCTTTCTCATTGGTGCAAGACCCTGGGGATAGTCACTCTTTTCTGCACCTATCTTCATCCTCGGCTCAACCATGTGGCAGTACAGGATCCCATATTTGTTCAATGAATTGGCCATACAGAGGCCCAATTGTTTTGGATTTGAATCCCGAGTCCATAAAGTCGGCAAATGGAGATAATCTAATTCCAACTTTATCTGCTCCTATTTCGTTAGCGACAGCTTCAACAATTTCCAGAGCAAATCGACAACGATTCTCCACAGATCCGCCATATTGGTCTGTTCGGTCATTCACTTGATCTTTCAGAAACTGATCAATAAGGTAGCCATGGGCCCCATGAATTTCCACTCCATCAAAGCCTGTATGTCAGACAAACAATTACAGTTTACCAAATATTATTTGTAATCTAGCATGAACTATTGTCACACATCTAGTCAAACTGCAAATTAAATTATGCCCTTAATTACATTTGGAAGATTAGGAGATGGTTCGTTTGCTCATGTTGAAAGCATTTCTGAGTTCTTGCTAATTTTTTTTTTGTACTAAAGTAAAAACAATTTACCGGCTTCCATAGCATTCCTTGCAGCAAGTCTGAAATCATTGACTATTTGTGGGACTTCATCTGTCCTTAACCGCCTTGGAGGAGAAAATTCAATAACATAAACGCCAGTAGATGGAGTTTCAGAGGTTAGTGACTTGTCAGTAGAAGAGATTGGAGCTTGCCCATTTGGCTGAGATCCTGTAAGAAAATATAGATAGAATCACAATCTGAAAGATTTACTATTACACGAATATCAAGGCAACATTCTGATACTTCAATGGGCTAACTTTTCACTTATGATCTGAACGCTTTCAACGACCCAATGTGAAGTCTTAAAAGTGTAGTGTTAGAAACGCACCGGTATTTGAAACTCTCCCAATATGCCAAATCTGACAGAAGAAGATGCCTCCTTTAGCATGAACAGCGTCAACAATGGGTTTCCATGCTTCAACTTGCTCCTTTGTCCATATACCGGGAGTATCTGGGTACCTTTGCATATTAAAGAAACAAAAATGTTATCAAACTTAGAAATGAAGAAAGTGCACATTTAAAGTATGTTTTCCATTTAAAATTTAACATAAAAGAAACTTGAGAAAAGCAAATCTTTGTGAAGTTAAGTTACCCTTGAGCTGTGTCAGAAACTCCAGTAGCTTCAGATATGAGAAGACCCCCGTTAGATGTTCTCTGAGAGTAATATAAGACGGCATGTGGCTGAGGAACATTTCCGTATGATCTTTGTCTAGTCAATGGTGCTAAGACAACTCTGCAGAAGTATATTATCAGAATGCACCTACTACATAGTCTATGACAAGTTTGATAGGAAGTATTATCAGATCTTGCTAAACAGAACAAGATTTAAGTATTACGACAAAAAAGCCAGAAAGGAGATATACTTTTCCTAGCCAAGTGCATCTAATATCAAAGATGAATTAAGTAATTTCAGGTCTCAATTGTGACGAGTGCGATCGGAGTTCACACCTCATGATGTACCATTTATGTTTTGGGAAACACTATCAAACCGAATGTCAGTCGGTTCTAGGCATCATCTACGGATATATTTGGTTTCAAGATCTGGGGCTTACAGCGAATTTCAGTAACACCTGTCCTAGTTTATTTTCTTTAACAGTTGACTTTAGTTGCTGAGATATAGTTACAACTTTAAGATACAATGGGTGTATTCTGCACGAGAGCGTCTAGGAAATTCAAACAATCTTGAACACAAAGCAAGTAATGTAAGATTATGAGTATGAATATGGAACTAATTATGGTGTTTAAGATTGATATAGAAAAGTCCAAATCTGCAAGCTATTATCTATTGGTATTTATGCAGGAAAAGTACATTGAGATTCTGTACATTGAGATTCTGCATAAACCTTGTGTGATTGGAACTCCGTACCAGAATTGATTTGGGACTGGTGTTTCGGTGTTAGTGAATAAGTCTGAATCCTAAACCTATTCTGATAGGGAATGGTTAAAGGAGTAATATATAAGACTTGAGCCACTGCCCTTACAAGGATACGGTTCATTGAGATCTCAAGTCCTATTGATTGAGAGAGCTATCGAGTCTTGTTAAAGGGTAGAAGGTTTCGAGTTCATATTGCTGCAATGGCATCATCGTCTGGAGCAAACTCTGCAGGTTAGTTTCATGTTTATTGATTTACAGTTTTCTTATTATGGTTTTGAGAATTGTGATTCAATTGATTGAATCTTTATCCTTGTAAAGTTATTCTTACAAGTAATTCATAGCGGTAGACATCAATACAAAGTTTACAAACTGACCCAAAAGTTGCAGCACCCTTTCTATTGTAACTCAAACTTGCAAACAAAACCCAGGTTATCCAACCAATCAAACTTAACCAATTCCTTGCTTTGCAAGTAAGGTGAACATGCAAATCTTACATAACAACCTATCCAATCCAATGAAGGTTGCTGCTTTTATTTCTGAAAATTCAGGATTCTTGCATAGGCAAATAAACATTTGACAAGCACAAAAACTGCCCAGTAACCTGCAATTTAACCCAAAAAATAAGCAGTAATTTCATTTTTCTTGATAGAAAACTGGGATTTTCTGCAACCCTGTTTCCAAATGAACAAAACCCAACAGCCCAAATCTCAACTACTCAAACAGAATAAGTCAACAAAACCAATGCAGAATGTAGAAGAATACAATTGTAGAAAAGGTTGAGTGAGTGAGTTAGTTCAGTTAACCTATGAGAAAGATTGAAGTTTCCAAGTTTGTACGGAGCAAGGAGAGGGCTTGTGGGACCACCTACTTGAGTTTGATTAGTGGTAGCCATTTTCAGAGCTCGATCCTGATTTTTTATTTGATTTGATCTGATCTGATCTGCTCTCACATTGCGGGATTTATACCGTCGGGGAGAGGAGGAAGATGAACAGTGAACTATAATGCAACACTAGCACTAGCTGGGGAGGGAGAGGCAGTGGTGGGCCGGGCGGCTCCTTTTGCTAATCCTGTTGTAGGTTTTTTTTATTACGAATTGAAATATTTGATGACGTTTGTTATTACGTAATCGTGTTTTTTTTTGGAGTGTGCTATCCACACACCCATTTTTACTTCTCATACTCTTTATTTATTTATGTCCATTGATTTTCTTCGATTTATCCGATCCGATGACTGAAAACCAAAAATGTGTGGGAGAAGTAAAAAGGGGTGTGTGGATCTTTTTTTTTCTTTTGTTTTTTTGGCAGTACATATTGTTGGAAGGAAGGAAACTATGTGACAAAGACAAAGAAGGGCCTCTGGTAATTTACTGATCCTGTCTTTTACCCCTGCTTGAAGCTTCGATACCGTAACCATTTGTAACCTGATCATTTTTACACTAAACATTCATTTGATTACCAGCGAAATTACTATTTTAATTCGAACAAAGAGGTTTTGAACCTGGAACGCAGTGGGTTAAAGAGAAAGTCATATCCACCATGCATTAGCAAGTAGGCAGAGGCAAAACCCAAGTGGGCGATAAGCTATTTGAAAAAAAAAAAGACTGGGTTGGGATGGGGTGGGCAATGTTAACGGCGAGTTAACGGTAACGCAAATGTTGGGCTTAAATCTTAACGGATTTCACTATGAGTGTATAAATCTAAATTTTTTTATCACAGAGGCTATCATTCCATGACCGTATTACCACGGAAATCATTAATCTAATTTAACCATTTACTTTAATTCAAGCTTTGTGATTATTTATTGGGTTTGGATTGTGGGATACGAAAAATCTTATGTGAGCAAATTTGGACTATTGCCCCGATATTATGGATTCCTGTCGAAGATCTATGGAGTTGAATTGAACTAGAGGTCTGATCGATGGGGCGACTTTTACGAAGACAAAGTTGCACCTGTTTATAAATTAGAAGCGGGGGCTATCAGAGGAGTTTTTAGTTATTAAAGGTATTTTAGTATTTTTATATCAATTTTTTATTATAATTATCACAAATTTAAAAAATTATTACAATTTTATAACGGGTCCAAATTTTAGTTATTTTTTCAAATTTCCAATTGTCGCGGCCGATCTTCTTTGTCTCTCTCTTTCTCTTTCCTCTTCGTTTCAATTTTTTTTTTGTTTTTTTGTTTTTGTTTTTTTTAAGCACGTGTCACAATTTTGAATTCTAAATCAGCATAATATGGGTTTCACGCTAACCAAATCATCATTTAAAGCTTAATTTAACGAATTTATTAAGAGTCATACGCAACTAAAATAAATGACAATAAATATATAATATTGTAATATTTTAAAGATGTTGTATGAAATTTGTAATTGCACTCACATTTAATGAACAAAATGTAACTTACTCATAAAAATTTGTCAATAATTATATAATAACATGTCTATTAGATGGCTGCCGATGTGGACGACACCAACGGCACCAACTGTCGGCTCCTTTTTCAAGTCACTTTTCTTTTCTTTTTATTGATACGGTTTGCAATTGTGTTTCTTGTTTTCTTTCTTTTTCTATATTAGAAGATACCGTATCTTATTTTACATGAGACGATAACATATTTTAAGCGTCTAGTATAAGTGATGGCTGCCAATGTGGACACCACAACCACCGTTTGACTCTAATTTGGACATTCTTTTATTAATCTTTTACTTTAATCCAAATAATTGCATCCATGCTTTAGTTCAATTATTTTTTTTTTGTGTGTCTCATCATGCGCAATGGGATCGTCGTTTATTACCAAGGGCCAACATCACTTTTGGTAGTGTACATGATTTAGCGGGGGTGGACGGTGAAGTAAATGGTGCAACAATGGTGGTGCTGTGGTGCGATGGTGGTGTTAATGATAGTGTTGACGGCAATGATGTTGGCATAGATGATTTTCTTTTTTTAGAGCATTTTCATGTAAAAAGTCTTCATAAAATCAATTATGAAGAGTGTGCCAAAAATTTTGAGATGGAAAATTACTACTACATATTGAGGATTGAAAATGCTGACACAAGAAACCAAACGAACGAAAATGCCCTTCGAGCACTTGCCGCATTAAAACCTAGAGGTGCGGCCTCGTAACGAAATTAACACCTTTGTCGGGCTCGCGTCTTGGGTCATTTAGCTTAGTAGAGCTATCAGACCAAGGCGGCTTAGCGAAGCTCAAATCCCTCATAAAACGTAGTAAGGCCTGATACAAGAATTAGCCTAATGGGGCTGGATAAGGAATGATCCTGCAAGATTAGCAAATGGGATCACAATCCCTACAATCGTGGCCTAGTCATAAGCCACAATATCTCACGTGGTTAAGGGTATTCCTAAACGGGACATTTAATTGACACTCTTTGTTACATCTCTCAAAGTCAAACGGCAAATGACTTAATGAGCGGGATAACGAGTCTCAAACAAGTCAATCATGAGACACCACGCGCGCTCTAATAAATCACTTTCAAGCTCAGACTTACCATTAAATAAAGACATGGTCTTTGACCATGAATTGGCAAGTGTTTCTCTACCAAGAGACCAGACCTTTCTTATTCATTTCATCTACAAAAGAAGGTGTATTCAATTTGGATTATGATGAATTTTAACGGAATTATAAATTTCATGGAGTTTATGAATTTTAATTGATTGACATAGACTCATGTGAATTGTAAAGGAATTTTACATGACTTTTATTACAGAATTTAATGGATTTTAATGGAGTCTAATGGATTTTAATGCAGCTTTTGTACGTTCACTTTTTGTGTAGGATTTTCATTTGAAACTCGCTTCACCTTGTTCCTCTATTCCAATTACTTCAATTAACGAGGCATATAATGCTTTATTGTAGTTATGCCTATGTATCTTGGTACAATTTCAATCTCTACTATTTCCCCTCCTTCCTAAACCCAAAACAACTTGGACTCTCTTAATAGTTTGAATCTACCATCTACATTACCTTCTATCATTGTTGTCGAAAAAAACATGTTGCCACTCACGTGGAGGGATATTTTCATCAATTCACTTCCTAGAGCTCACTGCAATCAATTTGCACGAAGGTAAGATGCATTTTTTAGCAGTGTGGGAGTCATGTTATGAAGAGAAAGAGAGAAATTGATTTCGGGTTTGATTTTGGCAAGGGTTGTTGAAGAATTACAGTGAAAAATGATTGTTGGCATCTGTTGCAAAATTTAAACTAACCGAAATTAGTCCAATTTAGTTCCAAATTTTATGCTCGTAAGTGTACGAATCGTTCGATAGTATAGAAAGCAAGCACTTAATATCATCCCACAGAAATTAATCTAATTCTAAACAACTAACTTAAATCCAATTGCAACGTAGTAAAATTTAACAAAGATTGACGAATAATGATGGTTTTGAGAGTTGATACTAATAGTGTAAACAAATATCAAAAGTAAGAAAGTTTGAATATAACGCAAAAATTGGTAGCCAAGAAAACAAATTATAATTCAGTCGAGTGAAACATTAGAGTGTCCGACTCACCATAACCAATCCAACTTATTTTCTGCAGTGAATTATTAACAAGTACTCAACCTCATTGATAGTCAAATTTCCCTAACACATGTAATATCTATGGCATCTAGACTATTACGTATATTCCCCTATGCAACCATCCATGGCATCTGGAATAGTTTAACATAATGAAACTCATTACGATCAGTGGAATTTTATATAAAGGCTACACATATCCTAGAGTATGACATCTACTACTAGGTAATTTATGGTATCTATTTGCAAGAAGCTATCATTCAAGTTGAAAACATGTCATCTGCACAACTTGCATCAAATTTACTAAGTAAGAGTCAAGATGGTAGCTAATCACCAAGACTAAGACCATCTCCAACCAAAGGAGCGCCAAAGAGCCATGTTTAGCCCTTATAGCCCTGCAAGAAATTATATTTTAATGAACATTGTTAGGCTATATTTTATATCATTTCCAACCGAGGGGGCCAAAGGGTCATAGGCCAAACATAATTAATATATATTTATTATTTTAATTGAATTAATATGGTTAATTAAATTAAACTACCATATTAAAATAAGATTTTCGGACATATTATGAGTGCCGCTTGTCCTAAATGAATAACCCTTCGGATTTCTTATCTTTATATAATCTCAATAATTTTTCTGATAGGATTTCGAGTGACATGTGTCGCTAACTTGAGTAACTCTCTAGATTTCTTATCTTCATGTAATCTCAATAATATTTTCGAGTGACACGTGTTGTAACATCCCACATCGCTCAGGGGAGTGGATCCTCTATGCCTTATATGTATATTCTCATCTCTACCTAGCAGGAGGCTTTTTGGGAACTCACTGGCTTCGGATTCCATCAGAACTTCGAAGTTAAGCGAGTTCGCGTGAGAGCAATCCCATGATGGGTGACCCACTGGGAAGTCTCGCGTGAGTTCCCAGAAACAAAACCGTGAGGGCGTGGTCGGGGCCCAAAGTGGACAATATCGTGCTACGGCAGAGTCGAGCCCGGGATGTGGTGGGGGCCCGGGCCGTGATGTGACACATGTCGCTAAAGTGAGTAACTTTCCAGATTTCTTATCTTTATGTAATCTTAATAATTTTTCGGATAGGATTTCGAGTGCCACGTGTTGAGATGTAATTGGTTGTCCAAATTTTAGATAGGATTCTTATCTATGTGACACTTCTTATCTTCAACTTCCAATGTTTATAAATTGGTTGGATATTGGGGTAGAATTCACACACCTTCATCTTTGCCCTCTCCAATATCTCTTTCAATTCAAGTTTGCAATGAATTCCAACTTTGGATCCTCTTCGCATTCCAATTGGGGGTCCTTATCCAATTCCGAATTGGAAGATAAATGGGCACAAATGAGGTGAGAAGATGAGGAATCCGATGAAGAAGATGAAGCATGGTGTAACTGAAACACCCCAACCCCATTTTATTTAAAAATTGTTTTAAAGCCTTAATTGGTGAGCCCGTGGGGCCCACCTTGTTTATTTTTATGTTTTCTGATCTCTCTCTTCTTCTTCTTCGTCTCTCCCTCCCGTAGCTCTCTCAACTCTCCCGTATCTCAACCTCTCGCATCTCTCTCTCTCCCCCTGGAATCACTTGGACCTTAGCACCTTCAGGAGAGGCTCGTAGCAAGCCAAAGACCCCTCTGCCCGCGAGTTCGACGACACGGAGCAAAGCTCCGGCGAACTTTCCTTCCTTTTTTCATTGGAGTAAGTTTTGAATATTTCCTTCTCATTGTTACCTCGATGCTTGGTTGTGATTTAGAAGCTTGAACCTTCCCTTTTTACGTAGGTTTTGCTTTGGAATCGTTGTGGGTGAGCACACCTATTTTCCGGCGAACCGTGGACTTTGGGAGCTTCTTCCGGTCACCTTCGACCGAGTTACGGTTTCTGGAAGGTAGCAATCTCTTCCTCTCTCCTCGTTCTTCATTTTCGTACTTAGATCGGAGCTTAAAGCTCATATTTTCAGGTGACCGGAGCTGTAGCAGCTCTGGCCTTTTTCTTCCTCCGCACCAGGCCATTTGGCCTTTCCCCTTTCCCTCGGGCCTTAAGCCCGTTTTTCCTTAGCCCAGTACCCTAACCCATTTAATTTTTATTTTTAGTTATAGTTTTTAAAATGGCCTTGGGCCGGTTTAATTCAAAGGGCTTAAAGCCCTGTTAGTTTTTGTGAGGCCTTAGGGCCTTGGTGCCGTGGGTGTGTGTGTTAGGTGTGTGTGTGTATGTGTTTATGCATGCACATGCATGCCGTGTGTGTGTGTGTGTTTGTGGTGTATATGTGTGTTTGGGCTTAGGCCCAAACCCCATTTCTTCACCCTAAACCCTTTTAAAAAACCTTAGAAAACCCAAAACCCAATATATCCTAATCCTATTTAACCTAAACCCTAATCCGGATTTCAAGCCTAAAACCCGATAGACCTAATTTGACCATTGACCCCCGGTCAACGTTGATTTTAGGGTTGATTTTTCGGGTTTTCGTTCGGGACCTTTCTTAGGGTAATTCAACATTCTGAATCCGTTTCCAATGTCTGTTTTCCCAAATTCAATTGCTATTATATAGTTTTATTTATTGGACCATTTAATGTCCTTAGGGACAATTATTGTGACGTTTCCATCTTCGCTAGTGGCGCAGCTTTTGGCAACTAAGTACTGTGAGTGGACCTTTTCTAAAATTACATGATTTTATAGTAATTGCATAAATAATTAGCATGCCTACGAATTTATGAAGTGATTTATGTGAAGCCTGTTGATTTAATATATTGATTATCGTCTCGTGTTTTTGGTGATGAATTAATTGTTGGCCTATATTGAGTTATATTTTAATATATCGTATTTTCTATAAAAATCATGAACTGGTAGACTATCCGATGGATGACGATAGGATGCTAGAACATGTTTTAGAAACCCCTCTTTATAGTATAGACGATGGATTACTTTATACTATGAAGTGGTTATTTATGAGAGACGTAACTATTTGTGCGTACCTAGTAGACACTATGCCGCCTGGGGCGAGGATCTGGTGTTGGCAATTAGGCCGGGAGAAATAATCCCTAGCGAAAGGCTGAGGGACACAGAGACATGCATTGGGCCGGGATGGAGTTATCTCTGGCTACGGGCATAGAGACTGAGGTGCAGGCATTGGGCCGGGAGTTATTATTTATTCAGTGATCTTTCTAGCAGAACACCGCGTTTACGAGACGATTTATGATGCGTTTACTGTTTTGACTTCCGCGATGCGTTTCCGCGATGTGACTTTTGAGATATTGTGGCATGCTAGGATTTTTATTAAATCCATCACTCATTATGCTAGTAGTTTTCATTTATATAAACTTTGGGGGTTAGTATATTGATAACTGTTTTATTATTATTGTATATACGAACTTAGTCCACTCACCTTTGTTTTGCGCCCCCATTCAGGACTTAGAATCAAGGCACCTAATCCTGGCGTGAAGGCACTTCCGCAGCAGCATCTTCAGATCCTCTCGATGTAGGACCCACTTCTTTATTCATTAAATTTTATCTAAATCTTTTTAGTGATTAGGTTTAGTTGTATGCTCTGAACACGTTCCTAAATTGTTAGTTCATTGTATTTCAAATTTCTAACCCTTATTTATTTCTTATTCTTAGTTTTTGTATCAATTAATGGCTTTCGTCACCCTTGGGTGTTAGCCAGCACATGTCTATCCTGGTATTCAGGGAATATCAGGGTCGGGGCGTATCAGTAACACAACATATATGGCAGCAATGGCTGGGGTCATGGCGTGTGAGAAAATTGAAGAACAACCTCAATGGGGTGGCTTTGTTGTTGGTCGTTCTTACAAACCACGAAATAGAGAGATTGCGCACGAGACTCTGATGAACAACTCTCGTGGTTTCGGGGATTCAGTGGAGTGGTGCCTTCGTAGAATTCATAGTACTTGTTGCACGTACGAGTCCAAACACCTTCACTTGTTTGAGAACTACCCTTGACGCTATCTTACGAGACCCATCTATAAGCCCTGCAAAGAGCTTCATCTTCTTTTTAGGTCCAAGCCCTTCCTTTCATTGCAGATGTGGCCATTTGAAAATTATTGAAAAAATTAAAGGAAAGATTATTGGAAGAGGTAAGAGAATAGAATGTGAAGAATTAAAATAAAATTAGGTAAGATAGTATGGAATGGTGAAAAGTATGTGAGAAATGGTGTATGAATGATTTAGATATTTATAAATAAAAAAAATAGATTTTTTTTTTAAATTCGTCAAAATTTTTTTTCTTTCAAACGGCTAGCTGACGTCAGGTTACCGTTGGAGTGCAAGTGGGCTGGGCTAGAAGGCTGGCTAGAAATGGCCAGCCCGCTGGCCTAATTTGGGGGATTTGCCCCAGTGGGGCCCACAAACCCTTTGGCATATCCCTTGGTTGGGACAATTTTCGTGTCATTCCGAGCTATTTTTAGCCCTAAAACCATTTGGCCGGGTCGGTTGGAGATGGCCCAAAACCAAGCATATAAGCATAGCAAACGATACTCAATGATAATTGAAAACTTGAAAATAATTTACTTCAGAATTTAAGCATTCATAGTCATGACTACATTGTAGCCCTAGCTAAGGAAAATTAGTTTCCAAACATAGATAAAATTGTCACTTACCGTGCAAAACTCCTTTGCTTTGCTGCACCCTTCTTCCGTATGTCTCTGCTTCCTTGCTCTGTCATTCATTTCCTTCTTTTCCCCTTTTACGTTTCTGTAACCGACCTTAACCCCAATTGATTGCTGACAGTAAAAGAGAGGAAACGGTAGAAGTCTTCAATTATGTGCTGGCCACTCTTTGGTACATTAAAGCACCCAAATGAATTATGCATCTGTTGACATTAAGCTCGTGCCTTTGATCTCCTTGCTGCTGCTTCCCCTTTGTTTCAATAACTTTTTCATTGCCATCAATAAATCCATTTATATATGCAGCAGCCAAGTCTCTCTCCATGATGCCTTCACTCCAAAACCCATAATAAAAGAGAGCACATACCACATTTGTAGTTTTATGGATTGTGGGTGCATGTGCTTTTTCTGGATTTTTGGTTCTCTATTACTTAAATTTACTAGAAATTTAAATTATTTTTATTGTTTAACATTGTAGTATGCGTTTTGTGTCGGGTTTGTTGTGATAACTGTATAGGATAATTGCTAAAGACGACAGTAGTCCTAGTCTATTAGGTCCTTATGCACAGAATTTCATGACCCCCAATATTTGGTTTCGTAGCTTCCTTCTGGAAGGTTAAAGTGAAGGCATGCCTTAAATGGGAACTCAAGTAAGGTGTTATGGGAACTCATCTGGTGGTGACGAACCAGAATCAATGAGAAGGAATAGGAGGAAGAAGAAACGGCCCCAGTTTAACATTAGAAAACAAACTGAATCACAGGCTTTACAGCCATCAAAACATAAACCATAGTTCATAACTATTGTACAAAGTAGAACTCCTACCTGCAGATGGACCAGAAGAAGAAGCCATAATCGATCTCGCCAGCAAACAAGTAGTAAACCTTCTACTCTTTAGGACTGTATTTAAAAGCACTTACTAAAATGTTTTTAGATTCCAAAAGCACTTGCACCAAGATCTTTTTTTTGGCCAAAATAGGTTGTATAGAATATTCAAAAAAAAAAAAAAAAAATTCACATTTGCAAGTAGTGAATTGGCCCTGTGGTTCAAACCATTTCCCTTTCCTTATTGTAGCTTAAAATAGGAATAACGCTTGTATTCAACAAACAAAAAACCCTTGTTGTGCATGTCAAGTAGATGTTAAACCTAACAAGTTCATGTGAATCAAAGCACCAAAGAAACTAACCTTGTGATGCCATTCTTCTTAGCACAACAACCGAAAACTCGACAGAAGGCACACGACACCAACAAGCACTCAAGCAAGGTCTTATGCACACTTACCACTATATAACTCCAACCTATGGGGAATTCTTTTGAGTTGTGTTTTAGTGGTATGTGCAGGGACTCGGCTTAGTATTTATACAATTTCATCTGTACAAAAATTTATTTGAATTTCAAATGTATAGAACAAATTAAAAGTGTAATACCAAGTACCATATTCATGATGAACCGTTCATTTATTTGATACGTTTAGAGGATTAAATAATTTTCGATTTGAATGATTTTTCGCAAGATTAATCTTCACATTATCATTAAGAAATTGAATAGTTATGTATTATCTTTATTATATTACTTCAAATTTTTACGATTAGATCCCTGATTCTAAAATGAAGGTGAATCAAAGACTATCCAAAAGGCAGTTGAACAAAGGTAGAGTCAAAAGTTTAGAGGTGAATTACACTGTTATTTTTTTAGGGAAAAATTAGTATCTGGTCCCTAGTTTCTAATGTTTATTGATTAAGACCTTATTAGTTTTAGATTTTGATCAAAGTCATTAGCATTAATATATTAATGAATCAGTTTTAATTACATTTTACCCCCTCAAGTTTGGGATCGATTTCAATTTCTTACAACATCTTTAAAACATTTCAATTTCATACATTTATTTATCATTTTATTTCAATTTCATATATCCGTTAGAAAATATGTTAAGTAAACTGTTAAGTGATGATGTGGCAAATATAGAATCCACATTTGTGCTGACATGGCTGACGCTGTCAAATTTATGTCACGTGGCAAATTTTTTTTATTTTATGCATTTAAAATTGGCTTTTTTTTTATTAACACCCCACATAAAGTTGAATACACCCCACATTGAAATCTAATATTAAATGACTTATATACCTATTATGCAATGACAATTTCGACCTTATAAGATTTTAAAAAAAATAAGAAATTTCTAAATACACTCCAAATCACTTTTAAAGTATATTTATCTTCAATTCTCAAAACCCCTTTCACCCTCCATTGTAAAATAAAATTCTAACCAATGAAACTAATACGTTGATTGAGATTTTTTTTTTTTTTTTTTTTTTTTTACGAATGAAACACGAAATCGATATTTTAAAAACTTCTCACGAGCTAAGACTCCATATTTTTCATATTTTTAGTGATTTCAATGACATCTCCCTATATAAAGTGAGAGATTAGTCTTTCCACAGAGAGAATTTAGGGTAGGATCAAATTCGTTTGATGAACGATGAAACTTTAAGTAGTCCGAATTTGTGAATTACAAATACTGCAAATACTTGCATGCAATTCCCAGGAAACCATAATATTTTGTTGTGTGTTCAAGCTCTTAGAAGGAATTTAAGGTTTTATGTCATATCATTCCAAGTGCCTGCAGTCATGGGTTGTATCTGCACCATGGTCATGCAGAACCTTCCCAACAATTTCAAGAGAAAATAATCAGCATAAGACATTTGTGATTATTTTTCTCCTTCATTTCCCTTTTTAATGGGGTATTGGAAACGAAATTGTAGAAGTCCGAGTTATCTGAATATATGAACAGGGAAGTCTTCTGTAGTGAGTCTTTATATGCAGTGAGTATTTTGTAGTCAAAACTCTTGACAGTAGAACACTTTGAGATGCAGACACCAGTTTGCTCCTTAATTTACTCCCAAGTCAATTTAGTTTACAATAATTAAAAATGAGTATTATAAGATGTGAAGGATGTGGGGTGTCTGTAGAAAATATAAGGCGTATGTTGAGAATGTGGGGTATGAGGGTGTTATGGGAAATGATGTGGGGTGCATTAAGATAATTGTTAATTAAAAAAGCAAATATAGGGTGTATTAAGTTTGTGGGGTGTATTGAACAATATATGGGGTGCTAATATAATAAACCTTAAAATATTATATTAATTTACTCTACTAAAAAAAAAAAAAAAACCAACCCAACCAACCCAGAAACCCATCGGTGCAGACACTGTTCATCATCTTCTTCTTTCCTTCCCACTCGAGTAACCAACTCTATCTCCATCGCTACCACCCATTCAAACTATGAACAACCCAAAAAAGGGTCTTTGTCTGATAAAAATTATAATTTGATACCAAACTAAAGAACAAAACCCTAATTTTAGGAAGTGGAATCAAATAAAATTATAATTTGGGGATTATAGGGACTTAGACCATCTCCAAACCTGGGCTAAAAGCCAAATTACCCCCCAAATTACCCCCCCAAACACTCTTCAACCCATGTTAAAATTTTAGGCTAAATGCCAAATGTTATTTCTGGGCCAAATACCCCCCAGCTTTCCCCCCGGGCTAAATGCCAAATGTTTATCGGAATTTAATTTTTTTTAGATTAAAATGTTCATAAAATTAATTTACAATAATCTACATATTTAAAAAAAAAAAAATTGATTTAAGAAAAAAATTAGCCTAAGTTCATTATTTAATAATTCTGGGCTGAAATTTTAGGCTAGAAGGGTTGGAGTAGAAAATATGTTTCTAGGCTAAAAGCCAAATTTTCCGGGCTAAAAATTTTGACTTTTAGCCCAAGGGTTGGAGATGGTCTTAGGGTTTGGTGCTAGTGGGAATCCAATTTGCAGGAAGTGGGAGGTTCTTCCATGACGCAAAGGCTGCCCAGAAAACGCAAACCACAACACCATCAAGAATGGAGACCAGTGAAGCAGAACCATCGCCCAAAAGACGATGGCAGGGAGGATACCGTCGTAGGGGTCTCGAAGTTGGGGATGCGGCTTCGGTGGCGGCTATGCCTTCGGTTACGGCAACAGAGGCACCGGTGGGTGATGGGTGATGGGGTGGGCTCGGGTGGGAAAGAAAGGGATTTTTGTTTTTTGTTTTTTACTTTTTTTTTAATTAATTATTTTAATATTTTTAAATTTTTATTAAGTGTTTAGCCACATGCCATAAATGTATCAGTCACGTCACCGGTGGGTGATGGGGGATGGGGTTAGGCTCGGGTGGGAAAGAAGGGGATTTTTGTTTTTTGTTTTTTACTTTTCTTAATTAATTATTTTAATAATTTTAAATTTTTATTAAGCGTTTAGCCACGTGGCACAATTGTATCAGTCACGTCAACTCTTAACGAACCAATTGATGGAAAATGTAACAGATGTATTATATTGAAATAAAATAGTACGTTAGATATGAAAGTGAGACTTTTTTGAAGATGTTGTATGAGGTTGCAATAGATCTCAAACCTAATGTGGTAAAGTGTAATTTACCCTAAAAATTAGTAATTGATTTATAGTTTTAATACTGACACCCTTATTAAACTCCTAATTAATTTTCAATTCAAACATTTCCAAAATGTTAAAAATAAAATTAGAATAAGTTTGTACACATTAATTTTTTTTTTCAATTTTTTTATCTTATATGTACCCATTCTTAAATATACAAATTTGTTATATGAAAAGTGTACTTTTTTTTAATATAAAATGCACCCATGTTTTATATACAATTCATTCAATCTTTTCTCTAATCTAGTTTTTAAACTTATATGGATACGTTCTATTTAGTTGATTTGAGAATTTATTCATGTCAAGTTTAATAAAAAAATTTAATAATGTTATTAAGCTTAATAATTTTTATTTTTTGTGTTTTTGAAAAATGTACTCATGTTTTGGTACAATAATTTTTTGGTTAGTTTTGATGAACGTGCCACACTACATTGTAGAGTATAATTCATCTTTAATATTTTTAATCCTATAAATTATGGGTTTTATTTAAAATCTCATTAAAATAAATAACTACAAATTTCATTTTTAATTTAAAAATATAATAACTTACATATAAATACATTATTATATTAATGTCATGACTTCTATTAAAAACTAAAAACTACAAAAATTTCAAAGAATATTGGAATATTGGTAGTTAGGGATCGCATCCAAAATGACACATCCCGACCCGGAATGTCCATTAGGACTCCGAATTGAGCTGTGTTGGCCGACATCTGGAAGGTGACGAAGCCATAAAGTGTGATTATGTGGAAAAATTGTGAATAAATTTAAACCTAAGAGTGCCTAAATACCATAGTGCACTGGTGAGCGGGTATGAACCCACTTCACACGTGACGTTAGAGCATAAGCAAGTACATAAGAGTGAATTAAGAATCGTACCCTCGAAATAATCTCCAATACTCAGAATTGCCACGAATCTTCGACGATAAGAAAGCTCAGCTAATAAAACCTGGAGGGTGAAGACAATATAAGGGTGAGTGGCTCTGTAATAAAATTTTAATAGAAACCATATAAAACATCCTAACTTCTCGCCACGACACTTGTATAATTTCCAGAAAAATCATTAATATATCACAACACAGCATCTCGTCAACAACATCAAATAATTATGTGATTAATAACTCATACTAGTATGCAAGTCGGAGTCACCTATGCTGACCTGTATGACTTACCCATATCTTATCACATATACTAGTTCATCACATATTTCATCACATATGCTAGCTAATCTCATATTCATCACATATGCTAGCTCATCACATATTCATCACATATTCATCACGTATGCTAACTCATCACATATTCATTACATATGCTAGCTATCACATATTCATCACGTATGCTAACTCATCACATATTCATCACGTATGCTAGTTCATCACATATTCATCACGTATGCTAGCTCGTATGCTAGCTCATCACATATTCATCACGTATGCTAGCTCATCACATATTCATCACATATTCATCACGTATGCTAGCTCATCACATATTCATCACATATGCTAGCTCATCACATATTCATCACATATTCATCACGTATGCTAGCTCATCACATATTCATTACATATGCTACCTCATCACATATTCATCACATATTCATTACATATGCTAGCTCATCACATATTCATCACATATGCTAGCTTACAAGTCGGAATCACCTTTAGTGACCTATACGACTTATCCATATCTCCTCACATATCTCATTAATCATTGTTAGCATATAAGTCGGAGTCACCTATAGTGACCTGTATGACATATTCGTATCTCATCGCATATGCAAATGATATGTCAGTCAGATCCACCTCTTGTGGCCTGTACGGCTAAGTCTATAGCTCATAGCTCATTCTAGCCGGAGTCACCTCTAGTGACCTATATGGCACTACGCCTGCACACGAGTCGGAACCACTGTAGTGGTCTGTACGACATGACTGTGTGTAAATGAATACGCTCAAGTGCTACGATCACGTGAAGAGTCACCTACTAGTCGGAACCACCTATAGTGGTCTGTACAACAGGTCTGTGCACCTACCTTGAATTCAAGGTGAGCGTATGGTGCGGGAAGTGAACATTACGTGAAGGACTGTGCCCTAGCCACGAACGGAAGCACTAACATCGGGGTGCAGGTTTATGAGCTTTAAATGCATTTAATACCATATGTACGACTCATAAGCAACCTGTACGACAATGACGAAGTTGCCTACTATTACAACCTGTACGACCGTGTTGGAGTTACTTAAAACATAAATGTAGTCATACCATAATCCCATCAGTTCAACTAGTACCGTATACTTACTTGACTTACCTAAACTTACCTGAACTTACATGTGTGTTATGCGTTCACCTTTGCACTTCAGAGCGTTCACAATAATTATGTGCAAAGAATATACGTATGGATATGCCATGATGAAATCTAAACTTAAAACATTTCATAATATTTCCAATTATAAAATACGGAGTACTAACTATTAATCACCAAAACATAAAGTTAAAACACACATTTTTCACCAATATCCCTCACATTGCTTAATTCCTTAAACAAGGCTATTGTCTCGATTATTTAATCTCATTTCCTATATGGCTGCATCTAACGTCTCGTTAGACTGCCTACGTACCCTAAACAGGGATCAATCCATTCGTAGTTCACGACAGTGTTTCAAAGCATTCACAATAATCATAAGCAATAATCAATTTATAAACATTTATGGAATTGTCCATCATATATATATATATATAAAATATACGATAGAAAGGAAAAGACCCACTCACCTGAGGTCCGCGCTACGACTCCCTAGCACGCATATCGAGATATCACGAACCATCGTTGACTGTGACCAATTATTAACTCACATCTCAGAGTTCTGATCGATAAAATACATAATTTACATAAAACGCATCCCTACGCAATTCAATTCGGAAGATCAACATCACGGATTTCCGATCTGTTGCTTCCAAAGATCCACATTATGCTTCTAGAATAACATACTAAAATTTCATTACGATCCAACGGTCGGATTTCAGTCAATTGTCCAAAACTAAGTGACGGTTAACATTTATTTTATAAACTTACAATCCAATTCGGGAAGATCCGTAAGTCGGATTCCAGATCCGTAAGTTCCTATGATCTTCAAATATTATGCACTATAATGTATTAAATTTTGGTAACGATCTAACGGTCGGATCGTCGATTCATATTTTGACCTATTCACGTGTCGAAATGAAACTAAGCCCAAATAATGAAATTACGTCATACGGATATCAATTATGAACCTAGGGAATCTAATAGCACTTAATTAAAACATCATTGGCCCATAGGCCACGTGCTGCCGCATGCGCCACTGCGGGTGGTGGTCGGCCGACCTGACTCGCCGGAAAATTCAACTATTTTTTTAAATTCTCAAAAATTACAGAATTGAATATCTCAAAGAGTAGAGTAAACTTTATACCTGTGGCCAAGTCCCATTTGGCCTAGAAAGGCTCCAATTTTGCTAAAACCGTACGAAACCCTAGAATTGGGTGTGATTCGATTCGACCTCCAAACTTGCTTCGACGCTTTTATCATTGCTTGGGCTTTACTCTTGGGATCTAGGGGAGTGTTTTGGTAGTGGTAATTGAAGGAAAACGTTTCACAAATGGGTGGATTTCGAGTAACCTTTCCCGCGGCACCTATGGTGGTTTTTTCCACCAAACTTCAACCAATTTCCTTCTAATTTTGGGTGGAAATGGAAGAGGGAAGGTTTTGGAGTAGGTTGCAGGCAGTGGGAAGGTTTGAATCGCCGAAAAAATGGCCAAATTTGGCCGGGTGCTTGTCGGGTCGAGCGAGTCAAGGGGGAACCCGGTTTCTCCTTTCATTTTCTTCTTCCTCCTTTCCCTCCTTTCTCCCTTCTCTAGTTGGTCACTTCCTCCTCTCTCCTCTCCCCATTCGTCTACCCTCTCTCTCTCCATTTTCTGATTGGGCAGTAGCCTTTTCTTTTCTTCCTTCCCCCGTTCCCCACACTTCTTCCCCTCTTTTTCCTCTTTTCAAATAACTAAATATAAAAAAATAATTACAAACATTATGAAAATATATAAATAGCGACCCAAAAATACTTCTCGAGTACTTCAGGAAAACGCTAAAGGATTAATTCATTAAATTCCACTAATCATAATAAGATCATCACAGACTATCTTTTATTTTATTAAACTCATTGGCTTGGCAAGCAATCAGTTAGCATGTTCAGGTAATAACCACACAAGCTACAATACTACACTTGATACAGATCAAACAATGCAGAATCATGTACGCAAACCGTGTAAGAAAAGCCACACGAAAACATGTACGCAGATTAATGCAGGAATTTCAGAAATATAAAAGCGTACAAGCTTCCATAACCTAAGGAGTGGTTTCAAGGAACGGATAATCAGTGTAGCCAATAAGCGGTTGAGACGCGTAGAATGTCTCTCTGTTGTACTTGTTTAGACGAGCATTAAGCTCAAATCTCTTTGGCAAATCTGGATTCGCCAAGAAAATACGGCCATAAGCAATAAGATCTGCACGGCCCTCGGCCACACCATTGTTCCCTTCTTCCTTGTCATAACCACCAGCAGCAATGAAGGTACCATTAAAAGCCTTTCTCATGGGTACAAGACTCTGGGGGCAATCACTCTTTTCTCCAATTGTCTTCATCCTCGGCTCAACCATATGGCAGTACACGATCCCATACTTGTTCAATGAATTGACCAGATAAAGGCCCAACGCTTCAGGATCTGAATCCCCTGATCCCATATAGTTGGCAAATGGAGATAATCTAATTCCAACTTTATCCGCTCCTATCTCGTTAGCAACAGCTTCAACAACTTCCAGAGCAAATCGACAACGATTCTCCATAGATCCGCCATATTGGTCTGTTCGATCGTTCACTTGATCTTTCGTAAACTGATCAATAAGGTATCCATGGGCCCCATGAATTTCCACTCCATCAAAGCCTGTATATCAGACAAACAATTTTAGTGCACCAAATATTGTTTGTAATCTAGCATTTTAAATGAGGCATGCCGTTATAACGTAAGGTTAGTTAACATGTAATCTAACGTGAACTATTGTCACACACTTAATCAAACTGCAAATTATATTCATGCCTTTAACTACATTTGAAAGATTACAGATGGTGCTTATGTTGAAAGCAATTTTTTTTGTCAATGGATAGATTTGTTAGATTAAAGAGACGATGGGGTTCGAACCCACGCCGTGGTGCAAGGGCAACACTTTTCTCTACCATTGTGGTAGAGGGCCACTTGCCGTTGAAAACAATTTTGAGTTCTCGCAAATTTTATTTCATACTTAAGTAAAGACAAATTACCAGCTTCCATAGCATTCCTTGCAGCAAGTCTAAAATCATTGACAATTTGTGGAATTTCATCTGTCCTTAATCGTTTTGGAGGCGTGTATTCAGAAACATCAATGCCATTTAATGGTACCTGCTTCTCAGTAGAAGAGATTGGAGCTTGCCCATTTGGCTGAAATCCTGTAAGATAAGAAAATGTAGATAGAATCACAATCTGAAAGATTTCTATTACAGGAATATCAAGGCAGCTCTCTGATGCTTCAATGGGCTAACTTTTCGCTTATGATCCGGACGCTTTCAATGACACAAACTGAAGTCATAAAAGTGTGTTAGAAACGCACCGGTATTTGAAACCCTCCCTACATGCAAAATCTGACAGAAGAAGATGCCGCCTTTAGCATGAACAGCATCAACAATGGGTTTCCATGCTTCAACTTGCTCCATTGTCCATATACCGGGAGTATCTGTGTACCTTCGCATATTAAAGAAACAAAAATGTTGTCAAACTTTGAAATGAAGAAAGTACACATTTAAATGTATGTTTTCCATTTAAAATTTGACATAAAAGAAACTTGAAAGAAGCTAATCTTGGTGAAGTTACCCTTGAGCTGTGTCAGAAACTCCAGTGGCTTCAGTTATGAGAAGACCCCCGTTAGATGTTCTCTGGGAGTAATATAAGATCGCATGCGGCCGAGGAACATGTCCGTATGATCTTTGTCTACCCATTGGTGCTAAGACAACTCTGCAGAAGGCAAGGAAGTATTATGACAAGTTTGATAGGTGTTAATATAACTAGCCCCTTGAAGTATTATCAGATCTTGAACAGAACAAAATTTAAGTAATACGACGAAAACGCCAGAAAGGAGATGTACTTTTCCTAGCCAAGTGCCTCTAATGATGAATTAGGTAATTTCAGGTCAAGATCAAGTACTAACTCAGGTGTGATGAGTGCTTCAGAGTTCTAGGCATCATCTATGCATATATTTGCTTTCAAGATCTGGGGATTACAACGAATTTCAGTAACACCTGTCCAAGTTTATTTTCTTTAAGAATTGACTAATTTAGTTGCTAAATATGTTTCCAAATGAACAAAACCCAACTGCCCAAATCTCAGCTTCTCCAGCAGAATACAAATTAAAAAACGAAAAAAAAAACATAAAAATCAATGCAGAATGTTGAAGAATATGTTGTAGAAATGGTTGAGCGACTGAGTTTAAGGTACCTATGAGAAAGATTGAAGTTTCCAAGGTTGTATGGGGTAAGGAGAGGGCTTATGGGACGCCCTACTTGAGTTTGATTAGCCATTTCAATTCAACTGGGTTCAGAGCTAGATGCTACTTTTGTGTTTGGTTTTTTATTTGATTTGATTTAATCTGCATGGATATTTATACGGAATGAGGATCCTCTTTGGATTATTTTTATGGGATTTCAGAGATCCTCCAATCACGTCTGTTTATCGTATATTGTGCAGTCAGAAATTATTGTAAATTTTATTATTTAAAATTAAATATAGATAGTAGCGAAAGAAAACTGATCGTACGATATACAATGAACTAACGTGATTAAAAGATATCCGGTTCCTCATAAATAGTATCCGGAGCCTCATTCATTTATACGTTCGGGGAGAGGAGGAAGAGAAACTCAAAAGCAACACTAGCACCAGCACAGTCCCCTTCTCCTCCTCCTTCCTCCTGGGAGGCAGAGGCAGTGGTGGGCCGGGGGCTCCTTTTTCAAGGGACACCACCAATAATGTCTGCCAATTTGGACACCACCAACGGAATTGGATCCTCGCCGGATCTAATTGTTGGGGATCTTAGGGATCAACCCACGTGGGGCGTTGATAAAAAATCTTACGGTCACAATTAAATGTTTTAAAAGTAAAATAGTCTCGTTTTACCTGAAAAATATAAAAAAGAAAAAAATTATGACCGCATGATTTTTTATCAACGGCCCATATGAGTTGATCCTTAGGATCCCCATGAATTAGATCCGGCGAGGATCCAATTCCACCACCAACGACCATTTGACCAGGAAGAAGTACTAAAGTAAAATTGGCAGTTCTTTAATAAAATACTTAAGTTTGTAATATTTTAAACTAGTGCATTTTTAATTGTAATTATTTTTGTTTAAGTTCGTTTATTATGCTCTAAATCACAAAAATAATAAGCATTTCAGGAACATCCACATGCATATGAATTCATATAGTCTAGGTTTGTGTTCAGTGGGCTATTTAATTTTGACTTAAATTTTGAGTTGTATTGTTCATTAAAAGAAGATTATTGGGTTTATTTGTATAATTAATGTTAGGAATACTAAATTTTTAAACAAAATTTGCAAACCAAATGATGTGTTATCAATAAAAAAAAGTATGTTAATCAACACTTAATTAATAATTCAATCATCAACAACCACACCATTTGGTTTACAAAATTTAATTTAAAAATTTGTTTCCCTAGCATTACCCTTTATATTTTGGGAGTTTTAACGAAACACTCTCGGTACTATTCACTTTTAACGAAAATGATATTTTTACTCTAAAAAGTCACTCATTGTACTATTTACTTACAACACATTTTTGTCATTTGATTAAAACTTAAAGTTTTCAAGCCATTTTCATTAGTTTTCTTTTATATTTTAGCTAGCATCGTATTCGTGGTGCCGCATAACCTACCTAGCTTTTGTTTTCTACAAATTCAATATGGTGATAATGTCCTTGTGGATTTTCATCTTTATCCCTCACTTAGTTATCTAATTATATCTTAAATGATAAGTGATTAGGCCTTATCATTTTGTGGCTCACGTGTTTTCAAAGGGAGAAGAGAGTCTAGAATTTTATAATGAGGGGATCATAATTTTGGCCAAATTTTTTTATTGGATTATTTTGTTGAGTTCTTAATTGGTACCTACCAGATTATGGTGCGTTCTGTCGATTTTTGTTAAGGCCTTGTCGAGTAAGACATTTTATCAAACGTAACATGCGAACCGTAGGGTCGCACACAAGAAATAGGGGATGAAAGACAAAAGAAAGAAAGAAGTAAATTTACAAATAACTACACATAAAGTTGCATGAAAGAAATAGCACATTGTAATTTAGTGTTTTTACTCATTCTTTTAGTTTATGTATGTATGAGTCATATACAAATACAGATTAAGACTATAAAGCTATTGAGGTCATGAGCCGCCAATAACTCATGTTGAATCGGCGACTAAATAGTGGGAACCTAATCCCTTATTCGAGCAAATTTACAACCTACTGTATAAAATATATTTATTCGTTGGCAAATTCAACTATGAACTAATTAATTCCAAAAGTCCTAGCTGGTGGGCGTCAAAAACTACCTGCTATTTGTTTTGTTTTCTTCCCCCCACCCCACCCTAACCGGACATCTGTATCCAATTATACGATAGCCCAGTGCACGTAATTGACTGCTTAGCTTAGATGTAGTGTTTCCTTTCCTCCGACCCTCACCGTCACGAGAAGGACTCGAGTGTGGCCACTGTTGGTGGTAGGTTCGGGTGTTGTGTGAGAGGGGGTGAGACGCAAATAGGGCTGAGTAGACATAGAAAAATTAGATTCGAAAAAAAGGGTTTTTAAACATTAATCCTTGTAAAAGATTAAAAAAAATTTTAAAAAATCTAGTGTTAGATTACATATTCAATTTAATCCTTCGAAGTGTACTTTTATTAAAATTTATATTCAATTTTTGTTATTTAATGTGTATTTTTATTTAATCTCTCCACATTAAATTTTAATTATATTAATATGCACATATTTAGTTCTTTAATTATAAATGAACATATATGAGAAAATATTAAAGGAAATTTGTGATACAAAAATATATAAATACATAAGTGTACAAAAATGATTGTGTCGAAATATATAAAATTGACTTTTTTGTACTGAAATAATTGTATCTACATGATTGTACCGAAATATATTATAATGAACTTAAATGTATGTACTAAAATGTATTATATTGAATTAATGTACATAAATGTCAATACCGAAATGTATGTACCAAAATGTTCGTACCGAAATGTATATGCCTAAATATAGTATATTGAATTAATGTACCTTAAAGTCAATACTCAAATTAGAGGTATTAGGTTCGAATCTTGTGGATGGCGAATTTGATATCAAATTAAGTTGTCCATTGTGTGGCTTAACCGAACCCCTCTCGCCTTGGTGTAAAATATATTGTTGTACTAAAAAAAAAAAAAAAAAACTCATATGTGTGTACCAAAATGTATGTACCAAAATGCATGTATATGTTTCTATCTATGAGTGAATGTACCTATATGTTTGTATCGATGGATATACCGAAATATTCAAATGTATTAATGTACCTAAATGAAGAACATACAAAATTGTTATCGGATTATATATTAAAAAAAAAATAGTTGTCTAAATGTAGACATTAAAATATATTATAATAAATGAAATGAAAATTAAATTTAAATGTAATTAATACATTAAAATAGGAATAAAAAGATAAATAAAACATCAAAATATAACTAATAAATGAGATGATTAAATGTACTAGGGATTAAAATTGGATTTTAATCTTACACAAGGTTATATTCTAAAACTCATCTTTTTTAAGGATTAAAATGAAGTTTTCTAAAAAAAAACATAGAAAAATCAGAAGGTGTTGTATAATTAGTGGGTGAATGCCCACTCAAAAGAATAAAGACTTAGGAATAGTGTTTGATACTTTCAAAAGTATCATCATTGTATTTGGATGGTTGTAGTTACGGGAGTTGCTCTATAAATAGAGCATTCTGTGTGTTATCTAAATGTACACTGCGAAAGTAAGCAAAAGAAATAATATCAGTATCTCCCACCTCCTCTGGAATACTTTTGTGTTATAGTTATAGCGTGATGTTTTGCACCTCTTTGCTTTTGCCCTTAGCAAAGGTTATCTAACTTTTGCCTATTTATAACACATTATCAGCACGACTCTCTAATCTTAACTAGTTCCCATCTCCCTTCATCGAAAAAAAAAAGAAAGCTTCCTCCAAGGGTTTTCATGTTCTTCTTCCTCCTCTACCTCATCTGCATGATATACCCTCACGAAGAACTGCTACCACCATGCCTGCTTCTCGTTCTCAATTTAACAATAACTTATATCTTTGATTTCTTGTTTGGTGTAGTTCCTGATTACTAACCCAGTATTTATTTATGTTAATTTTATTGTAATCAAAGATGGTGCAGTATAATCACCCATCTTGAACTGCAAATTCAATTTCACTGCAATCAAAGATGGTGCGATACAATCGCCCATCTTGAACTGCAGATTTAAATTTTATCGTAATTTTAGGTGGTGTAGTATAATCGCCTACCCTACCTTGCATATTTAAACTACTCTGCATATTAAAATTTTCCTTATGTTGAAGTGGTGTGGTATAATCGCACATCTTATGCTTACTTCAATGAGAATGGCGAGGTACAATTGCCCTTCTCATTAATCATGTAAATCTTTAGCCTGAAGTTTTGAGTGCTTATCATTTTAGCCTGAAGATCAAAAATGAAAAATCTGTAAGAACCAAAAGTTCTAACACTATATTCCTCCAGGAATACATATTATTGCAAGTTCTTACACATCTCATCTTTCTTTCAGAAAAGAAAATGACGAACTTGGCAAAACTTGATTTTTTGCCCTAAACATTACTGGGAAGAACCACCTTACCTAGGTAGTGGATACCAAGATCCATTTGGAGGCAGAGAATCTAAAAGAAACAAAAAAAGAGGAAAATAGTGCATCCTCTCAAGATCGGGTGAAAGCCATGATCTTTATCCGTCGCCACCTTGATGAAGGACTAAAGAGCGAGTACCTACCAGTTGAATATCCATTAGCTCTATGGAAGGCATTGAGAAACAGATACAATCACTAGAAAACGGTGATTCTTCCAAGAGCTTGTTCTGAGTGGACTCACCTAAGGATCTAGGATTTCAAGTCAGTGGCTACGTACAATTCTGCAATGTTTAGAATTAGCTCCCAGATGAAGCTCTGTGGGGAAACCATCACTGAGGAGGATATACTGGAAAACACGTTCAACACCTTTCATGCCTCCAACATGCTCCTGTAGTAGCAGTATAGAGAACGAGGCTTCACTGAATACAACCAGCTGATATCTGTGCACCTGGTAGTCAAACAAAATAATGAGCTCCTGATGAAAAATTATCAGTCCCGATCTACTGGATCTGCACCATTCCTAGAAGTGAATGATGTTTCCCTCGAAATGAATGCCACATCTTATAGTGGCAATAATCATAAACGAGGACATGGCCACAAGCGAGGCCGGTGGAATGGGGAAGGCAAGAATCATGGTATCCAGTTTCACAACCAGATTCAAAGGCAAAATTTAGGCTCAAGCTTTAAAAATGTAAATCGTCACTAAGGCAAAGCTCATGTGAACAATGCTTCTAGAAACTCTGAATGAGCTTGCCATAGGTGTGGTGGCAATGGACATTGGGCCCGTACATGTCGTACCCCAAAATATCTGGTGGATCTATATCAAGCCTCATTTAAGGAAAAGGGTGTCGAGACCAATTTCCTCGACCAGGCTAGACCAATGGATTTACCTGATCCAGTGCTCAACTTATTAGGGCAGTTGAACACAACCCACCTAGATGCTTTATACTTCATTGTGGAAAGAGGGAATGAAGTGTACCGGTCCGATTGAATCATTTATGTTTAATGTATTTTTATTCTGAACTTGTAGTTTAAAACTCGCATTTCAATTCAATAAAAGTGGCATTTCAATTTCCTTTTATTATGAATAAATTGTGTTTTACTGTGATCCCATTTACTCAGAAAGTATGGATAAAAACTATGGTTATTCTCAAAACATGAGAAATGGTGGAGATATTTGTCTTGCAGACAGCGCAACCACGCATACAATACTTTGTGATTGAAAATATTTCTCAAGCTTAATGCTTACAAAAGTAAGGGTAACAACAATATCAGACCAATCAGATGTAATTGAAGGCTCAGGGAAAGCCCAGATTATGTTACAAAATGGAACAATATTGTCCATACAAAATGCGTTGTATGCTACTCGATCTACTCGAAATTTGTTGAGTTTCAAAGGCATACGATTAAATGGATACCACATTGAAAAGAAAAGTGCAGAAAATGTGGAGTATCTATGCATTACCTTTAATGATACCCAGAAATGTATATTGGAGAAGTTGCGTGGTTTGTTGAGTAGATTATATTATACATACATAAGGACAATTGAATCACATACTGTCATGAACCATAAGTTAATTGATTCAAAAGTTTACATGCTTTAGCAAGACCGTTTAGGCCATCCAGAATCCACTATATGTGTAGGATCATTACCAACTCTAATGGACATCCATTATTGAGAAGACACATTGCTATCTCAAATGATAACCCTTGCAAAGCTTGTTCTCAAGGGAAGTTGGTAATTAGACCATCACAACTAAAGGTTGATGTTGAATCCCCATCATTTTTGCAAAGAATTCAAGGGGATATTTGTGGGCCTATTCAACCATCTCGTGGACCATTTTGATATTTTATGGTTTTGGTTTATGCATCTACTTGATGGTCACATGTTTGTCTCTTGTCTACTCAAAATGTAGCTTTTGCGAGAGTTCTTGCTTAGATAATTAAGTTGCGAGCACAGTTCCCAGATTACCCCATTAAGTCAATTCAACTTGACAACATTGGTGAATTTACATCCCAAACCTTTGATGATTACTGCATGACATTGGGCATTGATGTTGAACACCTTGTTCCTCATGTCCATGCTCAAAATGGTTTAGCAAAAGCATTGATCAAGCGGCTTCAATTAATAGCTCGCATTCTGCTCATGAAAACAAAGTTGCCAGTTTCTGCATGGGGACATACCAATACAGTTTGTCAATATATGAGTGGTCCAACAAATATACATTTTGGAATGGTTGAGTGGTGCAACAGATATACATTTTGGAATGGTTAAACGAATCTGGCGATATTTACAGGGAAAATTCAAGTGTAGATTGAATTTTACTACAGCTTTTCCTTTGTCTTTAACTGCATATAGTGACTCTGACTGGGCAGTAGATTTGAACACTCGACGATCTATCACTGGCTATGTAGTGTACTTTGGGGATAATCCTATTTCTTGGCAATCCAGAAAGCAAGCATCGGTGTCTAGGAGCTCTACTGAGATTGAATATCGAGCTTTGGCAAATACAATTGCTGATGTTGCATGGATTCGCCTCATACTTAAAGATCTTCATGAGTTCTTATCTATACCTCCTGCCATCTATTGTGATAATCAATTTGCAATTTCCTTGAGTTTAAATCCTGTTCAACGTTCTCAGATTAAGCACTTGGAAACAGATGTTCACTTTATTCGAGAATGAGTTCGGAAGGGTGATTTGGTTGTACAATACATTCCAACTTAAAATCAAGTGGTTGATGTTCTTACCAAAGGACTTTGTGGTCCTTACTTTCTTAAACATTGTTTCAATCTTAGACTCGGTTACCCTAACTAAGATTAAAAGGGGGAGGGTATTAGATAAGCATGTAATATTGGTAGATTAATTGCCATTTCAGCATTGCTAAATGTGTTGTGTCCAGTAGACCTGACATTTTGGACCCGACCTAATTCGGCCCGTTAATATTAGTATTTGGGTGGATGCTTAATGGGTCGGATCGCTAACGAGTGAACCCATTAACAACCCGTTAAATAACAGGTCACTTTGGGTCAACCTGTTAGCACCCATTATAAATTATAACCACACCTTATCTTTTTCCTATTTTCCTATCTTTTTTTTTCTCATCGATAAATAATCTACTACTTCATAGATTCATTCATTTGATTAGTTCATGAAAATATCACCGCAAGCATTTCCGCCGCCAAAACGCCAGCCCTTAACGGGGGCCTTCATATCGCCTAAGCTCTCCGACCAGACCCTCCTCCGTTCCCTCCACCATTTCCCCAAGAATTGTCCTCCCTCGAGCCGCTCCAATTCCTCATACGCCGCACCTCCCGCTCCGTGATCTGTAGGTTAATCTTTATCTCCATCCTTTTCGAAGGCATCATCTGCAGCTCCTTGTCTGCAGGAAGAGTTCCAGAACCAGACGGAGGAGAAATCTAAGTCGCAGCTCTTTGTCTGTTTACTATATATCCAAGTCAGTACCTTTTTCACTATCAGCACCCTTTTATACATCCTTTCAGTTAATATGTGTAATTGTATTGGAATGCCAAAAAAAAAAACACCATTGTTAACAAGTGTTAACGGGTGACCCATTAGATTAACAGGTTCGGGTTCGGATGACCCGTTAGCTTAATGGGTCGGATTGAACCCGACTCAAACTCGATAAACCCGACCTGTCATTTGTATAAATAACATTTTCCCTCTATTTCTAAACTAAGTCGGTATTGTAATATCTGTTTTCCAAGAGAGAGAAATACAATTGAGAATAGTTTTCTTCTTCCTTAAGCTTTTTTGTGGTTCTTATTTCTGGAATTCTTGAGCTTTTCCATGGATGTTAAGAGAGGGGTGGTTAGTTGTACTAAATTAAAGTAGAGTTTATATTTCGTAATTTTTTATTTATTTTGTTTTATTAGATTTGTGATTCCCCAAAATCATCCAATTATGCACAAGTTCTCTTTCATGCTAAATTGATAAGCTTTTAACTTTCACAGCATGCCTTACTTAAGCAAGCCATAATTTGCCTTAATCACGGCATCCTTGAGCCACCGATCTAATTGAGATATTTACTAAGATACGTTAATTGTTTCAAGGTATCCTAGGACATGGTGTTCGAACAAACTAGAAGAAGCAAGAGTTTCATTGAGGCGCAAAATCCAACTCGATCAAAAGATCCCCAATGAAACCAATTCAAATTCACCCAAATCTTTTTCAATTTATTAGACAAATTGCAAAATTTCTCAATCCTTAAAAAAATACATTAAGAAATCACTCCAAGTTCACCAATATCGCTTATTCCTAAAAAGAATCACAAAATTCCGACAAGATTTGCACAAAAAGAAAATTGGGATAATTTGGAGGGAGGATGGCGCAATTTTACTCAACCTGAGAAGACCTAGGAAATTTGGAAAAATAACCGAATTTTAGACCCCATATAGAATTATAGCCATCATTTTAATTTTATGATAACTATAACTAAAACTTGATGTAAAAGTATTAATATACTCTTATTTTATTAGGTTTTCACAACAACCAAAACACACATGACACACTTGATTGATAGGATGATCTGGTCTAGGCTCCCATATCGATTGCCAGTCTTGCCCTGCCATCCCAATCACAACATGAATAGGTCCCATGCTCCCACAAGTATAGTTTTCCAACTATAAAAACCTTTCATATTTGTGTACGTTACATTGTTCTTCACAAGCAGAGGCTACATTGTTCTTCACAAACAGAGGCTCTAAATGTCCAAACGCTCCAGCATTTTCGCCTTCGTTGGAGCATCACCTCTCTTGTTTCTTCTTGTGTACATCGGCCTATGTCTTTGCACGACCACAAATGGCGTCTTCCTCCTATCCACCGCCTCCAAATCCCACTTTATTAATTCCAATTGCTTGCTTCATTCAACAAAATTGGCTTCCGTTGGAATGTACACAACATTTATCGCCTCAACGTCAAACGGACGGTAAAGATTTTGTGTAACTGGGGCACTTGTTCCAGTCAGTTTAGATGAATTTCCAGGCATCTTGAACTTAAGACTGTAGGGCACCCACTCCGGTTTCCATGGCTACATTGGCCAATCATACTTGTTATTGAGTTTTTATCAATAATATCCAAAATTTAACACCTAATTTCATAAATATCACATTTTATAACTTCTTTAAAAAATAACAGAAACCCCACTTAAATAGACTTAAATACCCTCCCTTGCTATTCAAACAACCAAAGGCTTAAATGCCCTTATTTGGAAAGCAAGAGATAGCTTGGTATGGGAAGGTTTTAGTGCATATTAGGGGTGGGTTCGGTTCATTTTGGTTCGGTTTTTGGCCGAAACCGAAAACCAAACCGAAGTTACTGTTCGGTTCGGTTCGGTTCGGTTTTTCTTCGGTTTTTTTCGGTTCGGTTTTTTTTGGTTTCGGTTTTTTCCAGTTCGGTTTGGTTTTTTCCATTTTTTTTTAAATCTGGATATTGGTAAATTAGCCCAAAAGGGGACTGCCAAATTAGCCCAAAAGACCCAACAAACAGTAAAGGCCCAGGCCATAAAATACAAATAAGAAAATAAAAAATAAAACTGGGCTTCCACTGAAGCACCCGCCGCCGAGCATCCCTACTAGCACAAACCCTCGCCACCAACCAACCGACGCCTCGTCGATTGCAACATCCAGCCATGAGCACCTGTTCGAACACAGCCAAACAAACGAGAACCAAAGGTTTTAATAAAGAGTAAAGACCCAAAAACCAAAGATCTTTACCACATAGACAAATCCAATAACAACATCAGCCAATTTTCGTTCAAAAATTCATCAATTAACCTCGAAAATAAACAATTGGGACTCGTTGGTTTATTCGGATACAAAAGTATGAAATGAACTAATACTAATCTTCCATAAGAACAAGCAAAGTAAAAGTGAATGCATAAGCAAATTTCAGAAAAAACAAAGCAAAAACAGAACCAAACCTGCACTGCCTGCAAGACTCACTTCATCGTGTCATCCAGCGTGCGCCGCGTGCTGATGAGCACGCCTCTCTCCTCCGACATCCGTTCCTGGTGCATAAGGAAGACGAGGTCCAGGTGGTTTGCGGGCCCTTCAAGAGCTGTGAGGGCAAGGTCGTCTAGGTTCACTGCCGCAAATGGGTCATCCACATCGAGTGAATCACCCACGAGAAGGTTAATGGCTCCACTGTGGGAGAGAGAAAGGTTGAGAATTTGACGATGGGAGAGAGAAAGGCTGAGAATTCGCCGATGGGAGAGAGAGAGAGACTGAGAAGACAGAACTAGGAGTAGATGAAATGGGAGAGTAAATGGGGCGGCTAGGGTTTTGTATTTGGAAATCTTATAATGAATTAAAGATCCAAAATCAGTATAAATATTATACTAGTACGATTGTAGCAACAGAAAGCCTGTTGTCAAGTTGGCTGAAACAAACACTCTTAACTAAGAGGTAAGGAGTTCGAAACACCTTGGCTCTAGGTTTTGAGTATTTATATATGATTTATATAATTAATATATATTAAATAATTATATAAATTGGTTCGGTTCGGTCCGGTCCAGTTTCTGGACCATCAAAACCGAAACCGAACCAACCTATTTCGGTTCGGTTCGGTTCACTTAGTTCGGTTTGGTTTTTTTTTCGGTTCGGTTTTTTTCGGTTTCGGTTCGATGTTCGGCTCGGTTTTTTTCGGTTTTCGGTTTTTTTAACCCACCCCTAGTGCATATCCTATTGCTTTAATTCACAACACTTTCAGTTGGATGTATGGTTTCCAGGGAGGCCAATGAAGAACTAGCGGAGTTAGTAAAACTAAACAATCATGGTGGATGCCTCCTAATGAACACCTAATATTCTTCATTGAAATATGCAGCATTCATGGTCAAGAGTGTTTATCAATTATAGCCTAATATTAGCCCCTATATCAAATATAGCCTAATATTAGCCCCTAATTTCAAAATGTCAGTTTTCTATAAAAACTTTCAAATATATTCAAAATCTCCCTTAAATAGACACAAATACCCTTAATTCATACAAATAACTAGTTGTTGAATAAAAGATTCTTGTGCAATAATCAAGTTGAGCTTTCCCTAATATTTTTCTCATTTTCTTATTAGTACAATTAATTGACAATTTGTAGACCAAAATAAGAAGAATAAAAACACAAAGAAAGAAAATTTTCTATATCGCAAACCCTAATTTTTCTAATATGCACTAAATGAATTTCATATAGCTTTCCTCTAATAGATCGGCAAATGGTATTAGGTTTGTCAATCTTCCCTTGACAAAAGAAACAAAATTTTTGTAATATGCACCAAAAGAATTTCTATTATGTAAACCTTAAAAATATGTTTTTGCACTTTCTAAGAACACAATAGATCTCTCGATTCACTACCACAGTCCATGATAACTTTCAAAACAGAATCTGGACAAGAACAGCACCCTTAATGTAACATCCTGAAATTTCTAATTCGGAAGCCAAACACACAGGTAGGCCACAATAAAAATAATGGTTAATTATAATTCTAACTAACCACAAAAAAAAAAAAATCATTTTGTTTAGTTTATGGCTGCATCTAACATCCCGGTTAGACTGCCTACGTACCTTAAACGAAGGGATCAAGCCATTTGTAGTTCACATTACACTTCTAAAACAACATACTAAAATTTCATTATGATCCAATGGTCGGATCTGCGCCAATCACGAATCAAGTGGCGGTCGACGTTTTATTTTACGAATTATAATGTATCAAATTTTAGTGATGATCCAACTGCCGGATCATCGATTTGTATATGGACCAAGCCACATATTGTAGTGAATTTAGGTTCAAACGATCAACCTACATCATACAAATATCAAAATTGAATTCAGGACATCTAATTTAGCCTAAAAATAGCATTGACAACCCTCTGGCCACACGCCGCTGTGGGTGGCGGTCGGCCGCCCCGACTCGCTGGAAAATTTAACTATTTCCAAACATTACCAAATTTTTTAGGAATGTACAACTCAAGGAGAGGAACATTTTTCATACTTGGGCCGAAGTCCAATTTGTCCTGTAAATACCTGAATTTGGCCACGAACTGTCGGAACCCTAGAATTTGGGTGGCCTCGATCCGCCACTTCCAGTGTTCTGCCGCCCCAACCAAGGCTTGGTGACACGCCCCTACCCGGAATGTCCATTAGGACTCCGAACCGAGCTGTGCTGGCCGACATCTGGAAGGTGACAAAGTCATAAAGTGTAGTGATGTGGAAAATGTGAATAAATTTAAACCTAAAAGTGCCTAAAGATAAGAGTGCGCTGTGAGTGAGAATGAACCCATTTCACACGCGACGTCAGAGCATAAGTAAAGTATAGTAGGGTGGGTAAAGATCATACCCTCAAAGGTAGCCACCTATACTAAGATTCGTCAAGAATCCTCGTCAATACGAACTTTCAGCAGCTAAAACCTTGAGGGGTGAAAAACAAGGGTGAATGGGCCTGAAAATAAAGTTTTAATAAAAACCTTTTGAAAATGTTATAACCCCTCACTGTAAAATCTGTATAATTTCCCAGAAAATAAAAATACATACGTATATAGAAATCAGGCTTGAGAGCAATGAAAACCAAAGTATGTGCCATGTCAAGTATCTTAGTAACAAATATGTAAGCCAGGTGCTGTGAATTAATATAAAATAGTATGTCAACCGGAGTCACCTAACGTGACCTGTATGACTGAACCTATAGCTCATAAACCAATTCTTGCACACGAGTCGGAACCACCTATTGTGGTCTGTACGACAGGCTAGGTGTAAATAAGTACGCTCAAGTGCTACAATCACATAAAGGCTGTGCGATGAATCGCGGGTCACCTATGAGTCGGAACCACCTATTGTGGCCTGTATGACAGGCTGGCACCAAACTTGGATCCAAGATGAGTGTGCGGTGCGGGAGGTGAACGATCATGTGAAGGCTGTGCCCTGGCCTCGAGCGGGAGCTCTAACACCGGTGTGCAGGATTCAATATAAATATAATTCATACTAATGCAACATTTAAAGTTTCACACATTTTAGACATGGCATAAAGTGCATGAACCAATTCAAAAGCATTTGTGGGAATTGTCATTCATTCATATATACTATAAAAAGCAAAAGACCCACTCACCTAGAGTCCACACTATCCCTAGCACGAATATCGAGGCATCATGAATGATTTTCGTTATAACTCCGTTATCCAGCAAGGTCGGGAATTGGACTCATTCGTTATAACTCCGTTTCATGAACGATTTTCGCCTACACGCTCGTGAGATCGAGCTTTGTCCAAATATGTCAAGACACATGATAAAATATACGAGGATAAAATACGTCCTCATAAAATTACGTTTTGCCACGTAGGGCAATTTTTCATCATTTCCACTTATCGATAAAAATTTCCACATAATTACTATATTTTAAAATTTTCCCAGGGTATTACACTTAATAATGCAAAGGTGTGAAAATTAAATACGAAGCACGTATATTCCAAAGGAAAAACGTTACAAAAAATTGACACTTCATTATTCCATAAATATTCAATTGAAGGATGAAACTACAAAAACAAAAAGAAAACGTAGAGGAGGAAAAATGTAGAAAAAACTAACCATCTACTAGGTCTCCACCAACCGTGGATGCTTTTGTTAGGTATCCACCATTTTTTAGGTTTAATCGTGAGAACTCTTCATCTAATAGGGTTTTAGTATTTTAATTTATTATGTTTAAAGTTTAAGAGTACTTGTGTCTATTTGAGTGATATTTTGGACTTATTTGAAATTTTTTATAAAAACTAACATTTTTTAAATTATGAGCTAATACTTGGCTATATTTGATAAATACCGATTGTTATTGCCAATACAAACATGGTATGAAGTCTTGAATATATACATAACATGACATGAATAATATATTAGTACTTTTACATCAAATTTTGATAATAATTATTATAAAATTAAAACGGTGGCTATAATAGAGTACAAATTTGATTATTTTTTCAAAGTTTCTAGAAGACCTCGCGGGAGACGATGTTTTGGGGCACTAGTCCTCTTTATCTTCTTCCCGCAACGGAGCTCTACTCGATTGCATTGCAGTGCAGGTTGCTCACCAATTTGGGGATTGCATTTCGTTGTTGGATCGCACTAAGGTTCAAGTTCGTGCTCTTTCGAATGTGCCGAAGGCTACTCTGGTCACAATTGAGCGTTCTACTGAGGATGATTGGGAGGTTGTGAAGCTAATTCTGAGCTTGCAAGGGCTGCAATTTTGAATCAGGTGCTCCGAGTGTTGTCAATTCGTGATCTTTTTGGTTGTTTGTAATCTGTACATTTGTATATTAGTATTACCGTGTTGTTCGGTTGATGAATGCAGGTGAGGATTCTTCATGAAGAAATGAAGTTTCCCTTGTGGTTGAACGGCCGCACTACCATTACATTTCATGCAGCTTCAACCTTCCCGAAAAAAGCGGTGGGTAAGATGATGTATGCTTGTACTTTATAATGATATCTTGGTCTACTTGTGGATATGACCAGTGCAACTGGTGCCAGGGACTGAAGTTGCAGTTGTTTCATAGAGAGGCAAGACAGTCAGCCCACATGGAGATCGTTCCATTCTCTCTCCAAATGGATGGAATCATATTTCAAGGAGGCAAGATCTTTCTGATTCAGTTGCTAGCTATTCACTTCGTCTTTATTTGAGAACTCGTCTGCATTCATATGCGTAGATTCTACCCAATGTGAATGGATTACTGTTTAGCTATAATTCATATAGGATTACAGTCTCGAACGCTATTCGTTGGAATTTACATTTGGATGTTATAAACTGACAAATGCTTTTGGTTCTTGTTCCTATATTTGGATTTAATCTTCTAATTATACATTCATGATGCCTTTTATCACACTGTTTCTTTCACAATTAATCAAAAAAGTTGGTGTCTTCCTGTGGATTTTCCATCCCTTCCTGTATTAAGTGGCTAATGGGGTATGCTAAGCTTGCCACTTAACAAGAAAATGTTAAGCAAAATCATTTATAACCTTTCGTTGACAAAACTGGTTGTTTTAATGAGCCTGCTCTCATACCTGCTGGGGTATATTTAAATGGATGCAATGGTGTTTTGAAGAATGACATTCCATTGCTTTCAGTTTCTCCCTGCTGCTTTAAAATATTGAAAGACAAAGCTGCTGAAAGAAATGGTCTAGATGTTTTCAATAGGTACAAACTTTGTGATAAGAAAAACATATTTCTGACGACTGGGGCAAGCACCTATGTAGTTGTTGCAGATTGACCCCCATGAGAAAGTTGTTGCTGCTTTTCCATATAAATATTCTCGACAAGAGGATGAAGAGGCGGCTTAGCAGTCTGACGAGTTTAAGGGAGTTGAAAATCTTATTAAAGCATGGATCCTTGCACAAATGGATGCTATGGCTTCCAATGCAGGAGGGAAGTAAATTCCTTGGTTTAGAATCCCTTTCACTGCTTCATGCATGACATTTTCTGCCTATTTTATGACTTCCATATTTAAAATGTTTTTGTCAGTATTCTGATCATTTAGAATTATTGTAGAGATATAATTTTGATATTGATTAGCTTAACAATCTACCTTTTGATGAATATTCTGTTGTATGGACCTCCTGGTTGTGGAAAGACGCACATAGTTGGTTCGGCTGCTGCAGCCAGTCAACTAAGATTTATATGCATCAAAGGACGTGAACCGTTGAATAAATACATTGGCGCTTCTGAGCGAGCTGTAAGCCGTGGTTTGTTCCTTTGCATTAGTAAAATCCCCTTTGAGTTGATTTCTCGTAACCTCTATGCCGCATTTATTCACGTAGTTTATTGGTTTTTGCCATACTGATGCTTCGGATAACCTTTACTAAAGTGGTGTTTGTTTGCGACACACACCAGAGAACATGCATATAGTAGCGATTTACAACCAGGGTAGAATTGGCGGTAAAGGGTGGGTGAGAACAGGTTTCCAATAAAATTTTATTGGGACAATTTTTAATTTGTTAGAATAACAACAGTCCAATGATTTTGTTCTTGACTTGAATACAGCATAAAGATCCATTACAGGCTTTGCATGGTAGTTGTCAGTTCCTGTACGATCAAGACCATATCCATCAAAGGACTTGGTGAATAAATACATTGGTGCTTCCGACCAAGCTGTAAGTGGTGGTTTATGTCGATCTTGGTCCTCCCATGGAATCGAAAGTCCTGTTTGTGGATTGTTTCGATCATATTTGCATCGTCTTGATTGAGTTCTGAGTATATGCCATCTTTTCTAATTATAGGTTTTCCCATTGTCTACTTATCTAATGTAAAAGAGACTTTATTTTCATGTTAAGCGGTAGAAAGTTAGAAACAAATATGCATGCATGCATTCAGGATCAGTTCTCTCTCCTCCTTTGGCTCCTAGTTTCCTGCATCATTATATATCATAAGAAACATTGTTATCATACAAACAAAACCTAAAGCAAACAAAAACAAACCAAATAATTTCTTTCATTCCACTCACCAGCACCGCCTCCTCCTCGCGCTTTCTTCCCCGCCCCTTCACAGCAGCCAACGCCCTTTTTTGAAAAGAAAAAACATGGGAACAATTAGATAATGACTTCCAAGTCTACAAGTACATATATAGTAACTGCAAAAATAGACAACAAACCTATCCAACCCAGGAAGATCCTCCTTCAAACAACTTGCATCGACCAAGTCATCAAGCTTTTTTGCATAATCACGCCTGCAAAATAACAAGACGACCATAAATTCACCTTCGCATAAAACTACAGCAAAATGCATCCCATATTACTCTACGTGTCACAACGTCTACGTGATAAATAATTGCAAGATTCCTTACATGGCAAACACTTGGAAGATTTTCTCGTCGGGAATGACTTCATCACTGAAATAGTATGTTGCTTCGGCTACAACATCAGCACGAATGGATGGATTCTCAGGAAAGCCCTCGATCGACACCTTGAAGACTGCGACACGGCAACAGCAGAAACCCAGCTTGTCAAAGCCAGAGCACATGATGCACATAAGGTCTTCCTCGCCAAACTGGGTGATGAAAGAAGTGCAGTTGTTTATATGGGGACGGAATATCTTCCGGAGCCCATCCACCTCCTGAGAGTCGAAGGAAAGGCCACCGCAACCCGATCGATAACTACAGACACACCCTAGTTGGGGAAAAAGGAGAAAATCCTTATACTGTGCTAAACCTCCCCGGGCATACATTCCGCCCATGATGCCACAATCTTCGTGCCATTTTTCTGAACTAGTGTCAAACTGATAGCGTTTGGCCAGTCATCCGGTCTCGAACAATGAGATTCTTATCCCATGTGTAGCAGCAATCCATGAATACACCCTCAATCTTAACATCAACGATGAATGGAGGATTCGGTAGAACTTTCCAAAGAAGAAGGGAAGGATGGAAGACCTCAAACAGGGCGGGTGAGGTTTCTTGGACGTCCTTTCCTCTGTACTCTGTAGACAAGACATAAATCTTGTCGTCAATGGTGGCCACGAAGGGTTGGAGTTTCGGACCACACATGCGGGGAAGGTTAGACTTGCAGATGGAGTCTCCAGAACCATAGGATACAACATCGAGGTTGGCCCAATCGGGTGGAGCTTTATAAGCCTTCTTCGACGCTTCGAAATGAGGGCGGATATCATCCAAAGCCGGATGATTGTAGATATGTGGAGATTCCCACAGGGGTTTAGGAAAGGAAGGGGGTTGAAGACTAAATTGTCCTCCAACAATATAAGGCTTGGAGTCGACCATGACATATCTCATGCCCCATGGAAGAGAGCGTGGGTGGGTTGTGCTTGTGCGGCTGCCCTCGTTGTCGTTGTCATGGTCGGGATAAAATCCGTTGTGCAACAGTTTGAACTCGGGCTTTGGTGGCCTGCGAGACTTGTGCAGTTTAGACCACTCCATCAATTTGACAATATCCAAAGCCAATAGTTGCCTGCCCATTTGCATATGCAATATCCAACTCTTCCCATCCTCGGGCATTGTCATATTCAATAATTTAGCCTGTTTGAACAAAAACCGGCATCAATCAGACACTGACAGTTTGATTAGACTGACAGGTACATGCACCGAGTAATCAAAGTATTCCAGTTGCATAAGGAAAGGGAGATGGAAGCCGAAAGGTGAAGGGGGTTTGGGATTCAAGAACCTTTATGCGTTTAATCTTGCTTTACAAGCAAAGCAAGGATGGAGGTTAATACATAATCCTACTTCGCTTGTATCCCGAATTTTCAAAGCCAAGTACCACCCTTAAACGGAGTCCGGGTTTGGATCTGGGTTCCTACCAAATTATCAATTTATATTTGAGTGAAGAGTTGTATAATATTTGGTTTAAGGGGGGGTGTATTCAGTTGGGATTTTAATTCTTTTAATGAATTTAGGGGTATTCAATCAGGATTTTAAGGATTCTCTGAAATTCTAGGTGTATTCAATTAGAATTTTAAAATAGTTTATTAAAATCCTTAGAAATCCAGGTGTATTTAATTAAGATTTTAAAGAAGTTTATAACATTCCAGGTGTATTCAATTAGAAATTGATTTTAAAGAATTTGAGAAAGTTGAGGAATTAGAGGGAATTGGAGAGATTTCATAAGTGTATTTTAAGTATCCACAAATCTCACTTCTTCCCATGAAATTTCGAGAGAATTGAATCAAAATTTTATACGGAATCTCTACAAATCAATTAAACTCCATAAAAATTCATGGATTTATAAATCCATTAAAATCTCTCACATGCTCAATTGAATACACCCCTAAAACTGAAGTTATAGAAGAAACTGTTTGAAGATATAACCCAAAAACTCAAGTAATTCAAATCACAAAATTCCAAAAACTCTACCAGTACCCAAATTGCAGATACCCATGTAAGTGAAATAAAACAACCATGTCAAGCATCTCAGTAGAAAAATTTACCTGTATTTAGGAAGGAGGCAAGGATTTGAGCACGGGGAGGAGAAAGAGAAACAGAGAGAAACAGAGAGAAGAGAGAACGGCTGGTTGACAATTAGGGTTGGGGTAGACTTTGTATTTATACGGGTCGGTAAGAGAGAGAGCTGGAGGAGGCGATGCTTCCGTGCGAAAGAGAGTAATGTGCGGTGTGGGTCGACTAAGGGGAGGAGAGAGAGAGGCGGTGAGGGTTAACCGGTTAAGGGGAGAAAGAGAGAGAAAGTGGGGTGTGGGTAGGGTTGGCTTCGATTCAAAACGGTTCGGTTTTTTGTCAAAATCGAAATTGAACCAAAATTTTGGTTCGGTTTATTTTTTTTTTTTAATGATGTAAATGGAAGAAACCTACCTATCAACCTCCCAGTTCTCATATGTTCTCATATATCAGAGAATTGAGAGCCTTAAAATCTGGAATATATTCAAGTAATTCAACTACTTATGATCAAGCAAATCGATTTCAAATTTTCAAAACTTAAGCAAATACAGAAACATATATTCTTCAAGGAAATGTACATCGCCAAGATTCAAAATTCTAAAAATTTAAAATTTACAAAATCATGAAATAATTCAACAAATTAGTTGATCGATGCAGATCAAAACAAAAAAATGCAAATGGGTTCGTCTAAATGCCATAGTCGGACTCCAATATTGCATGCCCAGTGCCCACATTCAAATTCATAGTCAAGTCCACAATAGATTTAGAAAATTCCAAAACATATTCAGAGAAAAATACAAACTTTTTCACTTAAAATTACATAAATTTCAAATGGGTAACCATAAATTAAAAACCCATGAACTGACAAATAAATAAAACCCACAACCTTTGATGCAGTGATATTGCCATGATCGTCGCAAGCTCTTACAATTCCTATTTTCGTCGGGTCTTGTCAGGTCTCGAAAGGGGTGAGGGAAAATCATGGTTTGGAAGAAGGAACCCACGAGGAGGACAGGAGAAGACTGGAGAGAGAGTGATTTGGAGGAAGAGAGGAATGAGAGAGAGAGAGAGATAGACTGAGGAAACAAAGGCAGAGAGCAGCCGACGGAATAGAGAGAAGTGTTTGAGATCTGAAATGAAATGGGAGTGAGACGGCTAGGGTTTGTAAAGTTAAGAAATTTTATAAAGCATTAAGCATAAGAAACCTATAAATAAATTACTGGTACAATTATAAGAACACAAAGCGTACAGTCAAGTTGGTTTGTAGCAACTAACCCCAACATGCAAGGAAAGGGTTCAAACCCCGACGCCAACATGTTTTTTTTTAGTATTTATATATGATTTTTTTTCTATCCGGTTTGGTTTCTAGACCTCAAAAACCGAAACCGAACCAACCAGATTCAGTTTTATTCGGTATGGCAGTTTTGGTTTGGTTTTTTTCTGCCTCAGTTCAGTTTGGTTTTCGGTTTTTTGAACCCACCCCTAGGTGTGGGTGGGTTATGGGGAGAAATTTATATATACTAAAAGCCTGTAGATTATCACTGTTCATATTGTCAGATAGAGCACTGTTCATCAACAGTGAAAGAGCGAACTTGGCTTCACACCAAATACGCGTGAGCGTGAGCATTGAACAAAGTCAAGATGAGCCTAAACCCGCCCCTTGAACATCAGTCTTCGATAGGCTGAACTGTTCAAAACCCAGAATTTCGGCACTCGATCGCATTGATGGTCATAACTGAACCTCCATCTTCAAAAGGCTTAACACGCCAACACCCCAAAGCTTTGTTTTCGAAAGGTTGTCAAAACCCAAGAAACAAAGTAATGCAACTAGCTCTCCTCCGCAACGATCGGTTTTGGAAAGATTTGAAGAAACCAAGAAGCCTTCTAGAAAGAGGAAGACAACGCCAAAGAAGGAAAAACTCATCAATCTAGCAAGGATGAAATGCCAAGAAACCTTGGAAGTTAACACAAAATGACCACTGAAGGTAAAGAGGCGCACCATCATCCATAATGGCCAATCTTCACACCAACAAGCCCAACAGGACAACACCGAAGAGGAAGTCCAAGACGTCTTCCACATCACAATCCAAGAAGATAAAGAAAAAGAAGTCCCCGAGGAAAACGTCACTGCTGCACCACCAGAGCTTGAGGATGAGGGGCAAGCCATGGTTGATCATCTCAAGGATCTCAACTTAGGCATAAGCGAGGAACCAAAGCCTATCTTTGTAAGTGCATTACTAAGTACGGACGAGATTGATGAGTATTACCAACTGTTCTTGGAGTACAAAGACGTATTTGCTTGGACCTACAAAGAAATGCATGAACTTGACCCTACCATCATTGTGCATCGTCTTCCAGTCAAGGCTGGAACACGACCAGTAAAGCGAACTCAAAGACAATATCAATCTGAACTCATCCCACGAATTGAGGTCAAGATTGACAGGCTAATCGAAGCAGGCTTCATTCGAGATGTACAATACCCTAAGTGGATCTCCAACATCGTCATTGTCCTTAAGAAATCTAGACAAATATGTGTTTGCGTAGACTTCCAAGATTTCAATGATGTTTGTCCAAATGATGACTTTCCCTTGCCAATCATCGAAATAATGGTGGATGCGACCATTGGCCACGAGGCATTATCATTCATGGATGGCTCATTTGGGTACAATAAAATCCACATGGCTCTTGAAGATGAGGAACTAACAGCCTTTCGCACTCTAAAAGGTATTTACTACTACAAGGTAATGCCCTTTGGCTTAAAGAACGCTGAAGCCACATATCAACGCGCCATGAAGAAGATCTTCAATGACATGCTACATAAAAATGTAGAGTGTTACGTACATGACGTAGTTATCAAGACTAAGAAAATATCCGATCACTTGAAGGATTTACGAATGGTGTTCGACAAACTATGACACTACAACCTCAAAATGAACCCATTGAAATGTGCATTTAGCGTCACCTCTGGGAAGTTCCTCAGCTTCATTGTCAAGCACTATGGCATTGAAGTAAACCAATCAAAGATTAAGGCCATTAAAAGCATGCCCGAGCCAAGGAATCTATATGAGCTGAAAACTCTACAAAGACGGCTTGCCTTCATCAAATGCTTCATCTTCAACCTCGCTGGACGCTGTCAACCCTTTAGTCGACTCTTGAAGAAGGATGTTCCATTCATATGGGCTGACGCTTTCTACAATGCCTTCAAAAGCATAAAAAGGTACATGCCAAGCCCACTTGTCTTAAGAGTTCCCATGCTTGGAAAGCCGCTTATCCTATACATTGTTGCACAATAAGGATCCATTGGAGCATTTTTAGCACAAGAAAATGATGACCAAAAGGAAAAAGCACTCTACTACCTAATTAGAACCATCACTGATGTCAAGCTCAACTACACACCAATCAAGAAAATATGCATTGCCTTAGTCTTTGCCATCCAAAAGCTTAGACACTACATGCATACTTACACCATCCACTTGGTTGCCAAAGCTAACCTGGTCAAATACATCATGTCCAAGCCAATTTTGACATGGCGACTATCCAAATGGGCATTGCTTCTCAATCAATACGAGATCATCTACGTTCCAGCTAAAGTCATCAAGGGACAAGCGCTAGTAGACTTCCTTGCCAATCATTCGAAAATCTCAGACGACTTGCCTAGCGAGGAGGTGTTTTACATCGACATCTTCCTGACATAGACAATGTTCTTCAACAGATCCACACGAGCAGACGGAGCGGGGGCAGGAGTAGTATATATTGTTAGAAATGTGCCCTAAAACCAATCATATAATGATACTTTATGGACATTTAACATGTTAAACTAATCTAGTTTAATATAAAGGGCAAAGATTATTGTTTTAAGCCGTCTCATATAAATGTTATATGCTTAAACGATAAGTCCAAGGAATATGCAATTGGGAGAATGTGATTTAAAGAAGTTAGATTCATACGACCATTCTCTTTCGTATACATATCCTAAACGTTCCTGATCATAGGATTGCCAATTGGGCATTGACAGTCCGTTAAGATCAGTACATGTTATGTCTTCTCTTAGGGAGAGTGACTGGTCTTGAGTCATTGGTGTGACTGACACTAAGACAAGCATGTAGGTGCTCAATAGAGAATGAGTCCACTGAACACGATTAACAATGAGTTCTCATACTCATGTCACATGAGAACTCATGGTTGGGACAATGCAAAGTAGTCATTTCACCTGAGACATCATAGTTGTCTTGTGGTTAGGTCTTTGATCTTTGACTATGTCAAAGTCACTCCATTAGAGGGTGTCCACAACATAGTTGGGGTTAAGCCATTTAGCCATGGAGGCAAGTGAATGCGCAACAAGGGATCTCTAACCTTCAAACCGTTTAAGGGAAAATACTCTATGATATGATTAAGAATCTCTAGCCAGAGTATGAATGAGATTTAGGAAGTCGTTCCAAATCACATTCAAGGTAATCATATAAGTAAGAGAATCATATTGGATAGTAGACATGAATAAACTATCAAACCAAACAATGTGGTTAAGAGTATTGTATTAGAGAAATACCATATTGCATTGTAATCATAAACTAAATAGGTTCTTCACCTCTTCTGATTAGCTTGGGTAACCTTGACATACTGCTAGGTGTCACTCATGATTTGTGGAAGCCCTGAACGTGTATCACTAAAGGGTGAATTGAAAGTAAGTTTCAATTCACAATCAATTTGAAGAGTTCTAATCGCCTACTGCCTCGCTAAAAGGAACCTAATAGATCGTACACCGAGTAAGGTAGAGATTGAAGAAACAACGGAGATGATTAAGGATAATTAAATGGTTTAATTATTTATGGCTAAGATTAATTAATATGTTAATTAATCAAACGAATATGTTCGTTATAGACCTTGGGTTAGTTTTGGGCCGCAATGCCCAATGGGATTTGAATATCAAGCCCATTAACTCAAGTTGTATGACAAATTGAAAATACAAAGGGCTTGAAAGCCCAATGAACCCTTAATGGCCGGCTATATAGAGAGGGGTAGTGAACTTGGCTTAATTGCAAGTTTGCCACTCCATTGTGAGGTGGTATAAAGGTAACCTTATAGCCATTTCATCCTTAGGGTTTTCTTTTGAAGAAAAGATGAGAACACAAGCTCCCTTTTCTCTCTAAGAACCCGGCCACCCTAGGAAGGTTTTACTAGCATCTAAATCTTCCTAGGTCACTCATCTCCTCATCACTGCTTTCCTTGGTGTGTAGAATCCATTTCACCATCCTCCTCCAAGAAATCCATGGAGCAAAGAAGTAAGGAATGAAGGCCCTATCATAAAGGGCAACTTTGTTTGCTATAACTTTCCAACAACCTTGGTGGCTCCAGTGCTGCTAGGAATGATGTTGAAGGAAAAGACACGTCTACCTCTTCGGTCATTTTGTCGTTGATAAACTTGGCAAATGGAGCAAGGCAATTGGTAGTGCAACCAGCATTGGAAAGAATGTTGTTGTTTGGCTTGTATTCCTTTTTGTTGATAAACATGGAAACATCCTTGCTAGTTGCAGAGATGATAAACTGGCAAAATACCCGAAGTCGGGCAAACTGGAAAAGAAGGATAAAAGATAAACAAACTTGGACAACTATTCTTTTTTTTTTTTTTTGTCTTTTTCTTGTTGCCTTTTTTCATATAATATAATATAATAATATATATAGCCCTTTTCGGGTAAAGTGAAAGACAAGACAGGGAGAAAGAGAAAGGAAGGAAAAGAAATAAAAAATAAAAAATAAAGGAAGGAGGGAGAGACCCACCTTCGGGCAAAAGAAAACAGAAGAGATGAGAAAAAGAAAAGAGAGAGACAGAGAGAAATAATAAACTAAAAACAAGAAAGAAAGAGAAGTACCTTTCAGCCAAAAAAGGGACAGAAGGGATAAGAAAAAAAGAAAAGGGAAAAGGACAAGACAAAGAGAAAGAGAAAGAAATAAGAAAAAGAAAGAAAGAGAGATCATCTTTCGAGCAAAAAGGGGAACAGAAGAGACCCTTTAGTCATCTGTGCTTTTTTATTGATGCCACTTCCTTTAGCCGCCCTTTAACATCACCAGTAGATACATCTTCTCCCTTATATGTCCCAATGTTTTCATCTGTTGCTATACTTCCACCATTTATGCCATCAAGCTAGTCTTAGGATTCTGTTGGCTCATTCGATGATTTTTCTTTCTTTTTCTTCCTTTTTGAATTTTTACTCTCTCCAGTGGCATCCTTCTTCTTGTCTACATCGCCATTTTGATTATCTACTTTCTTCTCTTGGGCAACACCACTGGAATCATCTTGGCCACTAGTCTTGGTTTTGGTAGGGTATCCCAGCTCAGCAAGAACTGCTTCAAGTTCTTCAAGCCCCTTTTTAGAAAGCTGCCTTTATGTATCCTTGGAGGCTGGAGAAGGTTCAGGGAGTTTACTGTGAGAATTGGTATGGGCCATTCAGAGATGGGGATCAGTTAAGTGAATGTGCTATTCGTGATTCTGCCTTTTGCTTCTACGGCTGTATTGGAAGCTTCAGAAGTCCTCAGAACTTGGCGAGGTCCCAGTGCAGTTGCCAGTTTCTGTGGTACTCAAATTAATGTTCTTTAAGAACTTTTTAGACAACAGCGAGTAGAGCTCCGTAAAAAATGAAAGTGGTATCGTATTGTTTCCCAAGCAATTGTGGTGTTCAGTGAAGGAAATTAAAGATGGTGATACATACAACGAGGTAGGATGGCTGTTAGATCATGGACGTGCCATTACATTAAGATGCACCTTCTCAAGCATAGCAACGCCAAAGGAAATCCCGGTAGCAAACGAAACTAAAAAACAAACGATAGCCTCAGAGCAGATGGCACTAGATGTGTGAAATTGTAACAACCCGTCCCGGGATTTACTGTACGGAAAAGATATTTTCGTATTTTCACCAAGTTTGGGAATTTATTTTCCTCTTAAAATTTTTTTTTGGGTCTTAAATGGTGAGCCAGGGACCCACCCTGATTTCTGTCCCCTGCATCCCATCTCTCTCTTCTCTCTTTTCCCGTATCTCTCTCCATTTTCTCTGCAACTCTCTCCCTTTCACCTGTGTTCTCCTTCCTTGCACACCCTCATCTCCCTCATCATCAACACCACCAGCTTTCCCTCTCTTTCTCTCCCGCTGCTGCAAGTCACGACATAAACCTAAGGAAGAGCTCCAGCGAGTCTCCGTCACACTCGACAGGGGTAGGTCTTGAAAAAACACTCCAAATACTTCTCTTTTCATCCTTATAGTTCTTTTTTGACCCCCGTGGTTATGTTTTTGGACGTCAAACCATGAAGAAACACGTCGGGGAGACTTCCTGGATTTCGAGGCCATTTCCGACCAAACCACGGCGAATTGGCAGGCGTGCAAGGTATCAATCTCTTCGTCTCTTTGAGTACTACAACTTTCCTTTTTGTTTCACTCAATTGCGTTGAGTATTGAAGAAGTTATACTCATTTGAATCTTACCCAATTTCCGGCGACCTCCGAGGCTTTCGAGGCATTTTCCGGCCAAACCAAGGCGAGTTAGACATTGTACAAGGTACCATTCTCTTCGTCTCTTCGAGGGCTAGAACTTTCATTTTTGAATCATTTGATTTCGTTGAGTCGTGATAAAGTTATGGCCGTTTAAAGGTTGTGCATTTTCCAACCAAATTTTCGGCCTTCTTCTTCGGCAAAACCAGGCCTTTCAGGTCATTAGAACCGCCTCGGGCCTTAGCCGTTTTGGGCCAGCCCAGTACCCTAGCTGCATGATTTTTATTTTTAGTTTAGGTTTTAAAAACCCAAAAGAACACGGGTCTTATACTGAAGGGCTTTGGGCCCGTAATCAAAACCCAGTCCATTCTTTTAATTGTTTTAAAGGCTTTATAGTCTTGGGCCTTTATTATTTATTTGAGGATTGAAGCCTAGCCCTTTTTGGCCTTAAGGCCTTCGGGCCATTAGTGTGTGAGTGTGTGTTGTGGGGGTATGTGGGCGTGCAGCCCGTGTGTGTGTGTGTGCATGTGTGTGTATATGCATGCATATGCATGCCGTGTGTGTGTGTGTGTAGTTGTGGTGCGTGTGTGTGTTTAGACTTAGGCCCAAACCCCATTTCTTCACCCTAAACCCTTTTAACCTAAAAACTTTAGAATTCCAAAAAACCAATAGATCCTAATCCTATTTAACCTAAACCTAAACTTTAATCTGGATTTCAAGCCTTAAACCCATTAGACCTAATTTGACCGTTGACCCCCGGTCGACGTTGACTTTAAGGTTGACTTTACGGGTTTTCGTCCAAGACCCTTCTTAGGGTAATTCGACGTTTTGAATCCGTGTCCGTTTTCCCAAATTCAATCGTTTAAGTAGAGTTTGACTAAATGTGCTATTTATGTGCTTAGGGGCAATTATCGTGACGTTTTCGTTTTCGCTAGTGGCGCAGCTTTTGGCAACTAAGTACTGTGAGTGGACCCCTTCTAAAATTACATGATTTTATACTTTAATTGCATAAATGATTAGCATGCCTACGAGTTTATGATTTGAGTTATGTGAAGCCTGTTGATTTAATATGTTGATTATCGTCTCGTGTTTTGGTGAGGAATTAATTGTTAGCCTATTTTGAGCTATATTTTGATATATGGTATTTTCTATAAAAATCATGAACTAGTAGACTATCTGATGGATGACGATAGGATGCTAGAACATGTTTTTGAAACCCCTCTTTATAGTATAAACGATTATCAGTATTTATACTATGAAGTGGTTATTTATGAGAGGTGTAACTATTTGTGTGTACCTAGTGGACACCATGCCGCCTGGGGCGAGGATCTAGTGTTGGCATTTAGGCCGGGAGAAATAATCCCTAGCGAAAGGCTGAGGGACACGGTGACAAGCATTGGGCCGGAAGGGAGTTATCTCTGGCTACGGGTACAGAGACTTAGGTGTAGGCATTGGGCCGGAAGTTATATTTATTCGGTGATCTTTCTAGCAGCACACCGCGCTTACGAGACGATGCACGCGATGAATTATATGATGTTTTTCCACGATATGACTTTTGAGATATTTTTGGCATGCTAGGATTTTTATTAAATCCATCACTTATTATGTTAGTAGTTTCTTTATATATATAAACTGTGGGGGTTAGTATGTAGATAACTGTTTTATTATTATTATATATATGAATTTGGTCCACTCACCCTTGTTTTGCGCCCCCATTCAGGACTTAGAATCAAGGCACTTAATCCCGGCGTCAAGGCACTTCCGCAACAGCATTTTCGGATCCTCTCGATGTATGACCCACTTCCTTATTCATTTAATTTAATTTTAATTCTTTTTAGTGATTAGGTTTAGTTTATACTCTGAGCACGTTCCTAAAATTATTAATTCATTGTATTTTTAAATTCATAACTCTTATTTACTTCGTATTCTTAGCTTTTATATCAATTAATGGCTTTCGTCACCCTCGGGTGTCAGCCAGCACATGTCTATCCTGGTATTCAGGGAATACTAGGGTTGGGACGTGTCAGAAATTATTCTGGATGTATCATGCCCTTCTCAGTATCTTTTTCAGTCACTCTCTTAGATGTTTTCGTCCATTCCTTTGTGGTTGTAATTTTGGCTTCCACTAAGCAAATGCAAACAAAGCCCCGTTGGCCATTCGAGCGAACTGCACACTTTCTTTAGCCAGTGGCGAATGCTCAAAGTGGTTGAGGATGATGGTTAAAGGGAAACGGCTGGCTCCGAATCTGCAGCTGCTATGTTGGCTGTCTGTTGAGAGGTAACGACGGGCATCTGCTATGTTGTTGGTTGAATGCTACAAGTTATAGCCAATGGAGCTAATGGGATAACAGAGGCAGAACGCAGTGGAGATCGTGGGGTGGTTCGGGGCTGTGGGACGAAGCACCTCAACTCCTCAGTCATTTTCATCGCTGACAAAGTCGCTGTCTTTACCAATGACCTTGCCGATATCTACGTGCAAGCTTAAGCTCTCTTTCACGGCTACCATTATCGACGTGCCCACCACCTCCTCAATGCCTCCCAGGTCGTTTTCTGTATCTTTTGATTTTGTAACCTCGCTACCAAGTGCTTGGATGAGTTGATATGTTGTGACAGCTCTCTTTTTGGGACAAGTATCTCGGCCATAGATACATTGTTATTTGGAACAAACACAACCTTCGATTAACTATTGACATCAAGATCATTGTTGACCACAACACCGACATCGTTTCCTACTCCGGAGAGTAGTGGTCGAAAACATGTTGAGAAAAATCATGAACATATGGATTGTTCATGATCTAACTCCATATAAGGGTCTCACTGGGCATGCCAAAATGTCTGCTCCCTAAATTCGCCATGGGCCTTTCGGGCATGTCGAGAATTTACTCAAACATGAAATTGGTGGGTGTGAGCGTGCCACTACTAGATGCCGCTAGTAGACGGGATCTGAATGATTGAGGTTGCGTCTGAATTCGACTTCAAACTAAGAGATCGTGCCATTAAGTGGGAGTGGCTCAAATCAAGGTTCTTTCTTTGCCTTAAAGATAAGGACTTTACTTATATGGAGAAATGTAACAACAATTAAATCACAAGATTGGTAAAAGTGTGAATGACAAAGGAAAATAAATGACTAGTATTGTAGATTGCTTGTAATTTAAATGACTAAAAAGGAGTTGTACATAAACTACAAATGAGATCGATACTACTAGTGAGCAGCAGAGCTAATAAACAAGGAAAACAATGGATGCTTGGCTTAAGCTAAATGTCTAAAAGGAAGCTGATGAGCTGATTTGAGTAGAATTGATTGATTGGTTGTTTGAGTGTCCACAATTCTGGTGCCTCTACTCCTTTATATAGCAATCTGAAAGAACCCTTTTGCTAAGAACCTTGAACTTGCCCAAATGCATTCAGTTTGCCAGCTTGCATGTGGAATAATATTATAAAGGCCAACTTGCATTCCCAACTAGGGGTGGGCAAACGGGTAGAGGAACTGCAGGTCGGGGCGGGTACGGGCCGGGTCCTATTTTTTTTAGGAACAAACGGGGCGGGCCAGGTCGGGCCTTTGTTTTTTACGGGGCGGGCCGGTTCTTAAACCTTAGAAAAATGGGGCCCCGGACCGACCCGTTTCTAATTATAATCAACGGTCGAGATTGAATGATAACCTATCATGCAATCTGAACCGATAATTTCTAACTGGGGCTCCAGAATCAGTTTCAGATTTTCAGTCCATTTCTCACAGTCTCAAAATCCCACCTCTCTACCATCCCTCGAACCCCTACTCTGACGACATTCCAGAGAACTCCCATCACCGCCGCCGCGACCAACACAACGGCACCACCACCACCCATCCAGCCATCCTCCGACCTCGACGACATCCGTTACTTCGCCGGCTACCGTAAGTCTACTTCTCCGATTTTTATTTTTGTTGATGTGGAGGATTTGATGAATGCATGAATAATGGGATTTGATTAGAGCCTAAATCTTTACGTGGGAGTAATTTGATGAATGCATGAACATTTGAGTGAAGGAGTTATGGATCTGTTTGGATAATTTTTATGTATGGCTTTTCCCTGGAATTAAGGCAAGATCTATGATGATTTCTCAAGTCCGATGAAACTCTTGTTGTTTCTCGTTCTCTCTGTTTTCGGTTTTATTTGTCGTCCTTAGAACATTTAGGTGAAAGACTTGAGAAGCTTCAAATAATCAATGTGTTTTAGCGCTGAGTACCATTTCTGTGTTTCGTAAGACTGGAGGTCATTAGATTATCTTCAATGTCAGTAATATGATATTTGAAAACGTAATAGATTGTCCCTCCCTGCGCTCTGATCACTCTTCGCAAGAGAAGGCTTCTTTGTGATGGTTGTATATATGTAAATTATGCTTATTCTAGTTTTCAGATTTGACTATGCGTGTGTATGACGCTTGCTGTTTTCCTGTGCACAACACTTATATCAGGATCGCTTTTGTGTATTACATATGCAAATTCTGTTTTGTGGTCCTTAAATGAGGTTGTGCTTTTCACTTTTCAGTCAATGAGGAAGTTTCAGTAGTGTCGGCCATTCTGTTATAAATATAATAAGTAGGTTGGACCAGATTTTAGAACCTCAATAGGGTAAGCTTAATTTGTATATGAATATTGCAGAGGGAAAAGGAAGGATAAGTTGTGGGTTTGGTATGCCATGGTCGGTTTATATAGAGGTCCTGATGTGGTTGGAATTGAACAGGTGTATTACTTAATCATGCAGTAACTTTTCAACTTGCTCCATTTCCTTTTTTGTTTTGTGGAAATAGAAAGCAAGTTGCTTTCCTTGTCTGCAAACAAGTAGCTCACGATTACCTGCCTACTTCAATACCATTATCGAATAATTCCAGATGTTTATGAGTTTATTTTTTATTTGTTTCATTGAATTTTGGGTACGATTGTTGGAAAATAAGTTTTTGAAGAGAGTGTTGGAAAATAATTAAATTAGGACACTGTTTTTTTTCCCTAAGTTAGGAAGTTGGTTTGTTTTTACGTTAGGGCTTTTTTGATATTTTATGTACATGTGTTTAAGAGGTTGCAGTCTGTTGTATACTTGCTCCTTAACTGTATTTAAGCTTGCCTCAATTGTATCACTTTTTTTTTTCAAGGCACGAGTGCTCCTTAACAGCTCGGTACAAAGATATCATATCTCAAGTGCTGGACACATATCCGCTGGTGATTCGTCACATATCCGCTGGTGATTCGTCATAAAGATATCATATCTGTGATTTTTTCCATACTGGAATCTGTGTAAAGTCTATAAACTGGAATGTGCAGTTTTTCATCTTCATTCCGCTTTTCAAACTGCAATCTGTGCTACTGCAGTTTTTTTTTTGCACAGATTATGTGCAGCAAACATGAAAATAACTATCTCAAGAAAATAATAGTAGTCAAGTAATAAAATTGAAAAGAAGCAAAGCATCAAACTTATTAGTAATCATTCTTACAGCATGTACATAATCAAATATTTCTGCTACTGTAAACTCTGTTATACCATTCATAGTGTACGTTTTCCCATTGCTTGTTTGACCATATGCAGTTTTTTCATCTTCATTGTGCTTTTCAAACTGCAATATGTGCTACTGCAGTTTTTTTTTTTTTTTGCACAGATTCTGTGCAGCAAACATTTTTAAACAGCAAAAAAAAAAAAAAGGACTCGTGTACCCGGACCGAACCGGCCCGTTTCAAGCGGGCCGGGTAAGGTCCGGTTCCTATTTTCAGAATTGTAATGCCCGGCCCGGCCCGGCCCGTCTCCTTTAATTTAGGGTCCGGTCTGGTCCCTTCAAAAATGGGCTCGGCCCGGCCTGTGCGCAGGCCTATTCCCAACACATGTTTCTAGCACATGTCTCCACCACTTGCAATAAACTAATAATTAAAAGAAGCAAGGTGGCTTGTTTCCTCCATATGTCCACTTTCATGTATGCATATTATCTTCCAATCCAAAAGCAAGCATTTGTTTTGATTAAACAAAGCTCTTGGCAAACCTCCACCACTCAAACAAAAGGGAAAAACAATATTATAATGTCAAACTACCTCACTTGCAACCAAATATCCTTCCAAGTTAGTCTTCTTGCACAACAATCCTCCAAATACCATATTTAGACCAAATGGCCCAAATGAGTAAAAATGGGTACATTTTAGGTGCAAACAGTTTCCTCATATAATAGGGAATCAGCTCCTCATTCTATTTGAATCCTAGAACAACATGGATTGATAATCCGTACTCATTAAGACTTTCTATCAAACTTGAGACGAATAATCGATTCTCCAGACTCATACTCATGCTCATATTCTTATTTTTCCAAGTTCCAAGGAATTCAAGGAAGTTATGAAATGACACTTTTATAACAATTGCAGGTCTTACAAGTTAACCACAAATGATTGGTACAAGGTTAAGGCTCATATTCATGCCCTTGGCAAGTGTATGCTTCTAATGACAAACACTTCTAATGACCGATCTGATAGGGAATCTTCTTTATATGTTAAAACATTTGTTCCAAATCATACTAGTAGAAAAGATGAAAACAATACAAGTAGTGTGACCAGTAGTTAGTTGGCTGAGAGATGAGCTTATGATTGGAGATTAATCCTAAAATGGATGTTAAGACAATGAAAGTTACAGTGAGGGATAATCCGTTATAATCCCTTTCCAAATGAGAGGATTGTGAGGGATAAGTTCGTTTCGTTCCAATGCCCTTCTAATCAAGGCATTCTCTCTCACAACAAAGACATAGTCCTAGTGTCATCACTGGTCTAATAGATGTTTTATGTCTGAAAAAGTGCATCACCCATTCTAATCCTTTGAAGATGAAAAATCATTGACCTCTAAGACGGGCAAGCTTGGATCAATAGCTGCAACAACTTGAGATTAAAAGGCACAAATAGGATCAATTGGTTGTACTTTAGATAGGGATAAGAATTGAGTTTCTTCTTTCGCAAATGTTACTTATTTACCTTTTGACAACAGTTCATTCCCGCTGTTATACGGTACAACACTGAACCGAGAGTACAACTTTTCCGGCCTCCTAGTCCGGAACCCTCCCAAACATTGGACACTACATGATGCAGCACGAGCTACCAAGGAATACAAACGTAAACCCTCAAAGGACAAAATTTTCCGGAATCTACTGGAGTTCTGAGAAAACCGAAAGGTTTATTTTATAATAATTGAATGATGATTACATAGCAATTGTAAGTCCGTAAGGCTTAAATAGACATAACTCGACCCTTGGGAAGCTCAAGGGTTTCTTAGGGAAAGTAAAAGAAGATCGGGCGATAAACGAAAGGTTCGATTTTTTATTACAAACTTTAAAATGCGGTTTTGGAAGTCTAAACGACCTCGAAATGGCAAAAATAAATCATACGTCACGGCAAAATAGCGTGTTTCAACCGGGATATCACGCTCTTTCTGAAAAATATCATGAGCCCAAAATGGAGCTCGGACGCCAAATTTATAAATTCCTGCTGCATACTTTTTTATCCTTCAGTCCATTTCATCTTCAATCCACTCGATCATCTGTTCTACATCGCTATAATACTATATAATGCAATAAAATACAACGCCGTGCAATACAATATAGTTGAAAAACAATCTATCTAAAATAGTAGACTCAATCGGATGAATCAGAGGAGCCCGTGTTCAAGCTTCCATGTGTTGCGGTAAACTAAAGTAGTGGCTTCAAGAAATGGATAATCAATGTAACCAACGACGGGATCAGATATGTAGAATGTCTCTCTGTTGTACTTATTTAGAGGAGCATTAAGCTCAAATCTCTTTGGCAAATCCGGATTCGCCAAGAAAATACGGCCATACGCAATAAGATCTGCACGGCCCTCAGCCACAGCATCGTTCCCATCTTCCTTCTCATAACCACCAGCAGCAATGAAGGTACCATTAAAAGCCTTTCTCATGGGTACAAGACTCTGGGGGAAGTCACTCTTTTCTGCAGCTGTCTGCATCCTCGGCTCAACCATATGGCAATACAGGATCCCATATTTGTTCAATGAATTGGCCAGATAAAGGCCCAATGCTTCCGGACCTGAATCCCCTGATTCCGAATAGTTGGCAAATGGAGATAATCTAATTCCAACTTTATCCCCTCCTATCTCGTTAACAACAGCTTCAACGACTTCCAGAGCAAATCGACAACGATTCTCCATAGATCCGCCATATTGGTCTGTTCGGTCATTCACTTCATCTTTCAGAAACTGATCAATAAGGTATCCATGGGCCCCATGAATTTCCACTCCATCAAAGCCTGTATATCAGACAAACAATTTCAGTGCACCAAATATTATTTGAAATCTAGCATGAACTATTGTCACACATCTAGATCTAGTCAAACTGGAAATTAAATTATGCCTTTAATTACATTCGGATTCTGGAAGAGATGGTTCGTTTGCATATGTTGAAAGCAATTTTGAGTTCTCGCAAATTTTATTTCGCACTTAAGCAAAGACAAATTACCCGCTTCCATAGCATTTCTTGATGCAAGTCTGAAATCATTGACTATTTGTGGGATTTCATCTGTCCTTAATCGCCTTGGAGGAGTATATTCAATAATATCAATGCCACTAGATGGTAGTTGGGGGCTTAGTGGCTTGTCAGTAGAAGAGATTGGAGCTTGCCCATTCGGCTGAGATCATGTAAGAAAATATAGATAGAATCACAATGTGAAAGATTTCTATTACAGGAATATTAAGGCAGCGTTCTAATGCTTCAATGGGTTAACTTTTCACTTATGATCTGAACGCTTTCAACGACAAAGTGAAGTCATATAAGTGTATGTTAGAAACGCACTGGTATTTGAAACCCTTCCAACATGCCAAATCTGACAGAAGAAGATGCCTCCTTTAGCATGAACAGCATCAACAATGAGTTTCCATGCTTCAACTTGCTCCTTTGTCCATATACCGGGAGTGTCTGGGTACCTTCTTGTATTAAAGAAACAAAATGTTATCAAACTTTGAAATGAAGGAAGTATACAATTAAATGTATGTTTTCCATTTAAAATTTAACATAAAAGAAACTTGAAAAATGCTAATGTTTGTGAAGTTACCCTTGAGCGGTGTCAGAAATTCCAGTGGCTTCAGATATGAGAAGACCCCCGTTAGATGTTCTCTGAGAGTAATATAAGATGGCATGCGGCTGAGGAACATTTCTGTAGGATCTTTGTCTAGTCAATGGTGCTAAGACAACTCTGCAGAAGGCAAGGAAGAAGTATATTATCAGAATGCACCTATACTGCATAGCCTATGACAAGTTTGACAGGAAGTATTTGTTGGAATTTATTAAGTTTATTTAGGATGTTAATTAGAGATTTGGTTTGATTTTGTAGTAGGGTATTTTTGGCATTTACGCATTAGGGTTTCTTAGGTTTATTGCTCTATAAATAGAGCTTGTAATTTAGTTTGAAAATTAAAATTATTCACAATGTAGTCTCTTAGGGTTTTGTAGCCGTTTAGGCATTCTCGGTTGTTTAATAATATTTCTATTATTTTGTTAGTCTCGTTCATTGCGCACTCTGATATTCAACTTGGTATCAGAACGAGTTCGATCCTTAGGGTTCAATCCGTTCTCGTTGGTATCAATTTGTTTGTATCAGTTTTGTTTCCGTCATCTTCCGCTGTTTGTGTTTTCGTTTTAGATTTGTTATTTGGTATTGATTGTTTGCACAGAAGAAAAAAAAAAGAAAACAGAAAGATTCTGTTTGTTTGCATGAAAGAAGAAGGAAAGAATAATGGGAAGGAAGGTAGAAAAAAAAAAGCAAATAGAGAAGGAAAAAGAAAAACAATTGTTTGCTGTTAGTTTAAGGTCCACACGGGCAACAAGAAAAAAATGGTTAAGTTTGTTTTTAGGTTCACACGAGTTGTTGGCCTATACGGGATTGTTTTGTGACCGTCATTCGAGTACTTGGAATTGTGACCACTCGAGTGATAGTTGTGTTTGTTCGTTCGTTACTACAATTGAGATATGGAAATCTCGTCCGTTTAGTGATGGGTTCTTTCCATACTCTCAACACTAGATAGTCAAGAATCAAGAACCAGTTTGTCAGTTTGCCATCAAGAATCAAGAATCAAGTCAAGTCAAGTTTGCATACCTGCCTGTCTGTCTGTCTGTCCGCGTTGCGGAGCCTGTCTGTTTGTCTATCCGCCTAACGGAGCCTATCCACATCTGCTTGTTGGCAACCTCATGACGTGTACCGCCATGAGTTTGACGGGTGGTGTTGGAATTTATTAAGTTTATTTAGGATGTTAATTAGAGATTTGGTTTGATTTTGTAGTAGGGTATTTTTGGCATTAACGCATTAGGGTTTCTTAGGTTTATTGCTCTATAAATAGAGCTTGTAATTTAGTTTGAAAATTAAAATTATTCATAATGTAGTCTCTTAGGGTTTTGTAGCCGTTTAGGCATTCTCGGTTGTTTAATAATATTTCTATTATTTTGTTAGTCTTGTTCATTGCGCACTCTGATATTCAACTGTATTATCAGATCTTGCTAAACAACAAGATTTAAGTAATACGACGAAATATCCAGAAAGGAGACATACTTTTCCTAGTTTATTTGGTTTCAACATCTCGGGCTTACAGCGGATTTCAGTAACACCTGTCCTAGTTACAACGTAAATATACAATGAGCGTATTCTGCACGAGCTCCTAGGAATTCGACATTCAAACAATCTTGAACACAAAGCAAGTAATTCATAGCGGTCGACATCAATACAAACCAACACAAAAGTTGCAGCAGAAACTCGCAAACGAAACCCTGGTTATCCAACCAATCAACTAAACCAATTCCTTGCTTTACAAGTAACGTGAACAAGCAAATGTTACATAATAAACCATCCAATGAAAGTTGCTGCTTTTATTTCTGAAAATTCAGGATTCTTGCATAGGCAAAAAAACATTTGTCAATCACAAAAACTGCCCAGTAACCTGCAAGTTGCCCAAAAAATAAGCAGTAATTTCATTTTTCTTGTAAGAAAACCGGGATTTTCTGCAACCCTGTTTCCAAATGAACAAAACCCAACAGCCCAAATCTCAACTACTCCAGCAGAATAAGTCAACAAAATCAATGCAGAATGTAGAAGAATATAAACTGTAGAAAAGGTTGAGCCCGTGAGTTAAGTTACCTATGAGAAAGATTGAAGTTTCCAAGTTTGTAAGGAGCAAGGAGAGGGCTTGTGGGACCATCTACTTGAGCTTGATTAGTGGTAGCCATTTCAATTCAACTGGTTTCAGAGCTCGATCCTTATTTTTCACTTGATTTGGTTTGATATGCTCTCATATTGGGGTATTTATACCGTTCGGGGAGAGGAGGAAGAGGACTATAAAACAACACTAGCACTAGCTGGGGAGGCAGAGGCAGTGGTAGGCCCGGCGGCTCCTTTTGAAATGTTTGATGACGTTTGTAATTACGTAATCGTGTTTTTTTTCTTTTTCTTTTCTAGCATAGGAAGTATGGTATTGGTATCTGATTGGACTATCTCCAAAGAAAATATTAAATTTTAGGCATAAAATTTCAATTTAAAAGTTTATGTGGCACTTTAATCTTTTTTGAAATTTTGTTATTCACCGATGTGTCAAATTTAAACTATTATTTATCACATTAATTTACTTCTAATAATTGTAGTAAGTTTTTTAAAACAGAAAATAATAATAAAAATGAGAAAAAGAATTTAGTAATCATTTAAAATAGATTTGAAGTTGTTGTTAGATTTGATAGCTACCACCTTTGTTGTCAATCCATATCATGTCATATAGGAATTGACTGTTATTGCTAATATGGACATTTTCATATCTCTGATATCACATGAAAGGGTAGCACATTTTTAGCATTCTGATCAAATAATCTATCAAAGCAGAGCCGATGGCCCAAAAATATATCCTCAAATTAAGAGGGTTAAAATTTGTGCTCACTTTGCACTTGACAAATCCCAAAATAGAAAATTTCTTCCAACTGAAAGGAGATGTCAAATGTGATGTGGAATGCCATGTGGGATAGAAAAACAACACAATTTCTTCCAACCGAAATGTTATTAGTTGACATGGATTGACTGCATTGCCTTTGACTGTCTTTTTTGGTAGCATAAGGCTTGAGTGTCAAATGCTTTTATTTTTATTTTTTTTTAACAAACGATATTATCTACACTAAAGGGGAGATGGTAAGCTTATCCTTATAATGGGGTAGCATTAATATGGTTCAAATTCGTCTTTAGCAAGAATCGAACCTAAGATCTCTCACTTACAAGTAAAGAAGAATACTACTAGACCGTAGTACTAAGTGTCGCTTTTAATTTTATTTTTTTTAATGCATGAATACCATTGCCAACCAATAAGATGGAAAAGAAAAAAAAATCATTTTTAATAGTTAATGCAGTGCCACTTAATACAAGGATCTAGTGGTATTTCTCTTCATTTGTAAGTGAGAAGTCTTAAGTTTGATTCTTACCAAAGGCGAAGTTGAACCATATTATTGCTAGCCCATTATAAGGCTTAAGCCCACTTCCCCACCTCCGTAGTGTAGATAATATCGTTTATTAAAAAAAAAAAGAAAAACACAACCAGTCCAGTGTATTAAGAGTGCTGATAAACTTACTTCATTGTCTTATCTCTTAATCATTTTTTAATAATCTAATCTCTTGTAAATACATCTAAGGACCAAGCAAAAATTAAAAAAAGAAAATAGGACTCTCTTCTTTGTTCACCATCTTTCTGCAACTACCTAAATCCCTTCAAATAAATTATTTTTTTGTGTTCCACAAAAAAAAAAAAATCTTTTTTTGTTCCCCTAGCTTAATTATGTATAATAGTTGTTCAAAACACTTTAATAATATAATAATTATTTAAAATTTTGAAAAATAAAATTTTTACCAGAATTAAAATCTGGAAGGGGAGGCTTTGAAATTCACGGTGGGTGGAGTCTCGCCTGGACTTATCAACACTCTAATATTTATTTTTCTGAAAAAATAAAAAATAATTAAGATATATACACTAGAGGTTATTTTAAGAATATTAGTGGATGAAATTATAATGTGGGTAGAAAAATAAGACTTAGGGTGGGTCTCGCAACACTCTATATTAATAAAGTAAATATTTAACATATTCATTGTAAAGAAAAAAAATTTAACATCTCTATTTGTTAGCCACGTCAACCAGTAAATTTAATTTTGACAATAATTATATTACACGTTCATTGAAGATGCTGTTATCAAATCATCATACAGTGCGCTAGTAGAGAATAGATGGCTGCCAATGTGGTCGGCACCAACGACGAACGACCATTTGACAATAATTTGGATGCATTACTTTTATCCAAATAATTGCATCCATGCTTTTTGGTTCAATTACATTCTTTTTCCGTTTCTTCCTTTCATTTGATTCATCATGCTCAACGGGATCGTCGTTTATTACCAAGGGCCAGCATCACTTTTGGTAGGATTTTCATTTGTAACTCGCTTCACCTTGTTACTCTTTATCAATTATTCCAATTAACGAGGTAGATGATACTTTATTGCAGTGACGGAAAATAATTATGCTTATGTACTTTTGTGCAGTTTCGATCCTCACAGATTCGCTTCCTCCTAAACCCAAAACCACTTAGACTTTCTTAACTTTTGGAATCTACTACATATGTTACCTTTCATTTTTTTGCCATAAAAACATGTTGCCACTCACGTGGAGGGATATTTTTCGTCAATCCACTTCCTAAAGCTCACTGCAATCAATTTGCACAAATTCAAAATGCATTTTTTTTAGCAGCGTTGGAATTAGGTCATGAAGAGACGGGTTTGATTTTGACAAGGGTTGTTGAAGAATTGAGATGAAAAATGATTGCTGGCATCTACATTTATTGTTTGGTAGATGGTGGCTGCATGTGTTTTTTCTGGGTTTTTGGTTCTTTATTACTTAGACTTACTAAAAATTCAAATTATTTATTGTTTTGTTGTAGGCATAATTTACTGAACAATTATGGAGGCTAGAAAGAGAGAGAATGTGAGGCATAGAGAGAGAAGAGAGAGATGTGTAATTGTGAGATGGAGAGAATGTTCTATTCCACCCCATTGTGCATTTATTTATAGTAATAGGGAAGGTTAATTCCTTACCATTTTAGGATTACAACTCTAATAGGATATTAATTACAAAAGGGAATATTCAAAGACATCCCTAGATACACTATGATTTATACAATTACATTCCTAATCTAATAGGACTGCAACACTCCCTCTTGAGTGTGTAAATATTCAACTAAATAGCGCATCAGGTCTTCAACGATGAAGTAAGTACAGTTGATGAAGTCGTCAGCACAATAAGCGAATGCGAATCTCATATCAATGAAAGAATGCATAAAAAGTAAAACTCACAAAACCTCGCTATGGTAAAACCTAAGGTGGGAGAAAAACCCATAGACTAAGGAGAAAAGTGAAAAGTTGCATTAAGTCAAAACTATACGTCTTCTGGACGCAAGTAGAAGAGCTCACAAGGGTATGATCAACCCAAGATGGGTGCCTCGTCAAAACCTAGTTCGGTAGCAAAAACCCAATAGGAAAAATGCTCCTAATTGTAGGGGAAAAAGGTACATTTGTGAAATCCCGTTCTCGAATTTCACTGTCATAATCTACGTATTTGTACTATTGAGATTTTATATTATTTCTCGAGAATTTATTTTAAATTGTTTAGATTTAAATTTTAATTAAACTAGTTACGAAGAGTGAAGTTTGGAAAATAATTATTTAAAATTCGTTGACCTTTTGAGGTCACAAGTAACGTTTTCGAATAGGTCTCGAAGCCACGAGCGCATAGGCCGTTTGCGAGTCCGAGTTACAACAGTATAGTTACAGACGTTTGAAGTTGTGAGCAATAGATTGTGGGAATTATTTAATTCCCACATGTGGGTTAAATGTTAAGTGAGTTCAATAAAAGAGGGAGATACCAATTAGAGAGGGGGGAGGTTTCTTAAAATAAAAAAAATAAAAAAAATAAAAAAACGGAATGATTGATTTCAGCCCCTTTTTGGGCGATTTCGACCCATTAACCTGCCATCTTGACCCACTCATATCTCCTTCATCCGAGCTTCATTTTGGATGATCTTGGTGTTCATGGAAAGCTCTTGGTGAGCCCTACATCTCTGTATTTTTAGATTTCCCATTTTCTTATCCATTTTTCCAGTTCGAGGTAGCAAAGTTCTGTGGGTTTCCGGCGGTTTTATCGTTTTTTCCGGTGAATCCGGCAATCATTTCCTTCGAGTGAGGTATGAAACTTCATCTACTCTGCATAATCTTCAAGTTGGTATGCTTGGTTTGTACTTTCGTATTCGTTTTAGAGTTGGGTGTTTAGAACCCTAAAAACCCGGTTTTCTCCGGTGAATTTGGACGGCTTCCGGTTATAATTGGTCGTCGGCTTATTTGTGAAAAGTGTTTTCCTTGTTGAGCTCTAGCTACCACGTAAATATGAGCTCATCTAGTTAATGTTGAAAATTTGGGTTTTCAAACCCTTCACCATGGCTAGCATCGTGTGTGGCAGTGCGTGGGATCATCTATGAGTGTTGTCTAAGTACCAAATACCTTCTAGTGACCCTATGAACCTATTTCTAGCTCAGTTTCCCGAAATTCAATTGTTTGGTGTGGTGATCAAATTGGACCACCATTTGTTTACATGATTGATGACAATCCAATCGTTGAATCGTCGTACAATTTTGTGAGCACCCTACTTATCAGTTGTTGGACCTTAGGAACTTACTAGTGAAAATCTAGTGGTTGGATCTTACGGAGCAAGTGATGTAAGATCGTGGACCATACATTTGATCAACGGTTTGATTCTCATTAAATGTTGTTGTGGGAGACTTATGAGAGTTTTGGGTATGTGAATTTATTGAGAGAAATGTAAATGTGGACTTGTGCTTTGTTTTTGGTGGTGATAGAGCTTGATGCCTTGAATTCCATGCTAGAGTGCGTTAGTGTGGACCTCAGGTGAGTGACTTTAATATATGTGATATTGGTGATTACCCTGTTTTCGTAATTGTTATCCTATGTGGATATGACTTGGTTTTATAAATATGTTTTCTATTGAATTGTTATTTTTAATGTTTAGCCATTGATTTAAGTTTATGAAATGAGATTTGACATGTATAAATTGAAATATGGTTTGATTGACATGTTGTGATGAAATGTGAGGACTAGTGGTAGACCGTTAACCCGTGGTGATGGAGATTTGTTGCTTTGATATGGTTTCATCTCCCGCTTCATTGATTCGTTCTAAATTTAGTATTTGTGCCTTATTTCCCTTGGTTGAGCTTTTGTAAATTAACTTGTGCTTGTCTCATTTTTTTGAGCCGTTGTATATATGGTTGTTGGCCTTCCACGATTTCATTGAGTGATGGTCTGGAATCATATCCACTCGGATTCCGTTGAGAGATGGTCCGGAATCCTTCCTACTTCGCGATTCCGTTGAGTGATGGTCCGGAATCGTATCCACTCGGATTCCGTTGAGAGATGGTCCGGATTCCTTCTTACTTCGCGATTCAGTTGAGTGATGGTCTGGGATCGTATCCACCTCGGGTTTCATTGAGTTGGATTGAGATAGCTTCAAAGATGTAGGCTTCGGCTGAACTGCGTCCTTCTAGCTCTAGTTTTTAATGTACATGTGAACGATAGATTTTGAGAATCTTGTGCTTTGAATTAGAAAAGTAGTTGGATGTCTGGGTGACTCCTTCAAAGTTGTCAATGACTTGATTATAATTTCATAAAGCATGATTCTATACTTGATGTTTATGGATTGTGATCAATGACACTAATTTTACATGCGAGAAACTGATTGATAATTTTGGTTCCGTTAAGTGATCTGAAACCCGATGTGATTTGGATTCCGTTGAGTGGTCCGAACTTCCTACTCTTGCTCATTTCCATAAGTTAGACTTGTACCCTGGATTCGAATGAATGGGAATTAACCACAATAGATCTTGTGAATATAAATTAGAATTATCAAGTTATTACTTGAAATCCAGGCGGGGAATTATATAGAAGTCCTTTATTAATTTTGTGCATTGAGGTGCGATCTGATTGATATTAACATAATTAAATGTTAATATCGTGCCTCCTTGATATCATGGAATGGGTTACTTGAGATGATTGTGGAAAGATGTTGAATATGATTGTTATTAATACGATTAGATTAGTGATCATTGTGAATTGAGAATAATATTGTGCTTCATTGGTTCTTTGATATGTTAAATACTATGAATTACGGTATTATGTGAAACATAATGATTTATATGATGGATGAAATAGAAACCTTGATTGTCATGCGGGTTGTTATGTAGTTTGAATCGAATAATTCATGCTCTTCAAGTCCAAATGTTTGATTGAGGACTGTTATGCATTTTGGCTTGAACAAATTGTGTTATATGTCGAGTTATAGCGAAAGTGAACTACGAATGGCTTGATCCATTTTGAGGGTATGTAGGCAGTCTAACGAGAAGGTTAGATGCAGCCATAAAGTATAAGGAAAAATTATCTTGAAATTCGAATCTTGACTTGTGCATTGTCCATATCCCAGAGGCGGGGTATGTGAGTGATACAAGTATTTGGTAACGTCACGTGTCGATCCTGGATGTATTTCGGGATCGGGGCATGACAACATTAAGATCAAGTGAGTATACTTCTGGATACTCCCCCAGAGTTTAACATAACTTCCAAATGAGAACTACAAGCATTGAATATGAATAGTTAGGCAGACTAATTCCTCAGACAAGCTTATGGAAGGTTGACTTTGGTAGTGATGTCATGTAGAGGTCGGCAAGGTTATCTAGGATTGGCTTGCATGACTTCAATCACCTGATGCTTTGCTGATGTAGATGTATATGCAATATGTCTTGGCGTTGACTTTGTTGATGTATCATGTCTTGGTCGGGTTGATACATGCGGCATAGTCTTCATAGATCATCATCGAGACTAAACGATGGATGATAACAGCAAGTACTTTGAATATGCTCAACAACAACTCCTAACCATGTCTTACGTGTGGCATAGTGAAGTGAGATATATGATGCTTTATTGCAGTGACGGAAAACAATTATGCTTATGTACCTTTGTTCAGTTTCGATCCCTGCAGATTCGCTTCCTCCTAAACCCAAAACCACTTAGACTTTCTTAACTTTTGGAATCTACTACATATGTTACCTTCCATCTTTTTGCCGTACAAACATGTTGCCACTCACGTGGAGGGATATTTTTCGTCAATCCACTTCCTAGAGCTCACTGCAATTAATTTGCACAAAGTCAATTTGCATTTTTCAGCAGTGTTGGAGTCAAGTCATGAAGAGACGAGTTTGATTTTGACAAGGGTTGTTGAAGAATTGAAGTAAAAAATGATTGCTGGCATCTACATTTGTAGTTTGGTGGATGGTGGCTGCATGTTTTTTTTGGGTTTTTGGTTCTTTATTACATAGACTTACTAAAAATTCAAATTATTTATTGTTTAACATCGTAGTATGTGTTTTGTGTCGAGTTTGTTGTGATGACTGTATATGACAATTACTAAAGACAAATCTTAGTCTATTAGGTCCTTATGCATAGACACTGTTCTAAAAATTCACGTCTAGCATAGCGCAGTCTAGACGCTAGGCAACTGACCACTATCCCGATTAATTAAAATATGGCTCCTACACCTGCTTAGGCGCCCGCCCAGACCCATCTAGGCACCTACCTAGGTCGCAACTCTCATTTAGACAAAAATGGATAGAATTCATTTTGCATTTTATTTGTTTCAATATATTATAAGAGACTTGTTAGATAATTAGATGGATATACATTATATGCGTGTTCCTCATGTTTTCATTATATTCTAATACTTTATAATCTATGTCATTCTATTTTACAATTTATGTATATTAGTGAAATTATCTATTTTTTAAGTATAAATAGACACCTATTTATACGATGTATAATAAATTTTAGTCATATTCACCTAGGCGTTAGACCACAACTGCTGCCTGACTAGCGCTAAACCCCAACCCGTCATCCGACTAGTGCCTAACATCTTTTAGAACCTTGTGCAAAAAATTTCATGACCCCCATTTTTTAGTATCGTAGCTTCACTTTGGAAAGAAATTTTTCATTGTGACGAGAACACAAGTGGTACACCACGTGTTTTAATAGAAGTGGTAGGAAATTTTATTTTTTAAGTTATTAACTTTTTAGCACATGATGTGAAAAATAAGTTAACACACAAATTAAACCCTCTTTTTGACAATTGTAGTATAGATGTAAGTAGGGTATCGTTCTAGGCCGGGGATTAGGAGGGATTGCTAATCTATTCTAAATTAATTTAAAAATATTAAACAAGACTCAAGGACACAAAACTAGGCTAAAAACTCTAATAACTCGAAACACACTTAGAATGACTCAAAATAATGAAAACAATCAAATTAAACACTAGGAACTGAAATGGACGGAAATTAAATTAAAAGACTAACAATAAAGAAAACTAACTAAATAATATAATTTAATAATAGATGGGTGTTTGGTTTTGATGAAAAGTACAGAATTGATAAAAACATAAAATTAAGGTAAAATGATAAATGACGGACTAGCTAGGGGGTTCTTCTCCACACATGACACACTTGTACATGAATTGATTTCCAATTGCTTTTCAATAGATTATGAAACTCAACACCCCAGATTAACCGTGATGCACTAATTAATCCTCAGATTTTCCTTGATTTATTGAATTGGATGAATGCATACGACAATTCAAATTATTCTCCAAAAGTCCTCTACATGAATGCATAATAGAGATACAATCAAAGATCATTACGTTCTATGAAAATCATAAGTGTTAACGAGGCATTCGTAACTATGAATGCATGATACGTTTGCCAAGAATTCAATTAACGCGATTGTGACTAGCAACCTTCACTACCAATGAATATAAACTTGTAACGATTAGGTGAAACTCATTTATATCCTAGCATCAAATTCATGCATGAAAATTAAGTATGCATCCTTAATCAACATACAAGAATTAGTTTTGAAGAAAGTAGTTAATTGAATTGCATTCACAACTTATTAAATCACAACTGAAGGTAATCAATTCATATTACAAATATATTCATGGTTTCGAATTAACCTCTAGCCAAAATAAAATTAATTACACATTATTAAAACACAAATAAAATATGAGTTCGGAAAGATTAAACCGAAAGAGGATCTGCTGCGTTCGTGCCCACTTCTCTCTCCCCCTGCTCGCGTCAGACTTCCTTGCGTCAGTCTCAGCTGCAAGGGCAGCTTCCCCCGTGCTCACCTCTCTCCATACTCACCATGCCGTGCTCTCCTTTGGACTCTCCCCGCTTCACTCTTCTGACCGTCCTTCCTTCACGCTGCCCAAAGGCAGCTCTCTGCCTCCTGCTCTATTTGCGCTGCCTTGTTTCCGCTCCAAGACCTGCGTCTCTGCGAGCTGCCCAAAGGGCAGCTCCCCCCCCTAAGCTGCCTGTCTTTCCTTCTGCTTTTATTCTTTTTTCTACGCCAGGCAGCCAAATGCTGCTTTTCCTCCACTAGCTGCTGCGCTGGCCTGACTTCTTCTTTCCCGCAGCTTCACGCTGCTCCCGTCTCACCCCTTCTGCTTTCCACGCTAGTCCCCACCTGCCTTCAATTTCCTTTCCGCCTTTTCTATTCTTTTATTCTTTCTTTTCTGCTGTCCTCCTGCCTTTCTTCTTATTTTATATTTTCTTTTCCTTGCTGGTTTCATGCTTTGCAAACATCATAATAATGAGAGGGACAAACATTGTTTATAAAATGTAAATTAGTATTATCATGTGACAATAAAAGGTAAATTTGCATAACAGATCCTATAAACACAAAAATAACGTAAATAGCTCAAAAATATAAGGAACTAACTAAGAAAAGACGAGTGAATTCAAAGTAAAAATATATATAAATATGATCCGATCAGCACACATATCCTACCATTTGTATAATGACACGTAGTGTCCCATCCCCTATACTAGTCACACTGAAAAATCTCTCCACTCTGGGAGGTTAAAGTGAAAGCATGCCTTAAATAACCAAAAAGAGATTAATGCAATTTCAACATTGATTGTAATAGAGGAGCAGTTAGCATCATACTAATATTGGAGTAGAGAGACTTGTAACAGACAAAGCTCAACCAAATATCTTACAAAGTAATTTGGTGGATGTGGATATGCCAGAACATGAAGCATAGAAAAGCCTGGCGAAGCTGATGATGTACGTAGATTACGCGCAGAATGTAGAAGTTGTCAACAAGAAAGATGTACAGAATGAAATTGGAGTAGAAGAACCAGAGAGCCGGATGGGTAGAACTTGGAAGAACTTAGAAGCCTATATGGGAACTCATCTAGTGATGAAGAACCGGATTCAATGAGAAGGAATAGGAGGATGAAGAAACGACCCAAGTTTAAACATCATAGAAAAGAAACTGATGTCAGTACCATAGAGTTTGATTTGGGGATGTCTTTTCTTGTTAGACTAAAGATATAAACCAAGATCATGTAACATGAATCACAGCCATCCAAACACGAACTGTAGTTCATAACTATTGTATAGAGTAGAAATCCTACCTGCAGATGCACCAGAAGAAGAAGCCATAGTCAATCTCGACAGCAAAACTAGTAAACCTTCTCCTCTTTCCAGATTCAAAATGCTCAAACTAATAATAGGTTTTAGTCTGAGACACAGCGTAATATCTGTGAGAGTATAGTTCACTATATATATGGAACATAATCCTAGCCAAAACCAATAAGGATTTTCCTATTAAAATCCATACAGAAAACTGAAATTGTTTACAATAGGTGAATCAGTTCCCCGTTCTATTTGAATCCTAGAACAACATGGATTAATAATCCATACTCATTAAGACTTTCTATCAAACTTGAGACGAATCACCAATTCTCTAGACTGATGCTCATATTCTTACATTCCCAAGTTCCAAGGAATTCAAAGAAGCTGTGAATAGACACTTTTATAATATGCAGGTCTTACAAGTTAACCACAAATGGTTGGTACAAGGTTAAGGCTCAAATTCATGCCCTTGGCAAGTGATGCTTCTAATGACCAATCTGATAGACATTCTCCTTTATATGTAAAACATTTGTTCCAAATCACACTTGTGGAAAAGATGAAAACAATACAAGTGTGACCAGTACTTGGTTGGCTGAGAGATATGCTGATGATATGAAGATCAATCCTAAAATGGATGTTAAGACAATGAAAGCTACAATGAGGGATTATCCATTCTAATCCCTCTCCAAATGATAGGATTGTGAGGGATAAGTTTATTTCATTCCAATCCCCTTTGAATTTTAAGAGTTACCTATTCCAATCTAAACCTAGAGACGAAACGCGGCCATATATTACAAAGACAAAGATTCTAAAACGGCCTTGGCTCAGAGAAGAAAAAAAAGCCATGCAGTGAGAACATCTAAGGGAAACGAGTTGATCCTCAATAAACGCCTCAATAGAATGACGTATCTTTGTTAAAGCATCTGCCACAAAATTAGCTTAATCTAAAACATGATAGAAGCTGATGATCAAGCATCCCATGTTTGCAAACATAAAAGAAGGATCTTTCCAAGTTTAGGAAGGTGGGAGTTGCCAAAGAGACTGATTTGAGCCGCATCTGCTCCAAATATCTCAGGCAAACTGTCAGCTGACAAAATGTGGTTAATGGCTTCAACATCTTGAGAATAAAAGGCACAACTAGGATCAATTGGTTGTACTTTATATAGGGATAAGAATTGAGTTTCCTCTTTCACAAATGTTACTTATTCATTACGGCCATTATACTGTCAGTATAACTTTTCCGGCTTCTAAGTTTGGAACCCTCCCAAACATTGGACACTACAATACTAGATAATGCAATAAGATACAACAGTACAATACAATATAGTTGAAAACAATCCATCTAAGATAGTACAGACTCAATCGGATGAATCAGGAGCCCTAGTGTTCAAGCTTCCATCTTTGCGGTAAACTTAACTGGTGGCTTCAAGAAATGGATAATCAGTGTAACCAATGACGGGATCAGGTATGTAGAATGTCTCTCTGTTGTACTTGTTTAGAGGAGCATTATGTTCAAATCTCTTTGGCAAATCTGGATTTGCCAAGAAAATACGGCCATAAGCAATAAGATCTGCACGGCCCTCGGCCACAGCACTGTTTCCATCTTCCCTATCATAACCACCAGCAGCAATGAAGGTACCATGGAAAGACTTTCTCATGGGAAGAAGACTCTGGTGGGTTTCATCTTTTTCCCCCATTGTCTTCATCCTCGGCTCAACCATGTGGCAGTACACGATTCCATATTTGTTCAAGGCATTGGCCATATAGAGGCCTAATTCTTTTGGATTTGAATCCCCTGAGTCCATATAGTCAGCAAATGGAGATAATCTAATTCCAACTTTATCTGCTCCTATTTCGTTAGCGACAGCTTCAACAACTTCCAGAGGAAGGCGGCAACGATTCTCTAGAGATCCACCATATTGGTCTGTTCGATCATTCACATGATCTTTCAGAAACTGATCAAGAAGGTAGCCATGCGCCCCATGAATTTCAACTCCATCGAAGCCTATATAGCAGATTAACAATTTCAACATACTGACGGTATTAGAACCTTAAGCATTGTAGCTGAATTACCAAACAAATAATATAAAGACAAACTACCGGCTTCAATAGAATTCCTTGCATAAGCTTTGAAGCAAATTGAGTTGTTGTAAATTTTCTTTCATTTTAACGTAAAGACAAATTACCAGCTTCAATAGAATTCCTTGCAGCAAGTCTAAAATCATTGACAATTTGTGGAATTTCATCTGTCCTTAATCGTCTTGGAGGCGTGAATTCAGAAGCATCGATGCCATTTAATCGTATCGGCTTGTCAGTAGAAGATATTGGAGCTTGCCCATTTGGTTGATAACCTGTAAGCAAGGAGAGAAAGAATTACAACCTGAAGTCTAACGACAGTAACTAACATCCACAGCAGCACTCTTTTAAGTGGGAATCCTTTGTTACAAATTACTATAACCACACGTGCTATATACTAGTTCTGAATTCTGAGTTATGTTAACATCAAACTTCTTCCCATCCAATAATAATAATAACAATGCTTCCGAAACAGCAAAGTCATAACAAGTCCAACTCGGAACATAACAAGTCCAAGTTTTATCGTCATTTTGAGCAACAATGTTGTCATTTATAATCACTCGCTCGTTCTGATGCATATACCATTATGTTATACATCAAACTTCTTAATCGGTCTAATTATTCACTCATGTTAACAAAGCATTCTATGGTAAAAGTGAGGTCATAAAGGTGTAAGTCAGAAACGCACCGCTATTAGAAACCCTTCCAACATGCCAAATCTGACAGAAGAAGAGGCCACCTTTAGCATGAACAGCATCAACAATGGGTTTCCAGGCTTCAACTTGCTCCTTTGTCCATATACCAGGTGTGTTCGGGTACCTTCGTATATTAAAGAACCAAAAATTTCATCAAACTTTGAAACGAAAGAAGCACCCTCAAATGCTTGTTAGTCAATGAATCTACTGTTGTTGAAATTACCCTTGAGCTGTGTTGGAAACTCCAGTGGCTTCAGCTATGAGAAGACCCCCGTTCGAAGTTCTCTGAGAGTAATATAAGATAGCATGTGGTTGAGGAACATTGTTGTATGATCTCTGTCTGGTCAATGGTGCTAAAACAATTCTGGAAAGGAAAAAGCAATTGTAAATTATAAATACAGAGTGATCAAGATGGAATGTGGCTGAGGAACATTATCGAATGATCTGTATCTAGTCATCAACGGTGAAAATACAATTCTAAAGAGGAAAAACATATAATAAACCATAAATACAACTTTCAGACTTTGTAGGAAGCATTAGTTTGCTAAGGCTCCTTCATAACATATTCGTTTTTAGTTTTTCTTGTTTTAGTTAAAAAGGAGAAACGAGGGAGGAAGAAGGAATTTGGGACGAAAATGTATGAAATAAAAAGTCGAATTGTAGATTATCTGAATTTGCTAAGGCTCCTTCATAACAAATTCGCTTTTAGTTTTCTTGTTTTACTTAAAAAGGAGAAACGAGGGAGGAATAAGGAATTTGGGACGAAAATGTGTGAAATAAAAACTCTAATTGTAGACTATCTGAATTTGCTTTATGTTCTTCATTTTCGGTATCATTCCATGCACATTTGGTCCCTCATCCATCCCTTCCCCTTCTTCTTCCTCCTCCTCCTCCTCCTCTTCTATCATGCATTTTCTCTATCTTTCACTTAAAATTAAAAACTAAAAATCAAATACGAAATCGTTACCAAACACAACCTAAACAAAGCAATGTCTTACGAAGTGACCATGGCCGAAAGGACACATACTTTTAACAATCTGTTGCATCTATTTTCAACAATTAATCAATGAAATAACTCAAGTGTACTGTTGTTTTGATTTAATTTGTAACATCTGTACTATTTTATAGACAAAGATACAGTTACTCTTTTTTTGTTTTTTAGGTAAACTGGAATTACACCAGGGCAAAGCCAGAGTACAACAGGAAAGCCCACACAGAGGACTAACATAGCTAAAACCATTGAGACGACAAACAACAGAATGATCCAGGGCCAAGGACCAACACTAGTTCCGACATTATGTCACCCTTAGTCATTCCAACATAGACTCAACTTAGTGTGGGCAAGGTAGACCATCCTTGTTCAACTTCTTGTCTCCTTCCCAACATCTGTACTATTTTATACCAACATGATTCTCTCCAGATTCTTTTGGTGAGAATCTTGTCTGTTCATCATACATCGTGCGATCAGTTTTTGTCAACTACTGTTCGTGTTTAATTTTAAATAAAAATATTTAAAATAATTTTTGACCGCACGATGTACGATGAACGGACAGGATAACGGATTTCCAGGATTCTCACAAAGAGAATTCGATGAGTATCCGGATTCTATTTTATAGACAAAGATACAGTTACAAACACTCCTTGTCTCCTTCCCCAAATCATTCTTCGTTTTTGTATAGCTATATTTGACACACACACATAATAAACTACACAGTACGCTAAACTTGAATATAGACAAGCAGTAATTTCATCTTCTATTTTTCTTGTTAGCCAATAGCCATCTGCAGACCTAGCTACTCTCTGAATCCAAGTTCGGATCTCCTCTCATAGTTTTTACAACATTATATTAAAATAACGCCCGAATAAAATAAATTAAACAATTACACGACAGAGAAATTTAAGAAGTAAACAAATAGGAACAATGTATGAAAGTTTTAAGTACCTATGAGAAAGATTGAAGTTTCCCAATTTGTAGGGAGTGAGGAGAGGAATTGTGGGAGGTTGAGCAGCAGCAGACATCTCAGAATTCGAGTCGGTCGTCTACCACCTGATCTTGCACTTGGCCTTTTATACTGGATTCTGGGATGAAGGAAGGAAGGAAGGAATGAATGAAAACAGGACCCAATTGGGTCTTTATACGTTCGGTAGGAGCTTAAAAGTCCGCCCTGCAGCTTTCCTCCACAAAAGTCAGAGAAGGCCGGGTCCCACATCTCCCCTCCCTTGTGTCGTGGTGGCGGCGGCGGACGTCGGTGGGTGGATGATGGATCTCTCCAAAGCATTAATTAAACCTATTAGGTGAAGAGAGGTAGGAAGGTTTGATGAGGTCTGTAATTACGTTTACGTGGGTTGAAAATTCACCAGTTTTATGAGGTCTGTAATTACGTTTGCGTGGGTTGAAAGTTCACCAGTTTTCCCCATGAAAAAGGACGTCTACGCACGTTCATTTCGATTTTGCTTTTTCATCCTGCATTATTAGGCCATGGTTATAAAAATATATTATTTAGGTCCTTAAGGCCACCTCCAACCACAAGGGTTAAAACATAATCCCATATAGAATTATAATTTTGTAAAAAAATTAATTTTAAATTAATAGTGTCATATCATATTCATATACTATCTCTAACCAAATGAGCTAAACATAGCCTTATCAATTTCCGATGGATAGCTAGACTAAAATTCTATGGAGCTCATCAAGCCATCATTTGGCTAAAGGGGCATTGGGCTGGCCAAATGTAGCCCCCCTTCTTAGCCCTTTTTGGAGCCCAGCTCCTCTAGTGCACTATTTGAGTCAAATTCAACAACTATGTTTGAAAACATTTAATGGAAGTTTAATTAAATTAATCAATAAATTTAATATATAAACTTAAAACTAAGTAATTATTGAGAGGGTTATGTTTAGCCACTACAGTGACGGTATATAAGTATGATGCGATATTGTTCAGTTATTTCGGTTGAAGATGGCCTAAGGTTAGAATTTTGAGGATATGTGAGACTAAATGCATGTTAGTTACAAAATTATGTTTGTTTAGATCACTTGAAATATTTGATAACTTAATAAAGAAAAACCAACTTAAAATCCATGAACCATTAGAAAACTCATTTTCTTTTTTGGTTTTATTAAGTTGTCAAATATTTAAGCTTTTGAATACAAACTAATATAATCTTGTGGCTAATATACATTTGGTCCTCACAAATCTTTAAAATGAAGACCTTACTTGATCAATAAATTTATGACAAATTAAATAGTCTAAAAATAAAAGGCTCGAATTAGGGCTAGGTTCGGTTCAAATCGGTTCAATTTTTTTTTTTCGGTTTTGGTTTTTTTTGGTTCCGGTTTGGTTTTTTCCGTGATTTTTTTTTAATCTTTTTTTTTTTGTCAAAAATATAAAGAAGAGTAATTTTACTTTTTTTTTTCCGATGAACTAAGAAATTAAAGAAGGAACTTGAATTAAAACTAGGGCAGCTCGCAATGATGGCTGCATCAAACAAATCATCCATATCTACAATATGAACATAAACCTTTGTAAATCATAAAGTCCTTAATGCTGAATCCTTTAAGAACCAAGACTTGAAAACCCTAAATCTGCAATACAAACCCACAAGTAACAAACAAACCCACAACACAAAAATCGAACAAATCTGCAATACAAACCAAACTCCCTTCATGGCGCCATGTCGCTGCCTCCGTTTTCCGGCCAAACCAAGGCGATTTAGCCATAAAAAAAGGTACCATTCTCTTCGTCTCATCTAGAAGTATGATTTTCGTTTTTGAATCACTTGATTTTGTTGAGTATTCAAGAAGTTATGAACGTTTAAAGTTTACCCAGTTTCTGGCGAGTTTTCAAGTTTTCCCTTGTACCAGTCAACTTTGAGGCTATTTTCCAGCCATCTCCAGCAACCATTGGGCTTCCAAATAGGTCTAATCTTATTATAACTTTCCTATCTTCATTTTGATATTTTATGGGTCAAATTTGGTTAAGAAACGATTGAGTTACAAAGCTTTGAAAATTGCCCAAGAACTCCGGGACACTTAACGGAGTTTTTAACGGAATGACCAAAATGATGGATGGTGGACAATCTCAAGGACCACTTTTATCGATTTGAAATGTTAGGGACCAAAGTGATGAGTTATGCAAATCTCAGGGACTATTTTGACTATTTAGCCTTTTTTTTTCCTAAACGAAAATAATTTTTTTTAATGAAGATAGAAGAGTGTAGAATAAGATTATACCTATTTGGAAGCCCAATGGCTGCCGGAGATAGCCGTAAAATAGCCTCAAAGTTGACTGGTCTGAGGGAAAATTGGAAAACTCGTCGGAAACTGGGTAAACTTTAAACGTTTATAACTTCTTCAATACTCAACTAAATCAAGTGATTCAAAAACAAAAATCATACTTCTCGATGAGACGAAGAGAATGGTACCTTTTTAGACAGTTAAATTGTGGTGGTTTGGCCATAAAAAGGCTCATAAGTGTCTAACTCGAGACCAAGACAGCCACTTTGGAACCATTTTCCGGCCAAACCACGGTGATTTAGCCGTCAAAATAGGTACCATTCTCTTATTATCGTCGAGAAGTATGATTTTAGTTTTGAATAACTTGATTTCGTTGAGTATTGAAGAAGTTATGAACATTTAAAGTTTACTCAGTTTCTGGCGAGTTTTCCAGTTTTCCTTCGGACCAGTCAACTTTGAGCCTATTTTCCGGCTATCTCCGGCAGCCATTGGGCTTCCAAATAGGTATAATCTTATTCTATACTTTCCTATCTTCATTTTGATATATTATGGGTCGAATTTGGTTAAGAAACGTTTGAGTTATGAAGCTTTAAACATTGTCCAAACTTCCAGCCAAGAACTCCGGGACACTTAACGGAGTTTTTAACTAAAGGACCAAAATGATGGATGGTGGACAATCTCAGGGACTACTTTTATCGATTTGAAATGTTAGGGACCAAAGTGATGAGTTATGCAATTCTTAAGGACCATTTTGGCTATTTAGCCAAAAAAAAAAATTACAAACTTTAAATGATAATAGAACAAAGTAATACTAATTTATAATAAAGAAGTCAGGTTGTTAATAGATGAATTTGATTGAATTTTTATTGTGTTAGGAAGTGTTAGGAGGAGGATACAATTATCTTTCTAGACTACGACACTTGTACATCATTAGCATCGCAAGTACTCATTTTCCAAATGTGCATTACATTTGATATAAAAAATTTGGTATTCCTACCATTATCCTGAAACATATATATTCACATATAAACTTTGTTCTTATTGTGAGGAAACTCCAAATGTTGAAGCCATATTCTTTAATTGGTCTATGATTGAGGAGTGACCGTTGAAACGTGTAGACTTCAAAAGGATGTCTAACCTAATAATAATGGTAATTGTGGTTGAATCTGAAATATTTGACTGCAAATTCACCAGTTCTTTAGACCTTTCTGATTCTCTTCGTTATCTTTACTGGCATGATATCCACTGGAATCTTTACCGTCAAATTTTACTCTGGAAAATCTGGTTGAGCTTCATATGCCCGTATGCAATTTTAACATTGATTGTATCAACAAGAAAGATGTAAGACAATGAAAGCTACAATGAGGGATTATCCATTCTATATATGAAAATCAATCCTAAAATGGATGTTAAAACAATGAAAGCTACAATGAGGGATTATCCATTCTAGTCCTTCTCCAAATGATAGGATCGTGAGGGATAAGTTTGTTTCATTCCAATCCCCTTTGATTTTTAAGAGTTACCTATTACTTTAGTCAAAACTAGGGGGAGGTGGCATTGTGCAATTTTGGGGTACATTTCAGTTTACTTACGAAATTGCCATTGAGTCTCTCTGTTCCCTCATTTAACGTTATTTGCAAAATTGCCATTGGGCTTCAGAAAGGGTTTTGGGTCTTTGGGCTGGAATTTCTGTTCAGATTGGAATTTTCGATTATTCGATCCACGCGTTGATCATCGCTGGATCGCCGACTGTGTGGGATTTGGTGAGGGGATGGGTTACGTGTCCATCATTGTCGAAAGGTTTGCTTCGACTGCAACCTCTCGACTTTTCGTTCCATTTCAACTTCTCTCTCAGAAGCCTCTGCTTCAGTCGCTCTTGATCTTCGCCTTTTCTAAGGCGTTCGAGGGACAAAAACTGAAAGCCAAACCTCCACCACAAACGAAGTCACAAATAGGGATGGGCAACGGTTATGGCGGACGGGAAACCGCGGTTATTTACCCATAACCATTTATACTTATACCCGCATAATTGTTTACCCGTTGGGTAATTGCCCAAACAGTTATACTCATACTCATAACCATTTATAAACGATTAACCATACCCATAACAGCATACCCATTTAACCATAACCGTTTAATACCAGTTTACTCATTTACTCTTTTTAACCCGTTTATTTTTTACCATTACCTCTTTTTTCACCCTTCTACATGTTTTTTAACAACTTGAAAATTAAAAAAAAATGTCATAATTTTTTTTGGCAATTAAACACCGTTATAAGCACATTCACCATACATTTCCGTATTTTAATTTTTTAAATCCTTATCTCATTCCAATAATTGAAATAATTTCCGGCAAAGACACAACGGCATGCACTCGTACGTGGGTTATTTATATGCTCAGCAAGCACCCTTATATGCAAGAAAAGGTTGTAACGGAAGTTTGAGAAGCAGCAAATCTGAAAGATGACTCAAGCATTGTTGAACTTGCAGACAATCTTAATGAAGATGCCCTTAATAAAATGCAGTATGTCTTAGTAGCTTTGACTGAGACACAGAGGCTCTACCCTGTAATTCCACTGGAAATTTGACTAACATCTTAACTAAATCTAATGCATGCATACTGCAAGGGAAATGATTTCAGTGCGCTCCCGTTTATTTTTCTCACTTAAATTTCTTTTGATTTATTCAATTTAAGAATAGAAATACTCCATGGATCATTGTTTATTACTTTTTAATTAATTAAAACACTGCTATATAAACCACATTATAGTCAATAGTATTGATCTAAGTTTTGTCTCATAGAGAACATGATTTGTATTAATTTTACATATATAAAATAAATAGGTAAACGGTTATTCGTTTATAATCGTGATTAATATCCATAACCAACTATTTAAATTTTATAGATGAACGATTATACCTATAACCATTTATTTATTTAAACGGTTACCCAAATGAGCGTGTAACCGCGGGCCATCCCTAGTCACGAACGCCACTCTCACTCACCCTCCACCGTTACACACGAACCCAATCATAATTCTGAAATCCAAACACAACCCAGATGTTAATCCTTCAGAGAATGGCAATGGCCACTTCTTCTTCCTTCCTCTTAATCCCTCTCCTCAATACTCTTCTTTGCTTTCCCCAGTTAAACACCAAGCTCCGAGTTCAGGTCTCTGTCCTTCTACGGCGGTAGAACTGGAGTCTCCACCTCCTCGGCGATGGCCACGGAGGCTCAGGTCTCGACCCAAGACGACAAATTGAAGGATGCCCAGATGGAGGTAGCTGATAAGCCTGAGACAGTCGTGCTTCCAACCAACGAGTCCTCCGAAAGCCTCATCATAATTCGACACACGGTATTTATTGAAATTTCATTGCTTTGGATTGGATTTATGATTGTTTTATGTTAAATTGAAGTAGGGTGCTTTCCTGTTGAATTTTTTGAATTTTTAGATTCTTAGGAGCTTCCCCTTTTTGAAAGTTTGATGCTTTTAATTAACTATTTTCAATTCTGCGTTACTAATTGTCACCTGATTCTATTGTGAAGAATGAGGAAGTGAGGATGAAGAAAATAAGAACCTAACTTTTCGGTAATTTGAAATTTGATCGAATAGGACATGGAAAAATGGGTGTACAGCGGTAGATAAGTTGGGAAAAATTTCATCCTGTTTTTGGGAATGTGAGAAGATACATGGGTTTCTGTATTTTGATAAAGTGTTGAGGTCGAGCTATGTTCATTTTTTTCAGAATTTTCTTGTAGTTTGGTATTAATGGCGCCTTTTCCGCTGTTATGGTGATGAACCATTTATATGTGTTTGACTGCTGTGTGCACACGTGATGGCCATGGCTGTTCAAAAGCTCTTCCCGGATGCAAAAGTGACAATTGGTCCATGGATAGAAAATGGGTTCTATTATGATTTTGATATGGAGCCTTTGACGGACAAAGAGTTGAAGAGAATCAAGAAGGAGATGGTAAGTGGAATTTCTGTATAAGTTATCATGTTTGTATCAAAGTTTTGGAACCATGAAACTATTGAAAACTATTCATGAACATTTCTTTTGTGATTTGTGGGATAGCATCATTGGTAGAAACTTACTATTAGTAAAGAGTCCTCCACGTCTATACCCTTGTCATAATCTCCATAATTATCTTCTGTATATTATCACATTATCTTAGAGATTTGTAATCCCGTTAGGATTTGTATTGGGAGCTGCACAATCCCTTTAGGACTCTTTGTAAACTGGTATATTTATACCTGATTATGAGCAATGGAAAGTTAAGTCTTCCACCAATATTACTGTTTCGTGTTTACTGTGCTCTTTCTCTGAATATATATATTTCTACATGGTATCATCCCTTTCTCCGGCTTAACCACCCTTCTCGATCCGCTTCCCATCATGTCCTCTACCTCCCCACTTCCTGGCCTTGCTATTGCCCAGTTTCTCAAACTCAATGCCTCCAATTACCTCACATGGCTTCGTCAGATCAAGCCCTTTCTTGTTGGTCATGATCTGTGGAAGGTCGTTAATGGCTTCTACCCATCCCCTCCGGCCACCTTCACCGTCACTGCCACCCCTTCCTCTGCCTCTACTAACTCCGACAGTTCTTTCGTGACTACTACCTCTACTCTTCCCAACCCCGCTTTCGCTCATTTGTACCAACACGATCAGTTGGTCGTAAGCTACATAGCCGCCACCTTAACAGAACCTGTCCTTGCTCTCACTGTGGGCCATGACTCCGCCCAAGCCGTCTGGGCATGTCTTCAACGGCGCTTCGCCTACGACCCTGTCCTCAACTCCGTCGCCTTGCGTTACCAACTGCTTGATCTTTCCAACGGATATTGCTCTATTGCTGACTATCTTCAGCATGTTAAATCTCTTGCTGATAAACTCGCTGCTATCGGCCGTCCCCGTTGATCTTGAAGACTTCATCACCGTTGTTCTCCGTGGTCTTGGATCTGACTACCTTACCCTTACCACTGCTATCATCAACGTCACCATTCTTCTAACCTTTGAAGAGTTGACCTCCAAGATTGAAGCTTTTGATCTCCAGAACCTTCGCACCTCCACCACTTCTGCCGCTTTGTAAACTGCCCTCATCACTACCCACCAACCCCGTGCTTCTTCTCAGTCCTTAGGCAGTCACGATGGAAATTAGAACGGTCGTTTCCAACGGAACAATGGTCCGCAGCGTAATACCTCCGGCTGGCATCCTAGCAAGAATACCAATTCTCGCAACCAACAACAACAATGGAATGGGCCTCCTCCATTCAATTATCAGCAACCTTGGCATGGACCCTCTGCTCCCCCTTATTGGCCAGGCCCACGTGGTTTTTCTGGGCCAGGCCCACTTGTTCCACCTCGCAACATAGTGCTGCACACTGTCCACACCGCTATGACTGCCCCGAACCTTTTCCCCCCCTTTGCGGGCTCTCAGGTGATTTCTTATTAGGATCCCAACATTTGGTTTCCCGATACTGGCGCTACCTACCACATGACGGGCGATCCCAATGCCCTCCCTCACCCACAACCTTATCGTGGTCTTAATTCCGTTCAATTGGGTAATGGTGATTCTCTAAACATTACATCCACTGGTACAATTCCTATCTCTCTTAACTCTATTTCGTTTAGTCTTTGTAATGTCTTTCTTGTTCTGGCCTTACGTAAAAACCTCTTGTCTGTTACATACTTTACACATGATAACAATGTCGTTATTTGTTTCTTTCCATCCTTTTATCGTATCTATGATTTACACTTTGGTGTTTTATTGTTTCAGGTCCCATGTAGAGATGGCCTTTATCCATTATCCTTCTCCTCACCACAGGCCTTTGCCGCTTCATCCTCTACCCTTTGGCATCAACGTCTCGGTCACCCTTCATCTTCGGTTTTGTCCCATCTTAGCTCTAGTTTCGGTTCTAAGTCATTTTCTTCAAAGCATTTTTGTAAAAGTTGTGCTTTAGGCAAGTCCACACAACTTCCTTTTTCAATTAAATAATGCAAGGGCTACTACTCCATTTTATATTATACATTCTGATGTTTGGATGTCCACTTCTACCTCTGTTTCTGGCTTTCGTTATTACGTATTATTCACTGACGATTATTCTCGTTATTCTTGGATTTACCCCATGAAAAAGAAGTCTGAGGCCTTTACACATTTTCAAACCTTTGTTGCAATGACTCATGACCTATTTAACGCATCTATTTAATATTTTCAAAGTGATGGCGGCACCGAATATGTCAATCACTCATTTTCTGCATTTTGTCGTCAATTAGGTATCCAACACCGTCTTTCGTATCCACACACACCCCAACAAAATGGACTTGCTGAGCGTAAGCACCGTCATATTGCTGATATGACTCGCACATTGCTTACTACAGCTCATACCCCACTCACCTTGTGGGTGGAAGCTACACTTGATGCGAAAATTAACTTAACACACAAATTAAACCCTCTTGTTGTCAATTGTAGTAAAGAATGTAAGTAGGGATCGTTCTAGGCCGGGGATTATGAGGGATTGCTAAAACACTTGAAACTGACTTAAATATGTGAAAACAAACTTAAAAGCATGAAATTAAACTTACAAAACTCAAAACAAAGCCACAAGACTCAAAACAGATTATAGAGACTCAAAACTGCCTAAAAACAACTCTAAGGCAGTTTCTGCCACTAACACAAAGTTTGGACGAAAATTGATTTTATTTTGACTTAAAACACTTAAAAACACAATCTAAAACAAGTACTGAGTAATAGACACTCTAAAAGTAAAGGGGGATTTGGTTTTGGATGAATTTAAGTAAAAACAAGTAATTAAAGACTTAAAACAGATTTTGGACGAATTTGGTGATTTGAATGGATGATGGGCTAGCTAGAAGGTCTTTCTCCACATATGACACACGTGCATATAAAACGATTTCCAGTTGCTTTTCAATAAACCATGAACCTCAACACCCCAGATTAATTAGGTACGCTTAAATTAATCCTCAGATTTTCCTAATTTCATTGAATTGGATGATTGCATACAACAACCCAAAGCATTCCCCACAAGTTCCCTACATGAATTGCATAATAGAGATACAAGCAAGAATCATTAAGTTCTAGGAAAATCATAAGCATTGACGAAACACTTGTAACTATGAATTGCATGAAACTTATGCCAAGAATTTACTTAACACGGTTGTGACGAACAACCTTTAGTACTTGTGAATATAAGTTCATAACGATTAGGTGAAACTCCCTTATATCCTAGCATCATATTTATGCATGGAAATTAAGCGTGCACTCTCAACCAACATACACAAATCAGTTTTAATTCAAATGGATAAGTAAATTGAATTCACAACTTATGAATCACAACTTAAAGTAATCAAATCATATTGCAAGCATGAACATGGTTTCGAATTCCCCCCTAGCTAAGGAGGTTTAGTTTCTCATACTTACAAAGCAAAGATAAACAAATTTAGACATTGAGAACAAAAGAAAGAAAACACCTAAAAATGCTCCAACAATCCAACTTGAATGGCAAGCACGTCGAAGGGTCCTCCTTCTTCTCTTTGTTGCAGCACAAGGTGTGGTTTGATGGATGAGTGGTAAATTATGGTAGTGGATGGATATGCACGGCTGAGAGATGAAAGTGTATGGATTGGTGAGATGTAGTATGGCTAGATGAATGGATGGAGGTCACGGCAAGGAAATTGTGTTTGTGAATGAAGTTGTGAAATGTGAAATGTAGTGTCTTTGGATGATGGCCCCCAAATTATGGTGAAGGGTGGATGTATTTATAGGCTAGGGAGAGGAGTGTATGGAGTTGTAATGAGTGGATGTAATGGGTGTAGTGGGTGAGTGTTGTGGTAATGAGTCGATGTAATGGGTGTAGTGGGTGGATGTTTGGTAATGAGTAGATGTAATGGGTGTAGTGGATGAGTTTTTAGTAATGAGTAGTGTTTGGTAATGAGTGAATGTAATGGGTGTAGTGGATGAGTGTTTGGTAATGAGTGGATGTAATGGGTGTAGTGGGTGAGTGTTGTGGTAATGAATGGATGTAATGGGTGTAGTGGGTAGATGTTTGGTAATGAGTGGATGTAATGGGTGTAGTGGATGAGTGTTTGGTAATGAGTGGATGTAATGAGTGTAGTGGGTGGATGTTTGGTAATGAGTGGATGTAATGGGTGTAGTGGATGAGTGTTTGGTAATGAGTGGATGTAATGGGTGTAGTGGATGGATGTTTGGAGTTGTAGGTCAACACACTTGCACACACACATGCTGATTTCTAGCCTTCAAAACTTCAAAAACGTCAATCCTCATGTCCTCATGCTTGCACTATCCAATCTTGGCTCAAAAATGCTCTAAAATGCTCCAAAATGCACTTTCTTGCCAACTTTGTTATTATGACCTACAAACACATGAAAATAGCTTAAAATTCATAATTAACTAAGAAATAACAACACAAATGCACAAGAACAAGCTAACTAAGTCGCATAAATATGCTCCTATCAGCGCTCACTTCTGTCCACCTCATCAATCTTCTCCCCACCTCTACCCTCAATTGGTCCACTCCCTATACACTTCTATTTGGTCAGACACCCACTTACTCTCACCTACATACCTTTGGATGTATGTGCTTTCCATACCTTTGGGATTATGTTCACGATAAACTAATGCCACGTTCTATTGAGTGTGTTTTTTTGGGTTACAGTGCCTCTCATAAAGGTTACAGGTGCGTTGATCAGACCACTGGACGTATTTATATCTCTCGCCATGTGGTGTTCAATGAGGCTACTTTTCCTTTTGCAACCTCTCTCGGCCAACCACCAACCACATATGTGGAGCTGGAAATTCATCTTACTGCCATCCCACAATCTGCTTGCTCATTGCCCATCCCTACCTCTCTTGGTCCCGTGGGCTCCTCCTCTAATGATGGCCAGTCAATGCCACATGACAATGACCTACCTACTTCTGCTGCTTCTCCACCACAGCCTGCCGCTACCCAGTCACAGTCACCACCACTTATGCTTCCATCCCATCCCATGGTCACCCGAACTAAAGACGGCACACGTAAACCCAAGTCCTGGACTGATGGCTCTATCCGGTATCCTCTCCCTCATGCTCTTTCAATTTTGCTTACCACTGACGAACCCACATGCTTTACACAGGCTACTCGCAAACCCGAATGGTGGGCTGCCATGACCGAGGAAATTAATGCCCTTCTTAAAAATAATACTTGGGTTCTTGTTCCGCCATCACCCACCCAAAACAAAGTCGGCTGCAAGTGGGTTTATTGCATAAAACGGAAAACTGATGGAAGCATCGATAGATACAAAGCACGTCTGGTGGCAAAGAGCTTTCACCAACAACCAGGAATTGACTACGATGAAACTTTCAGCCCTGTGGTCAAACCTGCAACTATACGTATAGTTCTCAGCCTTGCTATTTCAAATCATTGGTCTGTTCGTCAGCTCGACGTGAAAAATGCTTTTCTACATGGTCATTTGAAGGAGGAGGTCTACATGTCACAACCCCCTGGTTTTGTTGATCCCCAACATCCCAATCATGTTTGTTGTCTCACCAAGGCACTTTATGGTCTTAAGCAGGCTCCTCGGGCCTAGTTTCACCGCTTTAGCTCAGTCGTCAAGAGATGAAGCTCCCAAAAGAATAACCGCTCTCAGTGAACCATACAAATTGGAAATTTTGTATAGTATTAAAGAAGATCCCATTACCATATATCATATTGGTAAGGGTTTCACTATTTTCAAGCTCAATATAGTGTATGGAAGGTGATGATTTAATGTGTAGGAACTGTGCGTAAATGATATTTTTATTAGCTACACAAGTGAAATGTACAATGTTTGTGTTGAGTCTTAAGATGGAAATTTAAAGGAATAAAAAAGAGAGGGCGAGGATGTGCTCAGGGAAAACAATGTTGTTGGTGCTCTTTAAAAATGAGTTATTGATATGCAGATTGAAAAAAAGACTAATTTAGAGGTGGGAGGAACCTTTTGGTCAACCTAACCAAATTATACTTATGTTTATACATATGCATGCTTGTACTAGGATTTGATTGTGTTTTGAAGTAGCATCCTGTCATATTAGACTGTCTTGATGTCGTAATTCCTCATAGTATGCCGAATTCTTCATAGGTGATGAATGGTGGAACCTATGTGCGGGGCCCTATGTTGAAAAAATTGGAAATATTAATAGAAAAGTTGTCGAACTTGAGTCTATGTTGGTGCCTACTGGAGAGGACATGAAATGAAACCAATGCTGCAGTGGATCTATGACACTGCATGAGAGAGTGAAGATCAATTGAAGGCATAACTTCAATTGAAAGAGGAAGCTAAACGTAGAGATCACAGGCGCCTTGGTCAAGTCAAATCAAAGATGAAATTAAGGGTGTCCTAGATCTTACCGAAGAACTTTTGTTGCAATTCGGCTTCAGCAAATATGAGGTCAATCTCTCTACAAGGCTAGAGAAAGCTGTTGGAGATGATATATGGGTGAAAGCAACATATGCCCTTAAAGATGCTTTGGATGATAAAGGCTGGAGCTATCAAATTGATGAAGGCGATGGTGCCTTTTATGGTCCAAAAATTGATCCTAAGATTGAGGATGCCCTTGGAAGGAAGTGGCAGTGCTCAACTATGTAGGTTAATCCAGTGCTCAACTATGCAGGTTAATCCTGAACTCATGACGGGATAATTCTAAGGAAAACTAATGAAAAGGGTTTGAAAACTTTGAGTTTTAACAATAAAGACAAAATAAAGGGTAAAGTAAATAGTACCAAGTTTGACTTTTTAGTATAAAAATGTGGTTTTTCATTAAAATGAATAGTACCGCAGACTTTTCGTTAAAATTCCCATAATTCTAATATATGCTTTGTTTTTTAATTGGTAGTCTCTCAGTCTATCTCTGTATCACTTTGTAAAATGTTCATTGGAGATTTGAGCATCTTTTTTGAATTGAGCGAATTACATGGATTTGTTTGATAGACTAAAGCCACTTATTACTGTTATTTTAAATTTTTGATCTTTTGTATTTCCCAAATTGTACAGGTTTGTAAAGCAGTTGCACGTTTAATGTTTCAATTAACTCAAGAACCCTCAACACACCTGCACGACGGTTACCTAGGCTACGACCCCTGGCTTTCCTCCCAGCGATTTGACTCCGAGTCCCTCAAGGACCTCGCCATGGATTCCCCAATCTTCCACGGCTCCGTCGTAGATGACGCTTTCGCCACTCAGCCGGCGTCGGAGGCCTTCTCTCCTCCGTCGATCTACGCTGAATCGAACGGCCAGGGCTTTGATGGAGGGTTTGGCAGGTCCGTGTTAGATACCAATTCCAGCCACTAGTTCATCCTTAACTAGAAGCAAGAATTGTAGGAAATGGCGAGAGGGAAAAGATGGAGTATTTTTTGTAAAATGATTTTTTATATTTGATTTCATCTATCCCCGTTCAACAAGAAAGGGAGAGCTTTAATAGCACTAGCAACCTCCCCAATGAAAGACTGTGACATGGCATACATAGCCTAAACTCTTAAACAACAACACAAAAGAAAGGCAAATTACACAACGACCCTAAAACATTACATTTCGACCCAAAACTTTGTTGCTTGTGATCAAGGCAATCACAGTACATAACAATGCTTCCTCCTTGAAAAATAACCTTGTCCACAAGGTTTACACTGGAAAATCGGGGTGTCGGGTCTTAAATGCATCGAAATCTTCCCATGAAGCTTTAGCTGCTTCCTGTCTATTCCATTGCACTAATAGCTGCACCCCAGTTGCATTTCCCTTCTTATACATCCTCCTAGCCAAGATTGCCTGTGGTAAGTTCTGCATCAACCCATCATCTGCAGCAATGGGCAGATTCACATGTGAAACTACTCTTTCCCCCAATTGCTTTTTTAGGCAGCTTACATGGAACACAGGATGTATCTTTGATCCTTCAGGTAATTTTAGTTTATAAGCCACCATACCAATATTTTCCAACACTTCATAAGGACCATAGAACCTAGGATGCAGTTTATGGTAACTGTGTGCTGCCAATGCTTGCAACTGATAAGGAACTAGCTTCAAGTATACCTTATCCCCCACATTGAAATGCCTTTCAGTTCTTCTTTTATCAACTTGAACTTTCATCTTGTTTTGTGCTAATTCCAAATTGTGTTTGAGAACAGTAAGCATGCTATCCCTTTCGAGAAGACTTTGTGCCACATAGTCCATTTTTGCAGTTCCCACTTCATATGAAGCTATATGAGGTGGAGCATGATCATACACCAATTCAAAAGGTGTAAAACCTGCAGAGGTGTGATGTGATATATTGAAGCACCACTTAACCCATGGCAACCAATTCACCCATTTTTTAGGCTGCCCTCCAATAAAACATCTTAAGTAGGTCTCCAAACACCTATTCGTAACCTCAGTTTGTCCATCACTCTAGGGGTGATAACCTGAACTCATGCACAGTTTTGAGCCTTGCAACTTAAAAAACTCCCTCCAAAATGCACTGATAAACATAGGATCTCTATCACTCACAATGGAACTTGGCATACCATGCAATTTGAAGACAAACTCAATGAATATTTGAGCCACACTCACTGCAATATATGGATGGGAAAGAGCAATGAAATGTGCATACTTAGAAAGTCTGTCCACCATCACCATGATCACAATTTTGCCCCTACAATTTGGCAAACCAACTATGAAATCCATGCTAATGTCCGACCAATTCTTCTGTGGAATTGGTAGTGCTTGTAACAATCCAGGTGGAGCTATTGTTTCCATTTTGTTTTGTTGACAAATGCTACATTCAACCACAAAATTTCGAATATCCTTCTTCATTCCCTGCCAATATAACCTTTTTTTGATCCTGTGATATGTTTTAACCACCCCTTGGTGACCTCCTCCAGGAGTATAGTGATACTCTTCAATGATTTTGTGTCTCCAAGGTGATGTGGGACTCAAAACTACCCTCTTTTTATAGCATAAAAACCCATTATCAACAGTATACTTGGAAACTGCAGCTTTATCATTAACTGTCTTATAACTATCAAGCACAGATTTAACCCTTTCCAAAACCCACTCATCACTTTCAGAACTCCTCCTTAAATCATCCATCCAGCCAAAATAAGGGTAGGGGATGGCAGTGAGTTCCATGTCAAGGTGAACAGGTTTCTCTACCAACTCAGAATTGACACTTGGTACCTTAGAGAGTGCATCAGCCACTGTGTTTTCAACTCCACTCCTATACTGGATCTCATAATCAAAACCCAAGAGTTTTGAAACCCATTTCTGTTGAAAATGAGTATTAGCTCTCTGACTTAGGAAGTACTTGAGACTATTGTGATCAGTCTTAATTATGAAGTGTTTACCTTGCAAATAGTTCTGCCATTTTTTTACAGCATGAACTATTGCAATCAGTTCTCTTTCATAAGTAGAAAGAGCTTGATTCTTAGGTCCTAATGCCTGACTGGTGAATGCAATTAGTCTAAGGTTTTGCTGCAGAACTGCTCCAATTCCATTGTCTGAAGCATCACATTCCAAGACAAAGGGTTGATTGAAATTTGGCAATGCCAATACTTGTGGTGAGGACATAATCTTTTTGAGTTTTTCAAATGCTTCCAAAGCTTCCACTCCTCAATAGAATCCATCCTTCTTAGTGAGATTATACAAAGGTTGGCATATTTTCCCATATCCAGGCACAAATTTTCTGTAGTACCCAGTGAGGCTTAGAAATCCTCTCAATTCCTTCACATTCCTTGGTACAAGCCAGTCAGTGATTGCTTGGAGTTTGCTAGGATCTGCCATAACACCATCCTTTGACACAATATGGCCAAGGTACTCTACTTTACTTTGACGAAAGGAACATTTAGATTTCTTAAAAAACAACCGATTGTCTTGCAATATCTGAAAAACCTGTTGTAGATGTGTCAAATGATCTTCCCAAGACTTGCTATATATTAAAATGTCATCAAAGAATACCAGTACAAACTTCCTGAGAAGTGGTTTGAAAAAATCATTCATCAAGTTCTGAAAAGTTGCAGGTGCATTAATAAGCCCAAAGGGCATCACTAAAAACTCATAATGTCCTCTATGGGTCCTAAATGCAGTCTTAGCAATGTCTTCTTTGTGCATCAATATCTGGTGATAACCTGACCTTAAGTCAAATTTTGAGAAGAAAACAACACCATGTAGTTCATCCAGCAAGTCATCAATTAGAGGGGTTGGATACTTATCCTTGATGGTCAAAGCATTAAGCTCCTTATAATCGACACACATCTTCCATGTACCCTCTTTCTTCTTCACTAGTAACACTGGAAATGAGAAAGGACTATGACTTGGTCTTATAAACCCAGCTTCCAAAAGTTCTTGAACTGCTTTCTCAATTTCTGTTTTCTACAAGGGACCATAGTGATAGGGTCTGATATTTTATGGTTTTGCCCTTAGAACCAATGGTATATGATGATCATGGACTATGGAGGGTGGGGGTTTAGATGGTAGAACAAAAATAGACTCAAACTGTCCCAACAGAGTCTGTAATTCCTGTAGTTGTGACTGAGTGAGATCACTAGCTTCAAGTTTTTCCCCTTCCATAGAGTATAAGAACAACCCCAAGTTGGAATTATAAATGTCCTTGTCAAGGTGCTGCAAAAAGACTTCCTGAATAACTGGCAATGTCATAGGGCTATGATGCAACTTGTATTGCTGATTATTTTTAACAAACTCTATAGTCAGCAACTGGAAATCCCAGAGCATAGGACTAATGGAAGAAAGCCATTGAACCCCAAGCACAATGTCATAACCCCCTAAAGGTAGTAGAGTTCCACTGCACATTTATACCCTCCTATAGTGAGAGAGGTTGACTTACAACACCCTGAACTCCTCACCTTCCCTCCATCAGCTATCATCACCCAAATTGCTTGGTGGGATGAACTTGCTGCCCCCACTGCTTCAATAGTCGAGCATCAATAAAATTATGCGTGCTACCGGAATCCAAAAGGATTTTCACAGGTTGACCATTAATAACACCATCCACTTTCATTGTTTAAATAGTTTGCCTAGCCTTAGTCCCATAAAATGCACATTCACTAAGCTCCACATGAAGAAGCTCAGGTTGTATCCCCACAGATTCATCACCAGATAATTCATCATTGACCACATCAAGCATCAACAATTGTTTTAGACCACATTTATGTCCCGGAGTCCACTTATCAGTACAAAACCAACACTCCCCATTTTCTCTCTTCTTGTGAATCTCAACAGGGATGAGTTTTATAATGGCTAAATTTCCAACTCTAGGCACTTGGTATGTAGGATATGTGGGAATGACAGCTGGGGACTTAACTGGTGGTGTGGATTTATGAGGGAAAACTTTCAACTCAAAGTGTTTGGTATCTAATTGGATTGCAAGAGCAATTGCTTCATGAACATTTGTAGGTTTCAACAATGACATCAAATATGAGTTCACGTTTAAGGCCACCAAAAAACAACTCCTAAGCAGAATCAGACCAATAGCAGTCGTTCTAGTAGCCAAACGATGAAATTCATAATGTATTCACGGAGAGTACCTGTTTGGCAGAGTTTGAATAAGGACTCAGCACTATCCTCGAATTTGGAAGGCCCAAACTCTTGACAAAATGAGCGAGTGAATTCCTCCCAACTCGGAGTAGTCTGAACACAATCCAGCCAACGAAACCACTGTAAAACCTCGCCCTCCAAATGAAAAGAAGCAGTGAAAACACAATGATCGGACGAAGTGTTATAGAAGGAGAAATATTTTTCAGCTTTGAAAATCCAAGTAAAAAGATCATCTCCCTCATTGAATCGGGGAAAATCAATTCAATGAGGCCACGGATGACGGGGAGGAGGATCAACGCCGTCGTGAATCAGACTTGGCGGGCGTGGAATTGGACCAAACACGGGTGGATCTGGGGAAGTAAGGACCACTGTGTGGGAATGGCCAACGTCAGGACCGCGATACTGGAGTTCGCGACGGAATTGCTCAAAGTACACCTGGAGTTTGATATCCAGGATGTCAGAAACTGAATCGTTAATCAAAGAAGGAATGGCAGCCATAGATGCTTCCAACTCTGTCAGTCAAGCATCCATAGCGGTTTAGCGGTACTTCTCCCTTAATCTTTCTCCTTAAACCCATACCGGAAAGAAATCGCCAAAAATCCTCTCCCTTACCCTCTGTTACTTTGCCAACTACCCTCAACCTACTCTGATTGAGACCGACAGAACAACCCTCCTAAGCTCGAATTACAGAAATGCCCACAACTTGTGGCCGTTGGATGTGGAATCAAGCGGGGAAAAAGGAAATTTCATTACCCCACTCCCACTCCGACTCAAGAATTGAAGATCCGTACCAAATCTCTCTCTCACTCTCAATGTCTCTCTCTGCAAGCGACATGGTTGTCCCCCTCTGTCTGCTCCAGAATCCCCTACCCATCAATCCAAATCCGTCCCGAAATTAAGATGACAAAAGTGCCCTGCATCCCTTCAATCTCAGCCGCGTGATCCTAACCCTAGATAGATATTTCCTTAATTTTAGCAACCTAAGGGCCGGTCTTAGGAAGAATCTAGGAAAGCCCATCAAACACATGATGGGCAACCCAAAACAAAGTAACCCAACCCCCAAAACACACTTGTAGAGCCAAAAATAATCACAAGGTGACACGTGGATTTTTTAGTAAAAGAGGACCAAACTACCCTTGAGGCACACCGGGATTCTTACACGCGAGCAGCTCAAAAATGCTCCAAAGAGGTAACAATTTAATATTCATCTCATCAAATTCCCTTTTTTGCAAAGTAACCTCCAAAATAATATTAATTGGTAAATTAATAGATTAATTACCCAATTAATCCATTAATTACCTATTAAATTATACAATTTAACCTAAAAATTGTTAAAGGGCCGGCCACTTCCTTTTCATCCTCACCTTTCTCACTTTTCTCCATTTTATTACCCCATTTATACAAATAAATAATTTTGTAACCTCCCATTTACTTCTTTCATACTTAATTAGCCAATAAATTGGCTAATTAAGCCAAAACCATAACCACAAAATCCCTTGAAAAACCGGCCACTCCTAGCACTATAAATAGGCTCCTATTTTCACCAAAGATTCATTCCAACACTTTGGCAAAAATCCCAAAAAACTCTCCAAATACTTTTCTCTCTAAATTCTAACTTTGGCATCGGAGGTTCTTCGGCCAAAGCCCCCCCCATTCATCGTGGGCGTGTGAGGCTCTTGGCCTTGACCTAAGGTGTTAATTGATTTGTAGGTGCAATTTTGTCCAAGAAGAAGAAGGCGGAAATTTGCATCCACACACTAACCCACCCAGGCCCAATTTGATGGCAATGGTGTAAATAAAGTAAAATCAAGTGGCAAATAATTGACTGTAGCTAAGCTATAGTCAGTTCACTTCTCAATTTTAGAATAGATAATGTCTGTGAAATCCCATCCCCGGAATTTCACCATTTATTATGTATCTCGTATTTTAAATTCGTATTTCGCATTTACGTTATCTTTATTAGTTAATTTTAATTCCGTTAATTTTAAGTTAGTAATTGATTAGTTATCGAGTTGGAAGTTTCATAAGCAATCTTTATCTTTCGTTGACAATTCGAAGTTACAACTAGTGTTTTTAAATAGATCTTGAACCCACGAACGCATAAGCGAAAGCCGTTTGCGAGTCCGAATTATAACGGTATAGTTACGGACGTTTGAAGTTGTGAAACTATAGATTGTGGGAATTATTTTAAATTCTACTTGGGGGTAAAAGGCCCAAACACTTTTGGGATTAAAGGGCCGGCTATTATTGATAGGAGCATATTTATGCGCCTTAGTTAGCTAGTTCTTATGCATTTCCGTGGTGTTTTCTTTGTTAAAGTAGTCTTTTAAGCCATTTTTGTGTGTTTTTAGGTTTTAAGGGCATATTATACAAAAAGATGCAATTTGGAGCTTTTTGGAGCAAAAGTGAGCTTGGATTGAATAGCACATGCTTGGAACAAAAGGTTTGGACGAAATTGAAGATTTGAAGATTTGAGGAGTCCTAGTTGAAGAAGGATTCCTAGTCCAAGAAGGAGTCCTAATTGAAGAAGGATTCCTAATCAACGAAGGATTCCTAGTTGAACATGGATTCCTAGAAGAATGAAGATTCCTACTCAAACAAGGTTTCCTACTTGAAGTAGGAAAGTTAAGCCTAAAAGTTTCCTATTTTGGGCTGATCTTTCCTAAACCTAGATGGCCTTAAGTTTCAGCAACATTGGTGGTTTCCTAAGTGTTTTTGGACACAAAGAAAGGTTCTAGAACACTTCCCTATCCTTGTCGTGGGTTATGTCCTATTTCCCCTTGGGTTTGGGCTTCAAGAAGTCCTATCTTTTTCCCCCCATTCATGCCACACCTATTTCAGCAAGGGGACCTGTTTTCCTTGCCTTGCAAGGCATTCTAGAAGCCTTATCTTCCCTATCCATTCATGCCGCACCTATTGGACCTCTCCCCTTTGAATTCTGATTGTTTAGACCATTTTCCTTGTGGATTTGGATTCTAAAAGTCCATATCTGATTGCCCTAGGGTTTAGGTGCCTATATATACTCATGTTAAGCCTTTGACGCACACACCACCCTCCATAACCGTCACACACGCCAGAAATACATTCTTCACCTTTTGCCGCAGCCATCACACCTATTCTTCCATAATTCCTGCCATCTTTCACCCATTGCCGCACCTTCCATACATCCTAAACCCTACCACACCATCTCCCTTCCATCTTTCCATACACATAACCCCCAAAACCTGTCCCCAAGCTTTGTGCCGCAGCAAGGAGGGATGAGGAAATTTCGTAGACGTGCTTGCTATTCAAGATTGGATCGTGGAGCGTCTAGGTGTTTTCTTTCTTTTGTTTTCAATGTCTAAATTTATTTATCTTTGCTTTGTGAGTATGAGGAACTAAACCCCCCTTGGCTAGGGGGAATTCGAAACCATGTTCATGCTAGCTATATGATTTGATTACTTCTGATTGCGTTTCATAAGTTGTGAATTCAATTTACTTATCTATATGAATTAAAACTGATTTGTGTGTGTTGGTTGAGAGTGCACGCTTAATTTTCATGCATAAGTTTGATGCTAGGATATAAGGGAGTTTCACCTAATCGTTATGAACTTATATTCATAAGTAGTAAAGGTTGTTAGCACAATCATGTTAAGTAAATTCCTGGCATAAGTATCATGCGCTTTCATAGTTACGAATGTCTTGTCAACATTTATGATTTCCATAGAACTTAATGATCTTTGATTGTTTATCTATTATGTGCTTTCATGTAGGTAACCTTTAAGGAGTAATTTGGTTGCAGTGCGCTATTTCCATTCAATTCAATGACTAAAGGGAAATTTGAAAGTTAATTTAAGCGTACCTAATTAACTTGGGGTGTTGGGAATTCATGGTTTATTGAAAAGTAATTGGAAATCGTTTTATATGCAAGTGTGACATGTGTGGAGAAGAACCTCCTAGCTAGTTATCCATTCACTTTACTCAAATTCGTCCAGATTCCATTAGTTCTTTATTTTGTTTGTTTTGTTTTGAAATTCGTCAAAAACCAATTCCCCTTTATTTTGTTGAGTCATATTAGTTAGAAACTTGTTTAGTTTGTGTTTTTAGGTGTTTTGAACCAAGTCAAAACCCAAATTCGTCCAAATTCACTCTAAGTGGCATATTTGAATCTTTTAGCTTGTTTTGTGCTGTTTTTGAGTCTTTTGAGTCTTTTTGTGTTTTATAGTTTAGTTTTGCATTCTTTGAGTCTAGTTTACTGTTTTAAACTTTGTTTTACGCTTTTGAGTCAATTTTAAGTGTTTTAGCAATCCCTCCTAATCCCTGGCCTAGAACAATCCCTACTTACATTGTTTACTATAATTAATAAAAAGAGGGTTTAATTTGTGTGCTTATATAATTCACATCAAATTTTTGGCGCCGTTGCCGAGGATTAGCAACATTTTGGATCTTTTATTTTGTTTTAATTAATTTCAGATTCTGACCTTGTTTTATTTCCTTGTTCTTAGGTACAAGTTTATGACTCGGAGTTCTCATCCGATTCGTGAACATATCTTGGACTTTGACAACGATTTCGAGCGAGAGTTGAGACGAAAGAGGTAGAATCCAGAACCTAGTGAATCAAGTTCAAATTCAAAAGCCGAATTTAAGTTTGAAGAAGAGGAACCCACGACAAGGGTGGGTGAAGAAAAGGAAGCTATGGCACAAGACAATCGTACAATCAAGGAGCTTTCGGCTTCGAGATTGGACAATGCCGCACCCCTATGCATCCAATACCCGCGGCTGCTCAATGCAAGACCGAGGAGTTCGAGTTAAAATCAAGCTTGCTGCACCATATTCCAAAGTACCATGGATTGTCCATGGAAGATCCCAACAAGCACTTGAAAGAGTTCGAGGTGGTGTGTTCAAGCGTGACTCCAATCAACGTCAATGGGAGCATATTGAAGATGAAGGCCTTTCCCTTTCTCTCTTGGAAAAGGCGGAAGATTGGTTGTATGAATTAGCTCCCGGAACTGTCACATCGTGGGAGAGCATGAAACGGGCTTTCTTGGAGAAGTTTTTCCCAACTTCTTGAGTAATTCTTCTACGAAAAAGGATAAGTGGAATTCAGCAAGATGAAGGTGAATTTTTTCCTACTTATTATGAACGTTTTAAATCTCTTGTTGCTTCATGTCCACAGCATCAAATGAAGGATGAGCTTCTTCTACAATACTTCTACGAGGGACTTCTACCAATTGAACGTCAAATGCTAGATGCCTCAGCGGGAGGAGCCTTGGTGGACAAGGCCCCCACGGCTGCAAAGACTTTGATTGCTAATCGAGCGTTGAATGCTCAACAATACGAAGGTGTTGGACAAATGAGCAACCCACGACAACACCAAGTGAATGAGGTAAATGCCATTTCCGAACTTCAAAATCAAATGGCTAATCTTACTACTCTTCTTTCTCAGGTTGTGGAAGGACCAAAAGTACAAAATGTGGCTGCTTGTGGCGTATGCTCCATGCAAGGACACCCTACGGATAAGTGCCCACAATTGATTGCGAACGGAGGGTGGGAGACCCTTAATGCCGTGGGTTTTGGGCAGCCATACCAACAAAGAAGTGATCCATTTTCTAATACATACAATCCGGGATGGAGAGATCATCCAAATTTCAAATGGAGAGAACCCCAACAAGGCCAACAACAAAGTGCATTTAGGCAACAAGCCCCAGGTTTCTATCAAAAACCGTTGGCACCCACACAACCTCAAGCACAACCTGCCCAAAACAAATCAGGTTCGTCCATTGATAATGATCAGATTTTTCAATTACTAACTTCTATGGCGCAGGGTATGCAAACTAGGGACAAAAAGGTGGACGAGTTGGAGAAGCAAGTAGGGCAGATTGCGGAGTTCATGGGCCAATTCCGATATCAAGCCAAGTTGCCTAGTTCAACCGTTGTCAACCCGAAAGGAGGATTCGAATCTGCCAAGGCAATCATGTTGCGAAGTGGAAAACAAGTGGGAGCAGCCCCCCAACCATCTAAATCAGCCCCAAACGAGGTGGAAAAGTTGATAATTGAAGAGGAGGAGGAAAACACCCCTACGGCAAGGGTGGAACCACCAATGCCGCAAGCCCCAAGTGCTCCTAAGCCATCCAATTCGGCCAACAAAGGTAAGGAAGTTCCAATTGTGATTAATTCTAACGTTGTTCCTCCAAATATACCTTTTCCTCGTAGGTTTATGCAATCAAAGAAGGAGGAGGCTGAATAGGACATTTTGGAAACATTTAGAAAAGTTCAACTCAATATCCCCCTTTTGGATGCAATTAAGCAAGTTCCAAGGTATGCCAAATTTTTTAAAGAACTTTGCACCACTAAGAAGAGGATTTCGACCAAGGAGGTTGTAAAAGTAGATGAAAATGTCTCAGCCATCTTGCAACGCAAACTGCTCCCTAAATGCAAATATCTGGGTAGTTTTACAATTCCTTGTGTCATTGGTAATACTCGCTTTGAATCTGCCATGTTAGATTTAGGTGCATCTATAAATGTCATGCCATATTCAATTTATGCATCTATGAACTTAGGAGAGTTGATGGTGTGATTATACAATTGGCTGATAGATCTAATGCCTATCCAAAGGGAGTTTTGGAAGATGTTTTAGTGCAGGTTAATCACTTGATCTTTTCGGCGGATTTCTACGTGCTTGAGATGGACGAGTCGGATCATGCCCCTTCATTGCCCATCCTCCTTGGAAGGCCATTCATGAAAACGGCCCAGACAAAGATTGATGTGTTTAATGGAACTTTGACGATGGAATTTGATGGGGAAGTTATTAATTTCAATCTTTCTGATTCTATAAAGTATCCTAGTGAGAATCATTCATGTTTTGCTATTGATGTAATTGACTCTTTGGCGCATGACCATTTTGACAAATTGAATGATGATGCACTTGAATTAGTCATTACACGAGGAATGGACAAGCAAAACATTGAAGCAGCAACCATGCACACCCACGGCATGCATGAATTTCCCATTGCCGTACCCACTAGTGATGATGTCGTTGAGATGGTGGCTGCCCTTGAATCATTGCCACCACAAATTGGTAAGTTGTTAGACCCAATTTTAAGTTCAGTTTCGGCTAATAAGATGCTTCCCTCAGTTGTGCAGCCACCTACACTTGAACTTAAGCCCTTGTCATTTGAAGTACGTTTTCTTGGGAGATGATGAGACGTTGCCCGTCATCATCTCAACCTCACTCACGGCACAAGAAGAAAGTAAGTTAGTGAGGGTGTTAAAGGAGTACAAAATAGCAATTGAGTGGACGTTGGCCGACATCAAATGAATTAGCCCTACCACATGCATGCATCGCATACTTTTGGAGGAGGGGTCTAAAACATCTAGAGAGGCTCAACGCCGACTCAACCCTCCTATGATGGAAGTTGTGAAGAAGGAAATCATCAAGCTTTTAGATTGTGGAGTAATCTATCCAATCTCGGATAGTAGATGGGTTTCACCTGTTCAATGCGTTCCAAAGAAATCTGGAGTGACAGTGGTAGCAAATGCCGAAAATGAGCTTGTGCCTACTCGCATTCAAACTGGTTGGAGGGTGTGTATCGACTATAGAAAGCTCAACGCCACCACAAGGAAGGATCATTTCCCTTTGCCATTCATTGATCAAATGCTTGAGAGGTTAGCGGGTTATGCTTTCTATTTTTTTCTTGATGGTTATTCTGGTTATAATCAAATTGTCATAGCACCTGAGGACCAAGAAAAAAACACTTTCACATGCCCCTTTGGTACACTTGCTTATCGTCGCATGCCTTTTGGTTTATGTAATACACCTACCACATTTCAAAGATGCATGATCAGCATATTTTCTGATTATGTTGAGAAAATAATTTAAGTTTTTATGGATGATTTCAGCGTTTTTGGTGATTCTTTTGATGGTTGCTTGCATAATCTCAGTTTGATCTTAAAAAGATGCGTTGAAACTAACCTTGTTCTTAATTGGGAAAAATGTCATTTCATGGTTAAACAAGGCATAGTTTTAGGTCATATCATCTCTGAAAACGGTATTGATGTTGATAAGTCAAAGATAGATCTTGTACGTCACTTACCCTCTCCTACTTCGATTAGAGAGGTTCGTTCTTTTCTTGGCTATGCAGGTTTCTATCGTAGGTTCATCAAGGACTTCTCAAAGGTTGCCCAACCTCTTTGCCGCCTACTACAAAAAGATGTGACGTTTGAGTTCAATGAGGAATGCACGACATCATTTAACCAGCTCAAGGAGTTGTTGACCACGGCACCAATCATTGTCCCACCTAATTGGAGCCTACCTTTCGAGCTTATGTGTGATGCGTCCGATTATGCTTTAGGGGCTATTTTAGGACAAAGGAAAGAGAAGAGGCCGCATGTCATCTACTATGCCTCACGGACGTTGAATGATGCTCAATTGAACTATTCCACTACGGAAAAAGAACTTCTTGCTGTTGTTTTTGCTTTAGATAAATTTAGATCATATCTTATTGGTACTAAAGTAATTGTTTTCACTGATCATGCAGCTTTGAAGTACTTGCTCACCAAAAAGAAAGCCAAGCCACGGCTAATTCGTTGGATGTTGCTACTTCAAGAGTTCGACATAGAGATTCGAGACAAGAAGGGAAGTGAAAACATGGTGGCTGACCACCTAAGCCAAATGGTGCATAATGAGGAGTCCCTACCCATTGCTGAAACATTCCCCGATGAACAATTGTTGTCCATAAAGGTAAGTGAGCCTTGGTATGCCGATTTGGTAAACTTTTTGGTTTCAAAACGAATTCCAAGCACTTTCACTAGGCACCAACGTGATAGGTTAAGACATAATGCATGGTTTTATGTATGGGATGACCCATATTTATGGAAATATTGCTCAGATCAGATTATACGTAAGTGTGTGCATGATATGGAGTTTAATTCTATTTTAACATTCTGTCATACTTATGCATGTGGGGGACACTTTGGGACACAACGCACAGCCCATAAGGTTCTAGAATGTGGATTTTATTGGCCAACTCTATTTAAGGATGCTAGAACCTTTTGTATGTCTTGTGATTGTTGTCAAAAAATGGGTAATATAAGTGCAAATGATCAAATGCCGCAAAATGTCATACTTCCTGTTGAAATTTTTTATGTTTAGGGCATTTATTTTATGGGTCCCTTTCCTTCCTCACATGGTTTCCTTTATATCTTACTCGCTATGGATTATGTGTCGAAATGGGTGGAAGCAAAAGCCACCCGAACTAATGATTCTCGAGTGGTTGCAGATTTCATTAGAACTAACCTATTTGCAAGGTTTGGCATGCCAAGAGTAATCATAAGTGATGGCGGTTCTCACTTTTGCAATCGAACCATTGAGGCGCTGTTGAGGAAGTATAATATCACACATAAGGTTTCAACACCTTATCATCCTCAAACAAATGGGCAAGCCGAGGTGTCTAATAGGGAGATCAAGCAGATTTTAGAGAAGACCGTTGGGCCAACAAGGAAGGATTGGAGCTTGCGTTTGGATGATGCATTATGGGCATATCGTACTGCATATAAAACACCCATTGGCATGTCCCCATTTCGGCTCATATATGGCAAATCGTGCCATCTTCCCATAGAATTAGAGCATAAGGCACATTGGGCTGTCAAAACATTCAACATGGACCTTGATGCCGCTGGAGTTCATAGGAAGCTCCAATTGAATGAACTTGACGAAATTAGGCATGAGGCTTATGAGAACACTAGAATTTACAAGGAGAAGAAGAAGGCTTTCCATGACAAGATGATTCGAGGCAAATCATTCTCCATTGGGCAGAAAGTGTTACTCTTTAATTCCCGCATTCGCTTGTTCCCTGGTAAGTTGCGTTCTAAGTGGGTTGGTCCGTTTGTTATTACTGATGTCTTTCCTTATAGTGTAGTTCAAGTTCAAAGCTTGAAAACAGGACAAGAATTCAAAGTGAATGGACATCGGTTAAAGCCCTACTATGAGAATTTCGAGGAGCATGTTGTGGATGATGTACCCCTCCATTTCGTGGGTACTAGTGAAACTTAACATGACGCATTCGTCTGGCTGGAAGACGTTAAAACAAGCGCTTCTTGGGAGGCAACCCATGCGTTCAACAGAGGAAGACCTATGAATTACTCCGCTTCCAGATTTGCGTTCCTAAACCCTTCTCTTTGTTGCTTATATTCTTCCATGTTTGCTTGCTTAGTTAGTTGTGTTGTTTGTTTCTTTGTTTTTATGTGAGTTTATGCTTGAAACATTGAGGACAATGTTTGATTTAAGTGTGGGGGGTAAATAAGTGCTTTTGATGCAAATTCGTTGGGTTTTATCACCTATAACTTCCAATGTTGTTCCTTGCTGTTTTTAAGTGGTTTTAAGCTGTTTTATAGTGTTTTAGTGTGTTTTGACATAAAAATCCGAAAATCCCATAAAAATTTGAAAATTGTTTTGAAAAACCCAAAAAAAAAAAAAAGTCGTTTTAAAGTTGTTTTTGTGTTATTTGTTTGTGTCTTAGGGTACCTTCCAACACAATGATGAGGATTCGGTTTTTAATTACATGACTGTTAAAGAGAGTTATAAACATGGATGAAAGTTTGATTTACTTTTTGGTTTATGCTTGGTTGTGGTTATAACTTATGAATTCACATGTAATCATAAAGAAAAAAAATCAGTTTTTGTAACATGCTTGAAGGAAGGAACTCGAATTAACGCTACAACCTTGTGAGACTTGAGCCTAAACGTTTATTTGGAGAGTTAATAATCTGTGCATTGTTGTTTTCTAAAGTCGTTGCATGATCTCATTATTCCTTGCTTGGTTGCTACTTAGAAGGCGTTTCATCATTTAGTTCCAAATGCTAGAACTCATGCTTATTTCATTCAAAACATGTCATTGATTTGCAGAACACATATTCAAGATGAAGTTGTGTAGTAACCACCAAAGCCAAATTGCCGTGAACCTTATTTCATTATGTGTAGGTTTTAACCCCGTTGAGCCTTGTTTAGCCTATATTCTTTGTTAACCCACATCATCCTTACCTAGCCTAGATTAGGACCATCCATACCCTTGTTCCTGAAGCATAGTAAGCATGACTCAAAATGAATTCCTTGTGATCAATGTATTACAGAAAACAAGTGTGGGGGAAGTGGCCCTTGTGTGTGTGTGCGCGCCAAAGTCTTTAATGAGGCACGGGTTAGAAAAGAAAAGAAAAAAAAAGAAAAAATTCGTACAAAAAAAGAAGAAAAAAAAAGTTGTGAAAAGTATGAAAAAGAGTTGAGAAAGATGTGAAAAAAGCTCTAAAGTGTTGGTTGTTGAAGGATGGGTCCAAAACATTGTATTTGACCCTAAGTGTTGCATGAATCTTCCCTTTGTGTTTAAAAGTTGATTTCTGCACTCTAAAGTGAATTCTAAGTTTCGATTTCATTGCTTTGCTTGCTATTGCTTTAAGAACCTTTGTTTATCCTTAACCTTTCTTTGTTAGCCATTACCTTTAGCCCCGTTACAACCCTTGACTTCAATCTTAAGTGTTGTGTGTTTCAATTTGTGGAGTTTGGAATTGGTATGAGCATATGGTATCCCTGGTTCTCGCGTCTAAGTAGTGACATTCCGTTCATGAGATCATATACATGCATTACTTATTCCAGAAATTGCTTTCTTTGTTATAACATATGTGAGTACTAGTTTTCATGTTTACATCAATCCTCTCACATATAACTAGTCTAGGGTGTGTAGTCAGAAAATCTGTGTGAAAATTGAGTGCATATCTAGTAAGTAATTGAGGAAATTCTCTAAGGCATGTTACTACATTTAAAACATCGTTTTAATTGATTAGATGTGAACTAGTAAGTGGTGACTATGATTAAGTATGTGCTCAAGTGTGAAGATGGCTAAAATCTGTGGGAATGATGATTTTTAACATGTCATGTGCATTGGAAATCCCTGAGGAAATTGTTGGAAGCATTAGAGTGTGTTTTGTTTACTTTGTGTTCTTTTATTGTTTTGTTTTGCTCGAGGACTAGCAAAAGCTAAGTGTGGGAGAATTTGATAGGAGCATATTTATGTATCTTAGTTAGCTAGTTCTTATGCATTTCCGTGGTGTTTTCTTAGTTAAAGTAGTCTTTTAAGCCATTTTTGTGTGTTTTCAGGTTTTAAGGGCATATTATACCAAAAAATGCAATTTGGAGCTTTTTGGAGCAAAAGTGAGCTTGGATTGAATAGCACATGCTTGGAACAAAAGGTTTGGACGAAATTGAAGATTTGAAGATTTGAGGAGTCCTAGTTGAAGAAGGATTCCTAGTCCAAGAAGGAGTCCTAATTGAAGAAGGATTCCTAATCAACGAAGGATTCCTAGTTGAACATGGATTCCTAGAAGAATGAAGATTCCTACTCAAACAAGGTTTCCTACTTGAAGTAGGAAAGTTAAGCCTAAAAGTTTCTTATTTTGGGTTGATTTTTCCTAAACCTAGATGGCCTTAAGTTTCAGAAACATTGGTGGTTTCCCAAGTGTTTTTGGACACAAAGAAAGGTTCTAGAACACTTCCATATCCTTACCGTGGGTTATGTCCTATTTCCCCTTGGGTTTGGGCTTCAAGAAGTCCTATCTTTTTCCCCCCATTCATGCCGCACCTATTTCAGCAAGGGGACCTGTTTTCCTTGCCTTGCAAGGCATTCTAGAAGCCTTATCTTCCCTATCCATTCATGCCGCACCTATTGGACCTCTCCCCTTTGAATTCTGATTGTTTAGACCATTTTCCTTGTGGATTTGAATTCTACAAGTCCATATCTGATTGCCCTACGATTTAGGTGCCTATATATACTCATGTTAAGCCTTTACCGCACACACCACCCTCCATAACCATCACACACGCTAGAAATACATTCTTCACCTTTTGCCGTAGCCATCACACCTATTCTTCCATAATTCCTGCCATCTTTCACCTAATGCCGCACCTTCCATACATCCTAAACCCTACCACACCATCTCCCTTCCATCTTTCCATACACATAACCCCCAAAACCTATCCCCAAGCTTTGTGCCGTAGCAAGGAGGGAGGAGGAAATTCCATAGACGTGCTTGCTGTTCAAGAATAGATCGTGGAGCGTCTAGGTGTTTTCTTTCTTTTGTTTTCAATGTCTAAATTTATTTATCTGTGCTTTGTGAGTATGAGGAACTAAACCCCCCTTGGCTAGGGGGAATTCGAAACCATGTTCATGCTTGCTATATGATTTGATTACTTCTGATTGCGTTTCATAAGTTGTGAATTCAATTTACTTATCTATATGAATTAAAACTGATTTGTGTGTGTTGGTTGAGAGTGCACGCTTAATTTTCATGCATAAGTTTGATGCTAGGATATAAGGGAGTTTCACCTAATCGTTATGAACTTATATTCATAAGTAGTAAAGGTTGTTAGCACAATCACGTTAAGTAAATTCCTGGCATAAGTATCATGCGCTTTCATAGTTACGAATGCCTTGTCAACACTTATGATTTCCATAGAACTTAATGATCTTTGATTGTTTATCTATTATGCGCTTTCATGTAGGTAACCTTTAAGGAGTAATTTGGTTGCAATGTGCTATTTCCATTCAATTCAATGACTAAAGGGAAATTTGAAAGTTAATTTAAGCGTACCTAATTAACTTGGGGTGTTGGGAATTCATGGTTTATTGAAAAGCAATTGGAAATCGTTTTGTATGCAAGTGTGACATGTGTGGAGAAGAACCTCCTAGCTAGCCTTTTATCCATTCACTTTACTTAAATTCGTCCAGATTCCATTAGTTCTTTATTTTGTTTGTTTTGTTTTCAAATTCGTCAAAAACCAATTCCCCTTTAATTTGTTGAGTCATATTAGTTAGAAACTTGTTTAGTTTGTGTTTTTAGGTGTTTTGAACCAAGTCAAAACCCAAATTCGTCCAAATTCACTCTAAGTGGTAGATTTGAGTCTTTTAGCTTGTTTTGTGTTGTTTTGAGTCTTTTGGTGTTTTATAGTTTAGTTTTGCATTCTTTGAGTCTAGTTTACTGTTTTAAACTTTGTTTTACGTTTTTGAGTCAGTTTTAAGTGTTTTAGCAATCCCTCCTAATCTCCGGTCTAGAACGATCCCTACTTACATTCTTTACTACAATTGATAAAAAGAGGGTTTAATTTGTATGCTTATATAATTCACATCAATTATAAGGGAATTGAGCAAAAAAAATTAGAAAGGAAAAGGAAGAGAAGAAAAAAGAAAAGAAGAAGGGGGATTTTCTTTTCTTCCATTCAACTACTGTGCACCACAACACCATATCTTCAGCCGGTCTAAACTCAGCCATCTTCCACCATATTTTCAGGTAATCTTCAACCATCCCACATCTACCACATCTTCCACCACCTTCCATCTTCCATCTCCACCAAAAATCAAGGGTTTTAAGGCCAAATTCAGGTAGAACTCCATAGCAGAACCCGAGGGGTTCTCGACGATGAATTATCGTTCCAGAGAGTATCACCATTAACTATCACCCTTAATCAACTTCCCTTGGACCTAGGGACAAGACCCAATTGGTGGTTGGGGCGTTAGAATACCAAGGAAGCCGAATTGAAGAACACCCACCTTAGGGTTCGTTGGGTGCGAGCTAATTTGAGGGCCTTCCCGGCCAAATTGGACTCGGCCACAGGTATAAAGTTTACTCTACTTGTTGAAATCTTCATTCCTGTAAAATTTGAGAATTTTTGGAGAAAGTCAAATTTTCCGGTGTGTGACATTCAATTTATGAAAATGTTGTTCGTTGAGTATTTTATCGATAAGGTCCGCCACTTGATTATTCTAACGATTGACGATCTTACCATTGAATTGACACAATATTTTAGTATGCTATGGTAGATATTGTTTAAGGACCTTAGGGATTTACTAGTGAAAATCTAGTGATTGGATCTTACGGAGCTAGTGACGTAAGATCATGGACCCTACCTTAGAACGACGGTTCGATTCCTCATTAAATGTCATTGTGGGAGACTTATGAGAGTTTTGGGTATATGAATTTATCGAGAGAAACCTAAATGTGGATTTCTGCTTTGTTTTAGGTAGTGATAGAGCTTGATGCCTTGAATTCGATGTTTGAGTGCGTTAGTGTGGATCTCAGGTGAGTGATTCTAATTTATGTGATATGGTTATTAATTTGAAATCTTTTGTGCTAATAAACTTTGTGGTTACACCATGGATTCTTAAAATAGTTCTGATGCTAAATAATTGTTGCTATTAAGTTGTCGTCGATCTACTCATGAAACGTTAGGTGACTTGGATAATTGAACGGTTCATGGATTGTGTTTTGGAATATATATTTGATGGTTTGATAAAAATGATGGTTTGTGTTTTGGAATATATATTTGATGAATGATAAAAATGATGGATTGTGTTTTGGAATATATATTTGATGGTTTGATAAAAATGATGGATTGTAAAGGACCATTACCCTAGTGTCATGGGGTTAGGTGACACTAAGTCTGCACCACATAGCAATGGTACTGGATGGTCCTGCTTGGTTAATCAGGGGACCATACTATTTGTGGACCGCGCTTGGTTAATCCGCGTTAGGTGATCCTTATATCATAGGTATGGCCATACACATTTAAAGGTGATCATGCTTGGTTAATCCGCATTGGGTGATCACTTTCCAATAGTTGTAGGAGTGACTCTGCTTGGTTAATCCGCATTGGGGGGTCACTACCTATTTGGTTATTTTCTCAGGGGTGACTCTGCTTGGTTAATCTGCATTAGGGGGTCACTACCTACTTGGTTACTTTCTCAGGGGTGGCTCTGCTTGGTTGATTTGCTTTGGGGGGCCACTTCCTATTTGGTTACTTGCGTAGGCTTCGGCTGAATGATGTCTCTCTAACTCTAGTTATGAATGTATCTGTGAATGTGGCTTGGAGAACTCTGAGTTTTGATTTAGAAAACTCGTTGGATGTATGCGTGACTCCTTCGGAGTTTGCAAGGTTTGGTTGCGATTTCTTATGAATGATTTATATTCAAGGTTTATAAATTGTGAAGGATGACTGGTTTTATTATTAACATCGTATACTTTGTATTATTTGTCACTCACAAAAGCTTCGTAGCTTATCCGGGTTGTTGTTTGCCCAGTGCACCATTTCGATGGTGTAGGCACTGATCTTACAAGTAACAAGTCTAAGTAGCTTCAAGATGTTCGTAGGTGGGGTAGCGATACAGTTATCAAAGATTTGGAGTGCTAGGTTACCCCTATATCCTATCTTGTACTTTATCTTTGGGACTTTCTTTTGAGCACCTCAAACTTGTTCTTAGTAAAGCAAAGATTATGTTTCTTTTTGGGTTGTACATATTTGTAAATATTTTGTGGAGAACTTAGCCACCTTCATATTATTTTGGTTTATCAGTTAAAGTATTTCATTATGTAACTTATACCGTATTCAACGAACGTTATTTTCCTTGTCACGTATCGATTCTGGACGTATGTTGGGATCGGCGCGTGACAATGTCTATGTGTAGAATGTCGATTACTTGTTTTATATTAATGTCTTCATGTGTTTTGTTTAATGCTTTTATGTAGAAAACCTGTAACAGGGAAATTGAATTATAAAAGCCGTAGCTCATATTCATTCATTGATAGCGTATAAATATATTGGATTACAAAGAGTCCTATTGGGATACAAAATATTCCCATCTATATCTCAAATAAAAGCTAACAAATCAACATGATTTGGTTTGTTTACAGAGGGCGGATTGGATTGGGACAAGGTCTCTTGTTTAACATTTTATGTATCGAGTCAAGAATTGGAGAGTTTTTATCTTTTTTTTTTTTTTTTTCCAGACATATAAATAGCGTCCATTGAAAGTTGGTGATTGAAGGGCAAGTCAGACTTTAAGTGTGACTTGAGCACTCTAAATCTCAAAATTTAAAGTACTGAAACCTATTTTCATGTCCATGCACTTTTATGTTGATGGTTACTTTGTATCTAAGTAGGGAATGTTTATTTGATTTGTCATTTTACCGATTGCTTAAACTTTGATCACTTATTTTGTACAGATATATGAGTTATTTACAATTGCACCATGGAGGTCACTTAATGGAAGCCTGTAATGGGACAAGGACTTATGTTGGTGGTCATGTTGCTTGGTTTGACAATATGAACTATGATCTAATGTCCAGGTGGGATATTAAGGATTGTGCCAAGAAGTTAGGGTATACTAAGACTGCTATGTACTATTACACATTGCCAAATGACAGAACTTACAAGCCTATGGTTGCTGATAGTGATTTTTGGATTCTAGCTACTATATTACCCCTAAATAGAGTGGTACTTGTGTACATTGTTAATGATGACCAACTGATCAATTCAGCCCCAAACAATGAAATTCAAGCTTCAACAAACTCTTTTGACATTCCTCACATGTCTGCCCCAAACATTGAAATTCAAGCTTCAACAAACTCTTTTGACATTCCTTACATGTCTGATCCTTTTGTCATATTTAAGGGATTTTTAGAGCAAGCTTATGAAGGAGATCGGGAACAAGACAATCTTGTTGAGGTAGGTATACGTAGTGTTGATGCACAAAATCGGGTCAAACTTGGACCAACGTAAATCTGACCGTGAATCACACAAACGCACAAAAACACAAAGATATATCATGGTTCACCTCGAGTTGAGGCTATGTCCGCACTGGTGTTGATTATGTTTCACTATGTAAATGAATGTTGAATATACATGGAGGCTATAGAGGCAGTGTTTGCTCTCTTTGCTATTATGTTTGCTATCCCGTTTCCCCTCTGTCTGTTTCCCTTTTTCTCTCAGAGTCTCATGGAGTCTCATGCCCCCTTTAGTGAGTGTGAGGGAGCCCTTTTATATAATAAGGGTTTCCTCCCTTCTTACATGAATCATGGGCTAAGTAATGAAGCCCAAATACTGAGGCCCAATATATGGTATAACAGGAGTCCCCCAAGTCTTCAGTCAAGAGAGTCTTTTGGCTGGAGACTTCAAATCCAATCCATGTGCGGGCCGAAGTGACTAGATGTCGTCCAGAACTAGTACTCGACATGAGACGGTGCTTAACGTGAAGCAATACTCAGCTAAAGGTAGCACATGTTGCGAGGCTGCTCGGCTAGAGGCAATGTTCGCGACGAGGCAGTTGATCAGCTGAAGGCGGTGCTAGTTGAGAGGCGGCTCGGCTTGTGACATTCTTCATTGCGAGTATGCACTCGACGCCAGCGTGAGCTCATTATGAGTTAATTCTCGACATGACTCGGATCTGCTTGTTGGGTTTGTATATGGGTCTATGTGTTGGGTGAATCTTTTGGCTGGAGACTTCAAACCCAATCCATGTGCGGGCCAAAGTGACTAGATGTTGTCCTGAACTAGTACTCAACATGAGGCAATGCTCAACGTAAAGTAATACTCAGCTAGAGGTATCACACGTTGCGAGGCTGCTTGGTTGGAGGCAGTGCTCGCGGCGAGGTAGTTGCTCGGCTGGAAGCGGTGCTCGTTGCAAGGCGGCTCGGCTCGTGGTGTCCCTCGTTGCGAGTATGCACTCAACGTCAGTGTGCACTCAGTATGAGTTAACTCTCGACTTGACTCGAGTCTGCTTGTCGGGTTCGCATATTGGATCTATGTGGCAGGTCCGCGGATTGGGTCCACAAGTTGAGTCTTTGAGTTGGGGCCATACGTAAGGTCCATGAGTTGGGTCACAAGTCGAGTCTTTGAGTCGGGGCCATCCGTAGGGTCCGTGAGTTGGGTCCACAAATTGGGTCTGTGAGTCGGGGTTCAAGCTCAAGGGTGTTCAATCTCGTAAGTGCCCGAACGTATGGGTGTCGAAGCTCGCGGGTGTCCAAGCACATATGTGTCCAAATGAGCGAGTGTCCGAGCAAGTGGGTGTCCGGTTAGACAAGAGATTACCATTCAGACTAAATCTTTGTCACCATAAGCATGTGGCTCAGTGATCCATAGGCTGATCAATAGTGTCGACTGCCATAATTTTGGTCCCTAGTTAATCAATAATATGTATGAGCATCGTATACAAGCAATCAATCATCAAAGTGTGCATATTGCGGACACTCTCATACATAGATCATATAAACATATAATAATATAGCATGCCTAGTGAAATGTTATATGACAATATAATTCAATGAAATATAACAATGTAACATAGAATGCATGTGGCGCGGCTGCCATGGATTATCCCCTTAGTGGGTTTTCCCAAACCGACAGTGAGACAGTGGGTAATCCAATAAAGGTTAGGAAAGTTTTATTTGTTGTGAATAATATGTGGATAGCCCACATGAATAGTTTGTTACTATTTATGCACAGTATTTTCACTATTCATTTGTGGAAAATTTGTAAAGTGAATAGTGTTCTCTTTTGTTTATAAAATGAATGAGAGGTGAAAAAGGTTAGGAGACTCACGGGAGAGATAGGAAGGAATAAAGGACGAGAGAAAAAGAGAGGAAGAGAGAAAAGAGAGGAAGAGGAGAGGAGATAATATAGAGAGTTATCTTTGTACTCCTATTATTCCAAATTATAATGAAAGCATCACTGCTGCCCCGAGGACGTACTCCAGTCACATTGACTGTAGAGGAACCTCGTAAATTTTGTGTTTTGTTTCATTTATTCCACTGCACCCACCCTCGATTTTACAACACGTTATCAGCACAAGAAGCTCAAGTGCCAGTGGAAAGCACAACACCACAAATCTTGTTCACCTCATTCAGCTAGAATCTCATAGATAAGAAAATCTTTTCATTTCATCTTAAAATCTTTGTACTACTGATTTTCATAAAGCAAATATATATATGTTGTTGTATGACTGTATATCATCTTTTGCAGAAGCAAAAGAGTACAGACTCAAAATTCATAGAGAATCTGACAGCCATGTAAACAGCCTCAAAACTCCAACTTCTGGACCTCAGATTGAAATACTTTCTTCTTGAAAGTTGTTCATCCGCTCAGTATCTACAACATAACAAAATTTCAGAATACTTTAACGGTGTGATCGTCGCAGATGTCTGAAATACCAAACCAATTTCCACTTTCTGCAGAAAACTGGACAGCCACCTTGTAAGTACCACAACTCCATTTCTGTAGCTCAAATGAAAATCGTTTCTTCACAAAAGTTGTTTGGTATCCTCTTATCCATATCATACTAAAATTTGAACTAAATCTAACGGTTTGATCTTCTCATAAGTTGCAGATACTCTTGACTCCAAAACTTATGGGAATCATTTCGACTTTTTCGAAACTCACCGGAGGAGGAACACCAATTGGAACTTATTATTACTATTATTTACTGAGTAACCAAAATGATTTCAGAACTGTGAAATAAAAATAAAAATAAAAGGAATCAAACAAAAGAAGTGGCAGACCAAGAAAAAGAAAAAGCAAAAGATGAGGACTTAATCATTGCATTTTCTGTTTCGGCATATTTATGTGCATGTTGTTGGTTTAGAGCCCATGTCACAAGTTCTATTTACTTTAAAGCAATTTATTTATCATGGACGGTTTTACCGCCTACTGCTTTAAGTTTTGATTTATGTGAATAGTGCTGAATTAAAGCCCTTGTCATAAGCTTTATTTACTTAAATGCAATTTATTCATTATGGCTGGAATTACCACCTATTGTTTTAATTTATTTATTGTACTTACCTTTTGTTACGATAAGTATATATAGGGCCCAAAGTTCCTTGATCAGATTAGAACCTGCAGTTTCTTAATCCTCATCATATAAAAATGATTGGACCTGAAGTTCCATCATGCAAAAAGATCGGGCATGAAGTCCCTTGATCCTCAAGATCAGGACATGAAGTTCCTTGATGAGTACTGTAAGTTTGAAGTGCCACAATGCGTCAACTTAATTGTAATAAAAGTCATAAGAGTCTCAGTCCACAAACTATTTAATAAGGACCAGAAGTTCCTTATGTCCATATTCAAAATGGTTTAGCAGAAGCATTTATTAAGCTGATGAAATTGATTACCCGCGCTCTACTCATGAAAATGAAATTGCAAGTTTTCTACATGGGGACATGCCATTTTACATAATTCACTATTAAGTTTGGTTGAGACCGGTTACCAACCATCGATATTTCTCAGTACAACTCGTGTTTAGGCACCAGCCAAACATTACACATTTATGAGTTTTTGGTTATATTATCTATGGCCTATTGCACTGTCATAACGTACTAAAATAAGACATCGATACAAACTTAGAATTTATGTTGGATTTGATTCACCATCTATCATTCAATATTTGGAACCCTTGACTAGGGATATGTTTACCGCGTGGTTTGCGGACTGTCATTTTGATAAGACAATTTTCCCGCTATTAGGGGGAGAAAATAACATCGTTCCAGAAGAATGATGAGAAAATATCATTCCAAAAGAATGATAAGAAAATACTGTTCCAGAAGAATGATAAGAAAAGACCGTTCCAGAAGAAAGAAGAGAATTTGTCTTATTTTGATTCACGAAAAAATCAACATGAAAATGAAGTAAGAATAATTGAATGATGCAATGATATATCAATCAAATGTTAGATGCATTTAATGATGCAACGAAAGTGATGAAATCACATACATTTGCTGCAAATGTGCCTACAAGAATTGATGTCCTTGTTGGACAATATAATGAGGCAGTAAATGATTTCTCTGTTGCATGCCTGAAGCGTGGCAAACTTTTAGACTCAAAAGGTTTAGTCATTTGAAAGAAGAAGCATATGGCACTACTGAACTATTGCATTCCCGAAGCATAACTGTTGCATGCCAGAAGCATGACAGTCGCCGTATGGATACACGTCTCAAAAAGGACAATCCACGGACATGAGAATATTGATGTCTCATGCATGTAGCATGATAGACGCATAGGTTCCAATAACTCAACTCCCCTGAAAATGGAAGCTCTATAACGCTCAAGAGGAGGTTATGATCTGCATTCTCTATATTATGACTATCCTGGAAGAGATAGTGTAATGCCCTTAAAGAGGCAATGGATATCCAAAAGAAATGAAAAGTTTTTATGCATGTGCATGCACATGAGAATATGGGATCACGGATTGATGATAACCAATGGTAATTTTGATTTTTATAAGTAGCTACAAAATCATCAATGAGTTGTGTTGATATTGAGTCCCATTCTTTTTCCATCAACAAAATTATTGGCCAAAAATGGAGAAAGACAATTCCATTACAATTTTGTAAGAACATGGAAAAATGAACCTATATACTTGAGTACAATACAAATAGCCAAAAGATGTTGAACCAAGGAGGTTACATATAGGCATTTGTAATACAGTGTAATACACTCACATGATATGACACAAGGTTACTAATTGAAACCTGAAATTATACTCTTGTAAACGAGTTCATATGAATGGAGAATTATATACGAAGGGTTGTGAGTGGCCCACATCATATATCTATAAGTAAATCCCTTAAGTATACATTGGAGCAAATTGCTCTGTATAAATTCCAAAGGATAGAAAATCCCTGAAGGATTCAAATTACTTGAAGTAAGCCCCCGAAAGGTAAAGCATAAAATATGTTCTGAATACCAATGAATGGTATAAATTGCCTTAGTGAGTACTATCATTATGATATTGTTGCAACATACTAAAATCTCTTGCAAAAGGTTGATGATATTAAATTAGAACTCTTGAAGAGTTGATGATATTAAATTAGGACTCCTGATGAGTCTAGAAAAATTATAAAGTGTTGAAAGAAATATTGTCTCGAACTGCAGATCGAACAATCTACTAACACGAATCTTATCCATGATGTTTATGATATTAAAGAATCATATGGATTGAAGATTATGAGTTAAATACTCAAATAATGTCGACACTAAGAATGATCATTTATCTTTGTGAGGGTAAAGATAAATTGATATTTGTTCCAGAAGTACCACATCTTAGTGAAGTATATGCTTTATTGTATTTAGCACAATACACTGAATGAAATAAAGCTTATCTATTAATATCTTCGAGAAATTACAGATATGTACATACACATGAGTTAAAACAAACAAATAGGATGGAGCCTTCACAAAGGTTGCTCATGTGAAGCCTCAGTACTCGGAAGTACCCCAGAGGGGAAGACATTGGAGATTGATCATGTGGCACCCCAGTACTTGGCAAAACACCAGAAGGGGAAGGCATCAGTTGCTTTCGGAATCTAGCAACGAACCTCCGGTGATCACTTTGAATCCGACTTTCGGATTCTTGCAGTTGGTCGAGCTTTCTTTTCATACTTGTCGAGTAATTATTTGCAAGCACGTGTAACACTCTATTCTCGTGCTTGGGCCTTCTGATCTCTTGTTTAAGACTTGCCACCTCAGCCATCAATGATTCAACTTGGCGAGTTTGAGTAAGTAGGCATTGGCCCATATTGGATACAGAGCCCACACATTGAACACTGAGAGCCAAGGAGTCTTGAACGGCCGACTCATCAGACCGTTTTGAAAGGATTATGTTATCCTTTGTAGTGAGAAGGTTCCTAGCTACCACAGTAGCGGTTATGTTATTCTTCATCACAGAGTTCCCAACTATAAGAGGACTATTAGAAGATAAGAAGGACGGACGCCATATGTTATCCTGACGCTGCTCATCTGTATCACTCATAAGACTCAAATCTAAGAAAATGTTAGATGGGCAAGCCATTTTCAGAAATGATGAAAAAAAAATGAGGTCAAATAAAATATCAGAAGTGTAAGAAGGGGAAAATTTCTACAGGCAGCAACTTTTTTAGCGTACTCTTGAACACAATTGATGTCTCTATAAAAGAAAAGGCAACATAGCCACTTGTTCAGAGATTGAAGAGGCACCACTCTCAAAAATTTCAAAAGCCAGATTTTCCTGAATAAAGTTCGTTGGCATTTTTCAGACGCAATCTCAGCTTTTTCGGATATCGCGTGCAACTTTGTCAAAGATCTCTAACGAAGTTGAAACACGTAAATCGTACTATTCAAATTACACCACAGTTGCTAACAAAAGTAAAGGCACATCACCACCACTTGCTACTGGGAAATCTCTATATATGTTGACCTCTGTTCTCCATAACAAGGCAGACCTGCAAGAATACCTAACTCTTCCTCATCTCTGAGAATGCATCTTCAACAAAGCATCTCGAAATACTCAGTTTTCTTCCTCTCCAAGAATACATCTTCAAAAAAGTCACACCAGAGCAAGAGTATCTCATATCTTCAGGGACGAGAGCAAGAGTATCTCATATCATGCAATTTCCATGTCTTTTCCTTTGTCCTTGTTCTTACCTACAAAGACAAGGATAAAGAAAGCAATATGTCGGAACCTCCACTCAAACTCCCAGTAAGGAACCAACTGCCTGGAACCTTTCCTGATTGCTTACCTAGCATTGTTCTCGAGTAGTCATCTTCAACTGTTGTTTGAGCTGGGTCTCCAGTCACCAAGAAGTGATGAACCATCCAAATGCAAGGGTTGCATTCCACTCCTGCATCAGAGGGCAAATACTGCAGGAGAATATGCCACACATGCATGGGGAAAACCAGAGAAAATACTACTTAAGCAAGGGGAGCAAGTAAGGCAAGTGAAAATGATACATTGAAGTATGTGGAGACAAGCGCAACAAACACGTGCTGATTCATCCCCGACAAAACCGAAGATCACTTGCCACATGAAGCTCTTCTTGATCCATTTTCATTCAAGATTAAGCCTCGAAAGTCCTTAAAGAAATCACAAGTCTGACTCTAGATAAAAGAAGTAAATTCAGACCTTTGGAGGAAGTCTAGCAGAAGGCCCTCCAGCCCAGTTCAAGAACAAGCCTATGGAAAGTTAACAACAAGTAAAGCACCTCTTTCGGCAACTCTTCTTTATAAGAAATTGAAGCAGAATGATAAACGATCAGCCTAAATGATTTGAAATCAGGGGAAGATACTCATCAGGGGGAGCATTCAAAACGAATCAAGATTTTAAAGAGTTAATCAAAGACTTGTGGCCATCCAAGGGGGAGTGTTGTGAATAATATGTGGATGGCCCACATGAATAGTTTGTTACTATTTATGCACATTATTTCCACTATTCATTTGTGGAAAATTTGTAAAGTGAATAGTGTTCTCTTTTGTTTATAAAATTAATGAGAGGTGAAGAATGTTGGGAGACTCACGGGAGAGATAGGAAGGAAGAAAGGATGAGAGAAAAAGAAAGGAAGAGAGAAAAGAGAGGAAAAAGAGAGGAGATAATAGAGAGGGTTATCTTTGTACTTCTATTATTCCAAATTATAATAAAAGCACCACTGTTGCCCCGATGACGTACTCCAGTCACACTGATTGTAGAGGAACCTCATAAATTTTGTGTCTTATTTCATTTATTCTACTACACCAACCGTCGATTTTACAACATTATTCTAATATTTAAATAATGAATATATTGTTCATGATGATTAAAGCTGGCAAGTCTAAGTCGTGTGTCAGACAAGTGATCTTGTGATAAAACATTAAATTAAATAATGTAAATGGTGTAGTGAGTGAACAGACTTTACCGTGTTTTTGTGGTAGTGATCATGTGATCAAGGTCTCAAATGCCGATAATATCGGCGATATTTCGCCGATATTATCGGTTTTTCACGTTACCGATATTTTAATAGGTATCCAACGGGTTTTCGTCAAAATATCACAATATTATCGATAATATCAATAATATCGCGATATTTCTGAAACTATCACGATATTTTGAAACTGTGCTAATCGAAGAAGAACGCCGGAGCTTCTACAGCTCCGGCCGACTGTAAAAGAGCAGTTCGTCGACACCCACGGCCTCGCCGGAGATGGGTGTGCCTATTCCCGAGCCGATTTCGTCCCAAAAACCTTGCAAAAACACGATTTTGAACTTAAATTTCACATATAAGCTTCAATCTATAACAGAAAGAGACAAACCCGAAGCTTACCTAACCAGAGAAATTCAAGAAACTCGCCGAAGTTCCTGCGTTCACCGAGTTGCAGAGACGAGAAGGAGAGGGAGAAAGACGAGGTTGCTGATGATGATGGGTGTCTTCCTGAAGCAGGTGTGATGGTGTGCGTGTGTGTATATGGGTCTCGGACCCTCTAAGCAGAGAGAAAAGAGAGAGACATCGCCGACGAGAGAGGAGCAGAAGGCGATGTGGGAGAAGGATCGAGAGACCTTGGGTCTCTATGCGTGTGTGTGGGAGAAAGATCGAGAGACCTTAGGTCTCTGTGCATGTGTGTAGGAGATCTATGTGTGTGTGGGAGAATGAAGAAGAGGGAGAAGGGAGCTCAGAGAAGAGAGAAGGATCGAGAGGGAGAGACTGTGTGCGTGTGTTGTGTTGTGTGCGTGTGTGGTTATTAAGAAATATTTTGTAATATATTTACCTAATATAGTTTATGTCAAATCCCATAAAAAGAGGGATACGATTTCTAGGGCATTGATATAGGGTTAATTGTTTGACCCAATGGTGTATATATTGTACTGTAAAGTTTGTCAATGATATACGAAAATTCATTCAGTCTGTTCTTTCAATTGCTTTGTCATTTAGCCATTTTAATATTCAAACTTTTTAAGAGTGGTGGCGTGTCTGTGTGTGTGTGGTTGGGTCATCTGACTCACCTGACAACTTTTACAATCACTTTTTACAATTTCAGACCATGGACAACGTCAACCAATCTCGGATCAATATGGGTGGCACGTTAACAATTACATGCAAAATTATTTTGGGGATTTATCATTTGATAACTACTCTTCACAATACACTCACTCTACACATAGAGATGATGAAGATAGTGAAAAATTTGAACCTCATAGGAACTCTATGTGGTAAGTCACTCATGTATTTTACCATGCAATGTATAAAGTGTAAAATATTGTACTAATTCATTATATATAAATGATTATGGTGTGTTTAAACTTCTTTCATTAATTACTACATATTTTCTACACTCACAATGTTTGCCAGCTCGCTATATAATCAACTTGATAATGTTAAATCCATCATGCAATGCATTTCCTTCCAATTTTTTGTGATAAACTAATAGATAATTAACTAAATAAACATCCTGCAAAGTTTCAATAAAAATTTCGAAGTTTTTCTTACAATTTCCGTGGTTTCCATATTATTTTTATCGATATCGATAATATCCCGATATTTCCATTGATATTTCCGTATTTTCAGACTACCGATATTTCCAATATTATCGATATTTAATACCTTGCATGTGATATCATATATAAAGCAATAATTATATTATTAAATAATATGTTATCATGTTAGTAGGACATAAATGATAATAATAAAGTAATAAAATAACAAGGATCTTATCTCCTTCTTTGTCGTGGATTTCTCTGTATATTGCGCATGACCAGAAATTTCAATTTCAGAGGAATGCCACCGGCAAGTTTGCAATGGCGGCATCTGACAGTCGGAGGATGTGCCAGAAATTTCAGAGGGATGCCTCCGGCAAGTTTGTAACGGCGATGTCTCTCGGGATGACAGTCCGAGTCCCCCGATTTCACTGGTTGTGGCGGTACGAGGCCTGCTCACGGTGAGCTTCTCAACACCGACACCACTCGGGTTGAGTGAGAATCTGATAGTCCAAGTCTACAGGTTCCGTTGATGGAGGTGATTCCTCGCGAGCTGCGCATTGTGGAGGTCACGGCTGCGAGTTGCAGCCTAGGTTTGAGCAGCGGCTGCGATTTGGAAGAAGAAGACTGATTTGGTTTGCCAGGGGTTGTCGATTGGACTGTTGTTGAAGCTTTTGCAGGTCGCATAAACTCAAAAAAGAAGAAGGGTGCGAGTTGCAGAAGGCCTTCATGTGTGGCTGACTTGGGTGCCATTTGTGATCTACAAGCTTCATCGATCAGTCGTTCTCCGTCGACCTACCTTCAACCTTCAGATAACTCAAAACCCAATAAGAGTTTAGTGATAAGAATTGGTAGCTGTGGGTCCGGTTTGTGGAGGTGATGACTTCGACGGTGGAAACCACTTCAACGCCATCAACGGCGGCGGTGGTGACTTTGGGTCTTCTTCTGTGGAGAAGCCTAAGCCTATTGAAGGTTTGCGCGAGGTGTACTTTCATCTGTTCTTCTCTTAGGCTTTGATGGCTGAGTGTTGCCATGAAATTTGAGAGAGATGAGGTGATGGCTGTGTTTCCATCGATGCCACCGTGACCGAGAGCTGGAGCGGAAGACATGGGTTTTGCAGTGACCGTGCAGGTGTTTCGTTCTTGGGTTTCTGTAGATTCACGGTGGAGGTTGTGAGGGTTTCACAGTGGTGAGATGTAAAAGTAAAGAGAACCACGTAGCTTTTCGTGTCGATTTCCCACAGACGGTGCCAAATGTTGATGCACAAAATCGGGTCAATCTTGGACCAACGTAAATCCGACCGTGAATCACATAAACGCACAAAAACACAAAGATATATCGTGATTCACCTCCAGTTGAGACTACGTCCACACTGGTGTTGATTCCGTTTCACTATGTAAATGAATGTTGAATATACATGGAGGTTATAGAGGCAGTGTTTGCTCTCTTTGCTATTCTGTTTGCTCTCCCGTTTCCCCTTTGTCTGTTTCCCTTTTTCTCTTAGAGTCTCATGGAGTCTCATGCCCCCTTTAGTGAGTGTGAGGAAACCCCTTTTATAGAATAAGGGTTTCCTCTCTTCTTACATGAATCATGGGCTAAGTAATGAAGCCCAAATATTGAGGTCTAATATATGGTATAACACATAACATGGAAAATTAAGAGAAAGATGGTGATGGCAATTCGGAAGATTCAGATTATCGAGACTCAGACTATGAACAAAGTGATGTCGATGACAACTTATTTAACGACAATGTAGAAAAAACTAAAGGGAAAAATACCAGTGGAAAATGCAATGGAAATGTGAAAGCACTGAAACAGACTACGAAGATTCTGATGGCTTTAGAAGTGGTTCTAGCTCATCATCTGAAGGTGAACGACCAGTGACGCGGAAAGGTAAGAAGAAACTGCCCAAACTCATTCCTTTTAAAAGTGATTTGGATATCAAGAACCTACAATTTAGAACTGGAATGATATTTGCCAATAGAAAGGAGTTCAGACAAGCAGTGACATATTATGGTTGTGTGAATGGAAGACAAATAAGATTCCCAATAAGAGATCATTATAAAGTTCAGGGTAAGTGTCACATCCTGATGGGCTCCACCACATCCCGGGCTTGATTCTGCCGTAGCATGATATTGTCTACTTTGGGCCTCAACCATGCCCTCACGGTTTTGTTTCTGGGAACTCAGACGAGAACTTCCCAGTGGGTCATCCATCCTAGAAATGCTCTCACCCAAATTCGTTTAACTTCGGAGTTCCGATGGAACCCGAAGCCAATGAGTTCCTAAAAGGCCTCGTGCTATATGGAGGTGGGCATGTACATATAAGACACATCACCCCCTCTCTGTTGGTCGATGTGGGATGTTACAGTAAGTGTACAAAGGAGGGATGTCCATGGGTGATTTATGCAAGCAAAATAGATGGGAGCTCTGCAGTTATAGTGAAGACATTCAATGATGTCCATACATGTCTGAGAGAGGAAAAGCTCAGACTATGTACCTCAACTTGGTTATCACATAGGTATGCTGAGGATTTGCTTGACAATCCTAAATGGGAAGTGTCAAAATTTCAACAAATTGTTCATAAACAATACAATTTGCGCGTAACACCGGCTCAACTTTATAAAGCACGGTCATTGGCAGTTGAGAAGAGTGAAGGGGCTTATGTGGAGCAATATGCAAGGTTATAGGATTATTGTGAGGAGCTCAAGTGAACAAATCCTGGCAGTACAATTTTGGTGAAGACTAAAATGGAAGGAGGAAGGCCTAGGTTTCAGAGGTTGTATGTATGCTTTGCAGCATTGAAAAAACAGAGATTTAATGAAAAGGGTTTAGGCAAACTTTGAATTAACCAAAAACCACATACTAATTCTAATTAATGAAAAGGTCATGACTTTTAATAAAAAAATGACATAAACTAGAAGAAAACAAGCCTAAATAAAAGGCCCACAAGCTGGAAGGCGAAACAATTTTTTTTTCCAGTCCATAGCCCTGACGAAACACCACTTCCGTCACCCAAAACGTTAGAATTTTGAATGTCCAAAGCTATTTGCTTAATTTGTCTTGTAGAATTTTGAATTTCCAAAGCTATTTGCTTAATTTGTCTTGGTGTACTGCAATTGCATGCGCAATTGGCATGAGTTTGTCATAGTTTCATACATCAAATTATATTTTTTTTTCTGCCATCATTACTACTGTTGTCCTACTCTTTCTAAATTCTTTCTTTCCACTAAATTACTCAATCATCCACTATAGGACATTTTTCCCATTAATTTCTTAGTTTATAGACGACTAGTTATGTAAAGTGCCATCAAATTAAAATTGCATAACAACAATATCCCATCAAATTATGATATACATCAACAAATTAGTTGTCTTAGATTGTAGTTTTTCAAGTCGCCTTGTTACATCCTAGCAACAACCTGAAAACAAATGAACCAAAAATGCGTCAAAATCATACTATAATTTTGATACTTCACAATTCTTCAAGTAAAAAGAAAAAGGAAGCGTTAATGAAAAAGGCTTGAACTAACATTAATTTAACAAAAACCCCCACCTTAAACAAGGCTTGACAACCACTTGAATTAGCTTAATTAGGTCCCTTCTGTTCTGCTTTCATCTCTTTCATCATCACATTAAAATGCATCTTGTGTCAAAGATTCCAACATAGCCATTGCATCAAAGGTTGTTCTACCACACCAACCTCTTCATATCTAATTTATTCACATATACATATTGTGGGAAAAATCAGAATAAACTTACTCAACAAAGAGTTAGTCTGATTAGAGTTGGCATGAATGCTTACGCATTTCTACTTGTGGCTACACTGCCATGTGCCAAGTCAATGACATGCTCTCACCCTATTATTTTTTTAAATCACATGAAATTAATTGACGTTGTCACATCCTGGCCCAGGTTCCACCACATCCCAGGCCCGATCCACCACCGTAGCACGATATTGTCCGCTTTGGGCTTACCATTCCCTTACGGTTTTGTTTCTAGGAACTCACACGAGAACTTCCTAGTGGGTCACCCATCATGGGAGTGCTCTCGTGCGCTAATCGCTTAACTTCGAAGTTCCGATGGAACCTGAAGCCAGTGAGCTCCCAAAAGGTCTCGTGCTAGGTAGGGATGAGAATATACATTTAAGGATCACTCCCCTGGACGATGTGGGATGTCCCCGACGTCCTCGTCGGCACACCACGATCAAGGTTAGGCTCTAATACCAAATTGTCACATCCCGGCCCGGGTTCCACCACATCTCGAGCCCGCTCCACCACCGTAGCACGATATTGTCCACTTTGGGCTTACCATTCCCTCACGGTTTTGTTTCTAGGAACTCACATGAGAACTTCCCAGTGGCTCACCCATCATGGGAGTGCTCTCGTGCGCTACTCGCTTAACTTCGGAGTTCCGATGGAACCCGAAGCCAGTGAGCTGCCAAAAGACCTCGTGCTAGGTAAGGATGGGAATATACATGTAAGGATCACTCCCCTGGACGATGTGGGATGTCACAGACGTATTATTGAACTAAATTAATTATATGAGCAGTATAAAGTACAAACACATGTCTCTCATTTTCTGCTATAATCCACATAACTTGGGATTTCCAATTGAAGAAAATTAATTGCAGAAAGAAATAAAAAAGATATTCTGTTATTTTTGTTTTTCGTCCATCAAGAAGAGGAGAGGAAATATTATTTTATTTAAATTTTATTTTATTTTTATTATTTGAAGGAGAACTGATGTAGGAAGAAACGTTTTAATGAAAATGGCTTGAACCAAGAGTATTTTAATTAAAAAAACCACCCTTACATTTACAAAGACATAAACCTAGTGTATAATTATAACAAATAGTAAACACAATCATGTATGAATTATAGTTTTCACCATTCACCATATCCTTTTTTCTTTCTTCTACTATAGATAATGAGGGACGAGCTCGAGATTTTGAGAGTAAATGTGAATGCTTTCAACTAATTGAGTTACAAGTCTTTGTTATTTTAGCCATATTTAAAAGGACGAATTTAGTTAAATCCGGGATATATGCATACTAGTTGGATGTCTAGATTTTTATGTTGTCAAATTGTCAAATGGTACCATTATTGATCATATATTTTTTTTTATCAGGGTATGTCATTCTAATCCTCCTTAAGATAAGGAGACACTATTTATGAAATTTGACCAATAAGTAGATGTTATTTATGAAACCAAATCAAGAATGAGACACTATTTCTAAAACTAAACCAATAGGTGGAAACTATTTATGAAACTAAACCAAGAAAAAACACTATTTATGGAACTAGACCAAGAAAGAGACACTATTTATGAAACTGTACCAATTATTATACACTATTTCTAAAACTAAACAAATTCTTCTACTATAGATATATTGAGGGACAAGCTTGAGATTTTGAGAGTAAATGTGAATGCTTTCAACTAATTGAGTTACAAGTCTTTGTTATTTTAGTCATATTTAAAAAGGACAAATTTAGTTAAATGTGGGATATATATGCATACTAGTAGGATGTCTAGATGCTTATATTGTCAAATTGTCAAATGGTATCATTAGTGCTCGTATATTTTTTTAATCAGGGTATGTCATTCTAATCCTCCTTAAAATAAGGAGACACTATTTATGAAACCGGACTAATAAGTATACACTATTTATGAAACCAAATCAAGAATGAGACACTATTTCTAAAACTAAACCAATAGGTGGAAACTATTTATGAAACTAGACCAAGAAAGAAACACTATTTATGAAAGTAGACTAAGAAATAGACACTATTTATGAAACTAGACAAAGAACTAGACACTATTTATAAAACTGGACCACGAACTAGCCACTATTTATGAAAGTGGACCAAGAACTAGGCATTATTTATAAACTAGACCAAGAACTAGGCCACTATTTATGAAAGTGAAACAAGAACTAGGCATTATTTATGAAACTTGACCAATAAGGAGACATTATTTATGAAACCAAATCAAGATTGAGACACTATTTCTAAAACTAAACCAATAAGTGGAAACTATTTATGAAACTAGACCAAGAAGTAAATGCTATTTATGAAACTAAACTAAGAAAGAGACACTCTTTATGAAACTGTACCAATTATTATACACTATTTATGAAACTTGACCAATAATTAGGCACTATTTATGAAATTGAACCAAGAACTAGGTCACTATTTATGAAAGTGGAACAAAAACTAGGCCACTATTTATGAAAGTGGACTAAGAACTAGGCCACTATTTTACAGTGTGGTTATTTTACAGTAGTTCCAAAAATTGTGTAGATTATTTTCGTTCAGATTCATAAATAGTGTGGTTATTTTGTTGTAGTTCCAGAAACAATGTTTTTTTGTTCTATTCCAGAAATATTGTGAGTTATTTTGGTTCAATTTTCTGAAATAATGTGTAATTTTGTTCTATTTCCAAAAATGGTGTGAGTTATTTTGGCTTAGTTTCACAATTTTGGTTCAATTTTCATATCAATGCCCCCTTGGCTGACATGATTTCGTGTACTAGATTAAAGATCCATTATGTGCATAAATGTATGCACAAGCACAGGAAATTCAAGAATAGGATAATTTCGATATTTATTTTATGTGGATGAAGAGAAAATACTTTTTGGTAGGTTACTACATGGGGGGTTTGTACTAGTGCCCATGTTTAGAATTAGAAAATAGACAAGGGATTTTTCCTTGTCTATTTCTTGATTCACCTTTGCAAACTAAACTAGGGGTCGCTCACAGGCTCAAAAATCATTTGATATGATTACAAGAAAACTTCAGGAACTAGACATGAATTCCTCCAAAATTTTCCACCAATAACAAATTTACACCATCGTAATTTTCAAGTAGAACGCACAATGGTTTAGTGAACCTTTCAAACACCCAACGGTACAAGAACAAGCTCATCAATACACATGCTATATAGGAAAAAGGAAGATATAAGAGAGTTTGCATATTCAAGATGAAATATGAACAAAGACAAAGAACTTGATATTAAAAAAAACTTATTAGCTTTCGATGTCTACTGATATTCTGTTCCCTATTAATATGAGACGGTGTATAAAATCTTCAACCTAATCAAAATTTCATACCCACATGAGTGGTTGATGACTCTTCAGTCAACCTGCTACCTGAATCAAGGTCAGACTAAAACATGTTCTACAAAAATGTATAAAATGGGTTTTCGCAGTTCTACTCCATGAAATCTGATTTCTCTCTTAAACCTAATGAATTGCCTAAATGATATACACAAGTGTGCACCTGAACATGAAACTCCACATGATGCACACAAAAACTCAGTTAGGTCCTGCAATTTGCAAACAAACAATGTCAAACATGAAAAACATTGAGAATTAAATTAACAATCGGCTTGAACACCAATAATCAGTTTACTTACAGGCACACGCTGAAACGCTTCGTCAATCTCTTCTTTTGTGAAACACTCTTCTCGAGAAAAGACCGTCTGTAAACAACAAGAGAGAGCCCCTAACTTTCGGGTGCGAAAGGAATTTCACAGCATTTTTCACTTGTTCCTCCCTCATTGGTTCGGAATTCACAAACACCAACAGTGTAGAACTTTCCTTAGCGGGCTCTGCCCGATCATCTTGCTGACCCACAATTATGAGTTGAGCAAGCCATGCTGCTCAAGTTAACAACCACTATTATTATTCTCACATAAATTAGACTGCAGTTAATTTTGCAGTAATTGTGATTTCTTTCATAGGCCATCAATGCATTCAATCAATTCCACCAGGAACTAAATTTCCCTAAGCAAATTTTCAGTAAATTAACAAAAAGAAAACAATAATTTATATAACTAATAGAATATTCAAATTGTTCATTAAATTTGCAATTGCTTACTTCCTCAGCAACCATATGGACAATAAATAATAAAATTAAAGTGAAAAATGAAACGAAATTTAAGGAAATAAGAGAGAGAAAGAGAGAGAGAGAGAGAGAGAGAGAGATGGCACCTGGGTTCTGCTCTTTGTCCTTCTTGATGTTCCTATGTCCAACTGAATCACTCAACAAAGACAAAAAAATACAAGAAAAAGTGAAAAAAAATGAAAAAATAATCAACAAAATCTAAATAAAAGCTTCTAATTGACAATAAAAAAACTTTTAATTTAAGGACACAGTGCTTCATACAAATCTCGGTTAATTTGATTCTATAAAGCAAAATCCAGATAAGATTTGCATATAAAAGCAAAAACTCATCGAATCCAAATCAGCAATGCTCAAATCCAAGATCATAAAAAACTCAATTCTAAATAATATAAGAGATTTGATGGCAAAAACCCAGTTTTTGTCCGTCTTCTGGTACCTCTTGCAGTCGATCTTCAAGCCATCTCTAATGATGGTCAGAATCATCTGCAAGTCCTGGTTATCGATGGAAGACTGGTCGGAATCATCCCGAGCTTATCGAACTCTTCCTTGTCCTTCACTTCCTTGTGGTCACGAGGGTGGCGCCCTCGCCGTCGTCCACGATCATACCGTGCTTATAAAATGAGAAAATAGCAAAGAGAAAAGGATAACGGACTAAGAGCAAGTCCACTATAGGAGCTTTCTCCAGGCAATCCACTATTCAATTCACCTCTGAACAGTAATTGCCATTAATGAACAGTAACTGTCTTTTGCATCTCCACCGTTGCACTTGAATAGCCCTGAAAATAGGCAATAAAATAGTATTAATTTTTTTTTTTACAAAATAATAGTAAATATATTTATTTGTAATTTCAGATAAGATATTATAAATCGTTCTCGTTGCGCCACGTGTCATTTACCCAAAGCGACTATTATTGGTCATAGATTTCGATAAGATTTTTATCCAATGTCATCGTGTCACGTGTCGTTTTTTTTTCATAATCTTTCAGGACAGATTTCGATCAGATTTTAAATCATTCTCGTTGCGCCATGTGTCATTATCCAAAAAGATAATTATTGGTGATGGATTTCGATAAGATTTTTATCTAATGCCGTCGTGCCACGTGTCGTTATCTTTTCAGAATCTTTTTAGGATAGATTTCGATCAGATTTTTAACGAATGACGGCATGCCACGTGACACTATCTACAACCTAATCATTTCAGAATCCTCCATATAATCCATCATCCAACCTTTGAAATCTCACACCAATTTTCTCAATATCTCTATCATTATTCATAGTTTCTGCTTCCTTCTTCACCAAATCAAAATCTGTATCATTATTCATAGTTTCTACTTACAATGTCTTCTTCTTCAAGCATGATGTGGGAAATCGATCAAGAAGAGGAAGAATTGTTTAACCAATTTGAAGGAATGTTGAATCTCCATATAGCCTAAAATGAGAAGGAAGAGGATGAGGAGCGGAAAATGAGAGATGATGAAGCAAGAATGGCCAAAGACTCACATTCCCGTCGAGTCATCCAAGTTGTGGCTTATATATGTAGGGCCACCCGTTCTGGAAACCTTGATAGAAACAGGCAACAACGAGGTGTGGAGCTGTTGGACGATTATTTTGTCCATAACAGTGCATTTCCTGATACGTACTTCAGACGTAGTTTTAGAATGGAACGACATTTATTCAACAAAATCATGATTTCTGTTTGCAACCATGATTCTTAATTTGTGCAAAAGAATGATGCTTTTGGTGCTATGGGTCACCTTCCCGAGCAAAAAATTACTGCTGCGCTGCGGATGCTTGCGTATGGAGCATCTACAGACCAAGTGGATGAGATAACAAGGATGAGGAAATCAACCATTCTTCAGTCCCTAATGAGGTTTTGCAGAGCAATCGAATCTATCTACACTGCAGAGTACCTCTGGCAACCTACTCACATGGACTTGGAAAGGCTTCTGAAGAATGCCGAGATGTGAGGTTTTCCTGGGATGATTGGGAGCATTGATTGTATGCATTGGACGTGGAAAAATTGTCCAAGTGCATGGCAAGGCGCTTATGGAGACAAAAAAGGAGCAAAAAGTATCATTTTGGAGGCGGTGACATCTTTTGATACATGGATTTGGCACGCCTTTTCGGGGTTTCGGGAGCTCAAAATGACCTCAACGTCTTTGCCTAATCCCCAGTGTTCAACGATGTCCTGCAAGGAAAGACACCAAAAGTTACATATGAGGTCAATAGACGTATGGACGATGGGGGGCCATACTACCTAGCTGACAGCATTTACCCAAGGTGGTCAACATTTGTCAAAATAGTGCCACGTCCGCGAAGTGCAAAGGAAAAACACTTTGCAAGTTGTCAAGAGGGGTGCAGGAAGGATGTGGAGCGTTGTTTCGTTATCCTCCAAGCTCGTTGGGCGATCGTCAGGGTTGCTGCCAAATTGTTTAATGTAGAGTCGCTTCGATCCATCATAATGACGTGCATCATTCTTCACAACATGATTGTGGAAGATGAGTACGATTATGAAGCTGTTGATGAATATGAGCCAGACACGATGAACAATTCAAGAACACGTATATATTGTGCTCATGACGCCACCGATGAGCCCGTGCAACATGAGCCATTAGAAAGGGATGGACGTTACAATGAAATGGTCATTCGACGATATACTGCATTTCAAAGGCCAGACATGCACGATGCCCGGCAAAATGACTTGATAGAGCACCAGTGGGCATTGAAACAAGCTGAAGATAATTAAGTTCATTTAGTGTGTTTTTTATTATTTGGTATATTTATGTAATTTTATTTGGTGTGTTTTATTTTAGTTCATTTAGTGAGGTTTTTATTATTTGGTGTGTTTATGTAATTTTATTTGGTGTGTTTTATTTTAGTGAGTTTTTTATTATTTGGTGTGTTTATGTAATTTTATTTGGTGCATTTTATTTTAGTTCATTTCGTGAGTTTTTTATTTGGTGTGTTTATGTCATTTGAATAAAGATGCTCTTATAGTATAAATATATTACCATATTAAATAAATTTACTCTCACTTTAAATAAAGTACTAATAAATTGGAAACAACATAAAATACTCTATTCAATAAATAATAAATTACAACCCAAGGTGATTGAAAAACTATGGGCTCCGATTACAAAAAGTACTCTAATCATCATCACTTAACCAATTTGTGGTGTTAGGATGATCTTCTCTTGTCGTGCTAGGACCATCTCCTCTTGCTCTCGCTTCTCTTGCACGCCTCCTACACACCACATTCTTTTTCTCCGAATTCCAAAAATATTTAGAATTTGGAGACTTCCCTTCTAAAGGCGTGTTCATAATCTCACGATCTCGTTGAGCCATTCTTTCTTCTCTAACCAGTTCCCTTTCTTGCCTAAGTAGCTCTCTTTCTCTCTCATTAGCTTGAAATTCTCTCTCAATAGCTGCAGCTTTTGCCTCCTCTCTAGCCTTATCAGCTTCAAATTTCGCCATTTCTCACGCCAAAGTCAATTCACTATGGCGAGTAAGTTCTTCCAAGTACTTTGCATAACCATGCTTGGAAGCACTTCCTTTTCTCTTTGAAGGCTTCCTACCTTTAGGCCTAATTGGATAACGGGTCAAACCCGACGCTTGTTCAGGGATGGTCGTTTCGGGCACTTCTTCTCCATCATCTTCATGCGAGCCATTATTAGGTGTACAGTGTAGAGGGGTGCTGTTCATGACAACTTCTGGACCGACAAGCACAACTCTGAATTTAGGACAATATTCCAACATTCCCACCGGTTGAATGATTTATTTTTGCTTTTGGTTTTGGCACCATACCAAGCTTGTGCTTGAATTAGCTACACAATGGGGGAGAAGAAATAATTATAATCAAAGTAGGTAACAAATAAATAATACAAACAAATAATTATAATTAAAGTAGGTAACAAATAAATAATACAAACAAAAAATTATAATCAAAGTATGTAACAAATAAATAATACAAACAAATAATTATAATTAAAGTAGGTAACAAATAAATAATACAAACAAATAATTATAATCAAAGTATGTAACAAATAAATAATACAAACAAAAAATTATAATCAAAGTATGTAACAAATAAATAATACAAACAAATAATTATAATTAAAGTAGGTAACAAATAAATAATACAAACAAATAATTACAATGTAAATTTGGGTATAGTACAAACAAATAAATAATATATTGTTACCTGATCCGTGTAATTTTCCCCAGTTCGAAGATTACTACTAGCTTGTGCCAAGGCGTCTCTCCAAATACTAAACGATTGGCTAAGTAATTTCCAACGACTAGACATCGATTCTTTGGTTCTACTCCCACCCATTTTTTCAAGATAATTGGTATGAATAAGACTCCACATTTCTCGCAACTGCATTTCATTACCCGTACGCGAACTATGAGTAATTTCAACCCAGCTAGTACACAATGCAACATCTTCAGAAAGCGTCCAATTCGTACCTGCATCAGTAGTCATTTTGTTGAAAAAAAATTGGATTGAAACTTTGAGAGAAAGATAGGAATGTGATTGAAAGTAGTTGAGAAAATATGAAATTGTGGTGTAAGCTAGATGATAATGAGAAGGTATCTATAGAAAAGTAGAAACATTTTTTTTTTTAAATTCTGATATTTTTTCGGATTTTTTACAATTTTTTTAATTTTTTTATTCAAATAATTAATCTCTGCTGTTGAATTTAAAAAAAAATTGAATTACAACACTCCAGATTGTGCCACATGTCACAATGGTAACATTTAAGTCTGAAAAGTGGGCTGACTTTTCTGAAAATGTGTTAGGCGATGCGCCCCCACGCGCGAGTGGGGTGCACGCGCCTGACAAAAATAAATAAAAAACGGGCTTGACCCAAGGCTGACGTCAGCCCTAGCGTCACATCCACTCGGGCTCTCTGGCTGGCAATTCTTCACAGGCCCAGAGCTCGGGCCTCCACCTCCACTCGGGCTCCTTCACGCTGGAGCAAATCCACAGGGCCGCGGGCCCTTTTCTCTGGCCTGTCCCCCAAGCAATCCACCATGGTGGAGTTGCTCTAAGCAAACGGGGGAAGGTATTGCAGTCGGGGTAAAATCGGAAACTCACTGCTTGGCCCAGTTTTATTAGGCTGGTTTGGGTTTGGATTTATCCTAACCATTAAATAAAGTTATTAAATATTTTTTTTAATTAAAATTCAAAGTTTTAAAACTCTTTTTATTAATTTTCCTATGAAAAAAAGTCTTTTTGGAAGGTTGTATGCCATTGGTGTGATTGGATGGATGCCACATGAAAGGTCCACATCCAGGAGAGATTTTTCAATGTAATCCGTACACGGGATGGTACACCATGTGCCACTATACAAATTGTGGGATATGTATGCTAAAAAGTCACTTCTATTAAAACACGTAATGTACCACTTTTGTACCCGTCACAATGAAAAATTTCTCCACTTCCAGGCCAATTGCTTGCTGAAATTGAAGATAGAAGAACTTGGACTTGGTTTCTCGAGCTACTCATCGCTGATTTGGGTATTGAAAATGGGCTTACTTGGGTCTTTATGTCAGACAAACAAAAGGGGTTAATAAAAGCTATGAAGGACCTTATTCCAACTGGTGAACACATACAATGTGTTCGACACTTACATAACAATTTCAAGAAAACACACGTTGGCATTGCATTGAAACAAATTCTTTGGTCAGCAGCTAGAGCAACCACCATTCCAGGATTTAAAGCAGAGATGACTAACATGGAAGTTGAAGATGGATAGCATGTCATTGGAGCATATCTTATTTTAGGACATCATCTAAGTGTGATATCTTGTTGAATAATCTATGTGAGTCTTTTAATTGTGCAATATTGGGAGCTAGAGATAAACCAATATTAACTATGGTGGAGAGGATTACGACATATCTAATGGTCAGAATGGCAAGAATGAGAGAAGCAGCAGATAAGTGGAAAAATGAGGATGGACCTAGAATATTTAAAATGGCTGAAAAAAATAAATTAGAAAGTGGTTCATGTATTGCATGGTTGTCTGGTGATAAGGAGTATCAAGTGAAGCATATGAGTGGAGCACAATATGTGGTTGATTTAGCAAAACACACACGTACATGTAGAAGGTGGGATCTCACTGGAATTCCTTGTGCTCATGGAATTGCTACAATCTATAGAAAGGAGGACGATCCATACAAGTATGTTGATTCTTGTTGCCAGAAAGTAGCATACTTGAGAGCCTACACTCCTTATATCCATGCCATGCCTAGTCAAGAATTTTGGCCACCTACAAATCACCAACCTGTCGCACCTCCAAAGTATCATAAGCAAGCTAGTAGGCCAAAGAAGGTGAGGGCAAGAGAACAAAATGAGCCACAACCACCACCAACCTTAAAAAATTGCCTAAATGCTTCAGCAAGGTCACTTGTGGAAGTGTGGCAAGAAAGGTCATAATCATACAACATGCAGGAAGAGGCAACGACAAGCTTCACTGGTAAAAGTAGCTTAATGGTTTCACTTATCTGCATTTTTAGTCACATATAGTTGTTATAATTGGGGAATATCATCTCATAGGCCTATGGAGGAGCTGGGAGAGGACAAACTTGTGGGATAAATGAAATTGGCCATAACTCACCAACTACTGAAAGTGGGCAAACACAAGCAATGGTGTGCTCATTGAAAACTTTGGTATTTTAAATTTTAGTCTTGTATTTATAGACGGATGTATGTGTAACTCTTTTATTGATCATTTGTAGCATGCCACTGGAGGAAATATGGGAAGTGAAACTCCACCAAATCAGGGACAAGAACAATCTGCATGTAATGCAAGTTCTTTTGACCTATGTCTTTGTCCCTTTCTCGTGTGTGCATTTATAACCCAATGCCATCTGTTAATTTTTCAGGTTTTTTTGTTTGTTTGTAGGTTTCTAAAAGGAGTAGAGTGAAACAAAATGCAAGAGACAAGTCAGTGCACAATTCAAGAAAGCCACCTATAAACCGTAGAATCTGAAGGAAATCATTTGGAAATTTAGACTTTTTGTTAATGTCTTTTTTTTTTGGATGATGACAATGTTGTGAACTTTAAGCTAGGTATTTGATGTTCTTGATTTTGAACATAACCAAGCAATGAAACAATATTTTTGATGTGGTAGCAATGATATGATCAGGCATTGCACTCTCTTATGGTTGCTCAAAATATGTTAAGATACAAAAGCGGGTGTGTTCAGTTTAGCATGTCACAAAATCAAATTTTATATACTCTATAATTAAGAGAAACGAGTTGATGTTTGGTGCCAAAAATGGAGTTGTAGATGCATATGCGCTACTCGAACACAACTATCCGCATGAATACTCTCTAACACAAATTTTAAGGGTTTTACTAAAGAAAAGTAAAAACTTGTTAAAAGATTGTAAAATGACATAAATAACCCTGAACACAAGTCATGTGCGAGGCACATGACTTATTTTGGATGGAAAACTTAACGGAATTAGGGTAAGATGACAAATTGATGATTTCGGCAAGTTGGTATGACAAATTGTTTAAAATTTTAGTTTATATGACACATTAAAAAAGGTGTACAAGTTCATACGACATTTCAAAAAAACTTTCCTTAGGAAAATTATGGTCCCTACGTCCAACCAAATAATAAGGTTTTTGATGAGATATTGTATGCCAACTTTAGCATTATAATGTTCACGATTTTGTTTGCGTCTATACATATATTTACTCCGTAAATGTAGATTAGGTTGGTTGGAGGCATTGTATCTATCGCATTCTTATATTCAAGTTTAAATTCTTCTCTTATAAGTTATAACTTATAATATCGTCTTACCAAAACTAAAGATACTTATTTTTAGTGGGATATATTTTGCTTAAGTATGCATGTTTGCAAGATTAAATGAAAACCTCCAAAATGTATGGGGTTTAATTGAATTCTAACCACCGCCACCACCCTCATATAATTTGGGCAAAAGGCGAATTTAGGAGAGCTCTTTTCAATCATTTTGTACCCTTGCATATTATTGTGATTCAATGAAGCTCCCCGTTAAATGAACTGCACCAAATAGGGGCGACCTTCTCCGAATCTCTGTCTGATGCCGACAAACACAGAGATCCAGACCACTCATTTTAAATTATATGTTTCTCATTAGCTCATTCTACTGGCTTTCCTTACACAAACCACAAGTTCAGATCTCCCTCTCTTTAACTACCTAGATATCCGAGTTCTTGAACTTCGAAAACAAAAATCCAAAGAGGATCTGACTCCAAATAGGGTAGCTTTTCTACTGTGCATGTAGCTAGCCCCAAAAATAAGGGAAACCCCACCCCACCCCAAAAAAAAAAACCCACCCACAACATAAGTAAAACTATAAGAAAAGCTTTATAAGGGGTCGCTCTAAAATTGATCTTAAAATTAACTAGTCCGTCATTCCAAAAATTGTTGTGACAATGTTGCATTGAAAATTGTCTGACAATATAACATTATTTCAGACAAAATTTTTGTATAAATTATAAGTTCAAACAAAAGACATTATACAGCTTATTCCTGACTATTTTAGGTGTACAATCCATTGCTAAAAATTATACTATGCTCATCATAATTCTTGCCAATCCACCAAGCAATTGGGTTAAATTGCCCTTGACCAAAAAAATGATGGTCCATCCGTGCCAAATTGGGCAGGCAATTGGTGGGCTCCAAGAAGCTCGTTAAACTACCCTTGCAACCCATTGATAATAAGTAACGACGGGCCTAACGTCAAGTAGCAGAAGGCTGGCCCCAACCCCGTGCACCAAAGTGAACCAAACGGCTCAAATTTGGGCGCCCCACAACTGTTGGATTTTCAACAATTTGTTAATCCAGACCATTAAATTTCAAACGATAAAAGAAATTTAAAAAGATGATGTTGTGCCATGTGGCACTTTGTGACGCATTTGATATTAAAAAGTTGAAAATTTCAACGGTCAGAATTAATTCCATGGTATAAAATCCAATAAATAGAAAAAACGTACAACAAAAAAAATCTAAAAAATTTACAAAGTTCACACTTAAACAAAGTTCTGAGCAGATATTACTAATATATAATGATACTGGTGCGATGAAAGTGGTTGAACATCTCATCGCCTCTCCTTTCAGCCCTTCAAGGAAAACCCACTTCTTGGGCTGTCTTCAACCACGTAAAGCTTCACTCCTTTATTAGTTTCTGTGTTCAAAATTTGTTGGGGTTTGCAGTTTTGGAATGAAATTGGTGTTTTGGGATTTGTTGGGTGCTCGCATGTGGAAATTTGGAAAATTTTGGTTGTGGATTGTGGGGAATTGACGCAGTGGCATTCCTATTTCATGTAAGTTGCTTTCGTTTGTGTGTTTTTGGTCCAATTATGATGAGGAGGGTTGGATAGTTGGACTTGTTTTATTTTTTTTGTGAAATTAGAGTGGGATCAGTCAAGGTTGAGACCTTTTTAGGTAAGAGTAATTGTGAAAGTTATGTTTTTGCAAATTTTTTTGGCAAATTTTGTGACTTGGTGGATTTGGAATTTTGGTTATATTAGATATATGTGTAAAGAAAATAGTTGAACTGCATGAAGCTTGATGTAATTTTACTTTTAATCAATGTTGGACTTGGGAAACCTAGTGAATACAGAAGCGAACCTACGATTAGTTGAGAAACTTAAAGGAGCTTGAGGGGTAATGAGGGTTTTAGGTATTTAGTGACATTCAGGCAATGCTTGATGTCTATTTGATGTCGGCATATCGGAAATGCTTGAACAGAGAAGAAAGGTGCTCGAAGAGCTGCAGTAGTTAACTACTTGGTTTGATTAGATTGCTATGTTAATCAAAATGTCCCCTGTAGTATTTTATAGGGTTAAAATTTTACATTAGTGTTCTTTAGCGACTTGGTTTCAAAATTTTCGTTCGACTTTCCTTGGTCTTTAAGGCCAATGGTAGAATGATCATGGAAAAATGAAATTGTTCTATCTTAATATCTCTGGTAAGAGTGGGTATGCATTCTTAAAGGACTTGTTTGTCATTCTTTTAAGTTGTTTAATGTGCTCATTTCAGTATGCATCATCCAAAGTCTTTAACTGCTAAAACTAGCACCACAAGGGCTAGGGAGCTATCATCTGTTTGTAAATAAGAGCTATAGACATGCCCTATAAGGGTCAATATGTCTCAGTTGCATATAACTTGTTTCTCATGTGTTTTCATCCTGAAGGTTAGAAAAGATGGGTGCTCTATCTCATGTATGTGGTTACATGCTGGAGTTTTCCATGTGCTTGCCAATATGCTGTCTTGTATTCATTGGAATTCGGCTTGAGCAAGAATTTGGATTTAGTATGCTTCTGGATTTTTAGCTTCATGTATGTTATCATGCAAGTATGGCCACATCCACAAGTGTTTGTAGTAAAAGATAAAGCACACGACATAAGTTGTAGAATAATAAATTAGTTACCAAGTGCAAAACTTCTTTCATAAATCTAGAAGAGAAACACTTTACGGATGGCTTTAGCTACCTTGCGATTAATCTACAGAGGATTTCTATGCATTTGTTTATTGAATTGTAATCCTAGAGTAGTGGTATAGTGCTGGTTGCATTATAACTTACACTGGTATAATGGAAACAAGAGGACGTTTTATTCAGCGGTAAGCAAAGAAAAGAGTTTATACACCGAAGATGGGGTTCAAACTTTAGTTTTAGACATAGTATTCCATTTTACAGAATAAAATTGCTTGAAACAAAAGCTGAGAGATTATTTCAGTTTTCCATCACACATGTGGGAACGACGATTGTTTTGGATATCTTGTACATGTAGACATGGCGCCTTATTTTGAAATGTTTCGAGATGCCGTCTATTTGAAAAGATTGAAAAAATAATAGTTTGATGCTGCTCTACATCATGTACAGTTGTTTTGATGAACTATGTTTAACTAATTGGTTTGAAATTCTAATGTTTTCTGATTTGTTCTTCTGCAGTTCGAATTGGTTTCCTATATCTCACGTCTGGTTTTGGTGGGAGTTTACTTTCAGCTCTCTTTTTATTCAATATGGTATTTCTGTTGGTGCTTCTAGGGCACTTTTTGGTTTACTCGGAAGCATGCTTTCAGAGCTCATATCAAATTGAACAACGTATGTAAATAAGGTAAATAAAGTTTTTGTATACTCAATGATGCACCTCTTTATAGTATGTGCACGACCCTTTGATCTTACAGTTTCAGGTTTCTATCCGCAGTTAGCAGCATTGCTTACTCTCCTTTTCATCTTCATAATAAACTTAGCAGTGGAATTCTACCACACGTGGACAAATTTGCTCATATTGGAGGATTTGTCTCCGGATTTCTTCTTGGATTTTTGTTTTTGATCCGCCCCTAGTTTAAATGGTATACCCAACAGAATGCTCCCCCTGGACGTGTTAGTACTCCAGTTAAATCTAAACACAATACGTATCAATATGTATTGTGGGTCCTCTCTTTGATACTATTGATTGTTGGGTAAGCTCCTCCTCGATCTCTGATTTAATTTTTTGACTTCATGAACCTAATCGATTCCCTGCATGAGAATATGGTAGCCACAGTTGGCGCGCACATTTTTTTTTATCAAATCAGAGAACTAGATTTTCTGTAGATATATAGATATCATGTGTCCTGTAATATGTCTTCATTATTGTCATTGCGAATAGTCTCTGTATCTGCTTGTTTCTGATCAGAATGGTTTGGAGAAGGCATCGTGTTATTGTTATCGCTGTTCTCTGTGTAGTTCTAATTGGTCACTTTGTTGATAGCGGCTTCTACTTTGTTGTTTTGGGTTGTATGTGTTGGCTGGTTGTTGTTTTGTTACTGGAAATAAAAGTTCATTTTCCTCGTATCTACGTAGTATCAGAATATGCAGGCATTTTCTAACAGTTGTCATGTTTTTGACAGGTATACTTTTGGCCTGGTTACTCTTTTTCAAGGGGTCAATCTAAACAATCACTGTTCATGATGTCATTATTTGAGCAGTGTCCCTACGTCAAAATGGAATTGCAAGTCACAAAGGATTTATGTTTGGTAAATTAACTTCCACCTTAATATTTGATAGATAGAAGTGCTTGCTTATTAATACGATCCTGGTTGCATTCAGTCGTCCTAGTTTGGCATGCCGTTTAATCTAATGCCTTCAAGAAATGTAATTTAAGAAATGACTCATGAAATTCTGAGTCAAGAAATTGCTTCTACAATGTACTTTGCTAGTACTATAAATTGGTTTTGTACCAACATATTGTTCTTTATATGAATGCGAGGCTTTGAGAAATATCAAGCATCAAAATCTCGTCAAGATTATAACTACATGTTCAAGTGTTGATTCTCTTGGTAATGATTTCAAGGCTTTGGTTTATGAGTACATGGAAAAAGGAAGCTTAGGGAAGTGGTTGCATCCATCGACTGATATTGAAGAAGCAAGAGAGGCACCCAAGAGTTTAAATCTTTTGCAAAGGCTCAACATTTCCATAGATGTTGCTTGTGCTCTTGATTAGTTGATTATCTTCATAATCACTCTGAAACACCGATAGTTCATTGTGATCTGAAACCAAGTACTGTTCTTTTGGACAACATGTCGACTGGACATGTTTCTAAGTTTGATTAGCAAGGGTTCTCTCATAACCGACCAGTATAAAAGCTTGACAAGTTCTGTTGGAATAACATGAACGATTGGTTATGTGGTTTTAGGTAAATATTCACATCCTCTCCACAATATCCTTTTTTTTTTTTTAATTTTGCATAATTCAACTTTTTGTTCTCAGTTTGCTAACAATATTTTGTGATGTTTGAATGGCAGAGTATGGTATGGGAAGTGGTGCGTTAATAACTGGATATGTCTATAGTTTTGGAATGCTCTTGCTGGATATGTTTACAAGGAAAAGACCCATTGACAACGTGTTTAATGGGGACTTAAACCTTCATGTTACAATTTTCAATCAATGCTCTTGAGTCTTGATCAAGGAATTAAATATCGATATTATCGGCGAAATATCGTCGATAATATCGTTATTTTCACATAGCGATATTTTCAACGTTTACAGTTAATTATCGTAATAATATCGCGATATTAACCATAATATCGCCGAGGATCCTCCGTCGTTGTCGCAACGGCAGCCAGAAATGAGCAATCCATGCTCAGACCCTGAAAATGAGCAATCCTCTCTCTGCAATCCACGCTCAGACCCTGAAAATGAGCAATCCCTTTCTCCAGATCCCAAAATCCGCTCGGATTTGATGGGGGGGAGAACCGGAGAAGGATCGAGACACTGAGGGAGAAGAAGAAGGATGGAGAGACTGAGGGAGAAGGATGGATGGAGAACTTGAGGAAGAAGGATCGAGATCGAGGCTGAGGGAGAAGGATGGACGGACGACGGAGAGACTGAGGGCGAGAAGGAGAGACTGCGTGTGTTGTGTGTGGTGTGTGGTGTGTGCGGTCTGCGTGTGTTGCAGAGAAGAGATGGGGGGCAGAAGAAGAAACAAGGAGACTGTGGGAAAAGGATCGAGAGAGCCCTGCACGAATCCCTCTACGTTTCTAAAAGATAATTAAATATGAGGAAATTGTGAGATCTGACATGTGGCTAGAATTGCCGTGTGAAAGTTTCCATATTGCACATGTATATATTATTGTCAGTTTTTCTCTTACTTTTCAAATTGTTTGTTCCACATTTGTTAATTTCATTATATATAAATGATTTTGGTGTGTTTAAATTTTTTTCATTAATTACTACATATTTTCTACATTCACAATGTTTGCCAGCTCGCTATATTATCAACTTAAATCAATTAAATTCATCATGCAATGCATTTCCTTTCAATTTTTTGTGATAAACTAATAGATAATTGACTAAATAAACATCCTGCAAAGTTTCAATAAAAATTTCCAAGTTTTTCTTACAATTTCCATGGTTTCCATGTAATTTTTATCGATATCGATATTATCCCGATATTTCCATCGATATTTCCGTGTTTTCGGACTACTGATATTTCCGATATTACCGATATTTTCTTCCTTGGTCTTGATCCTCTATGAAGTTTAAAAATTAAGGGCTTTTTATTCAAAATGGTCCCTGAGATTTGCATTATCCATAAGTTTGGTCCCTGAGATTTAAAATCGATAGAAGTAGTCCCTGAGATTGTCCACCATCCATGATTTTAGTCCTTCCGTTGAAGCTTTTGGCCGGAAGTTTGGGCAATCTTCAAAGTTTCGTAACTCAATCGTTTATTAACCAAATTCGACCCATAATATATCAAAATGAAGATAGGAAAGTGTAGAATAAAATTATATCTATTTGGAAGCCCAATGATTGCCGGAGATGGTCAAAAAATAGCCTCAAAGTTGACTGGTCCGAGGAAAAACTGGAAAACTTGCCGGAAACTCGCCGAAAACTGGGTAAACTTTAAACGTTCATAACTTCTTCAATACTCAACAAAATCAAGTGATTCAAAAACAAAAATCATACTTCTCAACGAGAAGAAGAGAATGGTACATTTTTCAATGGCTAACTCGTCGTGGTTTGGCCGAAAAACGGCTCGAAAGTGGCTGTTGAAAAACGAGTCAGCAACTTTCGAGCCATTTTCCGGCCAAACCACGGAGATTTAGCCGTTGAAAAAGGTACCATTCTCTTCTTCTTGTCGAGAAGTATGATTTTTGTTTTTGAATCACTTAATTTCGTTGAGTATTGAAGAAGTTATGAATGTTTAAAGTTTACCCAGTTTCCGGCGAGTTTTCCAGTTTTCCCTCGGACCAGTCAATTTTGAGGCTATTTTCCGACCATCTCCGGCAATCATTGGGCTTCCAAATACATATAATCTTATTCTATACTTTCCTATCTTCATTTTGATATATTACAGGTCGAATTTGGTTAAGAAACGATTGAGTTACGAAGCTTTGAAAATTGCCCAAACTTCCAGCCAAAAGCTTCAACGGAAGGACCAAAATCATAGATGGTGGACAATCTCAAGGACTACTTCTATCGATTTTGAATCTCAAGGACCAAACTTATGGATAATGCAAATCTCATGGACCATTTTGAATAAAAAGCCAAAATTAAGAAAGCTTGATCTCACTAGTAACTGTTACAATTTTTAGAAAGGTTGCATCCGCAACAAGCTTTCTTGCAATGATACTTTAGGGGAACTATGAGAAAATCAGCAATCTCACAGTCCAGCCCGTCGAAAAACGTAGACTTCAAATTTTCCATTCATAGCTAGGGTCTCCTAGCAAGTTAACTTTCGTATTAAGTGACACCAGTTTGACGTCTGATGTGACCAAAATATATGGTTCCATATATATTTTTTTTCATTTTGGATGGTTGCCAAATGTTTCCAGTCAGCTTGTGAAGTCAAGGTGCTTTAATGGTCTAGGTCCTTCTATAAATTTCCTTGTCATTTGCTTGGATTTATTCCTTTTCATATTTGAATTTTCAGGAAAAAGAAACTGTGGTTCCTTCTATAAATTTCCTTGTCATGTAACAAATGGAACTCACCAAATTCGCAACTCAACACCCATCTCTCTATTTCTTTCTGCTTCTCTCTCTAGTTAAACAGTTAATCAGATCAGAAACGGGGGTTTTGGTTGTAAAATTGATCTTAATATACTTGCTTTTCAGTGCAGTGTTTGTTTGCTGTTGGAGCTCCCTGCAATCAGGACTCGGAGGGAATACGACGGATAGGCTGGCGTTGCTTGCCATCAAAGCTCAAATAAAGCAAGATCTCCATAATTACAACGTGATGAGCTCTTGGAACAAATCCATGCACTTTTGCATGTGGCATGGTGTGACGTGCAGTCGACGACATCGCCAAAGGGTCACTACCCTGGACCTGCAATCTAAAAATCTGGTAGGAAAACTATCCCCAAACATAGGAAATCTAAGTTTTTTAAGGGAGTTATGGCTGCAAAACAACTTCAGTCATGAAATTCCTCCACAAATCGGGAATTTGCATAGATTGCAGGTGTTGCGATTAGACGCTAACTCATTTAGTGGCAGTATTCCACAAAATATATCACATTGCTTCAACCTTATCCTTATGAGTTTCACTCGCAACAAGTTGGTGGGTAAAATTCCTTCAGAAATTGGATTGCTCTCGAAATTGCAAAAATTTGCATTAGAAGTTAATAATGTAATAGGACAGGTGCCTCCTTCCTTGGGGAACCTTTCGTCTCTCCAGGGACTAGGTCTTTCCGGTAATAACTTGATGGGAGACATCCCCAGTTCTCTTGGCCAATTGAAAAAATTAACCTTCTTGGGATTGGGGTTAAATCAGTTGTCTGGTAACATCCCTTCCTCCATTTATAACCTCTCTTCTCTTGTTACATTTTCCATGCCATTTAACCAAATTGAAGTGAGTATTCCATCAGATATTGGCAAAAGTCTTCCCAATCTCGGAGTCTTCAACATCGACTCAAACCAACTTACTGGGTCCATACCTCCCTCAATCCAATATCACAAGTGTTTGGGATTTTGAAGCTAGGGGTAACAACCTAATCGGACAGGTACCGAATCTCCAAAAGCTTCACAACCTCCCGAAGTTCAGCGTTCCACATAATAATATTGGAAGCGGTAAAGATGGTGACGTAAGTTTTCTCTCGGACTTGATCAATGCCACGCAGTAACAATGGTTGATTATTAGCAAAAACAATTTTGGAGGGACATTGCCCATGTCAATATCCAATCTCTCAACCAAACTTGAAATGTTTTGGGTTCATAATAACCAATTATATGGAAGCATCCTATCTAGGATAGGGAATCTGGTGGCCTTGGGATATTTGCTTTTGGGGAATAATAGCTTCACAGGTAACATCCCCTCTGACATGGGTAAGCTTTCAAACCTTGGAGCATTAGAAATTTTCATGAACAAATTATCAAGAAATATTCTATCTTCCTTAAGAAATTTAACCAAGTTATACGATATTGCGTTGAATGTAAATTATCTTGAGGACAGCATTCCTTCAGGTCTGGGGGAATGCCATGGGTTGCAATTTTTGTCTCTTTCTATAATCGTCTTAATGGCACAATACCCAAACAAGGTTTTAGACTCTCCTCCTTATCGATTTCTTTGGACTTGTCCAATAACCTCTTCACAGGTTCCCTTCCTCCGGAGGTGGGAATTTCCATAGTCTAAGTGAACTTTATATTTCTGATAACATGTTATCAGGAGAACTCCCCAATAGCCTTGGTGGTTGTGAGAGTTTAGAAGTCCTGCATTTGCAAGGAAACTTCTTCAATGGGTCCCTTCCTTTGTCTATGAGTTCAGTGAGAGCGATTCAAGATCTAGACCTTTCTCGCAATAATTTTTCAGGTGAAATTCCACATTTTTCAGAAGGCTTTAGACTCCTGAATAATCTGAACTTATCCTTCAATCAATTTTGGGGAGTGGTACCAACTGGAGGTGTTTTCAAAAATGTGAGTGCTATTTCAGTTGTTGGCAACACTAATCTGTGCAGCCCTATTGATAATTTAAAGCTTCCCAAGTGCAAATCTAAAGAGACCAAGAAACGAAGATTGTCTCGTCGCTTGAAACTATTATTCCCCTTCGTATTTGGACTTACTCTTCTAGGAATAGCCATGGTGATCTCCTATTTCTTTCTTTGTTCGTCAAGGAAGAATAGGAATGAAATTTCATTGAGCACTTTGGGGAACACTGTTTTGCAAGTGTCATATGCTACTCTACTTAAAACTACTGACGGGTTCTCAGAGGTTAATTTAATTGGTGCTGGTAGTTTTGGGTCTGTGTACAAAGGAGTTCTTGATAAGGATGATAAAGCTCAACTTGTTGCAGTGCAGGTGTTTAACTTGTTACGCCGTGGAGCTTCGAAGAGTTCCATAGCCGAATGTGAAGCTTTGAGAAATATTAGGCATCGAAATCTCATCAAGATTGTAACCGTGTGTTCAAGTGTTGATTTTTATGGTAATGATTTCAAGGCTCTAGTTTATGAGTACATGGACAACGGGAGCTTAGAGGAGTGGTTGCATCCACCTAGTAGAACTGAAGAGTTAAGAGATCATGTACCCAAGAAGTTAAGTCTTCTTCAGAGGGTAGAAATTGTCATTGGTGTTGCTTGTGCATTGGATTATCTTCATAATCATTGTGAAACGCCAATTATTCATTGTGATCTCAAACCAAGCAACATTCTCTTGGACAACGAATTGACTGGCCATGTTTCTGACTTTGGATTAGCAAGATTTCTCTCACAAGTAAATAATAATGTTTCAGCAATTCAGAGTCGGATAAGTTCCGTTGGAATAAGAGGAACGGTTGGTTATGCAACTCCAGGTATATATATGTTAGATATATACTTCATTATATTTCCTTTTTTATTTTGAAGTATTTAATTTACAAAAATCAAACTGAACTATTTATACACAAATGTGATGTTTGAATTGTAGAGTATGGCATGGGGAGTGAGGTGTCAACGAATGGTGATGTTTACAGCTTTGGCATTCTCTTGTTGGAGATGTTTACAGGGAAGAGACCCACTGACAACATGTTTGGTGACAGCTTGAACCTTCATAATTTTGTCAAGATGGCTCTCACCAGGCGAGTTACTGAGATTGCAGACGCAACACTTCTTCAAGGAGGCACGAACGAGAATCCAAATCAATGCAATGTGAGAATTCAAAAAGTTAAGGTGTGCTTGAGTTCAATATTTAGAATTGGAATTGCTTGTTCTGCTGAATCTGCAATAGATCAACTAAAAAATATCAATGATGCTGCATCTGAACTTCATTCCATTAGGAATACTTTTCTTGGATAGAAACTTTTTTTATGTGCTTTTGTGATAGAGAAATTTCGTGTACTGCCTGTGAAGTCTAGCTTTTTTGTTACCACAGTTGATGTGGAAGTTTGCAATGTAAATAATCACCAATGAGGTTCATTGTGTGAAGAGTGTATTACTTCTTGTACTTGGTATTTTTGTGTAATATTCACATCGATTAAAGTCTAGTTCGTGCCACACAATTGTTGAATAATCACATTGACAGATTCTAAATTTTCGAAAGATTCATAACCTCACATCCCTCTACATACATTCAATAAAATCATCTCGGAAGCTGTAAAGATGATGGGTTGAGTTTCCTATCAGACTTGACCACGATCAGTGTAAGGTGTTTTCAAAAATCGAAGTGCTATTTCAATTGTTGACAACACTAGATTCTGCAAGGGAATTCCTAATCTCAAGCTGCCCAATTGCAAGTCTAAAGAGTTCCAAGAAAAGAAGATTAGCTCATAGCTTGAAATTGATAATCCCTGTAGTATTCGGACTTGCTCTGCTTTGCAAGTGTCATATGCTACTTTCTCAAAAGCCACTGATGAGTTTTCTTTAGGTAATTTGACTGGTGTTGGTAATTTCGAGTTTGTATACTAAAGGTTCTTTATACTAACAATAGAGCTCGGCTTGTACTTGTAGCTATGAAGGTGTTTTAACTTGTTACGTCACGGAGCATCAAAGAGTTTCAGAGCCGAATATAAGGCTTTGAGAACTATCAAGTATCAAAATCTTGTCTAAGGTCATATCTGCATGTTTTCTCGATGATCATTTCAAGGCTCTAGTTTATGGGATGATGCACCAAATGAGCTTATAGGAGTGGTTGCATCCCCCTCCTGTAATTGAAGAGGTAAGAGATCAATACATCCAAGAATTTAAAATCTTCTTCAAGGGCTAGATATTGTTATTGGTGTTGCTATTATGCACTGGATTGTTTTCATAACCATAGTGAAACACCGATAGTTCATTGTGATCTAAAGCCAAGCAATGTTCTTCTAAACATCAAGTTGACCGGACATGTTTATTGAAAGTAGACTAATCTCAGACTGTTACTTATATGAACCCCTCCATATAAGTGAAGGGAATTGGGTTCAAGTTGGTTGGTATGGTTAATAGGGTTTGCAAATGGTCATTTCAACTTTAAAGCCCATGGGGGTTTGTGAGACGATAAGGGATAGATGGAGGTGAGATTGTCTATGTCGTTCTCACGAGGGGGTTTGCGAGACGGAGGAAAGTAGGGTTTGAGAAGGCATTGTCAGGGGTGGTTTAGAAGTGAGGTGCTTAAAAAAAACACCTATGAAAAAAAGTTGTGAGGGTTTTAGATGTTTGGTAAACTAAAAAAAAAGGTTTATTTTGGAAGCTGCTGTAAGAATAAGCTGAAATCAAAGGAAAAGCTGAAGCAACTATTTGCTGCTTTGGAAAACTGGCTTTTTTTCAAAGCACATGGAGCTACAGTGCTCCTTTAATGAAAAGACCCTCATGTCAACGAGGATGCCTCCGGGGCGGAGTCCAGAGAGTGCGCCGGTGGTGGGGTCGAGGAGGACGGAGCGGACGTCGAATTTGGGTTGTGGGTATCATCATGGAAGAAAGAACTCGTTCTTTTAGCACGTCTCAAGCAAAAGCTAAAAAAATAGAGATAAAATACTAACCTGATAAAGGCTTTCATGTTATTGTAGAGAGATCTGCCTTCACCAACAGCTGCAACAATTGTGCTAAAATTATCATCAGCCAAAACCATGTCAGAAGCTTCCTTTGCAACCTGCAATGGAGAAGGAAATGAAAAGTTTATGATAAGGAAAGGTGAGTTAGTAATTTAATCTAAAATTAATAGACATGCGGAAAACAAAAGAACAAGAGAAACAAACTAAAGAAATCACCTCAGTTCCAGAAATGCCCATTGCAATCCCGATATCAGCAAGTTTCAAAGCAGAGAGAGACTTTTGTGGGTTTTCAGGTTTAAAAAAAAAAAAAACTAAAAAAGAAACTCATTTTATATCGTTTTTTGTCATTTCACACAGTCACAACTGTTTTACATAAAAATTTACCAAACACTATCAGACTGCTTTTTTTTTCAAAAACACTTTTACAAAAAAGTTTACCAAACACTCTACTGATTTATTTCACAGCCGCTTATTCTCACAGCACAGCCACTTATTCTCACAATAGCTTTTTTTCAAAGCACAGCAATACCAAACCAGCCCTCAATCTATCAATCCATCTGTCCCCCTCCCCCACCAAAACCCAACAACCCTCTAACCGATGGTACACCCACCTGCACGTCCCTGCTGAAAATCCTCTCCCCTAAATCCCGGCGAACCTCTCCCTCCAACCCGTCAACCGTTTAACCACGTGTGCACCATTGAAATCAGATTCCCTCATATCCGCTCATGTTAAATTGGCTAGCTCTTCTGCATCAGTCATTTTACATTGATGTGAAAATGCAGATACTAATGACAAAATTATTCTTGTTCTTTTCAAACCAAATACATTAGCTTTAGCAGATCGTTCATTGTGGAGGGTAGCAGACAAATGCAACAAAGAAAAACTACAATTTGCGGAAAGAAAAAAATTAATAAAAACAAAAAAATTAAGGAAAAATAAAATTGAAGTTTTTTTCTCATGTGAGGAACCATACCAGTATTTGATTCAACCAAGGGTTTTTCTCTGAGCTAAAAGTTCGGACTTCCACTTTTTAACTGAGGATGAAATAACAGAGAAAACACACAAAATAAAAGGCCTAATTCCAAATTATTTAAATTATTTAAAGGAAAAAAAAAATTTGAATCAAATTGAAGAAAAATGTTCAAATTAAGAAAATCCTAGTCAGTGGAAAAAGATATGGTGAGCGATTATTTACCTTGAAAACTCACATAGTTTGTAATGGATCATCAATAATCTCTGGAGTCATCGAGTGGCAGCATCAGCTTCACATCCAACAGTAGGAAGTAGCTCTATATTCTTGTATAAAAGAGTGTGCTCATCTGGGTTAGCAAGAGTAGAGCATTGAGTCAGCTAATCGAAAACCTTAACCTCCCACTCCCTATAAGCTGCAGGTACAACATTCTCGGGAAGTTCTATTGGGCAACCTTCCCTTGTCTTGGGAAGTTCTATTGGGCACCCTTCCCTTGTGAAGTCTGCTCCATGGCCATCCCATTCACCGGACACATTCCTGAAATAATCGTGGTTATCCATTCTTTATAACTGTTGACCAACTGTACATATAAACGACTAATTGTAACATGAGTTTACAAAAAGAACATTCAAATTAATACAAAATGCAAGTTTTAAACCTTTGATTTCAGCAAATGTTCACAATTTTCATATGTAGGCAAGCCATGTGCTTGTGTAAAAGCTCTTACAGGGTACTTTCTCACGAATGACCTGAAGCATGTGTATTTTCATCTTGTTCTTTAGATTTCAGGAAGCTGAGGATGACTGCACAGAGGCCTTGAATTTGGATGATCGTTATATAAAAGCATGACATGCAACGGCTAGAAAAGGACTTGGAAAGCTTAAAGAATCTTTTGAGAGTTGATCATGGTTAAACCACATCAACATTTTATATTACTATTTATTTTTGTTTTATTATATCTATAAAAAAATAATATAAAATATTGACGTGGCTTAACTGAATAATAATATAAAATATTGACGTGATTTAACCGTGACCACACAAAACAGAAAGGCACGAAGAAGGCACCGAAAATGGAGAGTAGACAACCCTTATCTTGGTTTAAAACCAAACAATGACCTTGTTTCCTGACAATAATTAAAAAAACAGAAATATACAAAAATAAAAAAATCCAAAAGAAATCAAAACATAAATGTAATCAATAAATAGTTAATTAATTAATCAAATAAATTCAATGCCTGAATGGTCCTTTTGAACGAATTAATCAAATAAATACAATACCTGAATGGCCCGTTTGAACGACCCGACGCAAGAATCAGATAACCCGTCACGGCAAGACCGGACATTTTAGAACTGACTACACAGTGAAAGGCCTTCCCTGTGTGTCCTGAGCAGAACGGAGTGAGTGGTGGTGGTTTTGTGGTGATGCTTCGCCGGAAAATGGGGGTGTTGGTGCGCTCGGTGTTTACAGAGAAGAGAAAGAGGAAGCTCCAGGGAGTTAGTAGTTGTTTGATGGAGTTGAGGCTCGCCGGAGTTCATCTACAAACATGGGAACCAGCATGAACTTTTCGAAAATTGACATTTCTATTCGGAAAGATACATTTCAACTGAACAAATATAGAAAATACCTGATACGGATCGAAGCTCTCATTGTCAGATACCTTCAGAAAAGTTGCCAAACAAACCAGCTGCAGAACACAGATTTAATAAACAAAAACCATCAGCGCCATTTCTGTTGAAATTACATCAAATTAATATGATTTAACATAAAAATGCGATTTTTCTAATCATGTCAGTGGATTTAACTACGAATTAATACTAACGAACCTTCACCAACGCTGTCCCGAGATAAACCAGAGCTGCCTTGACGGAAGTACCGAGCGTATCGTACTCCGATATGCACAATTAAATCGCACGATCGAGTTAGGGTTTTGATTTGGGGAAGAAGACGAAGTGAATTGGGTGTGAATTGTGAGATCGTAAAAGATCCGAACGAAAAAAAGAAGAGTAGGAGGGGTGTACTACGGCGTGGCGGAGTAGTACAACGTCAGAATGGCGCAGTTGAAGAAGTGAAACACCGTCATTTCGCTCCGTCTTCTTCTTCCTCCTCTCTTTCAGAAGGTGAAGATGGTGAGGGTCGAGAGAGATGGAGTCTGAAAGAGAGTGAAAGGGAAAGGGTTAGAGAGAGGTTGAGTCTGAAGTTAGAGAGAGGGTATACAGATCCGATACAGATTCTCTCCAGGTCAACACAACCCGAGCCAGGGATCAATGCATCGGATCACTGAAATTTTATTCTACAATTATTATAATTTTTAGACAGCTTCCTGTACCGAGAAATTTTAAAAGCCGTGAGAGATTGTGTTGATCCGGAGAGGATCGAAGAAAAAGGCGCCCCCGGACGATAGAGAAGTGTGCTTATTTCAGAATGGCAAGCCCGTAAATAACCCAATGACAGATTTGTAAATAAAGTAAAATTCAGTCCAAAACACTGTTCATTTGAACAGTGCCAATTGCAATGCTATGCTTTCTTTTAGGGCTGGAAAAAAATCCCAAAAATCCCAAACCAAACCAAAAAAATCCCGATCCCAAACCAAAATTCCCGAAAGTTTCGGGATGTAATCCCAAACCAAACCGAAATTTTCGGTATGGGATTCGGTATTGCATTTCATTTTTTCGGTATTCCCATACCGAACCAAATATATATATATATATATAATTTTTTAATTATAAGAGAATTATTTCAACCGTTGATTGTTTTGGATTTAATCTGTGCCGTCGATTTGTTTTTAGGTCAGATGATAACATTTCACTTTTGTATTCCTCCGTTCATTTGTTTCGAAGCGCAGCCGTGAGCCTCCGACCCTCACCAACGTCGTCCCTCACCATACTGTCGAATTCCGACCAGCCACCGACCCACCACCACACCATACTCTCGTCTCTGACTCTCCAGCCTTCCTTCACCACACAACCACCGCTCTCTCTCTCTCTAGGGTGATTGTCTTTCACGGACAGGACAGGTCACAGAACTAGGGATCTCTCTCGAGTATACTTCTGCAGTTGGATCTCTCTCAAGTTTTGCTGCAGGCAAAGTTGTGCGTGGATGAAAACATCCCTGTTATTCCTATACCTGGGCCGTCTGCTTTTGTGGCTGCTCTCTCTGCATCTGGCCTCTCCACGGATGAGTTTACGTTTGGTAAGTTTTCCATGGAAATGATGCTGCAGATATTCTTCTTGGTGGATAAGATGTATATAGAACTCTGAAACTGAGTATACTTCTGCAGTTGGATTTCTCTCTAAACATGCTGGATCTAGAAGAGAGAGGTTGACGGTTTCAGCAAATGAGGGGACGACCCAAATATTCTATGTGCCTCCCCACAAACTTCAGCAGTTTCTTGAAGAGACTTCTTCAGTTTTTGGTGTTTCAAGGTAAATACTTTGAAGGCTTCAGATTAAAAATCAATTTTAATAAAGGTATTAAGAAAAAATACCAACTTCAATAAAAGCTTTACTGACTTAAGAAAAAAAATGATTATATATTAGTTTTTGTTATGGTGAGTTACAAATTAAACTTCCATGTATGGATTTATGCGCTTTTACTGACTTAGTGGTTTTACAAAAAACTGATTTGGTGAGTTTGTAATTGTGTTTCAGAAAATGCGTCCTAGCTCGTGAAATTACAAAAATTCATGAAGAGGTAGGTTTATGGTGATGTCTTTTATTTATATCTGTTTTACTTGTGATCAGCTTGCTGAATATGTGCACATTATTTTCCTTACTTCATTTGTGATGAATCGCATGCCATTAACCATTTTAAAATCCCATTACATAATTTATCAAGAAACGAAAAGTGATCTACTTTTTATGAGTAGTCTTTGATTCTTTCTGATGATATAACTTAAAAATTTTGCATAGATCTAAGACTAGTAACTGATAATATGGGCGATGTCTCTGTACAAGACTCTTTTGACATGAAATATGCTCCTTTCTGTTAGCTTTGGCAGGTTCCACCATCTCATTTATTCTTTCATGTCCATGTCATTGCATAGATTGTTGCTCTGTTAGTGTTAGTAATATCATTAGTATTGTAATACTCATGTTGCTTGAGCATTATTAAACAAGTAACAAGTTAATGTTATCATAGGATGTATATATTGGGTCAGATTTTACTTTGAATGTACATTGTTATTAATGTACATTGTTATATATTAATGTACACACTATGCTGAACTGTGGTTGTGATATATTAATGTACACACTATGCTGAACTGTGGTTGTGATATATTAATGTACATTGTTATTTTATTTGTTAGGATGGACGGATCTAGTAGCCAATCTAGTACACATATGGTCTCGGTATTAGGAAAACGAAAACAAACCCAACTTAGTAGCACCGTTGCTAGTGAGAATGCCTTTAGTCTTGGTGGGAGAGTTGTTGATCCTTTTAGAGCTTCCTTAACACCTAAAACGGTTGAGGCTTTAGTGTGTACTAGTGATTGGCTTAGAGGAAAAGAATTTTGTTTCTACAAGGAGCCTACCCTTGACGAATTATGTTTCTACGAGGAGCTTGAACACTTAGAAAGAAGTAAGTAAACAATTTAATTTCATCTTTTATTTTCTTAGTATTTATTATCTATTAGACTATAATTCAATGTAAATGATTTGTGGTTTATTGTTTTAGACATGGCTAATTTGGGAGGTGAGGAGAATACAACACAAGAAAATGAAATGCCACCTCCACCTCCTCGACCACCTCAAGTAAAAGTTCAACAACGTCAAAATCAATCACTACCTCCACGACCACGACCACCCATTGTAAGGGGAAGCGCTCAACCATCAACATCAAGGGGAAAATTACAAGTGCCAACAAGAAGGGGCCGAAGAGGTCAACAATCTTCATAAACTTGAAACTTTGTTTTTTTGCTTTTGGTTTGTAACTTAATTATTAAAACTTTGGATTGTAACTAATTTTTTTGCTTTTGGTTTGTAACTTAATTATTAAAACTTTGGATTGTAACTAATTTTTTTGCTTTTGGGTTTGTTACTTTATTTATTTTAAAACCTTGGCTACAATACAAGTGGAAAATGCAGCTGAACTGCTAATGTTCGTTCTTCTCTTATAAACATTGCAGGTTTGCCCAATATTTTTTTTATTTGGTTGAATAAAAGTTAAGCCCATATGTGGGGGCTGTTACATTCAGTGGGCAGGCCCAATATTAGGTTTTTGTCCAATTGGACCAATATTAGCTTTTTTTGTCCAAAAGCCCAAAAGCCCAAAATTATTTTTGGGATTCCCGATTTGTCCCGAAATTCCGAAACTATTTCGGGATTCCCGAAAATTTGGTTTGGGATCGGTATTGAAATTGGGATTCCCGAAAATTTCGGTATGGGAATCGGGACAAGGGTTTCGGTATGGGATCCCATACCGAACCATCCCTACTTTCTTTAGAATAAAGTAATATCTAACAAAAATGTCTGCACTTTACTACGGGTGTTGAAACATGTGAAAATAATACTATTGTTTATTAGCTTTTTTCTCCTCGAAATTTGGACAGTGGACACTTGAATTTCAAATGGGTTTTTTCTATTTGGGTTTTGTACTGCGTTTCTTTGTTTGATTGTACTTTGGGTTATTGATTTTGCTTTATCCAACCTCAGTCTAGATGACATTGATGATTCATTACTTGGAAGATCTCATTCCACATATTTTCGCTATATTTATAATAAAATCAACAACAATAAAAATAGAAAAGAAAAGAAAATACTCCACCAAACAAAAAATGAGAGACTTCTACGCTTCTAAGTGAAATGGTGGAAAACAAACACTAATTTTCAAAGCTTCAACTAATACAAATTAGAAACACTTCAATTCAGTTGTTTTCATTATTCAATTTATGTCCTAAGAATAATTACTCATAGTTCAAATATTAAACGTTCTGCAACCAAAAGCTTTAAATACCTCAAAAGTTATGGAAACTTTGATTTCACTAACAAACACAACAAACCCAGAACACCAAATTCAGTATACCTGCTGCTCTCATACTTTATGAGCATCCAAACATAACACATAATACCAAATTTAAAACCCTAAAACCAGAAAGACGGCCCCAAAAAAAACCCCTAATACACAGACCTTTTTCTTTTCTTTTTTTTAATCTAGAGTAAGATAAATTGCTTACCTACTGGTGGTGCGGCACGATTAACACATGCCCTGCATTGCAATATATCCTCCACACATCCTGACAACTAAAGTTCTTTACAAAAACTCTTCAAGAGTTCAATTGAAAAAATAAAATTAAAAAAAAAGCCCCATATCTATCTACTTGTCTAATTAATTCATACTCTCCCATCTCTCCCATTTCCAATTAAATTGGGTTTTATCTTAAGGTTTCGAGTTGAAGTGTTTGCTCTAAAGTGTAAAGGCTTACGCTACAAAAAAAAATCAAAGTAAAACCCTTTTACAGAATCCAATCAACAAATGTTCACCTTTTAAAATGAGAATTTGTTTCATTTTCTTAAATCCAAAGAAGCAAAAATTAAAATTAAATTAAAAAGGTGAACCTGGTGGTCGTCGTTGTCTCTGCTGCCATTGTTGAGGAGGGATTGATTTTAGTTTTTACGTTGAGCTACCGGCTTTCTTCCTCCTCCTGATTCAGATTCTATCGCGTGACAGTCTTATTCTTCTTGTTCTTTCAAAACTTTCTTAATTCTCAATTTTTTCTAATCAAATTAGCTTCAGCCTTCAGTGATTCACCTTCCAACAAATAAAACCCAAATTATTTCAAACCTTGCATACCCAAAAGAATATCCCCAGAAGATAAGTTTCTTTTCCACAGAAATTTTTGAAATCTAATGTTGGAACAATACTAATCCAATTAGACAGTGTTAATTGAAACAATTAATTTTTGTCAAGAAGAATTGAAATCAAGTGCTTTCTAGAAAAAGGTACATTCTCGAAAATGAGATAAGATTTAGTGATCGGCAATCCAATCGCTCGAGAAGAAAGTAATGAACTTTTGCGAAATGTGATTAAGACTTTGAAAGGAGTTGGAGTAAATCTTTGTTGGCTGGATGATTGACCAGAATGGATTTCCCCTATTCCAACTTAAGATGTATACTTCAATGAAAAAATAAGAGGCATTTGCAATGTAATGGCCTTTGAAATGAAGTTAAAAATGAGGATTTAGAGAAGGAAAGGGACCCATACTCTAAAGCAGAAAAAGTAAGTAAAAAGATTGTGGTTCTTTGCTTTGCTCTACTCTTGCAATGGATTTTTTTTTTTTTTCAAATTAAAGCCAATTTAATATTCATTTATTGGGACAGTGAACTGAAAATTCTTAAGCAAAATAGTTGAATAATCCTTTGCTTAGATTTTTAATTATGGTGGATTCGTTAAGCATAATTCTGTTGCAGCTGCAGTTAGTTTAGTTAGTTTTTATGAACATGTGACAAACTAAAACTGAAAAGGAGATGAGTATTATATGTACTAACCACAATTGGAATGATTGCAATCCAGAAATAAAGATTAAACCCTGTCATAGTTCACAGAAAACAGTCACATTTTAGAGTTTTCAAAACCGATAATAGTATTTTGAATTTATGATCTTCCAACTAGCAGCTAGAAGAGTATCAGAGTAATGAAATATGCAAGCTACTAATATTACTGAAGGTGACTACAGATAAATCCTCTCGAGTTTTATGCATACGTTTCACATTAAACAGCATGAAAACAACAAATCCCCAGAGTGTGCCACTACAAGATATTTAAGAAAATGCATTTAGCTATTCGTTCTGTGGAATTCAACTAATTTACCACTCGATCATAATAACGGAAAACAATTAAACCGTACAATTAAAAAACAATTAAACCTAGCAAATTTTCTGTAATTCAAAAAACACAAAAAACAGTTGGCAACAAAGATTTAGAGTTAATTTAAACCATGGAGTGCCAACTCATGGACATAAAAAGGATGCAAAGCGAAATTAGAAAACAACAAAATATTAAAAAAAAAATAAGGAACAAAGGTGGATCATAAAAGAATCTTCTCTCTTTAATCATATTGTATGGCATTATTTAAAAAACTAAGTATCTAATTTCACCCCAAAAATAAAAAAATAAAAAAAAACTAGTATTGTGGGTCCTCTCTTTCATACTATTGATTGTTGGGTAAGCTCCTTCTCAATCTCTGATTTAACTGTTTGACTTCATGAACCTAATCGACTCCCTGCTTGAGAATCTGGTAGCCACAGTTGATGTGTGCACATTTATTTTTATCAAATCAGAGAATCTGGTTAGCCGACATTCACCTCTCCCAGACCCTGCGTAAAGAGGGAGCCTTGTGCACTGGGTACGACCTTTTTTTAGAGAATTGGATTTTGTGTAGATATGTAGATATCATGTGTCCTGTAATATTTTCATTGCGAATAGGCTCTGTATCTGCTTGTTTCTCATCAGAATGGTTTGGAGAAGGCATTGTGTTATCACTATTCTCTGTGTAATACTAATTGATCACTTTGTTGATAGCGGCTTCTACTTTGCTGTTTTGAATTGCATGTGTTGGCAGTACTTTGTTGTTTTGTTATTGGAAATAAAGGTTCATTTTCCTCATATTTGCGTAGTATCAGTATATGCAGGCATTTTCTGACAGAAGTCATGCTTTTGACAGGTATACTCTTGGCTTGGTTACTCTTTTTCGAGGGGTCAATCTAAACAACCACTGTTCCTGGTGTCATTATTTGAGCTGTGTCCCTACATCAAAATGGAATTGCAAGTCACAAAATATTTATTGTCTGATAATATGCTGTACTTTTCTGCGCATATTAACTTCCGCTTTAATATTTGATAGACAGAAGTGCTTGCTTATTAACAGGGCCGGCCCAGGCCCAGTGCAGGAGGGGCGACCGTCTAGGGCCCAAAAAAATTAGGGGCACCAAAATTATTAGGACGGTATATTTATATATGTTTTTATAAGAGTATAAATTTATAAAATTTGATTCAAAGACACAGAAATTTAACTAGAAGTGGTGGTTTGTCATTTGAAAATAATAAGAAGGTCTTGGGTTCAAAACACCATGTGTGCTTATTTACTTTCCTTTTTTTTAACAAATTTCTTTTTATAAGAGTATAAATTTAGAAAATTTGGTTAAAGGATCAAGAAGTTTAATTAGAAACATTGATTTTTGTTGTTTCAAATTAACAAGAGGTCCTAAGTTCGAAATGCTATGTGCATGTTTATTCTTTTCAATTTTTACAAATTTTTGTTTGGTTGGTAATTTATTTTTAGTTACTATCTAGTAGCTATGTGGGTTGTTATTTTTAAATATTCGTTTTAATTTAAGTCTAATCTTCAACAAAGAATAATATGTACATCAAATTTGCAAATTATATGACGTGTCATCAAAATGTTTAATTTAGTGCCCATTCATTAATAATACATATCAATTAAAGACTCGAAAACATCATTATTTTTTAGTCCCATATTGACAAGGTTAGTAAATAAGAAAAAAGCACCTCACGATTTATTCAAAAACACATTCAAAGTTCAAATGGAAAACAAAACTCATCATCTATCTAATTGTAAGCCCGAAGTTTTTTGTTTCCCTCTCTCAATACAAAATAAATTAGTCTTTCTGTGTTTCTAAATTATTGAGTTTGAAGTGTTTTTCTAAGTATAATTTTTTCGATGTCTTATGTGTGAAAATAAATAATTTTCTTACATAAAGTTAGGGCACTTTTTTTTACGTCGCCCCGGGCCTCAAAAATCTTTGGACCAGCCCTGCTTATTAATATGATCATGGTTGCATTCAGTCGTTCTAGTTTGGTATGCCATTTAGTCTAATGCCTTAAAGAAACGTAATTTAAAGAAAAAATGACTCGTGAAATTCTGTGTCAGGAAACTGCTTCTGCAACGTACTTTGTTAGTAGTATAAATTGGTTTTGTACTGACATATTGTTCTTTATATGCATAAATGCACCAATCTTGCAGTCGAGCCAGATAGGGAATCAACTGAACTTAACGTGGGTAAGCAATGGTAGACAAAAGGTCTTGGTCTTATTCCTTGGACTTATTCCTTCTCAAATGTTTCCAGTCAGCTTCTGGAGTCAAGGTGCTTTAATTGTCTTGGTACTTGGCGTACCGAAAGTGCCAGACAAAAGGTCCAAGTAGTGGAAGTAAGCTTGTCAAGTCGTCTAAAAGAACAAGCCAAAGTTGTTATCATTTACTTGGACTTGTTCCTTTTCATATTTGAATTTCAAGAACCAGAAACTGTGGTGTAAGTTCCTCCTATGATCCTATCCTTCTATAAATTGCCTGTCAAGCAACAAATGGAACTCACCAAATTCACAACTCAACACCCATCTCTCTATTTCTTCTGCTTCTCTCTCTACTTATATAGTTAACCAGATCAAGAATGGGGGTTTTGGTTGTGAAATTGATCTTAATATACTTGCTTTTCAGTGCAGTGTTCGTTGGCTGTTTGAACTCCCTACAATCGAGACTTTGGAGGGAATGCGACGGACAGGCTGGCGCTGCAAGCCATCAAAGCTCAAATAAAGCAAGATCTCCATAATTACAACGTGATGAGCTCCTGGAACAAATCCACGCACTTTTGCATGTGGCATGGTGTGACGTGCAGTCGACGACATCGCCAAAGGGTCACTAACCTAGACCTGCAATCTCAAAATCTGGTAGGGAAACTATCCCCAAACATTGGAAATCTAAGTTTTCTAAGGGAGCTGTTGCTGCAAAACAACAGCTTCAGTCATGAAATTCCTCCACAAATTGGGAATTTGCGTAGATTGCAGGTATTGCGATTAGACGTTAACTCGTTTAGTGGCAGTATTCCACACAATATATCACATTGCTTAAACATTATCGTTGTGAATTTCACTTACAACAAGTTGGTGGGTAAAATTCCTTTAGAAATTAGATTGCTGTCGAAACTTCAACTTTTTTCATTGAATTATAATAATGTAACGGGACAGGTCCCTCCTTCCGTGGGTAACCTTTCGTCTCTCCGGTTGCTAAGTCTTGTAAGTAATAACTTGATGGGAAACATCCCCAGTTCTCTTGGCCAATTGAAAAAATTAACCTTCTTGGGATTGGGGTTAAATCAGTTGTCTGGTAGCATCCCTTCCTCCATTTATAACCTCCCTTCTCTTGTTGCATTTTCGCTACTATATAACCAAATTCAAGGGAGTATTGCATCAGATATTGGCAAAAGTCTTCCTAATCTCGGATTCTTCAGCGTCGGCGTAAACCAACTCACTGGGTCCATACCTCCCTCAATATTCAACGTCACAAGTATTTGGTCATTTAACGTTGCGGATAACAACCTAATCGGACAGGTACCGAATCTCCAAAAGCTTCACAACCTCCTTTTTTTCAACGTTCAACTTACTAATATTGGAAGCGGTAAAGATGGTGACTTAAGTTTTCTCTCGGACCTGACCAATGCCACCCAGTTACAAAGGTTGATTATTAGCGACAACAATTTTGGAGGGACATTGCCCTTGTCAATATCCAATTTCTCAACCAAACTTGAAATGTTTTGGGCTCACGCTAACCAAATATATGGAAGTATCCCATCTGGGATAGGGAACCTGGTGAGCTTGGATTCGTTGGCTTTGGGGAATAATAGCTTCGCAGGTAACATCCCCTCTGACATGGGTAAGCTTTCAAACCTTGAAGCATTAGAAATTTCCATGAACAAATTATCTGGACATATTCCGTCTTCCTTAAGAAATTTAACCAAGTTATACTATCTTGCGTTGGATAGAAATCATCTTGAGGGCAGCATTCCTTCAGGTCTGGGGGAATGCCATGGGTTGCAATTGTTGCATCTTTCTTATAACCTCCTAAATGGCACAATACCCAAACAAGTTTTTAGACTCTCCTCCTTATCGATTTCTTTGGACTTGTCTAATAACCTCTTCACAGGTTCCCTTCCCCCGGAGGTTGGGAATTTCCAGAGTCTAAGTGAACTTTATCTTTCTGATAACATGTTATCTGGAGAACTCCCCAGTAGCCTTGGTGGTTGTGAGAGTTTAGAAGTCCTGCATTTGCAAGGAAACTTCTTCAACGGCTCCATTCCTTTGTCTATGAGTTCAGTGAGAGGGATTCGAGATCTAGACCTTTCTCGCAATAATTTTTCAGGGGAAATTCCACATTTTTAGAAGGTTTTAGATTCCTGAATAATTTGAACTTATCATTCAATCAATTTTGGGGAGTGGTACCAACTGGAGGTGTTTTCAAAAATGCGAGTGCTATTTCAGTTGTTGGCAACACTAATCTGTGCAGCCCTGTTGCTAATTTAAAGCTTCCCAAGTGCAAGTCTAAAGAGACCAAGAAACGAAGATTGTCTCGTAGCTTGAAACTAATACTCCCTTTAGTATTTGGACTTACTCTTCTAGGAATAGCCATGGTGTTCTTCTATTTCTTTCTTTGTTCGTCAAGGAAGAAAAAGAAAGAAATTTCATTAAGCACTTTGGGGAACACTATTTTGCAAGTGTCATATGCTACTCTACTCAAAGCTACTGACGGGTTTTCAGAGGCTAATTTAATTGGTGCTGGTAGTTTTGGGTCTGTGTACAAAGGAGTTCTTGATGAGGATGATAAAGCTCAACTTGTTGCCGTGAAGGTGTTTAACTTGTTACGCCATGGAGCTTCGAGGAGTTTCATAGCCGAATGTGAAGCTTTGAGAATATTAGGCACCGAAATCTTGTCAAGATTATAACCGTGTGTTCAAGTGTTGATTTTCATGGTAATGATTTCAAGGCTCTAGTTTATGAGTTCATGGACAAAGGGAGCTTAGAGGAGTGGCTGCATCCACCAACTAGAACTGAAGAGTTAAGAGATCATGTACCCAAGAAGTTAAGTCTTCTTCAAAGGCTAAAAATTGCCATTGGTGTTGCTTGTGCATTGGATTATCTTCATAATTATTGTGAAACGCCAATAGTTCATTGTGATCTCAAGCCAAGCAACGTTCTCTTGGACAACGAATTGACTGGCCATGTTTCTGACTTTGGATTAGCAAGGTTTCTCTCACAAGTAACGAGTAATGTTTCAGCAATTCAGAGTCAGACAAGTTCCGTTGGAATAAGAGGAACGGTTGGTTATGCAGCTTCAGGTATACATATGTTAGATATATACTTCATTATATTTCCTTTTTTATTTTGCAGTATTTAATTTACAAAATTCAAATCGAACTTTTTATACACAAATGTGATGTTTGAATTGTAGAGTATGGCATGGGGAGTGAGGTGTCAACGAAATGTGATGTCTACAGCTTTGGCATTCTCTTGTTGGAGATGTTTACAGGGAAGAGACCCACTGACAACATGTTTGGTGATAGCTTGAACCTTCATAACTTTGTCAAGATGGCTCTCCCCGAGCGAGTTACTAAGATTGCAGACGCACCACTTCTTGAAGGAGGCACGAACGACAATCCCAATCAATGCAGTGCAAGAATTCATAAAGTTAAGGTGTGCTTGAGTTCAATATTTAGAATTGGAATTGCTTGTTCTGCTGAATCCCCAACAGATCGACTAAAGAATATCAATGATGCTGCATCTAACTTCATTCAATTAGGAATATTTTTCTTGGATAGAAACTCTTTTTTATGTGCTTTTGTGATAAGAGAAATTTCATGTACTGCCTGTGAAGTTTAGCTTTTACGTTACCACAGTAGATGTGGAAGTTTGCAACGTAAATAATCACTAATGAGGTTCATTGTGTGAAGATTGTATTACTACTTCTTGTACTTGGTATTTTTGTGTAATATTCTCATCAATTAAAGTCTAGTTTGTGCCACGAAATTGTTGAATATTCACATTGACAGATTCCAAATTTTTGAAAGATTCATAACCTGAAGAGCCTCAACATTCAACAAAATCATCTTGGAAGCTGTAAAGATGGTGAGTTGAGTTTCCTATCAGACTTGACCACAATCAATGTAAGGTGTTTTCGAAAATCAAAGTGCTATTTCAATTGTTGACAATACTAGATTCTGCACGGCAATTCCTAATCTCAAGCTGCCCAATTGCAAGTCTAAAGAGCTCCAAGAAAAGAAGATTAGCTTATTGCTTGAAATTAATAATCCCTTTCTTAAAGGCCACTGATCGGTTTTCTTCAGCTAATTTGACAATAGAGCTCGGCTTGTACTTGTAGCTATGAAGGTGTTTAACATGTTACATCATGGAGCATCAAAGAGTTTCATAGCCGAATATGAGGCTTCGAGAAATATCAAGCATCAAAATCTCGTCAAGGTCATATCTGCATGTTTTCTCGATGATGATTTCAAGGCTTTAGTTTATGAGTTGATGCACCAAAGGAGTTTAGAGGAGTGGTTGCATGATTTGCATCCACCTCCTGTAATTGAAAAGGTAAGAGATCAATACACCCAAGAATTAATATCTTCTTCAAAGGCTAGATATTATTATTGGTGTTGCTATTGTGCATTGGATTATTTTCATAACCATAGCGAAACACTGATAGTTCATTGTGATCTAAAGCCAAGCAATGTTCTTTTAAACACCGAGGGGACTGGACATGTTTATTGAAAGTGGACTAATCTCAGACTGTTACTTATATGAACTCCTCCATATAAGTGAAGAGGATTGGGTTCAAGTTGGTTGGTATTGTTACTAGGGTTTGCAATTGACCATTTTTTGTAGAATTTTAACCCCATTTTTAAAGCCCATGGGCTATGTCAAATCAAGGTTGTCTAGCATTGTTGCTATCAATATTCGCCCATGTGCATTCTGAATTCAAATCCAATAGTTTTAGCAGTCATTCTATCAATCTTAACAATAAAAGGGTTTTTATTTTATTTTTTCAAACAAATGGTGTTATTTGTACTAAGGGGAAGGGGATAGGCTTAGCCTCACAATGATGTGGTTCAAATTCGTCTTTGGTAATAATCAAACATAAAACCTCTCACTTACAAGTGAAGAAAATACCACTAGACCGTAGTACTAAGTGACATAAAAGAGTTTCTATTAAACCAGTAAAATGAAAATTCTCAACCATTCATTAATGGATTTGAATTTAGATTTATTACAATTGATAGAGATTTTTTTTGGGCAATCAATAGGATACTAACAAATTTGTTTTTAGAACAAAGATATGTCACGATAATGTGACTTATAGCTGTGTCATTGGCCTTTTAACATATTGCCTTATCTTTAACGCACTCCAATTAATATTGTCCACTAATATTAGTATTTAATGAATCTCATCATAAATTGTTACCCAAAATATTAATTATCAAAGCAAATAAACTTGATTGAGTTTTAAATTTTTCGTGACCGACTCCCAAATAATTCTCGTTACCAAGCAAATTAAATACCATTAATTAAAAGCTTAAAAACTCTTTAATTATTACCTCTCTATTTTTCTTTTGCAATTATGAGCGTACAATATTATAGGAATATTTTTGTTCTTCACACTCAAATGATGGTGATACTCATTACCTTATTTATCATCGTTATATGAGTTTAATACCTTGGATAGACACAAATATCAAAATTTAAACTCATCCAACGATAATAAATAGGGTGGTAAGCATTACCATCACTTGAGGGTGTTGACTAAAAATCGCCCCAATTATATAAGTAGTTAAGTTAATTGGTGTGGTAGTTGGTCTTTAGCAAGCTTCTTATAGAAAAAAGAAGAATCTGAGTACTTTGGCCATTTTGCAGAAGAAAAAGAAAGAAAGGGGCATTTGATGTTTGGACAGATATTATGGCTGTCTATGACAATGAGAAATTTGATTCTTCTAGTTGTAGCTAGTCCCGTTTTCTATGTTTATTTGCTTTCTTATTTGATGGAATGGCGTTTTACCATGAGATTGAATGGTTTTTTATTTGGTTCTTTGTTTAGTTTGAACTAGAAAAATTGCCTACGCGTTGCTGTGGGTTTTGAAACCATAATGCAGAACATACTACGAATATTTTCGACAAAAAAAGACACAAATTATTTAGATTCAGTTCACTTCACATCAACATAGTGTGCATAATGAAGAGAGCATATATTTGAAAGTTTGAATTAATGAAACATGCAACAACAAAATATACTATTTTTATACCCTAGTCTTATAAAACAGAAGCATAAATGGAAAGGATGGTTCCCTTTGTTTCAATTTAAGTTTTATGTCTTTTCACTTCCGTTATACAATCTAATTTCCCCTGTCCTACTCTATCCTACATCACAAAACAAAAAGGTTACCTAAGAATTCATGCATTCATCTTCTATACATGCAACAGAAAAGCACTCATGCATAAAAAAGGGTACATTGGAAATAAATAGATCAACTTAAGTGCTAACAGCCAATCAAAATTGAACATAATTTGAGGTTTTAGTAGAATGAGTTAAGAAAAAGGAAGCTTGGTTTCCGCATGAAAGAAAAGATCCGCTTGAAATGGTAGTCTTTCAAGATGTTTTCTGGTATTTATGCGAATTCTGAAATGCTATAAATGTAAAAGTTACCTCAAGAGCTTTTTCTGCGTTGGTTTCTGTAATCACTCCTACTGCAGCATTTGCAGCCAACATCATGAGAATAACCTATGCCCCATTAATTTCAAACAATACATTTTTATTACGTGTCTAAGACCGAGTTGTATCCCACGAGCTTAATCAACAACGAACATAGAAAACAGTTATCATATATCATAAAATTCCTAAGTCTTAACTTGTAAAGTTTCAAATGCTCAACAAGTTTCGAACAATGTATGTTTCAATACTTAAAAAAAAAAGCCATGCATCAAAGACTTTTAGGTGGAAAAAATAAGCATTGGCTAAAATAAAGATAATTAGGATTTAAAATGTTAAAAAAATTCTTTTTGGTTCACTAATTAGATGCAGAAGTGAGATTGTATGAACAATTTTACATCCGGAAATATGAACTACACAAAATCACAACTGATCTAACAATGAGAAAGTATATAAGACAAAACACTAACAGAAGGCTAAAACACTCTTTTAATTGATCTAACAATAGGCTAATAGGATTAACTAAACCATTAGAGACTGCAACAATGAGAAAGTCTGAAGATTAAAGTTCTTGTTGAATATCCTTGAAAAACATTTTTAGTAAATCTGTTCAGGAAACTATAGAAACTTATGATGCTATGCAATTCCATCATCCGGGATAGCACATATTTACCTGAAATCCAACTTTAAGCCAACATTTTTCTATCTATAGCATCCATCATACCTAACACATTTCTCAGTAGGGGCACATGAACAATCATAAGCAACATAATGCATTTACATTTCAATTGTCAAAAGACATCACAATAATCCCCAACTGAAGATATCAGATCAGAACTTCGTCTCCAAATTTTCATTCAGTTTATTTCACTTGTCCACTCCCTCGAGGCACAACCTTGCCACCACCTTGATGTCTCACTCCCTCTCTACCACTCTCCCTATTTCCCTCACCTCTCTCTCTCGATACTATGCTCACTGCACAGAAATATCAAGGCGACCACCGTCACCATTTTTCACGGAGAACTACGCCACCACAAAACCACCACCATTAATCTCGCCACCTACGCAAATTTTACCATCCCCGAACCCACCCTTTGCAAACTGCCCTCATCCCTTCTAATTTCAATTGTTGCATTTCTTGTATGGTATCCATTTCTTGCACACTCAAATAATTATACACCAACTGAGAATAACAATATAAATCCCACACCCACCCATTTTTCCCCACTTGAAATATTCACCAAAAAGCCACATTAACCATCATAGTTTAAGAATCCAAACCCCAAATTTCAATCCAATTAATTAAATTACAAAGGATTCTATCCACCTCATGAAAACAAATATGTTCAGTTAAAGAAATTCCCTAATCACTGCATCTTAAACTACTTCTTAACTATGTCAGCTATACCAATCTAATAAAAAATCCATGTTCAATTGATTCTTATTAATTCCAACTCCAAGTATTTCAGCATCTAGATTATAGAAAAATCACAACAAAACAAAACTCAGAACACCCAGATTTCAATCTTGGTGCTAAAGCACACTTTGTTAACCTCACCTTCATCAAGTCCATGATTCCTGCCATGAGATCTTTCTCTTTATCCAGACTTGGCTTCAGTTGCAAGATCAAAATAATAAGGCATTCAGTTCCATTTCTATACTTGTTAATGCACAAAATCAGTGAGGACTTTGGTACAACATAAAGTGTTAAGTTTGTGACCTTCGCTAGATTGTTCCGGTCACTAGTGTGGATAAGTATGGAAATGGATAGAGACAGGGAAGCAAACACAAGATGTACGTGGTTCACCCAGATTGGCTACGTCCACGGAGTAGAGGAGTTTTCATTAATTGTGAAGGGTTTACACAAGTACATAGGTTCAAGCTCTCCTTTTGTGAGTACTAGTGAATGATTTAGTACAAATGACATTAGGAAATATTGTAGGAGAATGATCTCCTTTTATAGAAGAGAGTTTCTATCTTTGTTCTGACATTGACACGTGTCATGTTGTGATTGGCTTCTGATGTCAACACATGTCGCACTGTGATTGGCCTCATGGTTGGAGGGAAACTCTTTTGAGTCATTGACGGTATAACGTTGACCGGTGCTTAGTAGTTTCAGGATTAGTCAAGTATGGAACAAACAATACTCATAAAATTAAAAATTGAAATATGTTATAATTTACTCGGAATCTTCATATGTATTATGAAAGCATATAAACATATACATTTGAAAACTTATAACAGTACCTAATAAAGTTGAAAAGTAGCTAATTAAGATCAAGTTCCAATGCATCCAGTGAGCCTTCCAGGGAAAGATGGCCCCATGGACTTAGACCTTGAAAACTGAGGCTTGTTTTGCCTTGTAATTGTATGATCAATAGCATCCTTATGGATTGCAATTGTATGATCAGTAGTATCCTTATGGATTCCCAGATTAATCCTCAAAATTTTGTTCTCATCTGTTAGCTTATGCACCTGGGACAAAAGCCGCTCAATTGTTTCACTATTCTCCTTGTTTCTCCTTATCAACTAAGCCTGGTGCTGCATATTTTCGTCAATGAGTTCTGAGATCTTGTCGTGCAACATTTTATCTTTTTCAAGCACATTACCATCACATTCTACACCATGATCAATATTCTCTTCTTCCATATAATCTTCAAAAGTACACAAACCAACCTTTTTTAGGACATACCAGCATTTGTTTGTTTTGATGGCTCTGATTTTGGTTTCCGTTTTCTCTTTTGTGGTGGTCTAATCAAGATGCACTCCAAAACACTAATTTGAGTGCCTACATAGATGAACATCGCATAAAAATCATAAAAAAAAAATCCAAAACAGCGGCAAAGATAAAAAAATGATAATAATTCTAAAAAAAAAATTAAATCAAAAGCTAAGACTAACTCACAAGAAGCTCCGTGAGTTAATTTTTGGGCAAAAAATTTTCTATCAATGCATTCTCATACAAAAAATTTCTTTAAATACTGATTTAATGCAATCCAGGAGCTAAATGCTTAAATCAGAAAAAAAATCTTTAACCCATATACTTCTATAGTGCAGTGCAGCTAAAATTATCCCAAATATATCTTAGAGATCGCAGAAATTCAGACTATCAATAATGAGACAGCTGGAATGTTGTACCTAAGGCCATCTCCAACCGAGGGGTAGTCAAATGACTCGTTTTAACCATCTAACCCTCCAAGAAATTAATATTTTAATAAATAGTAAAAGATCATATTTGCTTCCATCTCCAACCGAATGCCAAATGATCATAAGGCTTGTTTTAACCTGTCACAAAAAACCGTCTTCTCAAAGGGCTATAGGACTAAACATAATTTATTATTAAAAAATTACAACTTAAATTCAAATCCAACTTAAATTTAATGTTATTTAATGTTGTTTCATGTTATTTAATTTAATTTAATATTGTATAATGACTTAGGAAGTTATAGGAAAAGAATACAATTTAAAAAAAAATTGTAAAAATATAAAAATAAAAACTGTACAACAACAACAACAACAACAAAGCCTTTTCCCACTAAGTGGGGTCGGCTATATGAATCCTAGAACGCCATTGCGCTCGGTTTTGTGTCATGTCCTCCGTTAGATCCAAGTACTCTAAGTCTTTTCTTAGAGTCTCTTCCAAAGTTTTCCTAGGTCTTCCTCTACCCCTTCGGCCCTGAACCTCTGTCCCGTAGTCACATCTTCGAACCGGAGCGTCATTCGGCCTTCTTTGCACATGTCCAAATCACCGGAGCCGATTTTCTCTCATCTTTCCTACAATTTCGGCTACTCCTACTTTACCTCGGATATCCTCATTCCCAATCTTATCCTTTCTCGTGTGCCCACACATCCCACGAAGCATCCTCATCTCCGCTACACCCATTTTGTGTACGTGTTGATGCTTCACTGCCCAACATTCTGTGCCATACAACATCGCTGGCCTTATTGCCGTCCTATAAAATTTTCCCTTGAGCTTCAGTGGCCTACGACGGTCACACAACACGCCGGATGCATTCTAACACTTCATCCATCCAGCTCGTATTCTATGGTTGAGATCTCCATCTAATTCTCCGTTCTCTTGCAAGATAGATCCTAGGTAGCGAAAACGGTCGCTTTTTGTGATCTTCGCTAGATTGCTCCGGTCATTAGTGTGGATAAGTATATAAATGGATAGAGATAGGAAAGCAAACACAAGATGTACGTGGTTCACCCATATTGGCTACGTCCACGGAATAGAAGAGTTCTCATTAATTGTGAAGGGTTTACACAAGTACATAGGTTCAAGCTCTCCTTTAGTGAGTACAAGTGAATGATTTAGTACAAATGACATTAAGAAATATTGTGGGAGAATGATCTCGTAATCACGAAACTTCTAAGTATCGGAGTGTGGAGTCGTCTTGACTTGCCTTATCTGTCTCATAGGTAGATGTGGCATCTTCTCTGGAAGTACTCTTCCTCCATCCATGGGTGGTATCTTTAACTGGTGGAGATGCACAAGGTAATGTATCAATTTCACTTGAAGCTTACTTGTAGTTTCAGGCTTGGTCAAGCGCGATACAAACCATGTAGTAGGAGTCCCCCAAGTCGCCGAGCTAGGGGGTCTGCTGAAAGAGGTGACAGACAAGGTAAGCAATCAGAGCTCCGATTGATTGTTCACCTTCTCCCCATCTTGCAGCAGCATGAAGGATAAAGAGATGAAAAATGAGAAGAGATGATATAAGATACTTTTGCTTTTGAAGAAGTAACTTTCCACAGGCTTATTCTTGAACTGAGCTGGAGGGTTTTCTGGTTTCCTCCAGAGTATAAGGCCGACTGAAGAATTTGAGGGTCAAAACAAGTCCATCAAATCTAGAGTACGTTCCACCCTGCTGATATGGGATACTTTTGCTTTTGACAGAGTAATGGATGTATCGGCACGTGTGCTGTTACGCTTGTCTCCACATGCTTCCTTGTATCCTTCGCACTTGCCCTATCTGTTCCTCAAGCAGATGCGGAATCTTCCCTGGAAACATAAGATGTTGAAGATGAGTACTCGAGAGCAATGCCAGGTAAGTAATCAGGTAAGGGGTTCCAGGCAGTCAGTTCTTGGCTGGAAGCTTGATTCCAAGTGCTGACTGATTGCTCTCTTTCTCCTTGTCTTGCAGGTAAAAACAAGGCCAAAGAAAAAGACAGGGAAAAAGCATGATATGGGATACTCTTGCTTTTAACCCTGATGATATGAGATATTCTTGCTCTAGTATAGCTTGTTTGCAGAGGTATTATCGGGGGGAAAGAAAGCTGAATATTTCGAAAGGCTTCGTTGGGAGTGCCCTCTCAGATATGATGAAGGGTTGAGCATTTTTGCAGGTCTGCCTGTCCGTTGGGGATGGAGGTTGACATATATAGGAGTCTCCCTAACAAGTAGTAATGCTATTCCTTTACCCTGCTTGGTCATAGCACGGTAGTGGGAGCTGTCAGTTTCACATGTTTTAACTCTGTCAGAGCACTTTGAAAAAGTGGTCTGTGGTATCTGGCTCTCGAGATTCGGAGAACGATGCCTCTTCGATTTTTGAGAAAGCAATCATGCTGGGGGTCTGGCTCTCGAGATTCGGAGAGCAGTGTCTCTTCGGTTGATACACAGGGACTTTCCAATTATCCAGTAATGGTACTGTTCCTTTACCCTCTCTTCGATTTTGAGAAAGTAGTCATGTTGGGAGTCTGGCTCTCGAGATTCGGAGGACGGTGCCTCTTCGATTTTGGAGCAAGCAATCTTGTTGGGAGTGTTTTCTCGAATGTGAGTAAAGGTTGGGCATGTTTGCTAGTCTACCTTGCCACGAAGCACAGAGGTTGACACACAGGGAGTTTCCAATTATCCAGCAGTGGTACTGTTCCTTTACCCTTGTGGGTAATAATATGGTAGCTAGACCTTCAAAATTTATGTGTCTAAACTTTGTTAGTGTTGTTTCTTTGCTATTCTTTTACCTTTCTTGGTCAGAGCGATGTAGTGTGAGCTGTAAGCTTCACGTGCTCAACTTTGGCAGAGAACTTTGGCAAAGTTATCTGTGGTACCCATGAGCTATTGTTGCGTGTGGGAAGTGGGTGATTGAACAGTAAGATTCATGTGCTTTCTACTTCACCAGAAGTCTTCGACAGAATGCCCATAATTTCTGCAAAGCTGAGTGTGCGTGTGACAGGTGCTGACAAGGCTAGAAAAGTAGGTGCCTCTTCGATTTCTGAGATCGGCCCTCGTGGTCTCTGAGCAGCCCAGCTTTTGAGAAAGCGAGCGCCTCTTCGATTGATTCGAAGAACGATGCCTCATCGATTTTTGAGAAAGCAGTCACGCTGGGGGTCTGGCTCTCGAAGATTCGGGGAGCAGTGTCTCTTCGATTTTTGAGAAAGTAATCATGTTGGGAGTCTGGCTCTCGAGATTCGGAGGGCGGTGCCTCTTCGATTTTGGAGCAAGCAATCTTGTTGGGAGTGTTTTCTCGAATGTGAGTAAAGGTTGGGCATGTTTGCTAGTCTACCTTGCCACGAAGCACAGAGGTTGACACACAGGGACTTTCCAATTATCCAGCAATGGTACTGTTCCTTTACCCTCTCTTCGATTTTTAAGAAAGTAGTCATGTTGGGAGTCTGGCTCTCGAGATTCGGAGGACAGTGCCTCTTCGATTTTGGAGCAAGCAATCTTATTGGGAGTGTTTTCTCGAATGTGAGTAAAGGTTGGGCATGTTTGCTAGTCTACCTTGCCACGAAGCACAGAGGTTGACACACAGGGACTGTCCAATTATCCAGCAGTGGTACTGTTCCTTTACCCTTGTGGGTAATAATATGGTAGCTAGACCTTCAAAATTTATGGGTCTAAACTTTGTTAGTGCTGTTTCTTTGCTATTCTTTTACCCTTCTTGGTCAGAGCGATGTAGTGGGAGCTGCAAGCTTCACGTGCTCAACTTTGGCAGAGAACTTTGGCAAAGTTTTCTGTGGTACCCATGAGCTATTGTTGCGTGTGGGAAGTGGGTGATTGAACAGTAAGATTCATGTGTTTTCTACTTCCCCAGAAGTCTTCGACAGAATGCCCATAATTTCCGCAAAGCTGAGTGTGCGTGTGACAGGTGCTGACAAGGCTGGAAAAGTAGGTGCCTCTTCGATTTCTGAGATCGGCCCTCGTGGTCTCTGGGGAGCCCAGCTTTTGAGAAAGCGAGCGCCTCTTCAATTTCTGAGACCAGCCTTCGTGGTCTTTGAGCAGCCCAACTTTTGAGAAAGCAAACGCCTCTTAGATTTCTGAGATCAACCCTCGTGATCTCTAAGCAGCCCAGCTTTTGAGAAAGCAAACGCCTCTTCGATTTCTGAGCAGGCGCCTCTTCGATTTCTGAAGCTCCGTCGAGTGCAGATTTTTATAAGGGCTGGCATTAAGTTCCAAAGCACACTTGAATCTCCACCAGTAGAAGCTTCATTCTTGCACTTCTAAGATCTTGATTTGTCCGACCTCTTCTCTCTTCAACACCTTTGAAAATGTCTGGCCCCTCCGACCGTCGTTTTGACTTGAACCTTGTTGAAGAGGCAGCCCCGCCTTCTCCAGACAACATATGGCGCCCATCCTTCGTCTCCCCTACTGGTCCTCTTACCGTTGGGGATTCCGTGATGAAGAATGATATGACCGCTGCGGTGGTGGCCAGGAACCTTCTCACTCCCAAAGATAACAGACTACTTTCCAAACGGTCTGATGAGTTAGCTGTTAAGGATTCGCTGGCTCTCAGTGTTCAGTGTGCAGGTTCTGTGTCTAATATGGCCCAACGCCTATTTGCTCGAACCCGCCAAGTTGAATCATTGGCGGCTGAAGTGATGAGTCTCAAACAGGAGATTAGAGGGCTCAAGCATGAGAATAAACAGTTGCACCGGCTCGCACATGACTATGCTACAAACATGAAGAGGAAGCTTGACCAGATGAAGGAAACTGATGGTCAGGTTTTACTTGATCATCAGAGATTTGTAGGTTTGTTCCAAAGGCATTTATTGCCTTCGTCTTCTGGGGCTGTACCGCGTAATGAAGCTCCAAATGATCAACCTCTGATGCCTCCTCCTTCTAGGGTTCTGTCCAGTACTGAGGCTCCAAATGATCCCCCTCCGGTGCCTTCTCTTTCTGGGGCTCTACCGACTGCTGAGACTTCTCCTAAGCAACCTTTGTGAAGGCTCCCTCTTGTGTGTTTATTTTGACTCATGTATATGTACATATTTGTAGCTTATCGGGGATATCAATAAATAAGCTTTCCTTCATTTCAACGTATTGTGTTAAATACACCAAAGCCTTCTTCGCTAAGTTCTTTGAATTTTCTTTTGTTGAAGCTTGTATGTTGAAGCTTTCTGAGTGGAGCATGTAGGTTGGGGTAGTGTTCCCTTAATTTTCCGAGTGAGGAAAACTTCTCGGTTGGAGACTTGGAAAATCCAAGTCACTGAGTGGGATCGGCTATATGAATCTTAGAACGCCATTGTGCTCGATCCTGTGTCATGTCCTTCGTTAGATCCAAGTACTCTAAGTCTTTTCTTAGAGTCTCTTCCAAAGTTTTCCTAGGTCTTCCTCTACCCCTTCGGCCCTGAACCTCTGTCCCATCGTCGCATCTTCTAATCGGAGCGTCAGTAGGCCTTCTTTGCACATGTCCAAACCACCGTAACCGATTTTCTCTCATCTTTCCTTCAATTTCAGCTACTCCTACTTTACCCCGGATATCCTCATTCCTAATCTTATCCTTTCTTGTGTGCCCACACATCCAACGAAGCATCCTCATCTCCGCTACACCCATTTTGTGTACGTGTTGATGTTTCACCGCCCAACATTCTGTGCCATACAGCATCGCCGGCCTTATTGCCGTCCTATAAAATTTTCCCTTGAGCTTCAGTGGCATACGGCGGTCACATAACACGCCGGATGCACTCTTCCACTTCATCCATCCAGCTTGTATTCTATGGTTGAGATCTCCATCTAATTCTCTGTTCTTTTGCAAGATAGATACTAGGTAACGAAAACGGTCGCTCTTTGGTATTTCTTGATCTCCGATCCTCACCCCTAACTCGTTTTGGCCTCCATTTGCACTGAACTTGCACTCCATATATTCTGTCTTTGATCGGCTTAGGCGAAGACCTTTAGATTCCAACACTTCTCTCCAAAGGTTAAGCTTTGCATTTACCCCTTCCTGAGTTTCATCTATCAACACTATATCGTCTGCGAAAAGCATACACCAAGGAATATCATCTTGAATATGTCTTGTTAACTCATCCATTACCAACGCAAAAAGGTAAGGACTTAAGGATGAGCCTTGATGTAATCCTACAGTTATGGGAAAGCTTTCGGTTTGTCCTTCATGAGTTCTTACGGCAGTCTTTGCTCCTTCATACATATCCTTTATAGCTTGGATATATGCTACTCGTACTCCTTCCTTCTCTAAAATCCTCCAAAGAATGTCTCTTGGGACCCTATCATACGCTTTTTCCAAATCTATAAAGACCATGTGTAAATCCTTTTTCCCATCTCTATATCTTTCCATCAATCTTCGTAAGAGATAGATTGCCTCCATGGTTGAGCGCCCTGGCATGAACCCGAATTGGTTGTCCGAAACCCGTGTCTCTTGCCTCAATCTATGCTCAATGACTCTCTCCCAGAGCTTCATTGTATGACTCATTAGCTTAATACCCCTATAGTTCATGCAATTTTGTACGTCGCCCTTATTCTTGTAGATAGGCACCAAAGTGCTCGTTCGCCACTCATTTGGCATCTTCTTCGTTTTCAAAATCCTATTGAAAAGGTCAGTGAGCCATGTTATACCTGTCTCTCCCAAAAGTTTCCACACTTCGATTGGTATATCGTCTGGGCCTATTGCTTTTTTATGCTTCATCTTCTTCAAAGCTACAACCACTTCTTCCTTCCGGATTCGACGATAAAAAGAGTAGTTTCTACACTCTTCTGAGTTACTCAACTCCCCTAAAGAAGCACTCATTTCATGTCCTTCATTGAAAAGATTATGAAAATAACCTCTCCATCTGTCTTTAACCGCGTTCTCTGTAGCAAGAACCTTTCCATCCTCATCCTTGATGCACCTCACTTGGTTTAGGTCCCTTGTCTTCTTTTCCCTTGCTCTAGATAGTTTATAGATATCCAACTCTCCTTCTTTGGTATCTAGTCGTTTATACATATCGTCGTAAGCCGCTAACTTAGCTTCTCTGACAGCTTTCTTCGCCTCTTGCTTCGCTTTTCTATACCTTTCACCATTTTCATCGGTCCTCTCCTTGTATAAGGCTTTACAACATTCCTTCTTAGCCTTCACCTTTGTTTGTACCTCCTCATTCCACCACCAAGATTCCTTTTGGTGTGGGGCAAAGCCCTTGGACTCTCCTAATACCTCTTTTGCTACTTTTCGGATACAACTAGCCATGGAATCCCACATTTGGCTAGCTTCCCCCTCTCTATCCCACACACATTGGGTGATTACCTTCTCTTTGAAAATGACTTGTTTTTCTTCTTTTAGATTCCACCATCTAATTCTTGGGCACTTCCAAGTCTTGTTCTTTTGTCTTACTCTTTTGATATGTACATCCATCACCAACAAGCGATGTTGATTAGCCACGCTCTCTCCTGGTATAACTTTGCAATCCTTACAAGTTATACGATCCCCTTTCCTCATTAGAAGAAAATCTATTTGTGTTTTTGACGACCCACTCTTGTAGGTGATCACATGTTCTTCTCTCTTCTTAAAGAAGGTGTTGGCTAAGAAGAGATCATATGCCATTGCAAAATCCAAGATAGCTTCCCCATCCTCGTTTCTCTCCCCAAAACCATGGCCACCATGAAAACCTCCATAGTTGCCTGTCTCCCTGCCCACGTGTCCATTTAAATCTCCTCCTATAAATAACTTCTCTGTTTGAGCAATTCCTTGCACCAAGTCTCCAAGATCTTCCCAAAATTTCTCCTTCGAACTCGTATCCAACCCTACTTGAGGTGCGTACGCACTAATCACATTGATAAGTTCTTGTCCTATTACAATCTTGATTGCCATGATTCTATCTCCTACCCTCTTGACATCTACAACATCTTGTACCAAGGTCTTGTCCACGATGATGCCAACACCGTTTCTCGTTCTATTTGTGCCCGAATACCAAAGTTTAAACCCTGAGTTTTCTAGATCCTTTGCCTTACTACCAACCCACTTAGTTTCTTGTAGGCACATAATATTTATCCTTCTCCTCACCATAACTTCCACTACTTCCATAGATTTTCCCGTTAAGGTTCCTATATTCCACGTTCCTAAACGCATTTTGCTCTCTTGAACTCTACCCTTCTGTCCTAGCTTCTTCACCCTCCCCCGTCTAATAGGATCAAAGTACTTCTTTTGTGTGTCCCGGGTAAAGTTGATAGGAGCATATGCTCCCAAACAACTTTGAGTGGAGTCGTTCGAAAAGAAGTTTCTATGGCCCCCTTGCTCATTTAACACTGCATCCGGGTGCCGATGGAGATACAGCGACCCTTGCTCACTTATCACTGTGCTCGGGCCACACAGCGCGCCACTTACGGGTGACGCCCTAGCTTTAGCGTGATTTTGTTCTGGATTCATTTTCATAAGGATTCGACGTGATCATGGAGTGCCGGCTGTCGACTACCTGACGCCCTCCCCCTCCTCCTTTATCCGGGCTTGGGACCGGCCATGTAAGACATAGGCGGAGTTATAAAAATAAAAACTGTAAAAAATAAAAAATAAAAATAACGGCTAGCTGACGTCAGCTAGCCGTTATATTCAAAAAAATTTATGTTATTTGTGTCGGTTATAACTGACGTTATTTCTTTTATTTCTGTTGGTTATAACCGACAACATTAAAAAAAATTCCAACCAGCCTGTCCCTTTTAGATTCTGTGAGATCCACAAGCCCTCTGGCCTAGTTCTCAGTTGGAGAGGGTTTTCAGGCTATTTTCGATCCTCTGGTTGAAGATGGCCTAATCTTCGTAGGATTTTAACTAAACAACTTGCTCCTGTAACAGCAAAAAGGCACGGAAAGTACCTTTACAGAAATCTGAAGAACCCTTTTATGTCCCAAAACCCAGGTCTGTCCTCTCTTTGCCTTCCTCCTTCGGGGCATAATTAAAGATACCCACCAACAATATAACAAAAAAATTGCAGTGAGATTTTAAAATACCAACTTTATTTGATATTGCAATGAAATATAACAAAAAGTAAAATAAAAAAATATGTACAAAAATGATTACTTTCGTAAATAAATAGACAGTGGAATAAAAGAAAAAGCCAAACCCAGAAAAATTAAAAACACAGAATCACAGTAGAAGAAGCACACCATTTCAGATCTTTTTATCCTCTTCGAAGATCGATCGATTCCAGAGAGAGAGGAGGAGGGAGACGACGAAGGGAAGAGGAAGTAGACGGAGGAGAGAGGAGGAAAACGACAGAGGCGGTTTACCGGAAGCATGTCTTGTCTTGTGTTGCTAGTCAATAAGTCAATGGAATCCTCACAAAATCCCTCACTCAATGGGTCAGTGACAACCTCCCTCAATTTTCTCCCTCTCAATCTCTCAATCATCGACAGCAACCCATTAATTTAGGCTTCTAGTGGCAATTTCGACCCATCCCTCAATCCTGACACCAACCTTTGATTTGAGGAGGAAAAATCAACCCTAACCCCTTATATGGCAACCTCACTCCTTCCTCTCCCTTCCCCTCCCTGCCATGCCCCGCTTATCTCCCTCTCTTTGTCTCTGCAGCCCTTGCTTTTTGGCAATGGCAGGAATGTAAATAATACAAAATCGAGGGACCATTTCAAAACAAACATAAATAAACTGGCAAAACCGTAAATATTTCGAAATCTGTTGGGAGACAAAATTACCTTTCTAACTTTTAAAATTTACCCTCCAACACAGTCTCAGATTAGATAGCAGTGGTGTAAATAAAGCAAAATCGAGGGACAAAGATTTGACTGTAGCTAAGCTATCAAATTCCTTCTCAACTTTAGAATAGATAATATCTATGTAGAATGTCGACTACATGTTTTATAGTAATGTCTTAATGTGTTTTGTTTAATGCTTTTATGTAGAAAACCTATAACAAAGAAATTTAATTGTAGAAGTCGTATCTCATATTCATTCATTGACAACGTATAAATATATTGGATTACAAAAAGTCCTACAGGGATACAAAGTATTATCATCTATATCTCAAATATAAGATGACATAAATCAATATGATTTGGTTTGTTTACGGAGGGCGAATTGGATTGGGACAAGGTCTCTTGTTTAACATTTTATGTATCGAGACGAGAAATTGAGAGTTTATATATATATATATATTATATATATATATTTATTTTTTTATTTTTTATTATTTTTTTTTCTAGACATATAAATGGCGTCCATTGAAAGTTGGTAATTGTGGGGGCAAGTCAGACTTTAAGTGTGACTTGAACACTCTAAATCTCAAAATTTAAAGTATTGAAACCTATTTTCATGTCCATGCTGTTGAATTATCAGAGAGATGGGCTGATGGCCCAACTCCAACAAAATTGATATTGTCCCTAACTTGGTAATTATCACCTGCACAATCCGTCAGGTGTAAAGTTTTATCACAAAATGTCTCGGTTTTAGTTGGAATGAGGTTAGGATATTTAAACTCTTTTTTTCTCATTAATACGATCGATGTGAGACATTTCAACACGTCTCCTCATGTGGGACCCAATTAGTGGGTCACACGTAGGAGATCCATACATCGACAACCACGTGGAGCCAATAAGACTCACCCTACACGTGGGGCCAATGGACCCACCATCATCGCGCGAAGGGGATCCACACATCACTTGGCAGTACAGTATGGGCCCGCTTCCTGGCTCTAATACCATGTTGAATTATCAGAGAGACGGCCTGAGGGCCCAACTTCAATAACATTGATATTGTTCCCAACTTGGTAATTACCACCCGCACAATCCGTCAAGTGTGTAATTTTATCACAAAATGCATCGATTTTAGTTGGAGTGAGATTATGTTATTTAAACTCTTCTTTTTTCATTGATACAGTCGATGTGAGACATTTCAACACATGCACTTTTATGCTGATGGTTACTTTGTATCTAAGTAGGGAATGTTTATTTGATTTGTCAATTTACCGATTGCTTAAACTTTGATCACTTATTTTACAATTGCACAATGGGACAATGACTTGTGTTGGTGGTCATGTTGCTTGGTTTGACAATATGAACTGTGATCTAATGTCCAGGTGGGATATTGAGGATTGTGGGAAGAAGTTAGGATCACTACTAGAAAAAGGGCTATAGGACACCGTTCTTCGGACACTATTCCCAAATCGTGCGTATTTGAAGAAAGTTGTCTCCGTGAAAAAACATTGGTGCATTTTACATTTTTTAACGGTGCCCAACAGATATTTGACAAAAAATAAAGCTTTTTTTATGGAAATTATTAACTTTTACTGGTGTATATATGGATTATGGGCACCAGGATTCTCGCCGGATCCATTCTTTAGGAATCCTAGAGCTCCCGCAATCTTGTCCGTTCATCGTATATCGTGCGGTTATTTTTCGTTAGGTACTATTTACAATTAAATTTTAAATTTTAAATTTTAGATCATTTCTGACAGCACGATATATGATAAACGAATAGAATTACAGGATCCCTAGGATCCTTATGAAATGGATCCGGAGAGTATCCTGGTCCGGATTATGGAGCTGCCCTGACAACTTTTATAGTCAAACCGATTTGATATTGCATAGAAAATTGGAATACAAAAGATGCTGTCTATATAATTATTGATTCCATACTGATGAAACCAAGTCCTTGTAAAACGCTCTCTCTAAATCCGACCCATGTGGCCGTGTGTTTCACAAATTTTTTTTATTGAGTAAATTGTACAAATGGTCCCTCAACTTTAATCAAATTGGAGCAATGGTCCCTCAACTAAAAATCCATTACTTTTGGTCCCTCAACTTATCAAAACGTGCAGCTATGATCCCTCAACTAAAAATCCATTACCATTGGTCCCTGAACTTTAATTCAAGTGGAGAAATGATCCTTTAACTTTAACCCAATTGTAGCAATGGTCCTTCCAATATAACTCGTTTTGACAAATTTTTTGACATAGTTGACGAAAAGAACCATAATTATACACTTTGATGAGTTAAGGGACCCTAATTATATAAATGGTCATTCCAACATAGCTTATTTTGACAAAATTTTGATAAAATTGATGAAAAGGACTATAGCTACACATTTTGATAAGTTGAGGGACCAATGGTAATGGATTTTTAGTTGAGGGACCTTTGCTCCAATTTGATTAAAGTTGAGGGACCATTTGTACAATTTACTCTTTTTTATTATCAAAGTATGGACTGGAGCATAAAAGTAAAGTAATAAACAATATTTCACATCCACTCCTTTTCATATCACTTTCCGGATTCCTCTACTCCTCAAAGCTTCTACAGTTTTTCTCCCAACACCTCAAGCGGTAGCATGTCGTCCTCTAGATCAGCAGCCTCTCATCCGCATGTCGTCAACAATATGCATGTAGCCCTCTGTGTTTTTGTCGCTCTCTGAGTTTTAAAGTTGTTGGGATGTGAAGGGCTGAGTCCACGAGAGATTTGTTTACTGGGTTCGTAAGTTGTTTGATGGGAGTTTTATTCACTCTTAAACCTGGTAAAAAGTTTCCTTGCTTCTCTCTGTCTCTTCTCTTGCTTTCTCTTTTTGGGATCAGGACTGAGCTAAAGATGAGGATCCTCCTGACTAATGAATGTGAGCCATTGGATGAAAATCCAACGGTTACAAATAGGAGATCTTTTTAAAGTTATAATAATTATAGTCGTTGGATTTTCATCTAATGACCCACACTCCTTGGTCAGAATGATCCTCATTCTTAGCTCAGGAGAGGATCCTGGTCCATTTTTTTGGATATGTTTTTATTTTTTTAATTTCTAATTTTTATTTTTTGATTGAAGTTTAAAACTTTCTTTTAAAAGGCTCATTTTCTCTAAAAAATAATACTAAAAACATCAAATGAAGGGCTCTGGTAGTCTTGAAATACGTGTGTTGTAGCTTCTCTATGTTACACAGTGGCGAAGCTACAAAGGAGCAAGGAGGGGCGATCACCCCTCCTATCGCCAGAAATCAAGCCTAGGAGCGGTGGTTCCAACCCTCTAGTCCCGTCGAAAATGATGGTTGCTCAGCCCAATCTCTGGTTTTCTGGGTTTCTACTGTTGCGCAGCAAGTATTATAAATTTTTTTTTAAAATCCTTTAGCAAAAACGACACCGTCTCGTTTGGTGATTTTAAAAAAAGTAAATGGGACGACATCGTTTGAGCTTTTAGCCCGTTACCTCTTCACCTCGTTTTCCTATTTCTAGAACAAATTAGAGCACATAACAGTGCCCTATACGCCTCCCCTCCTCCCAACCCCAAACACTCAAAGGTTCGTTCTTTTCCAATTCAATTCGTTTTTGAGCAAATGGGTTTTTTGGGTATTTGAATTTTGTGTTTCATGTACGATTTCGGGTTGAAAGATTTGATTTTTTTTTGTTCACTTGGGGATTCCCAATTCCTGATTGATTGGTTAATATTGAAACCCTAGGCGTCTGATGATTCGCTTTCGAACAATGGAACTAGGAGTGGGCCGTTGGCAGAGTTTGATTGTCTTCCTCCACCTATCTCTAGGTGTTTGATAGTCTTCCTCCATCTGCCTCTCGTATTGCTTTTTGTTTGTCTTTATACACACTCCATGTGTTTGTTTTAATGCCTCAAAGAATTATCTGACGAATTAGTCCCCAGGGGCAATGTGAATGAAAATGAGAATGAAATGACGGTAATTCTGAGTATACCATTGTTGATGTTGAGGTGGCGAACGAGGAAAGTGAGGGTAATAGAGATGAAGGGGAGGTAGCAAAATGTTCAGTACAAAGGTATTAAACTTGGTCTAAGGGATTTCGTTTTCTACGATGTTCTTGTGTGCAGAGCTGCAATGCATGACCTTATGACTATGTGTGCCTATTATCTTGCAATTATTTTGGGACTCAGAGTGCACTCTTATTTTGTGGTCAGTGTACCATCGAGCTTTGCCAGCTTTGCCTATATCTATCATCTTGGGTGTCATTTTTTACTTCTTTACTCGGTTTTTACTGGAGCCTTATGTTATTGGGACATCTACAACTTGTTGATATTTTGATAGTCCATTTGTTTTTTGTAAGAGAGGTTATATTTAAGAGGAAGCTGATGTCCTAGCTATTTTTTGTTGCTACTGAATTCTCTATCAAATGGGTTTCCAAATTATAAGTTCATCGATAATGTCTATTGGTTTGTAAATAGTATATAAAAAGGATTTGGTTCTCTAAATTTGTATTGAACAAAATTAATATTGTTCATTCTTTATAAGGATTTGGTTGTCTAAATTTTTTGGGATCTTTTATCCTTTTAAATTCCGTCCCTCCATTTGATAATTTCTGGTTTCGCCACTGTCTATGTATAAAACAAGAACAATTGAGAATCTGTATCTTTGGAAACCAACCATAATTCTCAGTTCCCCTCCTATCTCAGAGTGCTCTCTCCCTCTCGTCCTCACGAGTAAGGCTAGATCTAATGATCTGATTTCAACGACTTCTCCGGCTACCAGATCTGGTACTGGCAACCATTTTTGCTTGGATCTCGTTCTCTCTCCCTTTCGAGCTAAGCCGACGCACCTCCATGGAAGAAGATGGATGCTCGATGTCAAAATGATGGATGTAAGTTGACTGTAGAGATCTGATTTCCTGTTGCCTCCCCACCTCCTTTACATCATGCTGTGGCCTAAACCTAATCCGGTAGGTATTTATTTGGGCTTTTTTTTTTTTTTTTATCTCAGTTTCTTTTTCTAATACATTTTCAGATAGTTGGAATGTATGTATATCAAGTTCTATTTCTAATCTCTCTTTTTAAATCATTTTCAGATATTCGGGATTGTTTGAGAAGACCTATGACAATCCCACTGACAAAATTTTGTGAGCAACGAACATAAGTGTTGAAACATTGTTTGTATTTTCTATTATTCGTTAAAGTTATTATTTTTTATTTTCTGTTTTTGTATACTTAATGTTGACTCTTTTGGTGGTATTGTTATGAAGGTCAATCTGGAAATAAATGTTCATTATAGAATTGTTGTGGAACTCCTAGGATTAAATGATTAATTTTCATCCAAAGCAAGGGGTATTTATCATGGACTTTGTCAAAGGAAAACTAACAAAAAGTTCAAAAAAACTTTTTTTTTAATGAAAAACACTTTTTAAAGATATAGTAAATAGTAACAGTTAAAGATAAAAATATGATTTTTTGTTAAAAGTGAATAGTATCGAGAGTGTTTTGTTAAAACTCATCTTCGTCAATGGGAGCCCGGCTCTTTTAAAAACATAAATTGCAATTTGGACACTGATGCTAGAAGGCATATTTTGTCTGACAAAATATTTAATCTTTTAATAAACAAATAAACCAAAATATAATAATCTCATATTCCATATATACTAAAACTCAAACGGGAGGAACAATGTTCATTAACAGTGAAAGTAACAGTGATCTGATGAAATTGCCCCTACTTGGTCTGTTTAATTTCAATTGCGTCATGTTTTACACGTGTTTGTCATCGGTGAAATGGAAGCAGGCTGAAAAATCTGGGGTGTTCCACTTGCTTCCTTGCTCTTCTTTTCCTCTTCTGGACTCTTCTTTTCCATCGACTTCTCTGTCACTATCTCGCAACCAACTACAACACCGATTCACCTCCCGCTTAGCAAAAGAAAATCAAAGGGGTTCACCTCCTTGGGTTCCGTAAGATGCTTTCTCTCTTTCTTCTTCTCTTCTTCCACCTCTTCGTTCGCCGAAGCAACTAAAAATAAAAAACCTACTCGCGGCTTCTTCCTCCCGGTTTCGGAGCTTCTCTCTCTTCCACTCTCTCTCTCTCTTTCTCTCTCTCTCTCTCTGACGTAGCACGAAGCAATGAAAGGGTTACCAGCGTAATCCCTTTTAGAACAAAGTTAATGGAGTCCATCAGTTGATAGAAATCCCAAAGGATAATTTGATTAATTGATTGAAAAGTCTCTAAATGATTACAAAGCCATGGCTTAAATAAGCCTTTTACAACCTTTTGGGAAACTCAAAAGACTTAGGGAATTAAAATGAAAATAACTGACATATAATAAAAAACCCTTGAAACCCCAAAAGACTCAATTTATTAGTAGGCTGCTGTTTTGATAACTTTCTGCAAAAGATGGCTCAAGCCACTTTTGTGGGAAAATTATTTTAACAAGTTTTTTGCAAAAAGTGGCTCAAGCCACTTTTATGGGAAATTAACACCCCTTTTATGATTGCGCCCTTTTGTCTTCCGACGTTCCATCTCCTCCTCGATCCATTCCGCCATTTGTTCTACATCAGTCTCCTCCACTTCAGAAGAACTTGACCCCGAGTTATGATCAAGATAAAGAACTTCATTATCATTGAAGGTATACCAATCAGCAACGTTGAAAGTATTGGAAATTCCCATAGACTCCGGCAAATCAATAACATAGGCATTGTCATTAATTCGCTTGATAACTTTGAATGGACCATACTTTCGTGGCTTTAACTTGTTGTAAGTTCCAACAGGGAATCGTTCTCTTCTCAAGAACACCATGACAGAATCTCCTTCCTTAAACACTTTAACCTGCCGATGTTTGTCCACTGTTTCCTTATACTTAACATTGGTTTGTTCAAGCCGTTGCTTGACCTCATCACGAATGGCCACCACATCTTTAGCCATATTTTCTGCAGCAATGCTAAGTCCATGTCCCCTAGGTAGCTTCACCAAATCCACCACGTGATGAGGAGTGGCAGTGTAAACAATGGAAAATGGTGACTTACCAGTAGCACGATGCACATCACTATCATAAACAAACTCCATCTGAGGTAGGGCATAGTCCCATTGTTTTGTTTTTTCTCCACAAATGCTTCGAACCATGTTACCAAGAGTCCTATTTGTGACCTCTGTTTGTCCATCAGTTTGGGGATGTGCCGTAGCACTTCGATTCAAAGTAGTCCCAAACATTCTCCATAATGTAATCCAGAAATGACTCAAGAACTTGGTGTCTCGATCAGAAGTGATGGACTTAGGTACCCCATGCAATCGAACAACCTCCCTGAAAAACAGTTTGGCTATGTTTGATGCATCAGCGGTCTTTCTACAAGCAATGAAATGAGCCATCTTGGAGAACCTGTCAACCACCACAAAAACTGAATCCACTCATCTTTGCGTTCGGGGTAGTCCGAGTACAAAATCCATAGCAATGTCCTCCCAAATATTGTTAGGAATGGGTAAAGGCATGTAAAGGCCCGTATTTTGGACTTGCCCCTTTGAAACCTGACAAGTGTAACACTTCCTCACAATGGCTCCAACATCCCATTTCAATTGTGGCCAAAAGTACCTTTCTTCCAAACTTGCTATCGTCTTGTCACGACCAAGATGACTGCTTAATCCTCCTCCATGCAAATCTCGAATAAGCTTTTCCCGCAATGAAGAGACAGGAACACATAATTGGTTACCTTTGAACAGAAAACCTTCGTTGATAGAGTAATCTACCATAGGTTCATGATTAATGGATTTCCTCTATATTTCCTGAAAATCATCATCGGTTGCATACAATTCCTTTAAGCACTCGAAACCCATAACTTCTTGGGAAAGAGTGATTAGCAATGATGCTCGTCTACTCAAGGCATCGGCAACACGGTTTTGAGCTCCAGATTTGTACTTGATAACGAATGGAAATTTTTGCAAGAACGTTACCCATTTGATATGCATTTTATTAACATGCTTCTGATTGTTAATAAATTTCAAGGCTTAATGATCCGTGAATAACACAAATTCTTTTTGAATGAGATAGTGTTCCCATTGTTTTAAAGCTCGAATCATTGCATAAAACTCCTGATCATAAGTGCTCCATTTTTTACGGGCTTCACTTAGCTTTTCAGAGAAAAAAGCTATAGGTCTCTTCTCTTGGGAAAGGACAGCACCCACTCCCACTCCACTTGCATCACATTAGACTTCGAATACTTTCTCAAAATTTGGAAGAGCTAACACCAAAGCAGTACAAAGCTTCTCTTTGATCAAAACAAAGCTTTGTTCTTGTTTATCTCCCCAACGGAACTTGCCTTTCTTCAAACATTCTGTAATGGGTGCGGTGATGGTGCTGCCGCACAAATCTCCGATAAAAAGTAGCCAAGCCATGAAAACTCCTCACGTCGGAGACGTGTAGAACTTGGAAGTGGGTTGAACCGAATGCCTCTTGGGGAAACTGAATACGAGGGGAGTCCTCGAAGATGTAGCTGGCGGAGACGGCGGCGGTGCTCGCAAATGTCTTCATTGGTGTTGTTGAAGTGTTTAATGATCGACGACGTCGCAGCGGGCTATGGTCAAAGTCCAGGTGAGAAGGCAGTCCTCCGGTTCCAGTTTGTCGCGAAAAATGAGAGAGCTTCGGAGCCATCACTAGGCACAGTGGTTTGGCACTGTTCCTTCATGCAAGTCGTACTTCCAAATTTCTTTAGGCACGCATTCCTTCATTGACGCGACTTCCTTGGGTTTCTTCTGGTTTTATGCAACACGACATCACCAAAACCCCATCTCCTTCAAACCACGTCCTGCGACTTCCTTCGGGTTCTTCTAGTTTTATGCAACACGGCATCACCAAACCCATCTCCTTCAAGCTACGTCATATGACTTCCTTCGGGTTCTTCTGGTTTTATGCAACATCGCATCACCAAACGCATCTCCTTCAAGCCACGTCCCGCGACTTCCTTCGGGTTCTTCTAGTTTTATGCAGCACGGCATCACCAAACCCATCTCCCTCAAGCTGATAACAATGGAAAAACCTTAAAAGCTAAGGAAACAAAAGAGAGAAAGTAGAGAGGGAAATTTGTTTACAACTGAATGATTCTTTTTATTCAACCTACTTAGAATAATTACAACTCTTGGTATTTATACATCTCTCTACTAATACCACCACCAATAATACATAGACACTTGCCATAATCCTAAGCACTCATCATATCATTAACTCTAACATCCCCCTTCAAGCTCACGTGGCATACTGCCAAGCATGAGATTGGAGCAATTTCGAGTGAACTGAGGTGAACACAACCCTTTAGTAAACATATCTGCATATTGATCTGCAGAAGCAACAAATTGTAGAACAATTGTCCCTTGTTGAACACATTCACGAACGAAGTGACAATCAATCTCAATATGTTTGGCTTTGGAGTTCAAAACAGGATTAGTGGCAAGAGCCATGGTGGAAATATTATCACAGTGAAGGACGGGAGCAGAGGAATAAACAACATGCAAATCTCGAAGAAACTGTTGGATCCAGATGACTTCAGCAGTGGTTGTGGCCATTGCTCTGTATTTCGCTTCAATAGACGATCGACTCACAGTATACTGCTTTTTAGAACTCCACGAAATGGGAGTATCACCCAGAAAAATAACAAACCCCGTGGTTGATCGTCGATCATTGGGATCGCCTGCCCAATCGGCATATGTGTAAGCGTTTAACAGAGAGGATCTGGACTTAAAACTCAAGCCTGCTGTCATAGTACCTTTAAGATATCTCAGAATACGTTTCACAGCAGCAAAATGAGTAGCTAATGGGGAATGCATAAACTGACACACCTGATTGACAGAAAATGAGATATCGGGTCGTGTAAAGGTAAGGTACTATAGAGCCCCAACAATGCTTCTGTAGGTACTAGGATCCGACACAAGTTCACTACCATGATTCAGAAGCTTCTGATTAGGATGACAAGGTGTGGAACAAGGCTTACAATCCAGCATATTCATCTTTTGGAGCAATTTTTTGACATATTTGGATTGATGTACAAAGATGCCCTGAGATTGATACTCAATCTGTAGACCAAGGAAAAAGTGCAAGAGACCCATGTCTGTCATTTCAAACTCACGGATTAACTGAGTAATGACATTTTGAACTTTCACAACATCACTTCCAGTGAGGATAATATCATCAACATAAAGGAGGAGAACGATAATGGAAGACTCATCACACTTGACAAATAAAGAGGGATCTGCATATGAAGCTTTAAACCTAAGTTTAAGTAGATAGCCCGAGAACCTGTCATTCCAGGCTTGAGGAGTCTATTGAACACCTTCTGTTATTATGCCCTTGGGTGGAGACTATCTGGTTTGGTGGGGTGCTAAATTATAAAGTGGACAGACATGGGGTTACTTCTTGGGCTGCTTGGCTTCATTCCATTGCATCGCAGCAGTTTGGGTCAAAGGAGGATCAAAGGTTTGTGCTTTCTCATATGGCATTTACTTGTTAGTATATTTGGAAAGCGAGGTGCAACTTTCTGTTCAACCAACAAGCACTTAATCTAACCCAGGTTCTCCTTGCTATCTCAAATTATTTTGTTGTTTTCATTGAAGCTACTCGGGCTCTTCTTCCATTGATGAATATATCATGCAAGGTTGCTCATGTGACACATTGGTCCCCCCTTCCCCGTTTTCTTCCTATCTGAATGTGAATGTAAATGCTAGTTGGCAGAAGTCGACAAGGAAGGGTTATGTTGGGGTTATGATACGTGATGTGGAGGGTCAGTTTGTGGCTGTGGCTCGGTATGCAATTCAGGCTCCTAATGTTGTATCGGCGAAAACCATGGCTATTTTGCGAGGATGTGAACTAGATATTGCTTTAGGCCATCTATGGGTGATCGTGGAATCCGATTATAAGGAGTCGGTTTCTACCTTATCAAGTTCGTTGGACAATGGCAGATGGGAAGCCTTTCCTACCTTGGCGAATGTTCTGAGGTTACGAGAGTCTTTCCAGGGCTGGCGCTGGTCTTGAGTTCCAAGTAGGGCTGGGTTCGGTTCGAAACGGTTCGGTTTTTTGCCAAAATCAAAACTGAACCGAAATTTTGGTTTGGTTTGGTTCGGTCTATTTTTTTCGGTTCAGTTTTTTTCGGTTTTGGTTTTTTTCGGTTCAGTTTCGGTTTTATTTTTTGATAAAAGTCAAACGTTCCTTAAACTTACATGCATAAAAGCCCACAACTAAACTCAAACAAAAAAAAGGCCAGCACAACAACCCAACCCAAGGATTGAGCCCGAAAAAAGAAAGAAAAAAAATTGAAAACCCTAGCTGCATAGTTCCCTTGCCGCCGTCAAAGCCAGCTCCGATGACCATGAATCAGCAACCTAACAAACACCAGAGGTGAAGACCAACAAAGCCCCAACAACAAAAAAAGAAGTAGACGTCGACGTCCTCCATCGAACTCCACACATAATTTGATCCAATTTGCCGCCACCAATAAAACTGCAGTTGTATCATAGAATCACAAACTCGAATTTGATGGTGGGTTTGAGGATGAAAAAGAACTCAAAGATGGAGATTGTTGAATTAAAAGCTCAAAGAATCGAACTTGAAAATAATAGGATCAAAAGTTCGAAGAATTGGACTTCAAAATAATAGAATCAAGATTTAAGAAATAAGAAGCGGAGAGAGAGAAATAGTGAGATACTACGAGAGAGAGAGACAAAATTCTGTAAAGCAAGCACCCATGTGCTTGATACAACCTTTGTCAGCATATGGTTTCTCGTTTGTAGAGGAAGAGAGATAACACAGCACACGCCTTCTTGGTTGTAGAGAAAGAGAGACAACTTTTTGTCTTTAGAAAGCAAGCACCCATGTGTTTGATCAACTTTTGTCAGCCACACTTTAATTATTTTAATAATATAATAATTACACACATATATATATTATATCCAAAACAAATATTTAAATAATAAAAAATTAAAAAAATATATTACTTTAATTAATTCGGTTGGGTTCGATTCGATTTTGACAGTTTCGGTTCGATTCGGTTTTGACAGTTTCAGTTCAGTTTTTTTTTGTTTGGTTTTTTTTTATCTCGATCCGGTTCGGTTCTCGATTTTTTTCGGTTTTTGATTTTTTGAACCCAGCCCTAGTTCCAAGATTAGCCAATTTGGTGGTGGACAAGTTGGTGTCGCGCAACAATACGAAGATGTGCAATGTCATATGGGTTAATAGACCTCCATCTTGGTTGGTTTTTGTTTTAAATAAGGATGGATTACCTTGTCCACCTTAGACTTTTATAGTAGTAGAGGGGGTGATGCTCGAACTTGGTTCTAGCATCTGCACTCCTTACCCCCTGCTTGGTTTTTTGTTGGTCAGTTGTTGCTTGCCTCAGTGTAGGCTTTCTGTACTGTTATGGCATTTTTGCCCTGGTGATGTTATTCCTAATTTCCAAAAAAACAAAGGAAAATTAATGAAAATTGCTTGAAAACTTTTAGTTTTAACGATAATGACAAAATAAATGGTAAAGTGAATAGTACCATGATTGACCTTTTAGTGTAAAAATATGGTTTTTCGTTAAAGTAAACAGTACCGTGAGCTTTTCGTTAAAACTCCCGAAAAAACAAACCAAATTGAAAACGGCACCGAAGAAAAAGTAAAACAGATGGTTGACCTTGGATCCACATCCAGCTATGATGTATGACTTATATGAGGAAAGTGACATTCGCTTTGTGGCGCTTCTGCTGATCGACGATGATGAAAATTATTATATTCTTTTTAATGACAATCAATCATATATTCATTCATGATCTTCGAAGCCATTGGTTGAAAATTTTACTGACAGTGACAGACAGGCTGAATGAAAAAAGGAAGACTATTCTTTTGCTCAAGAAACAGTTTCTCGTGCTCAACAGATCCTCATAAGAAGAGAGAGAGAGAGGGGTTTGGTATTTTGCCAAATATATAATAATTAGTAGAAGAAAATAAAATAAAATAAAGGGAGTTTTAAATAAAAGTCTGTTCACTTTCACGAAAAATCATATTTTTACATCAAAAAATTAAACTTGATATTATTCACTTTATCATTTATTTTGTCCTTATTATTAAAATTCAAAGTTTTTAAATCTTTTTCATTAATTTTTTTTAAAAATAAAATGGGGAAGGGATATTGGGAAGGAGAAAGAATATGCGGTTGCCTCGAGAGTATATATAGGAAAATGACACTCCAACAAAGCCTGTCCCTCTCACTCTGCTTTAGTCAATACTCGAACAGGAAAGGACAGTGATGAAAGACTCGTGCCCAGCGAGGGCAAAGTCGTTCTTTTGCCGTGCAAAGGACGACAAAAATAGAAAACCAAGAGCAATTCCGCCCTTTGACTATTAATGAATAGTGTTTTTTGTTTTGAATTTTAGTATATGTATAATGTGAACGTGTTGCGAGTTATACATTAGTTAAAGTGTAAATAGTAGTTTATTGTCCCACATTGGTGAAGTACATATGTAATACCAATTGTAACTCCTATTTATACTCCATTTTGGATAGTAATGAATATATAAGAAATTCCCAAATATTATCATATATATGTTTGGTATTTACCATGTTTAGTTTAATATTGGTATTTACCATGTTTAGTTTAATATAGTATCAGAGCAGTTCGCTCTTGGTGACCTGTGTGCTTTAATTTTGTGCCCACATTTTTTCGTGATTTCCTCGGTGTGAAAAAATAAATAAAAATAGTGTCGGGCAGTGCGTGAACAGTGTCTTCTACAGTGCCGTGAACAGTGATTGCTATAGTACCGTAAATAGTCTGTTGCTACATTGTCGTGAATAGTGATTGCTACAGTATTCTGGTAAATTGTTTTCATTCCGCTGCGTATCTTTTATGCCTTTATTGTTCGTGATTTTGTTCAATGGCTCAATATAATCATAGTGTTGTTATGCATCTTGGTGGAACAAATAAATGGATAATTGATACTGGGGCCACTGATCATGTGACTAGTGACCCACCCTAGAGTGTTTGATGAGTTATGTGACTATGTTCGTGATCCGTATATTACTAGTGCAAATGGAGCACTTTCCCATGTGAAGGGTGAAGGCACTATCTCTCTGACTCCAACCTTATCACTGGTCCGTGCTTTACTTGTTTCTGATGTTAAGTGCAATCTTTTATCGGTAGGAAAACTTCTTGATACTTTATATTATTATGCTCACTTCTACCCTAAGTATTGTTATTTTCAAGACATTCAAACTCAGAAGATAATTGGTTATGGTAAAAGGATAGAGGGTTTGTACATCTTGACTATGGAGGATATTGTTGTTTCCGGTTCAAATAATCATCAAGTTTTAAGTGCTAAAGTCGATGACAGACATCAAATTTGGTTGTGGCATCGACGATTGAGACATCCATCATTCAGTTATATGAAGCATCTATTTCCTTCTTTGTTTCGCACTTGTAGTGATTCAGAGTTCAAGTGTGAAACATGTGTCATGGCTAAGAGTCATCGTGCTTCCTTTCCTGTAAGTGATTCTAAAGCTACTTTGCCATTTGATTTGATACATTCTAATGTGTGGGGTCCTGCGAAAGTTACTTCTAATGGATTCCGTTGGTTTGTTGCTTTTATTGATGATTGTACTCGGGTAACTTGGGTGTTCTTGATGAAAAATAGGAGTGATGCTCCGTTACTTCTTCAAGAATTTTGTACAATGGTGTCTACTCAGTTTCAAACCAAAGTTAAGGTCTTCAGGTTTGATAACGGAGGAGAATATGTGAATCACACTTTGGCATGTTTCTTCCGTGATCATGGTATTATTCACTAGACGACTACTTCGTTTACACCCCAACAAAATGGTGTGTCCGAACGGAAGAATCGTCAAATAATGAAGGTTGCTCGCTCCTTGATGTTGGATAAATGTGTTCCTAATCATTTGTGGGCTCATGCTATTTTGGCTGCTGTGTATTTGATCAATCGTGTTCCAAGTAGGGTTCTTGATTTTCAAACACCGTTTGATGTGCTAAAACAACATGTTTCTCTTGTTTCTGTCTCAAAGCTTCATCCGAAAGTGTTTGGGTGTATTGCGTATGTGCATGTCTACTCTCATCAGTGGAGTAAACTTGATGCATGTGTTATCCGGTGTGTCTCTATTGGGTATGCTAACAATCAAAAAGGCTATAAGTGTTATCATCATCCGACTCAAAAAACTTATATTACCATGGATGTCACCTTCCATGAGGAAGTTTCGTATTTTGTGAAGCCCTCTTCCGACTCTCCACTTCAGGGGGAGACGAGGAGTGAAGTGTAGATTCGAAGAGATAATATGGATGATGTGTTACAGACAGAGTTGGGAATAGAACCTATTATGTTGCGTGATACTAATCAGTCGGCTACAGATGATGATCAGTTGCTTGCTGTTGATAGTATGTCTGATGAATTACCTTCTGATGAGCGGTTGCCTGTTGCTGATATGTCTAACGAGTTGCCTGATGATGGTTCGTCCAGTGATGATTCTTCTAACAGGTTGGTACAAGATGGTGCTAGGTCAAGTGCAGAAGCTGGGTTTCGTGGTATGTCTCATGGTGTATGTGAGTTGTTGTGGTTGGAAAAATTGTTGAGAGATCTTGGGTTTAAACACAAGGGTGCTATGAAACTTCATTGTGATAACAAGGCTGCTATTGAGATTGCTCATAATCCAGTGCAATATGATCGAACAAAACATGTGGAGATTGATCGACATTTCATTAAAGAGAAATTGGATGTTGGAATTATCATGTTTCCGTTTGTGAGATCTGAAGATCAACTTGCTGATGCTCTTACTAAGGTTGTGTCTAATAGTGTGTTTTCCAACTCACTTGACAAGTTGGGCATGCGTGACATCTTTGCACCAACTTGAGGGGGAGTGTTGCGAGTTATACATTAGTTAAAGTGTCAATAGTAGTTTATTGTCCCACATTGGTGAAGTACATATGTAATACCAATTGTAACTCCTATATATACTCCACTTTGGAGAGTAATGAATATATAAGAAATTCCCAAATATTATCATATATATTTTTGGTATTTACCATGTTTAATTTAATATTGGTATTTTAAGTTGGATACAAACTGCACAGATATTTCTTAATGTGAACAAGTAGAAATTTTCTAGCTTGTGTGAACAATCATTTTCCTTGCTTAATTAGTTTATTATTGAGGACCTACTAGTCAAATCTCTAGTTTGTCATCTTGTTCCGTAAGATGTCTTTTTTGGGGAGTCGAGAAGACTCACAGAGATACTTCAGCTTCATTCTAGTCACAAGTCTGGCTTCCACATTAGCAACGGATTTCGAACCCGAGATCTTCAGTTTTTAATTTGAAGGGAACCTTACAATCCATCATTTAATTATTCTCAAAATTTTTATTTAACAAGGAAAGAATACAAAGTGTCAAAATGGCAAGGAAAGAAACAGTGGTATGAAGGTCCCAACTCCTACAAAAAACAAAAAGGGTATGAAGGTGCCAACTCCCACTAAAAAATAAAGGTATGTAGGTTCCAACTCCCTTCTCCCAATTTTTTTTCTACGTTGCACTTCATAGATAATTTTTTTTCTACATTCACCAATTTATTTTCTATGTTTGCCAACTCGCTATATAATCAACTTAAATCAGTTATATCTATCATGCAATGCATTTCCTTCCAATTTTTTGTGATAAACTAATAGATAATTGACTAAATAAACATCTTGCAAAGTTTCAATAAAAATTTCCAAGTTTTTCTTACAATTTCCGTGGTTTTTATTCAATTTTTATCGATATCGATAATATCCCGATATTTCCATCGAAATTTTCGTATTTTTGGACTACCGATATTTCCGATATCATCGATATTTAATAACTTGGTTGTAGAGAAAGAGAGATTACAGAGAATAAGAAAGAGAGACGGCTTTCTATCTTTAGAAAGCAAGCACCCATGTGCTTGATCAACTTTTGTCAGCCACACTTTAATTATTTTAATAATATAATAATTACCCCATTACACATTCCAACTAGGGCTGGAAAAAAAATCCCAAAAATCCCAAACCAAACCGAAAAAATCCCGATCCCAAACCAAAAATCCCGAAATTTTCGGTATGTAATCCCGAACCAAACCGAAATTTTCGGTATGGGATTTGGTTTTACATCTCAAATTTTCGGTATTCCCATACCGAACCGAAAATAAATATTATAAATATATATTTTAATTATAAGAGAATTATTTCAACCGTTCATTCTTTTGGATTTAATCTTTGCCGTCCATATGTTTTTAGGTCAGAATACCATTTCACAAACTTCACTTTCGTTCCATTGTTTCTATCGAATCGAACAGCCGAGCCCTAATCTCTCGTCTCTGATCTCTCCCTCATCTAGCCGACGAGCCTTTATCTCATCTCTCTCTCTGTGACTAATTCCGGCCAGCCACCGGCCCACCACCACACCTGATGAATTGCAGAGTTCACTACTTCATTTCTTCCTCGGCCTTTCCTTCCACAACCCACGGTCCGCCTCAGGCATCCTCTTCCTTCTTCTTCTTCCTCCATCTCAGGTAAAAAAGTTTGTAACTTTCGTGTTTCTTACTCGTAAATTTAAGATTGTTTGGATGTAGATGTCGTTCTGTTTGAATTAATGTTTGGGATTTAAGACTGTTTGGTTGAACTTTGAACTCATGGGTAATCGGGATTTTAGCTGGATGAAGATCAATGATGTTGTAGCGTTTGGAAATTAATGTTGTTCTGTTGTGCGTGGATAGACCAACTGTTAAATCTCCTTGCCATTAACTAAAGAACTGCTTAGTTTTTTAATACGCCGCTCGGCAGTCGGCCGTAAAGTGCTTGTGATTGCGGTCCTCGCTATCACATTGCCAGTGTTTTTGGACCAAATAAAAGTCTAAAAAATTTGATATTTTAAAAGTCAAGTTCTTTAAGGGAAAAAAAATTATGGCCATGAGATTTTAACAGAGTTTTCAACACATCATTCTATTTAGTTGATAAAGTTTTTCACCACTGCACATATGGGCAGTGGGCAGATTGGTTATATATATACTATGAAACTATGTCAAATTTGTGCACAGAACTTGTCTGGGTACTTTTCGAATGGATCAATTATCATTTCTTGACTCTTGTGGGGTTTGCTTTGATTCTTGGCATGCTTGCTCAGTTTCTGTGATCAAATTTTTCGGGCATGATTAACAGGTTACTTTGCAATGTTTAGTTTTGAGCTTCTTCGTTTTGCTTGATTTTGGTTTTTGTGTACAGTTTTGAGCTTCTTAGTTTTCTTTCACTATTTTGTAGTTGATCCATCACTCTCTGTATGGAAATGAAAACTAAGTGTTAGTATTAAGTAGAGATTAGTAGAAACAAGCATTGCCATTTGATTGGCAGATTAGTAAAAACAAATTGGCAGATTGGGCCTAAAAGCATAATATGTCAAATTTTAGTTTAAAAGCCCAAAATCATTTCGGGATTCCCGATTTGTCCCGACATCCCGAAACTATTTCGGGATTCCCGAAAATTTCGGTTTGGGAATCGGGACAAGGGTTTCGGTATGGGATCCCATACCGAACCACCCCTAATTCCAACACACACACACACATATATATATATATATATATATATATATATATATATATTATACCCAAAACAAATATTTAAATAATAAAAAATTAAAAAATATATTAATTTAATTAATTTGGTTCGGTTCGATTCAGTTTGGTTTTCGAACCTTAAAAACTGAACCGAAACAACCAAATTCAGTTCGGTTCGGTTTTGACAGTTTTGGTTCGATTTTTTTTTTGTTTGGTTTTTTTCAGTCTCGATCCGGTTCGGTTCTCGATTTTTTTCGGTTTTTGATTTTTTGAACCCAGCCCTAGTTCCAAGATCAGCCAATTTGGTGGCGGACAGGTTGGCGTCTCGCAGCAATACGAAGATGTGCAATGTCATATGGGTTAATAGACCTCCATCTTGGTTGGTTTTTGTTTTAAATAAGGATGGATTACCTTGTCCACCTTAGACTTTTATAGTAGTAGAGGGGGTGATGTTCGAACTCGGTTCTAGCATCTTCACTCCTTACCCCCTTCGCTGCTTGGTTTTTTGTTGGTCAGTTGTTGCTTGCCTCAGTGTAGGCTTTTTGTACTGTTGTGGCATCTTTGCCCTGGTGATGTTATTCCTAGTTTCCAAAAAAACAAACCAAATTGAAAACGGCACCGAAGAAAAAGTAAAACAGATGATTGACCTTGGATCCACATCCAGCTATGATGTATGACTTATATGAGGAAAGTGACATTCGCTTGTGGCGCTTCTGCTGATCGACGATGATGAAAATTATTATATTCTTTTTAATGACAATCAATCATATATTCATTCATGATCTTCGAAGCCATTGGTTGAAAATTTTACTGACAGTGACAGACAGGCTGAATGAAAAAAGGAAGACTAGTCTTTTGCTCAAGAAACAGTTTCTCGTGCTCAACAGATCCTCATCAGAAGAGACAGAGAGAGAGAGAGGGGTTTGGTATTTTGCCAAATATATAATAATTAGTAGAAGAAAATAAAATAAAATAAAACGAGTTTTAACGAAAAGCTCATGATATTGTTAATTTTAACAAAAAATCATATTTTTATATTAAAAAGTTAAATTTGGTGTTATTCACTTTATCCTTTATTTTATCTTTTTTTCTTAAAACTCAAAGTTTTCAAATTCTTTTAATTAATTTTCCTTAAAATAAAATGAATAAGGGATATTGGGAAGGAAAAAGAAGATACGGTTGCCTCGAGAGTATATATAGGAAAATGACACTCCGACAAAGACTCTGCTTTAGTCAATACTCGAACAGGAAAGGACAGCAATGAAGGACTCGTGCCCAGCGAGGGCAAAGTCGTTCTTTTGCCGTGCAAAGGAGGACAAAAACAGAAAACCAAGAGCAATTCCGCCCTTTGACTGTATAATGTGAATGAACGACACTTTTTAAGTTGGATACAAACTGCACAGATATTTCTTAATGCGAACAAGTAGAATTTTTCTAGCTTGTGTGAACAATCATTTTCCTTGCTTAATTAGTTTATTATTGAGGACCTGCTGGTCAAATTTCTAGTTTGTCATCTTATTCCATAAGATGTCTTTTTTTAGGAGTCGAGAAGACTCACAGAGATATTTCAGCTTTATTCTAGTCTCAAGTCTGGCTTCCATACTAGTAGCGGGTTTCGAACCCGAGACCTTCAGTTTTTAATTTGAAGGGAACCTTATAATCCATCATTTACTATTGGATCACTAAATTTTATTAATTATTCTCAAAATTTTTATTTAACAAGGAAAGAATACGAAGTGTCAAAATCGCAAGGAAAGAAACAGTGGTATGAAGGTCCCAACTCCTACCAAAAAAAAAGGGTATGAAGGTGCCAACTCCCACTAAAAAATAAAGGTATGTAGGTTCCAACTCCCTTCTCCCAATTTATTTTCTACGTTGCACTTCATAGATAATTTTTTTTCTACATTCACCAATTTATTTTTTATGTTTGCCAACTCGCTATATAATTAACTTAAATCAGTTATATCTATCATGCAATGCATTTCCTTCCAATTTTTTGTGATAAACTAAAAGATAATTGACTAAATAAACATCCTGCAAAGTTTCAATAAAAATTTCCAAGTTTTTCTTACAATTTCCGTGGTTTTTATTCAATTTTTATCGATATCGATAATATCCCGATATTTCCATCCAAATTTTCGTGTTTTTGGACTACCGATATTTCCGATATCATCGATATTTAATAACTTGGTTGTAGAGAAAGAGAGATTACAGAGAATAAGAAAGAGAGACAGCCTTCTATCTTTAGAAAGCAAGCACCCATGTGCTTGATCAACTTTTGTCAGCCACACTTTAATTATTTTAATAATATAATAATTACCCCATTACACATTCCAACACACATATATATATATATATATATTATACCCAAAACAAATATTTAAATAATAAAAAATTAAAAAAATATATTAATTTAATTAAAAGAAATAAAATAACAAAAGGTGTGGGATGTCATTGGCCAATATATTGTTACATTTTTTTTTTACCAGCAAATTTTTTGTGAGACCAGTGCAAAATTTAGTGGGCACAAAGCTTTTATTCAAAGAATCAAAGGCAACAAGTTTAATCATGCAATGTATACAAATATGGCATATGATTGAGAGAAAAATTCATGCATCTTGATAAAGATCTAAAGAGGTTTCGGTATGATCAGTTCATGATGACTCGTGCGGAAGTAAGATGAGGGCTCTGATACAACAAAAGATATATACAGGCCCTTTATTTATCTAATTATATTTTCAATCGGAATAAGTTGTGGAGCTTATTTCTCATTGAACTTTAACGACACAAACCATTTAATTTTCAAGTTGCATTTCATAGATCATTCTTACAAATTGTTAGCGAAATCGAAAATGTTTAAAACATCTAATTAAGGTCAAAGAAATTGACAAACACTATGTTATAAGAAAAATTGAAATTTCATCATGACAATCAAATGGGTAAATGGTTTCAGATTGAATTGATTTTTTTATAAGGATTATCTATAAATGAAGACTTAAAAATAAACAGTTTGGATGATTGAAGTTTGATGTAAAGTAAGTCCCACAACTAATCCTTATTTAAAAAAAAAAAACGAAGATCCCTTTAAATAAAAGCTCTGATAAATATATTCAAATTATTTGTAGTGCTGTATTTTGATATTCAGCAAAGTCGTATACAAATAAACTAGTTCAAAATTCAACCAAAAAGAAGGGTTAATCTCACTACTATGAAGTTTTTTGGTTTTCAACATTTGGTATATATAGTTTTTTTCATCCCATAGTGGTACTTAAAGTCATAATTTTGGAACACTTTCATACATATTGCGGCTAATTCAGCTGTTAACATGTGACGTGACACCTACATGAATAATGATTGGACGTCACGTATCAATATGTGTCCATATGGATGTTAAAAAAATTAAAAATTAAAATAAAAATCTGAACTCTATCCCTTTGAAGCCATTGGTTGAAAATTTTACTGACAGTGACAGAAAGGCTGAATGAAAAAAGGAAGACTATTCTTTTGCTCTCGTGCTCAAGAAATAGATCCTCATCAGAAGAGAGAGAGAGAGAGAGAGAGAGAGAGAGGGGTTTGGTATTTTGCCAAATATATAATAATTAGTAGTAGAAAATAAAATAAAATAAAATAAAATGGGGAAGGGATATTGGCAAGGAGAAAGATGTGGGTGCCTCCAGACAGAGTATATATAGGAAAATGACACTCCGACAAAGCCTGTCCCTCTCACTCTGCTTTAGTCAATACTCGAACAGGAAAGGACAGCGATGAAGAACTCGTGCCCAGCGAGGGCAAAGTCGTTCTTTTTCTGTGCAAAGAGGACAAAAACAAAAAACCAAGGGCAATTCCGCCCTTTCACTGTTAATAAATAGTGTTTTTTGTTTTGAATTTTAGTATATGCATAATGTGAATGAACAACACTTTTTAAGTTGGATACAAACTGCACAGATATTTCTTAATGTGAACAAGTAGAAATTTTCTAGCTTGTGTGAACAATCATTTTCCTTGCTTAATTAGTTTATTATTGAGGACCTGCTGGTCAAATTTCTAGTTTGTCATCTTATTTCATAAGATGTCTTTTTTTAGGAGTCGAAAAGACTCACAGAGATATTTCAGCTTTATTCTAGTCTCAAGTCTGGCTTCCACACTAGTAGCGGGTTTCGAACCCAAACCCGAGACCTTCAGTTTTTAATTTGAAGGGAACCTTATAATCCATCATTTACCATTGAACCACTAAATTTTATTAATTATTCTCAAAATTTTTATTTAACAAGGAAAGAATACAAAGTGTCAAAATCGCAAGGAAAGAAACAGTGGTATGAAGGTCCCAACTCCTACCCAAAAAAAAAGGGTATGAAGGTGCCAACTCCCACTAAAAAATAAAGGTATGTGGGTTCCAACTCCCTTCTCCCGATTTATTTTCTACGTTGCACTTCATATATCATTTTTACAATATGTTAGCGAAATCGAAATTATTTAGAATTATGGTTTAATGATATTTCTTTTCACTTATAAGCGAGAAGTCTTAGGTTCAAGGTTCGCCAAATGCGAGTTCCAACCAGATTATTGCTAGTACATTATGAGGTTAAGTCCTACCGCCTCTCCCTTAGTGTAGATAATATTTTTTTCGAAGAAAAAATAAGTCTAATTTAGTTAGACAAAATAAGAACCAAAACCAAAATGAAATAGTAAATTCGGTGCAGAACACATGCCCAAAAATGCAAATACATTATTGCAATTTAATTGTTTATATTTAAATTGCATTGAAAACGTTACTTATATGGAACAACGCAATGATACAGTGATACTGAGCTGCGCATGGGACGCTTGAGAACCATGCCCATTTAGTGAAGGCAATCTTATATTTCTTGGGTAAAAGTCCACATATTTCCTTGTGGATTTTCGGAATTATTTTTGGCTCCACAGGCAGCCTAAAGGGGCTATTAAAGGCGAATCATGAAAAGATCACACCGTTGAAAATGAAGAGTCGCCAGCCTAGAGATCGACGCATGCGAAAATCAAGGCTAATACATGAGACGAGTGGTTGTTTTTAAGAGATATGAGCACAAAACAGAGGCTTGCATCATCATGACGATTGATTTCAGATGGATGCATGATGGAACTGAGAACGACTCAACTATCTCCCTTTAATGAATCAGACTAGCTCACAAGAAATTGAAGACTAAAACGGTATGCATTTCAGCTTACTCTGAAAAGCATGGTCTTCGGATAACAATTCATCCTCAAAGGGAACGGGTTGTCTCTTAGACGGATAGTTAGGGGCCATTGTGGGACCATAATTTTCCAAGATCAGAGGAAGGTTGATCCAAATATAGCTACCTCAAAAGTCTGGTTATGGACTCACCAGCTCCGGACGGAGCTATAACAGACGGACTAGTAGTGCCACCATCACTCTACTCAGGGGCACTAGGCAGAGTCATGTGACTCCATTGAATGACCATGCTTGTTATGCAAGACACGCGATCTGATCCGGATATGGACACAATCAAATTTTATAAGTCTTGGGGTTCCTATAATCTAGGATTCTCCCAACTTAGAACAAAGATTTTATCCTAAAAATGTTTCTCTCCCCACGGTATAAATGCAACCATCTAGGGTTCATCTATAATATAACGAAATCTAAACATTTCAATTCTCTTACCCACTGCTTGAGTCTAAAATCATTTACTAACTTGACCGTCAAATATTCTTTGGCCGGTACACCCCCGGTCCTAGGCTTGCTCACTATTATTTACTATTTTGCATGTTACTCGGATTTGTGCTCAATCACCACTCACAGCGGTGCTCAAATTTGGTTCCAACAGTCTCTAATTTTGTTGTAATTTCTTTCCCTGAAGTTGTAAAATGACAAAATGCTCATGTTGAGCTGAGTGAAATCCTACATAGACGTTTAAGCTCAGTTCATATTTTGTTTCCTTTTTTATTGTATTTGAGTAGTACTCATCACTACTAATGTGTGAGCGCAAAAAGAACCCAAATCCAACTAGTAACAAAAAAAATGACATTCGTTTAATGTTTGAAGGGCAAAGTGGTGTTTTGTCATTAAAAATAAGGAAAATTAATGAAAAAGGGTTTGAAAACTTTAAGTTTTAACGATAAGGACAAAATAAAGGGTAAAGTGAATAGTACCAGGATTAACTTTTTAGTGTAAAAATATAATTTTTTGTTAAAGTAAACAGTACCGGCAGCTTTTTGTTAAAATTCTCTTAAAAATATCTGTTTTGTCTACTAGTGAAGGAGGCTTTTCTATGCGGAAACTTTCGCATTTGATCCTCTGAGTATCTATTAATTTGCTAATAAATATCTTCTTTCTGTGGATTAGATGGAAAGCTCAAAACTTGGCAAGTGACGTTCGTTTAAAGTTTAAGGGCAAAATGGTAAATTTACACTCAAAGCTATTCTATACGTGCTTCACGTGTGATGTTTTGTCACAAAAAATATTTGTTTTGTCTTCTAGTGAAGGAGGCTTTTATATACAGAAACTTTCATCTTTTAGAAAATCATTCCACAGGGTACCACTTCTCTCTCTTCTTTCTTTCGGTCTCTCCCTCACTCCTCTTCTCTCTGCAGCGCAGAGAGCGAAACTACCTCCTGTGGCTCAACCTCCAAACCACCCTCGTGGTCTACTCCTCAAACTCAACACGGCCGTGTCTTTTGTATGTATAGCATTCACATAATACCACGAGCTCGGTCGGGTTCGACTTCCCCGACAAGCCGCCCCGTTTCCCCGACGGAGTAAGGACTTTAACCACCATAGATTCGACATGTTTATTAATATATTGTGTATTGTTTTCTTTTATCGTTTTGTTTAAAATTTAAATTTAAATTTTTTCCCTATAATCCAGTGTTTCACAATAAGGTTATCTCAAAACTTTAGGAGTGAAGAGATTGTTATCTTAAACGAGCATACCCAAAGATGAACTTTGGGTATGTTAAATTTAAATTTTTGAAGGAGCCCGCAGTTGTCCTAACCTTAAATGGCTGATTTGTTATCTTAAACGAGCATACCCAAAGATGAACTTTGGCTGCACTATGTGCACATAGCTTAATCCGAAGATTGCCCAAAAATTCAATCTGTGAGTATTAGTTTTTTCTTACTAGTTCTAACATATGCTCGATCGATATAAATTTAGATTTCATAAATTTACAGATCGATGTTGCCAAGCCCAGATTCCGGATTGGAGATGGCAGACACAGCTGAAGCATCCCAAGCCACAGGAACAGGTATGTGCACCTTTGCCTTTTCCATATAATTAGGCATTTGTCTTTGGAATTGACTTGGACCCTCACAGGACGAGGAGAAGTTCATTATCAAAATACTCTCTGACTGATTTACAGAATTTTATGCTTGTGATCATAATTGATAATGTTGTAAATCACTTGGTAAAGATTCTTTTTGTAAAATAATAAATTATGAAATCATTTATTCATTGAACAGTCTAAAAACAGATATTTAGATTCAATACAAGCATTACAAACTATCTATATCTATTTGTTACAATTGATTGACTATATAACTTTAGAATTAATTGATTTTCTACAAAGATGATTTTTATTAAGTAATTTATAATTTGAACTATTTTTATCATAAGCACGAACTATGAATCAATAACGAAGGTTTATTTTTATTTTTATGAGGAACTCCTTAACTTTGAGGTGACAAACGTACCTCTGCCTTTTTGTCGTACTGTATACGAAGTATAGTGAGCCCAATTTATTTGGCCTTCCAAAAGGAAAAGCCACTAATATTTGACATTTTTTTTGTTCATATTCATTAAAAGGAGAGACGTCCTTTTATTTTTTTTGTCAATAAAAAGAGAGACGTGAGTAGTGTCAGTTTCAGCTTTGGCCTAGCTCTTTTCAGTTAAATTAGATCTATCTTTATAGAATAGTTCAATTTAAACTACAGCAAAAATAAGATAGGAAAAATGAGATATATTTCCCAATAGAGAATGATGGGATATAAACATAAATGAATTCATTTTTCAAGAGAGATATTCAACAATCACACGAATAACAACCCAAACATTGTTGGGATTGTTATCTCAAACGAGCATACCCCACTTATTCAGGGGTATGTTTATTTGATATCAAATTAAGGATTAGAGATTGTTGGGTGTGAAGAGATTGTTGTGTATAAATAGAAACTAGATTAAAGTCTTAACATTCTATGTGCTTGAAGTAATTTATTTGAAGTTACTTTAGGAGAATTGAAGAAGGAAAGGTTCGGGAAAGAACGAATAATGAGAGTCAACAAACAAATTGACGGTCCTTGGACCTAACATCTTCCACTGTAAAAATAATGGGATACAAAATGGAAAGGGATCAGCTCTGGATCCCTTCCTCCTAATCCACCAAATCAGAATATCCAGACTATTGAAATTTGATCCAACGACTGAAGTTATTATAACTTTTAAAGTGGGTCATTGTTTGTAGCCGTTTGATCAAATTTTAGTGGCACGGATTCCCTGATTTGACAGGTTAGGAGGAAGTGATCCGGAGAGGATTCATTTCCATACAAAATGAGTTCTAAATTTTCTTCACCAGAAACCCATGTGGCCTCTCTGTTTCTTTTTCAATTTGTTGACACCTGTTCTTTTACATTTTATCACTTAATCACAACTTAACAGTGTTAACTATTAATACCTAAAATTAAAAAAAAAATAGAGAAGAAAACCAACGGTGCACCCTTTTGAACTTCTGCTTTCAAATTTATGCATGCCACACCTCCCCCTCTCTTCAAACTTAGGTGGGATAAGGTATGATTGAGAAAACCGATTTTGCTGTTCCAAGTTTCACTTCAAACGTTTTGGATATGCTCGCCAGCAGTGATACTTGAAATTAAGTTAAAAGACATGTCACTCAATTAGATAGAGAATTTTGAGTGCAGAAAATTTGGACTCATACAATACATAGGGTAATGTTAGGGGACTAAATTTAAAAACTAAATTTGCAAACTAAATAATGTGCAAACTAAATGATATGTGTAACCAATCATCAACTTTCATGTTCTTTAATTTTCAAAATTTAGTCTATAGATTTGGTTTTCCTAGCATTATTCCAAAATATATTCCCACAACAAATGTTACTCCTGAGGTTTTGTTTCTATCCAAAACTCTGTATTTGAGTTATGTACGGATGATAGAAACGTATGAGGGTATGGCTTTTATAGGAACTAAGAAACCAAGAAAACAATAGGTTTCCTTGCTTCACGTCCCATCGCAAAACCAATAATTAACCATCTCAGTTTTTATTTTACTTTTTAAAAATGATGTACCTTTCATATTTATCTTTTTTACTCCTAATTTGAGACTTGACAAGTGTATTCTACCAACAAATTAAACTAAATTTTTACCAATGAGTTATGAGTTTAATTTGGTAGTAGAACACACATATCAAGTGATGAGTGAAAAAAGTGAATAGGTAAAGGGGAATGAGGAAGCTATCTAGCATTCCTCTTACTTTATTCAGTCTTCACTATTTTTTTCTTTTCTTTTCTTTCTGTCATTTCTCCTCCACCAAATAAGGAGGGATATCTCATCAGAAAGTAGTTAATATATCCCTTGTATAAAATGCCATATTTAATTACATACGTACCCTTGACAGTTGATTATAAACGTTGGTTCCAATATGTACGGTGGGGTAATTGGTGTAAAGCGAAGGAGTTTCTCAACCTACACCCCAGTCCAATAACAGCAACGGATTCACATGGGGACACAGCTCTTCACATAGCAGCAGACCATGGGCACGAGCAAATTGTGGAAGAACTGTTGCAGTGGATGACGGAAGAGCAATTGGAGACAAAAAATAATAGGGGTCAGACGGCTCTTACTATTGCTGCTGCAGAAAACATCAAGATCGTTGAATGCTTGGTTGCGAAGAACAACAAACTACTCCGTATTGCCGATCGCCGCGGAAGGACTCCGATTGTCATTGCTGCTAACAAGGACCGATGGGATATAGTGGAAGAGCTGGTGCAGTTGATGACGGAAGAGCAATTGGAGACCCAAAATGATGATGGTGAGACGGCTCTTACTATTGCTGCTGCAAAAGACCTCAAGATCGTTAAATGCTTGGTTGCAAAGAACATGAAACTACTCGGTATTGCCGATGGCCACGGAAGGACTCCGATTGTCATTGCTGCTGAGCATGACCGATGGGATATAGTGGAAGAGCTGGTGCAGTTGATGACGGAAGAGCAATTGGAGACCAAAAATGATGATGGTGAGACGGCTCTTACTATTGCTGCTGCAAAAAACCTCAAGATCGTTAAATGCTTGGTTGCAAAGAACAACAAACTACTCTGTATTGCCGATGGCCGCGGAAGCACTCCGATTGTCATTGCTGCTAACAAGGACCGATGGGATATAGTGGAAGAGCTGGTGCAGTTGATGACGGAAGAGCAATTGGAGACCAAAAATGATGATGGTGAGACGGCTCTTACTATTGCTGCTGCAAAAGACCTCAAGATCGTTAAATGCTTGGTTGCGAAGAACAACAAACTACTCCGTATTGCCGATGGCGACCAAATGACTCCGATTCTCAGTGCTGCTAAGAATGACCGATGGGATATAGTTCGGTACCTCTACCCTCTAACTCTCCTCGAAGATCTAAAGCCAGAAAACGGCCCTTGCGGCTCTCAACTTGTTATCTATTGTCTTCAGGCCAAACAATTTGGTAACGAAACTACTCTTAACCGGCCCTTTCTGCACTATATATAGTATATATACATATATATGTGCCTTTTATCAAGCGGGATCCCCATTTTAGCTGAAAAATAGAGATGATGCGGCGAGCCGTCTGATTTCTTTTAGTGAGATCGTGCGGCTGGACATTAAAGATGCATTTATTACATTTCATGTTTCCTCCATTTACCATTTTGAACGTTCTGGAGAGTGGGAATTTATTTTTCAAGTTCTGATTCTGGGTTGCAGGTTAATGGAGAAGGCGTGGTAATAACTTCTAATTCGATTTAATTGTAGATCTGAACTTGGGTTGTGACTCTGTTCCTCTTTTTTCATCTTCAATTTCTAACCACTGAAAAATTTGAGTCAGAACTCGATAAAAAACTCAAGAATCATCTTTTTTTCTATAGCATAACTTAACTGAAGTTTCTTCAGAACGCTTACTCGAGCCAAAGAAAACGATATGAAACAATTCTAAAACTAAATTGTTTATGTCCACAATTTTTTTTATGCGTATGTAAATCCACTTAACTCAATTCAGTAACAAATCTAAAAAGTTTTAATCTTTAATATTTGAAAAAAAAAAAAAAAGCAAATCGTTGAAACCAATCTCTAGAAATTAGAAATTGAAAGGAAAAAAAAACTCCAAAATCCTTAAATCCGTTCTCCAGGTTGCCCAAAATGATCAGGGGGAAAAGATTTGGGTTCGATTCGGAGCAACGGAGAAAAAGAGAAGAAATGTAATAAGTTGTGTTTAGTTGCAACCCCACGATCTCATTAAAAGAGATCGGACGGCTGTCGCATCATCCTTATTTTTCAGTTAAAATGGAGATTCCTCTCCTTAAAGAGCCTTTAAGGAGCCTCATACACATATATAGTCTAAATGTGCATACATACAGATCTTGTATTCGAGTTACTTGACCGTTGCCCGGGCTTGGGATGTGCTAAAGGCTTTGAAAGTTACCCTATATATGAATTTGCTTTTCTGCCCTCAGCATTTCTGAGTGGGACGTCGCTCAAATGTTGGCAACGGTGGATTTATAAATGTTAGTAATATTTTCCCTTTTCTCTTATTACCATCAAATTTGTCAACATTATATGTGGCATGTATAAATGTCACCTTCCACATAATCGTACTATAAATGGATACTATCATAATGTCGTGTTTACATTCACAAAATCTGTAGTAAAAGAAAATTGGTCTAATGTCAAAGATATTATGTACAAGGAGTATTTTGAATGAGGAAGTCGTATTTCTTGGTAGATATACACGTAGAGCATGCTCCTTCCGTTAGTGATGCTCGGATAAATGTTCAAAATCAAGAAAATGAACAAGGTGATCAAAGGAATAGCACAGGTATGTTACATCTCAAAACTCAAACTAAGATTTGATATGTTGAAGTCCTTTTCATATGTTCTGTTAATTTTTTGTATTTTTCTCCAATTATTCATCCAAAGAGTCGCCGTATACTCTCTCCCTCTGTCAACCTTGAAGGACTTGTCAGCAAGATCAAGTCCATTTGTTTCATTTTTATAGGTAAGTGATTTTCACACACTCTTTTAAACATCTTACATATCCTTATTTAATCATGGTTGTTGATTTTGTTGAATTTATTCAATTTGATGACCATGAAGTAGGGAATGCAAACTACAAAGGGTGTGTGAAAATCACTTCTTTTTTATTGATTTATTGGAGTCAAATTTATATGAAGATTCATTTGAATTTGGGACCAAATTTTTTATTGGGATCAAAACCTTCGAGGATTTATACGGACTGGATTAGAAATACAGAACCCAATTGGATTTGGAAATTGCAGTTGGAATGGGCATAGGCAGGCTGCTGCAAGCTTCCAAATCATATGGTGCTGTAGGGTTTCATATAAAATTTCCCTACAATAAATAAGAATTTTATTTTATTTTTCTTTGCTTATGCCATATATGACCAAATTAGCATATGAAGAATTTTGGCAGCAAAATTTAATTTTAAATTTGTTTCGCAGTCTTCGGTTTATTACAAGGACTTCCATCGAGGCTTTCAGAGTCTTTGGGTATGTGGGCATTAAGTTTTTTTATTTTTATAGAAACTGGTAAACACACAAGTAACTTCTCTCACACCTCCGTTGAAATTATGCATGTTGATTTTGTCTGATTTATCAAGTTTAGAAGAAATTTTTCAATGTGCTTGAAATACGGTGACGTGTCATTATATAAGTGGTGAGATACTTGTGTTAAAAAATTAACTAACTTGAAAAATAAAACTTCTCTTCACTTATATAATAACGCTTGGTGTACCGTCCATATTCCGGGCACAAAAAAAAATTTCCCCAAATTTAGAGGATTATGTGAGAAACTTAAAATTGTGTGAAAATCAACTCTCAGTTTTCATTTGTTTAAATTATCAATTTATTTATTAATGGACTCGTAAAAATATGGTTGTGAGTTGTACTATTGTTTTGAATGTCAATGTAGGAATCAACCGCATTCGTGATCTGAAATTGCTCCATGTTCGGTCACTTCAAATTTTGAACCGCACTTGTGAGAAGATAAAACATTTAAATAATGAAGAAATGATGAGATATAAACTATATGAAACAGTATTCAATGCTGTTGAAAATGGGATTGTTGAGATCGTTATTTCTTTATGCAAAGCCAAACCAGAGTTATTGATCAGAAAAAGACCAAGGAAAGGACCATACGAAGAGCCCATATTTCCAGATTCCCTACTTCCACACTCCATGGTTAAAGAGCCCGCATTTCAGGAGTCCATATTTCATTACGCTGTTGAATGCCGTCAAGAAAAAGTTTATAGCCTTGTATACGGGGCTGGTACAAGAAATTACCTTGCGACTTTGAATAATAACCGGGTGGAAAAAATGCTATATCATGCTGGGAAGTTAGATCCATTGGCAAAGGAAAAGCTTGATTGTATTCCGGGTGCAGCCTTGCAAATGCAGAGAGAAAGGCAATGGTACAAGGTTAGAATTATTTTATATTATTTTTGTAGGCTTATTTATATCTATGGCCCCTCAAAATCAATCCAACGTACTCAACCTCACGGAATTCAAATGGAAACTCTGGTTCATGTCCCTCGTTGCCCAGAATTTTGGATTGAAATTTTATTAATAAATAATTTGATTGAAGAACTAAATACTGAATATTAGTGTTAATTAAGAAATTTAATTATGAAAATTAATATTTCTTTCTAAAATCATGGAAGTTTTATTTTTAAATTTATTATTATTATTATTTTGGAGAGAGGGGGAGAGGTTTGAAACTATTATAATAATTTAGCCAAGGGGGAAGTTTCGAACCCGGGATCCAAGGATGGACAACTCGGAAAGGTTAACACCAAATAAGGATTTATAATTTTTTTTCCTCAAATTTGAATTGTGTGAATTCTCAGGAAAAAAAATAATTTTAAATATGGTTACGTGTTAAACATTGATACATTTTACGTATAATACAGTGATACCTTTTTTTATGAAAGAATTGGTGCATTATAAATATATGAATGGGTTTAAATAAAAGACTAAAAAAAATTAGTACAATCAAGAGTTTAAAAATATGGGTACAAAAAAAAATTAAATGTACGGGGTTACAAATTAAAACTAAAAAAAAATATTGTATTTTAAAAATGGTTGCAAATAAAGAAATAGGTTCAAATTAAAAAGAAAAATATATGATACAAAATTTAACAAAAAAATATAAATATACCAAATCAAACCTTTCTAACACTAAATAAATGTATTTGAAAATGATTAAATAATTTTTAATTGTAAAATTTAAATATGCTAATATGTAAATATTTAATTAAAAATGATGTGGATATAAAAGCCAAAGGGTCATAAAAAATTGGAAGAAAAAAAATATTTTTAATCGATGAAATAGAAAAATGAAGAATGTGAACCTAATTTCTATTTTTTTATTTATGAGATCGTTATATGGTTTTAGTTGTATTGTTAATTTCATCTTGTACTTAATGATAATTATGCAATAAGGTAAAAAAAAAATCACCTTTAAAGTTTAAGTCTAAAGAGATAATATATGAGTTCAAATAAAATTTCCAAAAAAGAATAAAAGCTAAACATGAAATGAATAGTTTACAAAACAGTTGCTTATAATGGCCAAATTTCAATAAGATGCACATATATCCTTCATTTTTTTTCCTTTAAAATTACTGAAAGAATGCGATCACCTCATATCACTACGATGTATTAATTTTTGTTCAATGAAATGCAGGAGGTAGAGAGCATGGTTACAACCCCGAGAGCCCCACCTTTTACAGAATATGGTTTGAATGCCGCTAGATTCTTTACCAAGAACCACAAGGAATTGCATGAGAAAGGAGAAAAGTGGATGAAAGACACAGCAAGTTCTTATATAATTGTTAGTGCCCTCATTATTACAATCATGTTTGCTGCAGCATTCACAGTTCCGGGTGGACACAATCAAGAAACAGGGTTTCCCATATTCTTAAATGAAAAGTTATTTATGGTTTTTGTAGTTTCAGATGCAATTTCGCTCTTTTCTTCTGTAACTTCAGCGTTGATGTTTCTGAGCATCCTTACATCGCGTTATGCTGAAGATGATTTTCTCAAATCCTTACCCACAAAGATGATAATAGGACTTTCCACACTCTTCATCTCCGTTGCAACCATGATGGTTGCCTTCTCTTCTGCCATATTCCTCATGCTTCGTGACAAATCATCGATTAGTACTCCAATAATTTCCCTTGCTGGTGTTCCCGTCATTTTATTTGTTTGGATGCAATTTCCCCTTCTCCTTGAGATTATTGTGTCTACCTATGGCGGAGGAATATTTGATAGGAAAGTCAAAAGCTGGATATAAATTCTTGATGGTGTATGCAATATGTTGTGTAACTGAAGTAATGTAATGTTTGTCAGCTCTAAGAAAGCTTGTATGCAGTGTACACACTATGTATGTGTTTGGTTCCTATAATAAAATCCCCATTAGGGCTGGGTTCGGTTCTTATCGGTTCGGTTTTTTGCCAAAACCGAAACCAAACCGAAATTTCGGTTCGGCCCAAATTTTTTTCGGTTTTTTTCGGTTCGGTTTCGGTTTTTTTTCGGTTTTTTTTTTTCCTCCAAAAAATCCAAAACAACCACAAAAAATGCACATTATTCTCTTCGGTCTCGTTCAACAATGGCGCATTTTTCCCTTCAGTCTTGTTCATCAATGTCGTGTCCTGCACTTCAAACTTGTTTACGCTTAACGAAGCATTTTTCTCTTCAGCCTCGTTCAACAAAGTCACATTTTTCTGTTCAATCTCTTTCATCACAGGCCATTGTTGCTCTTCAATCTTTTTTTCGCTCAATTCAGCATTTTCGTCTTCAGTCATCTAGAAGCCTATGCACAAATGTAGTTAATATCAGCCATCTAGATTGCTTTGGAAATGGTAAAATAAGTAACCATATTCAGGTTAAAACTTAAAACCAATTGAAGAATCTGTGCTAAACACGTCACAAAGAATCTGTGCTATTGAGTAAAATAAGTAACCATATTTCTGCTGCTCGTTCAGAAGCACATCAAACAACCATGTTTGTTATATATTAACCATGTTTCTGAGTTCTGACCCTTTAGTTTGTTTATTCACATCAATTTTCCCACTTAAATTTTCACAAGCCATTTCATTATTTTGTCCCTCCCTCACCTCCAAAATCTTCCTCTCCGCTTCCACTTTAAATTTACTACCAGATGGATTAAACTAGTTATTCACAATCTCAGACACAAAAAACAACAAGTAATCTGCAGCAACTCAAAACAAATTGCAAAACCATGAAATTTAGAAGCTACAGATCAAATTCATCAGAAGTTCAGAACCAACGAAATTGAAAAAAAAATATGCAAAACGCATCATGGGGTGAGAGACTAACCTTGCAAAGGAGGGGATTTGTGGGTCGACACTTGAGCCTTGAACCGGCGAGAGAAAGTCGACGGCGAGTGAGAGGGATAAGAGAAAGATCGCTGAGAGACGGTGACGGGGATGGGTGCTGAAGACGGCGACGGCGAGTGAGAGGAAGGGTTGCTGCAGGGTCTGCACGCTCGCAGCCATGGGGATCGGTGCTGGAGCTTGAGGGAGGACTGAGAGAGAAGAGGGAGAAATTGGAGGCATGGAGGAAGTCTGGAAGTGTGGCTGCGCAGAGAGAGATGAGGGGAGTGACAAATAGAAAAAGTGTGGCTGCTAGGGTTTTATTGATTTGATTATAAAAATTAAAAAAAATCCCAAAATCCGGGGGGCGTGAAGAGGGTTCGAACCCATGCGCTCCACCAGCTTGGAAAGTTTCACTAACCAACTTCACAACAAGTTCTGTTTTGTTATAATTGTATGACTAAACTATTTATAAACATTGAAAAAAATAATTAAATATATATATCGGTTCGGTTCAGTTCGGTTCGGTTTTCGAACCTCAAAAACCGAAACCGAACTGAACAGTTTCGGTTCGGTTTTTTTCGGCTTCGGTCCGGTTTGGTTTTCGGTTTTTTTCGATTTTCGGTTTTTTGAACCCACCCCTAATCCCCATTGTTCAATTTTTTTGTATTTGTTCTCCAGTCTCCAGAAGATATAATTTCACTGGACATATTAATATTTGTTGTAGGCAAAATTTATATTTGTTCTTATAATTTCACTTCTAAGAGGAAAGTCAAATGCTGGATATAAATTATTGATGGTGTATGCGATATATTGTAACTGTAGTAATATAATGTTTGTCACTTCTTATAAAAACTTGTATGCATTATACACACTATTCAAGTGTTTGGCTCCTATAATTAAAACTCCCATTGTTCAATGATGAGTCAAATTTATATTATATATTTGGGTAAAAGACTGTTTACTACCCTCATGTTTCATGGTTTTCAACATTTAGTACATCAAATTTTTTTCGTCTCAGAGTCATACCTAAAGTGTAAATTTTGGGATAGTCTCATACATCCGTTAGTCAAACTGTTAGTTCTCCCGTTAAGTGATGACGTGGCGCCCATGTGGACAATGACTGGGCGCCACGTGTCAGCCACGTTTTTTTTTTCTTTCTTTCTTCTTTTCTTCTTCTTCTTCTTCTTCTTCTTCTTCTTCCACCTGACTGCACCATTTTTTTTTCCTTCCTCCTTCTCCTTCCTTCCCCTTCTTCTCCTTCTTCCTTCTCTTCCTCCGAATCTGGGGAAGTTTTTTTTTCTTCCTCCTTCTTCCTCCTTCTTCCTTCCTCTTCTTCTTCTTCTTCTTCTTCCTCCGAATCTGCCCAAATTCGGTTTTTTTTTTTTTTTTTTTGAGGAAGATGAAGAAGGAGGAAGGAGGAAGGAGGAAGGAAGAAGAAGAAGAAGAAGAAGAAGAAGGAAGAAGAAGGAGGAAGAAGAAGAAGGAGGGAAAAAAAGAAAAGAAAAAAAGTTGCAGTCGGAGGAAGAAGAAGAAGAAAGAAGAAAAAAAAAAGAAAAAAAAAAGCCGAATCTGGGCAGATTCGGAGGAAGAAGAAGAAGAAGAAGAAGAGGAAGGAAGAAGGAGGAAGGAGGAAGGAGAAGGAAGAAGGAGGAAGAAGAAGAAAAAAAAAAAAAAAAAACTTCCCCAGATTCGAAGGAAGAAGAAGAAGAAGAAGAAGAAGAAAAAGAAGGAGAAGGAGAAGGAGAAGAAGGGGAAGGAGGAAGGAAGAAGGAAGAAGGAGGAAGAAGAAGAAAGAAGGAAAAAAAAAAAAACGAATCTGGGCAGATTCGGAGGAAGAAGAAGAAGAAGAAGAAGAAGAAGGAATAAGGAGGAAGGAGAACGAAGTAGGAAAAAAAAAATTCCCCAGATTCGGAGGAAGAAAAAGGAGAAGGAGAAGGAGAAGGAAGAAGAAGGAAGAAGGAGAAGAAGGGGAAGGAAGAATGAGGAAGGAAGAAGGAGAAGGAGGAAGAAAAAAAAAGTTTGCAGTTGGGTGGAAGAAGAAGAAGAAGAAAAAAGAAGAAAGAAGAAGAAGAAAGAGAAAAAAAAAAATCCCCAGATTCGGAGGAAGAAAAAGGAGAAGGAGAAGGAAGAAGAAGGAAGAAGGAGAAGAAGGGGAAGAAAGAAGGAGGAAGGAAGAAGAAGAAAAAAAAAAGTTTGCAGTCGGGTGGAAGAAGAAGAAGAAGAAGAAAGAAGAAAGAAGAAGAAGAAAGAGAAAAAAAAAATTCCCAGATTCGGAGGAAGAAAAAGGAGAAGGAGAAGGAGAAGGAAGAAGAAAGAAGAAGGAGAAGAAGGGGAAGGAAGAAGGAGGAAGGAAGAAGGAGAAGGAGGAAGAAAAAAAAAAGTTTGCAGTCGGGTGGAAGAAGAAGAAGAAGAAGAAGAAAGAAGAAAGAAGAAGAAGAAGAAGAAAAAAAAAAACGTGGCTGACACGTGGCGTCACGTTATTGTCCACATGGGCGCCACGTCATCACTTAACGGGAGAACTAACAGTTTGACTAACGGATGTATGAGACTGTCCCAAAATTTACACTTTAGGTATGACTCTGAGACGAAAAAAACTTGATGTACTAAATGTTGAAAACCATGAAACATGAGGGTAGTAAACAGTCTTTTACCCTATATATTTTACCCTATTCTTTGTATGTTTTGGTAATTATTTTGGTAAAATTTTGATACTTTGATATAATTTTTTTTAACAAATAATATTTATCTATACTAAGGGGTAGGGGATTGGGCTAAGCCTCACAATGACTAGCAATAATGTGGTTCAAATTCGCTTTTAGCGAGAATCGAACCTAAGACCTGTCACTTACAAGTAAAGAGGAATATCACTAACTAGTAGTACTAAGTTGCAATACTTTGATATAATTTGACTGCAAAACTTGAAGGAAGTTTGATGTTCACCATAAAACTAACTGGCAACACGGGGAATAAACCTATTACTTATAAATACATATAAGGTCTTTTCTTTTTTCAATATGAGATTCACACTCTCAATAGAAATTAGAGCGGGAAAGATGTGGTCTTGGATCATATATTTATAAATGTGATTGAAGGTGGAAATGGAATTGAAGTCCTGGATCGAATCACCATGGCCATGTGGGTAGAGTTTGTTGGAAAATTTAATATTATTTTTATTATTATATTAAATTTATTAATTGAATTGAAATTATAAGTGATGTTTTTGGGTGGAATATGTGTCTATATTAATGAAGAGATGCAACTTTTGACTCTTTATGAATGATCACATATTTTCCAAAAAATGTATCTCAAATTTTATAAATAAGAAAGCCCCCTATAATCAATCAATCATTTTATTAGTTACATAATTATACATAGAGTAACTAAATATTAGATAGTCTCATTGAGTCCACATGAGAGAATATTCAACACAATCGTGGTTCATTAGAGGCTTGTGATTTAGAGTGCTACTATTACAAGGACGTGGTCATTATATCTTGAGAGACAAACGCCGATCAACCATAAACACCGTAGTGGGGCATAAACTTGTCTTAAGGACAAAGTGTAACACTTGCCTCGACCTTATTTCTAGGTTTTTCTAACCTATTATATCATATTCATTTAATATTGGTTACTCGTGTGCATGCATTATTTTGATATATAATTATAGCACTTATTTCTTAATTTTCTATGGTTTTTTTTATTAGCACATCACATTAAAATTTAATATTAAGTGGCTTATGTAACCTACTATGCAATGACAATTTTGACCTTATGAGGTTTAAAGAAAATATAAAATTTCTAAGTACACCACAAATTACTTTTAAAGTATTATTTATCTTCTATAACTATCAAAACCCCTCTCACCCTCCAATCCATTGTTGAATAAAATTCTAACTATTGAAACAATAAACACGTCGATTGAGAAAAAAAATTAACGAATGGAACATGATATCAGTATTTTGGAAGCTTCACATGAGGTAAAATTTCATATTCGTCATTGTTTTAATTATTCAACAACATCGGTAATTACTTAAGCTTGCTTTTGCTTTCGATAATACCCAATTTCATAGGAGGCTAACCCAGCAACGCCTTTTCCGTTTTTATTCATCTTCTTGGGTTTACTTTTGCTCTATTAGGTTCATCCTAGTTGCTATTTTTTTTTGCAGAAATCCTTTTTTGTTAGCACAAGGCTTAAGAGACAGAGAAAAGGAGATTGACTGTGATGACCCAATGAAATTCAAGCTCAACAGACCAAGATTGTAGACTTCTCTTTTTAGAGAATGTTAGAGTTTTAATCCTAAGTCAATTTAATTTATAAAAATTGAAAATGAGTATTATAAGATTTGAAGAATGGGGTGTATAGAAAATGTGGGGGGGGGGGGAATGTGGGGTGTAAGGGTATTATGAGAAAGTATGTGGGGTATATTAATATAATTTTTAATTGAAAAAGTAATTATGAAGTGTATTAAGTATGTGAGGTTTAATCAACAATATGTGGAGTATTAATAGAATAAGCCATTTTCTATTTGATTTAATATAGCAATATGAGACTATATTTTTCCATGATCACTCGATCGCATGAACCAATAAATTTACATCCAATCAATTGGCCAATAAATTTACATCGCTCGATCGTCATTTCTAAGAAAGCTTGTACGGCCATCGCATGAAGCGATGCAATGCTCCAAGTCCAAGTCTTGAGCTGCAAGAAAAAGTGATTGTGTCGTTGCAGTCCAATACAGAAATGTACTTATGATGTATATTTAGGGGGCGTTTGTTTGGTTTCGTTAGAATTCATTGGACTGGACTGACTTACCAGTCCGTGTTTGGTGTGAGAAGGGATTGAGTTTAATGAGACTAAGTCGGACTCGTGCTGACTAAGTCCTTCACTCATTGATCTTCGCTAAGCCCCTCGAAAACTACCAACATCATGCGAACCTAGTCATCAAAATCTAGCCTTTTTGCCAATCTCCATCATCCTGCGAACCCAACCCCCTATTTGCTTCCCGACGAACAGACAAAAGAACACTTAATCGATATGCAAAAATGGGTTCTCTATTTTTGTCGATTGAACTGGAATTAGACCCATAAAACAGAGATAACGGTCTTCGCTTGAAGAACTTTGGATCCGAAAACGATCTTCGCAATTTGAGATCCCTCTGCGACACCGAAGCTCCTGCGCCAAGGGCTTCCTTGGAGGCGAAACAAAATGAATACAAAGGGAGAGGGGACAATGGTACATATGTGAAACAGTAGAAAAAGGAAGGGGGAAGGAGGAGACAGTGGATCGAGTAAAAAATGAGCCGTAAAGATATCAGAGAAGAATATGAGTCTAGAACAAATGGAAAATGATAAAGAAATAATAAAATATTAATTGATATAGATTAAATTTAAAAAAATATTAATAAATATAGATTAAATAATATAATATTATAGTCCTGCTTCTTAGTCCGACACTGCATCAAATACTTCACTAAGTTAGTCTAGCTTAGTCTAGTCTAAGCCAGTCCAGTTTAGTCCTTAAAACTAGTCCAGTCCGAGACAGTCCGGTGCAACAAACGCATTCTTAGAGCAATAGCCATCACTTCCAAAACTATAAGTTCGTTCCCTATAACTTGTCTTCAAAAAAGTAGAAGACATGTTTCATGACTTTTAGTAAACTGAAAATTTCACCCTTAGATATCTTTTTTGTGACAAGATCAATCCCTTGGAAAATGGCTCACATGTGTTGCAGAGTTGCGGATGAAACATTTAACTAAAGTTTTAACGAAAAATTAATGGAGATGGTACAATCACACTAAAACATGAGCATGATTTTATGTTTCCATAGTATTTGCAAACACAGATAGTTAAATATATATATATTCAGGTAGTATTTGTGCAATTTTTCCCTAAATTAAGTAAAAAGAATCATGCAAAGTCAAAGAACCAATATGATCTCAACATAAATCGAATTGACAATTGTAGTCAATTATATATATCAAACAAATCAACGGGTTTGACAACAATTAACGTTCTTATAGGGGTGTTAGTTGAACTGCAATTTCTAATTCCACGTTAGATTAAATTTTAATTACAAATTCGGACATTTGCAAAATGACTTTGATAAAAATTGGAATACGTGTTGAAGTTCCACTGTGCGTTTTTTTGTCGATGAGGTCCTTGATTCTCACTGATTTTGGTTTGATGGCGCGGATGGTTGAGGATTTGATATTGAGTTCCTCCAAGTTGGAGGTTTTGGAGCTTCGAAGCCGCACTGAACTTGACGATCGTTGGAAGATCTGTAGCAAAAGCATGGAAAGGATAGCCATTGAACCTGAGAGTTGCGATTATGACCGTGGAATCAACCGGAGGGTTTTCGTTGTTGTTTGCCCAAACGTTTCTTCGTTCAGTTTCGATGCCGGTTGGTTTGTCAAGTTTGTGGTGAAGGATGGTTCGTCCCCATATGAGATTCACGCTGGCTGATACCGAGCTCCGAAAGAGTGGTTTAAGGTAATTTTCTTGATTTGTGTTCTGATAAAGTATTATTTTATTGATTTGATTATTTCTTGAGCAATGTAGCAATAATGCCAAAGATTTGAGCCGTATGTAGCAGCTTGGTTGGTATTCTGATTACATAGATTTTGGTGTTTTCGGACTTGAAATATAGCCGTGTATTTCGAATGAGAATGTATCTTATGTTGGAGTTTTGAGCTCCTTTAAGTCTCGGGGAACTCAATGGAACTTGAGACCCTTATATTATTTTAGTCTCCTTTATTAATGATTAGGTGTTGGACCATTTGAAATAGGGATTAAAGCTTGGGCCACTAATTGTGTGGATTGGGCCACTAATTAGTTTTAATTTCGAATTAAATTTTTAATTAAAATTAATTAAAAACGTTTTGATTAATAAACACAACTTCTTCAGATATATCTAAAAGGTATTTGAAGAGGTATGAAAGAGTCTATATAACTGGAGTTCTCGATTCCATTAAAAATCATCTTTTCTTCCTCCTTCACTTCCGTACAAACTTTTCAAAAAGTAAACACACAAAGCAAATTCGCTAGAATTCTATAATTCAGTGCGGGTTGTAGAATTAGATAGTTGCATTATGTATTGCAATTATTTTTTAGTAATAAAGTATAAGAATTTCAAATTCTGTATTTCTATTATTTTGTTTCTAAATTGTTCTCCAACATCTTATTATGAAGCTCTGTGGTTTATACACTGAATTTCTAGGAATTGAAAGGTTTAATTTTGGTGTTTTTGAGACTCGTAGATATGGCGGTGTAATCGTGTGTGAGACTTTGTCTTCTAGGAATCGAAAGAGACGTTAACAGGAGATAAAGCAAGGCGGTGTAATTTTGTCATTGAATTGGCCATGCGTGGTTATTCTTCCAAATACAGGGGAACTGAATAGTGTTTGTGGTAGCCTTTCGCTTCCGCGCAGATGCAGGGGGGCGTATCGGAACATTTTTCTCATCGGCATTACTTTTCTTAGATGATCTTGGAGCCTCCTAGTTTTTCTTGCCTACTTCATAGCTAGAGTTTATAAAGAAAAGTAAAGAGAAAACAATTCCGGCTTCGTGATAGAGAAGCATTTTTGTGGAAGCATATGCAAGGAATCATTTAGCCATGCATAACGTAGAAATTTGGTCAGAAAGTGAAATATTCATGTATGTATAAACAACAACAATCAAGCCTCATCTCACTAACTGGGGTCGGCGGCGTGAATCTTAGTCTGTCACACTGGTACAAGTATAACACAATCAATTAGCAGACTTCTCAGCTTTGTAGTTGCTAAATTGTTGCCCTTTCAAATGATTTCTTGTTCAAGAAAAGCCAGTTAATTCGCCACTTGTGAGTTTGATTAGTAATACATCAATTTGGTAGCCAATTTTTTCTTGGGTTCCTTCCATTTCCACAAGAATTTCAAAATTTTGAACTTGTTCCAACACAACCAGACAGCAGATGAAAATTTTGAACTTTTAAGCTCCCCCAGTGCGTGATTTTGTAGTGCGTCCGTTGAGTTTGGGGGTAGGTGAAAGGAGGAAGGCTGGAATGGTAAGGGGTAGTGACCGTCCAGAGTCGATGTTTCAGCGTCTAGACCATAGTTCGGCTCAGCGTGGGAATGATGCAAATGAGGTTACTATCAGTGAAAATACAAACACCTGACTCTTATTCCTTGCCAAGAACACATCTGCAACTAAAACCTCTCAACATACTCGGTTTTCTTCCTCCCTGGAAACACCTCTTCAACCCAGTCGCACCAGAGTAAAGGTATCTCATATCACTAGGGTTGAGAGCAAGAGTATCTCATAGCATGCTTTCTCCCGATCATTTTCTTTGTCCTCCCTCTTCACTGCAGGACAAGGAGAAAAAGAGCAATCAGCCGGCACTTGGCATCAACCTTCCGACTTGGAACCGACTGCCTGGAACCCCTTCCCTGATTGCTTACCTAGCCGTGCTCTCGAATACTCATCTTCAACACCTTATGCTTCATCTTTGTCTACCACATCTGACTGGAAAACAGATGATGCAAGTGAAGATGATGCTTCGAAGCATGTGGAGACAAGCGCAACGAATACATGTGCTGATCGTCCGCTACTTCTTCAAAAGCAAAAGTATCTTATATCATCGAGGTCGAAAGCAAAGGTATCTCATATCATGCTCTTCCCCCATCTTCTCATCTGCCCTTGCTCTTGCCTGCAGAACAAGGAGAAAGGAAGCAATCAGTCGGAACCTGAAATTAAACGTCCGATCAAGAATTGATTGCCCGGAACCTTTGCCTGGTTACTTACCTAGCGTTGCTCTCGAGTGCTCATCTTCAGCTGCTGATATGTCTCGAATTCCCTCAGCGAATGCTTCAAAAGTGTGGATCTGTTGACATCGGCTCTTTGCACTGAAGTTGCCAAGCATGAGTGAGTCGCTGAGAGGTGGTGCTTCGAAGAACCATTTAAACGCAAAGGGTTGCACACCATTTCAGCTATGCAAAAGAAACAAGCAGAAAATAATGCAACACAACGAGCTGGAACAAATCATGTAGCACGAAGCCCTTCCCCGCATAATCGCATAATCGCATAATCCAGACAGAGGAGTTCAAGTAAAGATCCAAGTTGGACACCGTTGCTCTAACCAAAGAGCTCGAGAAGTTTCAACAACCTTTCGCTGGCACCGTCACCAAAGAGCAAAGTCTCGATAATCCTTAAAGATCAAGTCACCAACTGGAAGAAAAGCCCATCAATCTTGAAGATCATACCGTTGACCAAACTGCTCAGGGTTCATATGAAAATGCTACGAACTTCCTTGATCTTTCAAAGCATGCGTGTCCTGAAACTACTCGTGGTCATGTTTAAGTTCGACATCAAGCCTCAACGACCCTTAAAGAAATCACAAGGCCGATTCAAGATCAAGTGTCCACCACCCTTGAATCAAATCCAGTTCAAGATTAAATCTGTGGAAAGTCCTTTGGAGGAAACCAGAAAACTCCTTCAGCCTAGTTCAAGATCAAAGCTGTGGAAAGTCAACAAGCGCAACAAAATACGTGTCGATTCATTCACTACCAAAGCCAAAGATCATCTACCACGTAAAGCTCCTTGTGGTTCAAATTCAAAGTTCAAGATCAAGCCTCGACGGCCCTTGAAGAAATTTCAAACAAAATTCAAGAACAAGCATCAACGGCACTTGAAGAAATTACCAGCCCAGTTCAAGATCAAGCTTTAACGACCCTTGGATTGACAACTACATTAAGGGACTTCAAAGCGCATCTTCTACATGTAACAAGCACATGTATACAATGCGCTTTGAAGTGGGGGCATTTGTAGACATTGAAATTTCGGTGGCATAAATATTAGCCATTGCATTAAGATTACATTTGTAAACATTGAAATTTTGGTGAAATAAATGTTGACCATTGTATTAAAATTACAACCTTCATTCACTTCACCTACATCATACACTAAGTTCACCTACAACATCCACCCAAGTTTCACCTACAAACATCCACCAAGTTTCACCTACAAACATCCACCCAAGTTCACCTACAACATCCACAAAAATTCACCTACAACATCCACCAAAACAAATGGATGGTGGTGATTCATTCCCAAAGCCTATAAATAGGCTCCTCCATCAAAGAATCAAGGGAGGATTTTTTACATACACTTTCTCTACTCCCAAATTGGAAGAGAATTCACACCACACCAAAGCCTTGAAGCCTCGAAACTCTGAAGCTCTCAAGCAAATCCCGAAGGATCAAGAAAGCCCTCTTCGTTCTTCATGAAATCCTCCTTCAAGATCAAGCCCCAACGCCTCTTGAAGAACTTCCACCAATTCAAGATCAAGCCCCGACGGCCCTTGAAGAAGGTGTTCATCATTCATCAACTGTTCGTCCAAAATCAAGCCTCGACGGACCCTGGATCAACAACACTACATCTACACGTTTCAAAGATAGAATCAAAGGCTAAATTTGTAGAAGAGATTGTAACCCCTAAATCATTAATACAAATATTATTTTGTACACGTGTTCTTGTCTCATTCATCGCAGGAATTTCTGTGTTTACAATACTCTCTCCATCAACCTTGAAGGATAGCAAGATTAAGACTGTTTGTAGCGGTTTTTAAGGAAAGTGATTTTAAAACACCTTTTAAGCCTTTTACTTACTCTTGTTAATTATGACCGTTGATTCTGTTTAATATATTCAATTTGAACATAAATAAAGAGAGGGTGTGAGAAACTATTGATTTATTGGAATCAAAATCGTATGAAGATTCATTAATTTGAATTCGGACCAAATTTTTTATTGGGATCAAATCTTTCAAGGATTTGTATTGACTGTTTAGAAATTGCGGAACCCAATGGGATATGGAAATTGCAGTTTGAATGGGCATAGGGAGCAAGGCTGCTGCAAGCTTCCGAATCTATATGGTGCCGGGGTATTAAGCTGCTGTAGGATTTCATATTAAATTTCCTAAAATAAATCAGATTTGCATTTTATTTTTCTTTGCTTATGCCATGTATCATCTAATCAGCATATTAAGAAATTTGGGCAGCAAAATTGATTTTATATTCGTTTCGCAATCTTTGGTTTACTACAAGGACTTCCATTGAGGCTTTTAGAGTTTTTGGGTACGTGGACATTAATTTATTTATTGTTTTATAAACATATTCTCACATACCTTTGTTGAATTACGTCTATTTGTTTCGTTTGATTTATCAAATTCAATGGCCATAAATTAAGAAGAATTTGTGAGAAACTAAAATTTTTGTATGAAAATCAGCTTGCATTTTCCATTTGATAAACTATCAATTCATTTACAAGAAAACTAATGAAAATAGTATGAAAACTTTGAGTTTTAATGATAAGGACAAAATAAAGGGTAAAGTGAATAGTACCAGGTTTGATTTTTTAGTGTAAAAATGTGGTTTTTCGTTAAAGTGAACAGTACCGCATACTTTTTGTTAAAACTTCCTCTATTTAATCGTAAAACGTGGCCATACATTAAGAAGAATATGTGATAAATTAAAAAAAATTATGTATGAAAATCAGCTTGCATTTTCCATTTGATAAACTATCAATTTATTTAATCGTAAAAATGTGGATGCAAGTTGTAACATTGTTTTGAATGTCAACTTATGCCGTCAAGAAAAAGTGTATAGCCTTATATACGGGGTTGGTCAAAGAAATCTCCTTACGAGTTTGATAGATATTTCCGAGAACAACATGCTACATTGTGCGGGGATGTTATCTCCATTGGCAAGCAAAAAGCTTGATGGTATTCCAGGTGCTGCCTTGCAAATGCAGAGAGAAAGGCAATGGTACAAGGTTAGAATTATTTCCTTCTATATTATTATTTACATCTATGGGCCCTGAAATTCAATTCGAATGCATAACCATATGAAATCCAAATTATGTCACTTAATACCATGAAATTGTTAATTACATATATGCCCCTGAAATTGAATCTGAATATATACTTAACCCCATGAAATTCAAAAATAATACCCTGAAATTTTACTTCTATCTCACTTTATCCCAAGCCGATGCTGTCCAAGAATTATATCCATGTATCAAATGAAGCATTTTCCCCCTTCCTAATTACTGAAAGAACACAATCACCTCATATCACTATGATGCATAAGTTTTTGTTCAATGAATTGCAGGAGGTAGAGAGTATTATGTTTCAACTCTTGGGAGTCCCATATCAAAATAATGATGGTATGACAGCACCTAAATTATTTACCGAGAGCCACAAGAAATTGCATGAGGAAGGAGAAAAGTGGATGAAAGAAACAGCAAGTTCTTATACAGTTGTCAGCACCCTCATTATTACAATCATGTTTGCCGCAGCATTCACAGTTCCTGGTGGAAACAACCAAGAAACAGGGTTTCCCATATTCTTAAATGAAAAGCTATTTATAGTTTTTATAGTTTCAGATGCAATTTCGCTCTTTTCTTCTACAACGTCATTGTTGATGTTTCTGGGCATCCTTACATCGCGTTATGCTGAAGATGATTTCCTCAAATCCTTACCCACAAAGATGATAATAGGCCTTTCCAAACTCTTTGTCTCCATCGTCACCATGATGGTTGCCTTTTCTTCTGTCTTATTCATCATGCTTCAGGACAGACCATGGATTATTTATCCAACCATTTTCTTTGTTAGTGTTCCCGTCATTGTATTTATTTGGATGCAATTTCCCCTTCTCGTTGAGATTTTTGTGTCTACTTATTGTGGGCGACTATTCAATAGGAAAGTCAAACACTGGATATAAATTCTCGATGGTGTATTTGATATATTAATTGTGTAACTAGAGTAATGTAATGTTAGTCACTTGTAAGAAAACTTGTATGCATTGTACACACTATGTAAGTGTTTGGTTCCTATAATAGAAACCCCATTATTCAATATTAATTTTTTTTTTTATATTTGTTCTTCAGAAGATATAATTTAATTGGAAAATTTGAAGGAAATTGAGATTCTATCATAAAATCAATTAACAATATGGGAAGTAACTCAATTTCTTATAAGCACATACAATGTTCCTTAGTTTTCTGATATATGAGATATGTACTCTCAACAGACTTTATCATGTGTAGCGAATTTAAGCCTAGTACGTGAACAACATAGATCGGATGACGTGGAGCATGTGTGACCGTTGGGCTTCACATACTTGCTTTGATATCATAAAAAAGTTGAGGTTCGACTATAAAATCAATTGACAATATGAAGAGTAACCTAATTTGCTTAGGCCATCTTCAATGGAACCATCACCCTTGAGTACTCATTTAAGGACTTAAAAGGAGTATTTGTGTCCCTAAAGAAATATTACCTCCAATAAGATAGTCCTTATAGTATGTAATAATTTGATATAATACTTGAGTACTGCCTGGAGAGTACCCAAAAAACTGACTCTTTGAAGTGGCCCAATTAAAATTTTACACATGTTATGTCCAAACACTTAGATGAGTGCATTTTTGCTCATCACCATTTAGTATGGTGTATGCTCACCATCTTATTTATCACCGTTAGATGAGTTTGAATTTTGAGATTTGTGCTTCTCCACTACACAAATCTCGAAATTCCAACTCATCTAACTGTGATAAATAGGGTGGTGAGCATACATCACACTAAATGGTGGTGAGCAAAAATGATCCCCACTTAGATATGCTCATACACAAACACCCCTCTTTCTCCTCACTGTCAACCCATCTCTTCTCCGTTCGCTCTGATCGTTTCTCTCCGACGACCCCAACCCTAACTCCTTTTATTTCCCAGCAACCACCTCTAATCCCTCGCTTCTCCGGCAACCGCCTCCGATTCAAATTTTTCCGGCAACTGCGAATAGACAGCCTCTCTCGATGAACGTTGTCGTTCCCTGCCGGCCTTAACATGCTGCTCCCCGATGGACGCCCTTGATTTACTCAATCTTATGTTGTGTGGTCATAATCCCGATCTTCAAGCCATGGTCAGAAAACTGCAGTGGTGGAGGCGTTGGGGTCCTAGGGATGAAGATGGGGATGTTTGGATGAGTTATTAGCGTTGTTTGGTTCTGTGTTTTATTTGACTTAAACTTTAACAGGTGTCTTATTTACATTAGGCCACTTCAAAGAGTCAGTGTTTTGTGTATTTTCCGTTAAGTACCCAAGTATCCATTTTTGTTTATGTTAACTTTTTCTTTTTAAATTAATTGAAAGCATTAAATGCATTAAAAGCTTCAATAAAGATTGTGGGCTCCGTTTTCACTTAAGTTGTAAATTTTTTTGTTTATGTTAACATTTTTTTAATTAATTAAAAATATTAGAAGCAGTAATCAAGATTGTGGATCCCATTTTTCACTCAAGATTGTCCCTATATGTGAGTACATATACTATGTATATTTTTGATTTATTGGAGATTCATTTTGTCCTTATATTTGTTTTATACCAATTTTATACGGTGATTATCCCTATTTAAGGACTCTACTGGAGATGCTCTAATAAGCACATGTAAGGTCTTATTTTTTCTTCAATATGGGATTTATACTCTCAACAGAACTTAGAGAGTGAGAAAGATATGGTCTTGAATCATATATTTATAAATGTGACTGAAGGTGGAAACTGGAATGAAAGTCTAGGATCGAAACACCACGGCCATGTAAGTAGAGTTTACATGGATGATCGCTTGATAGCATGAACCAATAGATTTACATCGAATTGATTGGCAAAGAAGGGACGTACGTACGGCCAGCGCAATGCAACGCTCCTAGTCCAAGTCTTGAGCTACAAGAAAAAGTGATTGTGCCGTTGCAGTCCAATATAGAAATGTATTAATGCTGTATATTTAGAGCAATAGCCTTCACTGCCCAAACTCTAAGAATCTCGTTCCCTACATCTTGTCTTCAAAATAGTAGAAGAATGTTTCATGACTTTCAGTAAACTGAATTTTCACCCTTAGATATCTTTTTTTTGTGACAAGATCAATCCCTTGAAAAATGGCTCACATGTGCTGCGGAATTGCAAATGAAACATTTAATAAAAATTTTAACTAAAAATTAACGGAGATAATACGTTCACACTAAAACATGAGCATGATTTTATGTTTCCGTAGTATTTGCAAACACAGTTAATATTTCATGTAGTATTTGTGCAATTTTTCCCTAAATTAAATAAAAAGAATCATGCAAGGTCAAATAACCAATACGATCTCAACATAAAATCTAATTAACAGTTGTAGTGTATATGTGTGTGTGTGTGTATATATATCAAACAAATCGATGGGTTTGACAATCGGAGGGTTTTGGTTGATTGCCCAAACGTTTCTTCATTCAGTTTCGATGCCAGTTGGTTTGACAAGTTTGTGGTGAAGAATGGTTCGTCCCCGTATGAGATTCATGCTGGCTGATACTGAGCTTCGGAAGCAGTGGTTTAAGATAATTTTCTTGATTTGTGTTCTAATGAAGTATTAGTTTATTTATTTGATTAATTCTTGAGCAATGTAGCAATAATGCTAAAGATTTGAGCCGTATGTAGAATCGTGCTTGGTATTCTGATTACATAGATTTTGGTGCTTTCTGACTTGAAATATAGCCAGGTATTTTCGAATGAGAGTGATAGATTGTCGCTGAATCTTGGAGTCGACTGATAGATGGAGAAGGATATAGTAGTTACTGAACCCTTTTGGCCTTTTTTTTCTAACATCCGCAATTGTTTTCTGTGCAAATATTATGCCCTCAGTTTCTGACACCAAGGGACAGATGAAAAGTATAGGGAAAAATTATTGTCATTGATTGATTGAAACTAACTGATACAAGCACTACTATATATAGTGAAAATTAAAGCAAAACCTAATCCTTAAAGGATATAGAAAAGTCTAATATCCTTGTCCTACAAGAAAACCATAAAACAAATCCTAGACAAAACAAAAAACTTAACGGGCAAGTAACAAATCCTTGGCCCGCAAGATAACAACCTAAATTCCAATCTAAATTCCAACACCCCCCGTCAAACTCATGGCGGTACACAAACATGAGTTTGCCAACCAGTAGATGCGGATGCAAGCTCCGTTAGGTGGACAAGACAAGGCGAACAAGCTAGCAAACAAACGAACGAACAAACGAACGAACAAACAAGTAAGCAATTTCCATACTACCAACTCCAATCCTCGCGGGCATCTTCTTCAAACGTTGAAGAAGCGGGTGGATGCAATTCAACAAATGCGGCCTTAGGTGGTGGTTCTTTTAACTCTTTCCGAGCTAACCAAGGACATTGATTTTTCCAATGCCCTTGTTCTTTGCAGTAGCTACACTGATCAATATTTTTAACACGCTGCTGGTTTTGAGGCCTAAATGATGTTGCCAAAGCCGATGGGTTCACCAAAGAAAGACTATGCGATTGTACCCGAACTTCTTCGGCTTGCAATTCATGAAGCACAGAATCAACGGAAGGAAGTGGAGTCCGGTGTAGGATAGAGCTACGGAGAGTCTCAAACTCACTTCGAAGAGGCATTAAAAACTGAACAAGGCGTTGTTCTTCTCTATATTTACAATAGAGCTCATCATTGCTAAGTCCATCAGGTTCTGTCAGTGCAAGCTGGTCCCAAAGACAGGTCATGTCATTATAAAAATCTTGGATACTTTTATCACTTTGCTGGCTGCCACGAATCTCCATCTCTAACTGATAACGCTTAGCAAAATTCGACTTGGTATACAACTTTGCTAAGTGATCCGAAACCTCTTTAGATCTTGAGAGCTTAGAAAGTTGCATTCCAATCTTCAAATCAACAGAGTTATTAATCCAAGTAATAATCTTTGAATTGTTCATCTCCCAAATAGCAAGCAAGTCAACATGTTTTTCATCTTTGGGGTTATTCGGAACGGAAATCATTCCAGATACATAGCCCCACAAACCTTTTCCAATCAAGAAATTCTTCATGACATATGCCCAATACACATAATTATTACCATTCAATCTCACACCAATCGCTTGCAGCGAGTCATCCTTAGTTGTCATATTCAATGAACCAAAAACAAAGACAAAGTGCACAAAACTGACAATAGTTTGATGTATGCTGCAGACTGATGCAAGCAAATCTGATTCTGGGCAGCAGGTTTGGTGAGCCAACTGACAGCTACACGGGTTTCTCTGCAAGCCTCCCTGATGCAGCGGAATATGGTGGTTCAAGCAGCAGCGGTGGCGGACGGTGCGAGACAAACGAACAAACAAGCTATCAGATGAACAAACATATAATCTATGAGACAGGTCCTCACGAACCTGCTCTGATACCAAGATGAAAAGTATAGGGAAAAATTATTGTCATTGATTGATTGAAACTAACTGATACAAGCACTACTATATATAGTGAAAACTAAAGCAAAACCTAATCCTTAAAGGATATAGAAAAGTCTAATATCCTTGTCCTACAAGAAAACCATAAAACAAATCCTAGACAAAACAAAAAACTTAACGGGCAAGTAACAAATCCTTGGCCCGCAAGATAACAACCTAAATTCCAATCTAAATTCCAACAGGGACACTTTCCCCAAATGTGTTATCTTCTGCAATAAAAACGCTTACGCTTGGTGTTAGGGTGGAGGTTACCCAAGATGATCTCGCTGCCATGCTCGCAACTTTCACCCAAGCTCGTTGATGTTGTACACGGCGTACAATCTGCTCATCAACTTCACTGTTCCTCTATCCGATTGCTGCCTCGCCCAAACCAAAATTCTATTTCCACAGTTCGTGGAAATTCAGAATCCAAACAAAAGGAAAGAGCTCTTTTCTTAGTTTTTGTAATCCAGCCATTTGGATCCTCTGCAATATATTACATTTTTCCTCCGCAATATATTACACATGTTAATCCATAATGCTTTCCACGCAATATATTATACTTTCCCTCGACTTATTTTCATGTGTTAAGAACGGATTTTGGATCCTCTGCAAGCTTGATTACAATACAAAAGTGTGACAGATAGGTAACTAAAACACGAATCGAATTCATTTTTTGTGTAGCAATAATGAAGACGACTAAAAAATTGACACGAAAGAAAGAAGACGACTAAAAAATTGAGCAAAATTTTTGTTGTTACGTGAAGGGAGTTTAGTGCAAAAGCACATGTTCGAGATGCTAGTAGTAAGAAATGGTACTGTTATAATGCATGTCTAATAATCTATCTAATGGTGATTCGAACTCAGTGTAAAGATCCGGAAACGTAACTTAACCAGTTGGCCTAACTCACTATGTTTATGACTAATCAATCTTATAATTAATCAAGAATAAAAAACGCAAGCTAGGAATTATATATGTAGTGACATTGTGTTCGAATTAATTATGTATTCTAGTATGAGCATGCATGTTTACAGGTCATTAATTAAGTTTCTAAAAGATATATATAACATATCTTCCATAAACCAATAATTGCCTCTCGAATCATTGGTATCACACTTGGTTGGGCTTAATGTCTATTCAAGTTCCAAAAGATACTCCAACGTTCATATATCCAACCAACCCACAATCCTAAGCTAATATTTAAATTTCAGTCTCAAGCATGCACAAGAGAAAGTTCCTCTTGGTGAATTTTGTGATCATCGTATGGACTCAATAAGTATGACCTAATTGGTTTTATTAAGGGTAGTGTTATCCACACACTCATTTTTAACTTTCAGATACTATTTTCAATTTTTAATTGTTGGATCGGATGAATTAAAGAAAATCAATAGCTAAAAACTAACAAGAGTGTGTGGGAGGTAAAAATAAGTGTGTGAATAACACTTTCCTTTATTAAATATGGCTTTTGATGATGAAACCATAGATAGACATACTAGGGCAAGGTAGCTCCATCTCCACTAGCTCGATCGTTTTTCTTGAGCAATTTTTTAGTATTGTATATAGAATATAGCCACGTGACATTCTTATTTCACTAAAATTATAATACGTGAATTTACTTTTTCTATTAATATACCTTGCAAAATGAGCATCTCAATTATGTCATCTACATTTATTATGACACATAAAATAGTGCACCATGTAGCTTGTGTTTCCATTACTTATAAAAATTTATAGTTTTTCTTGATTCCCAAATATATTATGGAACGGCATCAAATTAAAAGAAATAAAATAACAAAAGGTGTGGGATGTCATTGGCTAATATATTGTTACATTTTTTTTACCAGCAAATTTTTTGTGAGACCATTGCAAAATTTAGTGGGCACAAAGCTTTTATTCAAAGAATCAAAGGCAACAAGTTTAATCATGCAATGCATACAAATATGGCATATGATTGAGAGAAAAATTCATGTATCTTGATAAAGATCTAAAGAGGTTTTGGTATGATCAGTTCATGATGACTCGTGCGGAAGTAGGATGAGGGCTCTGATACAACAAAAGATATATACAGGCCCTTTATTTAAAGAGATTCTAATTATATTTTAAATTGGAATAAGTTGTGGAGCTTATTTCTCATTGAACTTTAACGACACAAATCATTTATTTTTCAAGTTGCATTTCATAGATCATTCTTACAAATTGTTAGCGAAATTGAAAATGTTTAAAACATCTAATTAAGTTCAAAGAAATTGACAAACACTATGTTATAAGAAAATTTGAAATTTCATCATGACAATCAAATGGGTAAATAGTTTCAGATTGAATTGATTTTTTTATAAGGATTATTTATAAATGAAGACTAAAAAATAAACGGTTTGGATGGTTGAAGTTCGATGTAAAATAAGTCCCACAACTAGTCCTTATTTAAAAAAAAAACGAAGATCCCTTTAAATAAAAGCTCTGATAAATATATTCAAATAATTTGTAGTGCTGTATTTTGATATTCAGCAAAGTCGTATACAAATAAACTAGTTCAAAATTCAACCAAAAAGAAGGGTTAATCTCAGTTTACTACTATGAAGTTTTTTGGTTTTCAACATTTGGTACATAGAGTTTTTTTCATCCCAGAGTGGTACCTAAAGTCATAATTTTGGAACACTTTCATACATCCTTCAAGGTTGCTGTTAAATCAGCTGTTAACAGGTGACGTGGCACCCACATGGATAATGATTGGACGTCACGTATCAATATGTGTCCATATGGATATTAAAAAAATTAAAAATAAAAATAAAAATCTGGACACTATCCCGTCCCCTCACCCACCCCACCCTCCCCATCCCTGATACCCACCCCGACACTCCATCCCTTCTCATCTCCTTTCTCTCTTCTGCACCTACCCCCTTCGTCCTCTCCCTTATCTCTTCTGCATCCACCCCCACCCTTTTCGACTCCTCGCACCACTAATGAGGAAATCATCTCTCTCATTTCCTTTCCTCTCTCTCTGTCTCTCTTCCTTTTCATTGACTTCCCTTCCACTTCTCTTTGATTTGCTACCGTCACTGCCACCCTAATGGATCTCTCGTTACCAAAGAGAGCCTAGGATTTCCAATTTCAAATTTCGAACAATCCTAGGGGTTTGGAAATTGGATTTCTCCAAAGTTTCAAGGGTTTACGTTTCAATTTGTGTTGAAATTTCTTAATTTGGTGGTGATATTGAGATTGTTGAATCTGCGGAAATTGGGGAATTGAGGGGAGGTTGTGGATTTGGATGAGAGAGGAGGTTGATTGTGTATGTGTTTGTGCTAGAATGGACTTCGGGCTCGTCGTTCGGACTGGTGCAAATATGGATGAGAGACGACGCCCTCCGCTGCAGATTTGTACTGCAGGGAAGACGACGGGAGGGGGGAGCAAGGGAGGAAGATGCCCTTGTAAAAATTTTATTTTTAAAATTTTTAATAATCACGTGGGCCCCCATATTGACACGTGGATGTCACGTCATCGGTTAACAGAGATTCTGATGGAAAAGTTAATGAATGTATGAAAGTGTTCCAAAATTATGACTTGAGATACTATTTTGGGATGAAAAAAACTTCATATATCAAATATTGAAGACCGAAAAACTTCAAAGTAGTAAACTGAGATTAACCCAAAAAAGAAAATACTACTACTGAGATTAACCCAAAAAGGAAAATACTAGTTGTGGTGAGTGGTGACTCAATTCAAGGTCCCACCACCGAAACTTAGAAGAGGTGGGACCAAAATTATCATTGATCAATATAAGGGTTATCTTTTACCTTTCTGGCTTTTCGGCAAGATTTTCAAGTAGATTTTTTATAGGCTAGGGGAGTTTTTTATAGGTATAGTTTCAAGAAAGCAAAGATAGTAGTATTCGTACTACTACTTTCTCTTTCGTGTTCACCTTTTAGGCATGAACCTTCAATCTTGATATCAAAATCCGCCTACAATTATTTGTACTATGTGTGTTCGTGAAGTGGCAAATTATAAAAAACTACTTAACTAGACACTCTCTATTATTTTAACCTCTACTTATTGCCACTCAGAGATTGGCCCATGCAACAATGCACTTGAATGTGAGAACGAGATACTTACATTCGAGTCTCGCCTCTTGTCAGTGTGTTGCTCTACTCAATATGGCTACCTCATCCAAAACTCTCCACGCTCTTAAGAATTTAATTACCAACTGATAGGCCCTTTAACCACCTCATAAATGTGGAACTAAATTCACCTGTTATTATTAGTTATTCACATTTTGTTTTCCTACTTCATTTTTTTTACTGTTGATAAAAAAGTTATGGTGTTTCGGAGCATAGGATTATTCAAAATTTTTAATAGTCTTAATTTTTGTGTTTTTAACTAAATATCTAGTGGTTAAAATACCTCAAGATAATAGAAAATCCCATTGTTGATGTTGATTTTCAAATATGCGCAGGATATCCTGTTAGCTAGAGTCAGATGTCTCTATACATCATTGCTGCCATACATTCATTACGTGAAAGTTATGTGACCTTTGTCATAATACGTAGTAGACCCGACGACATTTAATCCTTTTGTTTTGGTCCTTGCTCTCGTACCGGAGAGGGAGTAGATTAAACTATCAAACTGGCTGAACACATATCTGTGAATGAACAACACATTCAAGTTGGTCACCAACTGCACAGATATTTCTTAATGTGAACAAGTAGAAATTTTCTAGCTTGTGTGAACAATCTCTAAGAAAAATCAAACCTTTTTCCAAAACATTAATGTACCCCAATAGGATTCTTTTCGTTTTGAAAATAATTATTGATGTCTGTTTCCAAGATGGATCATGTGCCCTACTGTTGTTCCTATTGTCATAACTAATTGTTTATGAAAAATGATGGACCATGAATCTTCCAGTCAACTTAAAAATTGCCTCTCCGATCCAGCAAATATTTTCCTTGCTTAATTGGTTTATTATTGAGAGACCTGCTGGTCAAATTTCTAGTTTGCCATCTTGTTCCGTAAGATGTATATAGTTGTATAGTATGATATTCCACATGAGGGCCTTTAACGGTTTTTTTTAAGAAAAATTAACGAAAAGTTCAAAAAAAACTTCTCTTTTAATAAAAAGTCATTTTTAAAGGTATAGTAAATAGTACCAATTAAAGGTAAAAATGTAATTTTTCGTTAAAAGTGAACAGTACCGGGAGTGTTTTGTTAAAACTCTTTTTTTTTATGGTAGGGCCTTAAAACTTTATTAATTTTTCTCAAAATTTTTATTTAACAAAGGAATAAATACAAAGTGTCAAAATCGCAAAGAACAAATAATGGTATGAAGGTTCCAAGCTTTTTTTTTTTCTTACAAGGAAAGACAATTGGTGACAAACTACAGTTATCCACTTTATCCACCATTTTTGGGAGCCGAGAAGACTCACATAGCCATTTCAGCCTCCCTCTGGTCACAAGTCTGGCTTCCACATTAGCAACGGGTTTCGAACTTAAGACCTTCAATTTTTAATCTGCCTACAATTATGTGTACTATGTGTGTTCGTGAAGTGGCAAATTATAGAAAACTACTTAACTAGACACTCTCTATTATTTTAACCACCACTTCTTGCCACTCAGAGATTGGCCCATGCAACAACGTACTTGAAGGTGAGAGCAAGGCCCTTACATTCGAGGCTCGCCTCTTGTCAGTGTGTTGCTTCATTCCATATGGCTACGGTTGGGTTTGGGAGTGAGGTGCTTTAAAAAAAAACACCCATGAAAAAAAGCTGTGAGGGTTTTAGGTGTTTGGTAAACTGAAAAAAATGGCTTATTTTGGAAGCTGCTGTGAGAACAAGCTGAAATCAAAGGAAAAAGCTGAAGCTGCTATTTGCAGCTTTGGAAAACTGGCTTTTTTTCAAAGCACACGGAGCTACAGTGCTCATTTAATGAAAAGACTCACTATCAGATTGTTTTTTTTTCCAAAAGCACTTTTACAAAAAAGTTTACCAAACACTCTGCTGATTTATTTCAGAGCCGCTTATTCTTACAGCACAGTCGCTTATACAGCACAGCCGCTTATTCTCACAGCAGTTTTTTTTCAAAGCACAACAATACCAAACCAAACGTTGTTCTCCCAGGGGTGTTTATGGGCTCACATGATTCATTATGCTTTTGATGTGAAGAATAAAACCTTCAGCCCTACCTCATCCGAAACTCTCCACGCTATTAAGAATTTAATTACCAACTGATAGGCCCTTTAACCACCTAATATATGTGCAACTAAATTCACCTGTTATTATTCGTTATTCACATTTTGTTTTCCTACTTCATTTTTTTACTGTTGATAAAAAAGTTATGGTGTTTCGGAGCATAGGATTATTCAAAATTTTTAATAATCCTAATTTTTGTGTGTTTTAACCAAATCTTAATTTTTGTATTTTTAACTAAATATCTAGCAGTTAAAATACTTGAAGATAATAGACAATCCCATTGTTGATGTTGATTTTCAAATATGTGCAGGATATCCTGTTAGCTAGAGTCAGATGTCTCTATACATCATTGCTGCCATACATTCATTACGTGAAAGTTATGACCTTTGTCATAATATATAGTAGACCCGACGACATTTAATCCTGGTACCGGAGAGTGGGTAGATTAAACTATCAAACTGATTTAACACATATCTGTGAATGAACAACACTTTTAAGTTGGATACAAACTGCACAGATATTTCTTAATGTGAACAAGTATAAATTTTCTAGCTTGTGTTCACAATCTCTAGGAAAGATCAAACCTTTTCCAAAACATTAATGTGCCCCAATAGGATTCTTTTCGTTTTGAAAATAATTCTTGATGTTTTCAAGATGGGGCACATTAAACTATCAAACTTTTAAGTTGGATACAAACCGCACAGATATTTCTTAATGTGAACAAGTAGAAATTTTCTAGCCTGTGTGAACAATCTCTAAGAACCAAAATGAAACCTTTTCCAAAACATTAATGTACCCCAATAGGATTCTTTTCATTTTGAAAATAATTCTTGATGTTTTCAAGATGGGGCACATTAAACTATCAAACCTTTAAGTTGGATGCAAACTACACAGATATTTCTTAAAGTGAACAAGTAGAAATTTTCTAGCTTGTGTGAACAATCTCTAAGAAAAATCAAACCTTTTCCAAAACATTAATGTACCCCAATAGGATTCTTTTCGTTTTGAAAATAATTATTGATGTTTCCAAGATGGATCATGTGCCCTACTGTTGTTCCTATTGTCATAACTAATTGTTTATGAGAAATGACAGACCATGATTCTTCCAATCAACTTAAAAGTTGCCTCTCCGATGCAGCAAATATTTTCCTTGCTTAATTGGTTTATTATTGAGAGACCTGCTGGTCAAATTCCTAGGTTGTCATCTTGTTCCGTAAGATGTATATAGTTGTATAGTATGATATTCCACACGAAGGCCATTAACGTTTTTTTTATGGTAGGGCCTTAAAACTTTATTAATTTTTATCAAAATTTTTATTTAACAAGGAAAGAAAACAAAGTTTCAAAATCGCAAAGAAACAAATAATGGTATGAAGGTTCCAAACTTTTTTTTTTCTTACAAAGGAAGACAATTTGTGACTAGCTACAGTTATCCACTTTATCCACCATTTTCGGGAGCCGGGAAGACTCACAGAGCCATTTCAGTCTTCTCTTGGTCACAAGTCTGGCTTCCACGCTAGCAGTGGGTTTCAAACTCGAGACCTTCAATTTTTAATTTGAAGAAAACCTCACAATCTGTCATTTACCACTGGACCACCAGACTTTATTAATTATTCTCAAAACTTTTATTTAACAAGGAAAGAATACAAAGTGTCAAAATCGCAAGGAAAGAAACAATGGAACTTTAACGAAAAGTTCAAGGTACTGTTTACTTTAACGAAAAACACATTTTTACACTAAAAAGTCAATCATGGTACTATTCACTTTACCTTTTATTTTGTCCTTATCGTTAAAACTCAAAGTTTTCAAATCTTTTTCATTAGTTTTCCTAAGAAACAATGGTATGAAGGTCCCAACTCCTACCAAAAAAAAAAGGTATGAAGGTGCCAACTCCCACTAAAAATTAAAGGTATGAAGGTTCCAACTCCCTTCTCCCAATTTATTTTCTAAATTGCACTTCATAGATCATTTTTTACAATATATTAGCAAAATCGAAATCATTTATGTTTGATTCTCACCAAATGCGAGTTTTAATCACATTATTGCTAGCTCATTGTGAGGCTAAATCCTACCGCCTCCCCCTTAGTGTAGATAATATTTTTTTTGAAGAAAAAATAAGTCTAATTTAGTTAGACAAAATAAGAACCAAAACCAAAATGAAATAGTAAATTCAGTGCAGAAAACATGCCCAAAAATGCAAATACATTCTTGCAATTTAATAGTTTATCTTTAAATTGCATTGAAAACGTTACTTATACGGAACAAAGCAATGATACCAAGCTGCGCGTGGGATGCTTGAGAACCCTGCCTATTTAATGAAGGCAATCTTGTCTTTCTTGGGTACAAGTCCACATGCCGCATTGTGGATTTTTGGAATTATTTATGGCTCCACAGGTGGCCTAAGGGGCTGTTTAAAGGCGAATCATGAAAAGATCACACCGTTAAAAATGAAGAGTCGCCAACCTAGAGATTGATGCAGGCGAGAATCAAGGCTAATACATGAGACGCGTGGTAGCTTTTAAGAAGCATGCGCGCAAAATGGAGGCATGCATCATGATGATAATTGATTTCAAATGGGTGCATGATGGAACCGAGAACGATTCAACTATCTCCCTTTAATGAATCAGACTAGCTCACAGCAAAATCGAAGACTAAAACGGTATGTATTTCAGCTTACTCTGAAAAGCATGATCTTCGGATAACAATCCATCCTCAAAGGAAACGGGTTGTCTCTCAGATGGATAGTTATAGGCCATTATGGGACCATAATTTTCCAGGGCTGGAGGAAAGCTAATCCGAATACAGCTACCTCAAAAATCTAGTTATGGACTCAACAGCTCCAGATGGAGCTGTAACAGAAGGAGTAGTGGTGCCACCATCAATCTACTCCGGGGCATTAGGCAGAGTCCTGCGACTCTATTGGATGACCATGCTTGTTACACAAAACACGTGATCTGATTTGGATATGGATACAATCAAATTTTATGTCTTGGGGTTCCTACAATCTAGGAATTGGTGTGCGCCACAAGTTAGGATGCAATATCTACTTCTAGATATCCTCTAGGATTCTCCCAATTTAGAACGAAGATTCTATCCTAAAAATATTTCTCTCCCCACGGTATAAATACACTCATCTAGGGTTCATCTATAATATAACGTAATCTAAACAATTCAATTCTCTTACCCACTACTTGAGTCTAAAATCATTCACTAACTTAACCGTCAAAGATCTTTTACCCGGTGCACCCCCGGTCCTAAGCTTGCTCACGGTTATTTACTATTTTGCAGGTTGCTCGAAGTTGTGCTCAACCATCACTCACGGCAATGCTCAAATTTGGTTCCAACCGTCCCTAATTTTGTTGTAATTTCTTTCCCCGAAGTTGCAAAATGACAAAATGGTCATGTTGAGCTAAGTGAAATCCTATGTGGACGTTTAAGCTCAGTTCATATTTTGGTTCCTTTCTTGTTGTATTTGAGTAGTACTCATCACTACTAACGTGTGAACGCAAACAGAACCCAAATCGAACTAGTAGCAAAAAAGTGACGTTCGTTTAAAGTTTAAGGGCAAAGTGGTAAATTAACACTCATAGCTATTCTACACATGCTTCACGTGTGATGTTTTGTCATAGAAAATATCGGTTAGTGAACGAGGTTTGCTAATAAATAGGGTAAATTACATTTTACACCATTGGGTTTCAATGCAATTGCAACCAAATACAACATCTTTAAAACATTTCAATCTCATACACAAACTTATATTTTGTTACAATTTCATACATCCGTTAGTTAAACCGTTAACTAATGACATGACAAATGCATGACCCCACCTATTTGACGACGTGGCATATAAAAAATAATTAATTATAAAAAACAATTTAATAAAAATTTAAATTAAAACAAAACAAAAATAGGGCCCACCCCTCTTCTCCCACCCGAGCAAAGCCTTCATCTTCATCTCTTCATTTTCTGCAACACAACCAGCCATCCCCTTCATTCTGCATCACCACCATTCATCCCATACAACCAGCCATCTCTTCTTTCTGCATCACCATCATCAAAGTTGAAATTTACACAACCAATAATTTGAAAACAAATATGATTCCCAAATCTTGGCACACGACATGGCGTGGATTGACACCTTCGACACCGGCGGCTGACCATCCTTGCCACCCAGCCCTACAACAGCGATTCCAGATTCGAATATCCTTCGTTCACCGGTATGCGTTAATGAGGATGATTCCTTCTCGCGGGGTTTGTCTTTCTGGGTTTTCTCCATCTGGGTCTTCCGGTCGAGTGTCACAACGGAGGCGGCTGCACCTAAGATTAAGGCCATGAGCACAGAGAGCTCTCGATCTCGACCCTTCTCATGAGCCAGTAAAAAAAAAAAAGCTATTTCATATGCAAAACCAGCTTCGGATCTAGGAAATTTTCTGGGTTTTTTTTTTTTCAGATTGACAGCGAAAACTGAGAAATTTTTTTAGGACATCTGGAGAAAACGAAGAATCAGAAGAAATTTAGAAGATTTGGGAATGGAGTTTAGGGATTGGGAGGGGGAGGATTGACATGGAGGCTGTATAGGATGGGTGTTGGCGGTGGAGAATGAAGGAGACGAAGATGAAGGTCCTTTATTCAGGTGGGAGAAGAGGGGTGAGCCCATTTTTATTTTCTTTTAATTTAATTATTTGTTTAAATTGTTTTTTGATAATCACTTATTTTTATATGCCACGTCATTAAATATGTGGGTCATGCATTTGCCATGTCATCATTTAATGGTTAAATTAACGGCTTAACTAATGGATGTATGAAATTGCAACAAAATATAAGTTTATGTATGAGATTGAAATGTTTTAAAGATGTTGTATAAGGTTGCAATTGCACTTAAACTCGAGGGAATAAAATGTAATTTTCTCTAACAAATATCTTCTTTATGTGGATTACATGTAGAAATGATCATCTCTGGATCCATTTCACCTAATTCTCCTCATCAAACAATCTGGATCCTTGAAATTTGATCCAACGGCTAAAGTTATTATAATTTTTAGAGCGAGCCCTTTTTTGTAACCATTGAATCGAATTTCAAGAACCCGGATTGTTTAATAAAGAAAATTAGGTTGAAGGGATCCGAAGATGATCGTTTTCCTTATATGGAAAGCTCAAAACTTGGCAAGTGACGTTCGTTTAAAGTTTAAGGGCAAAGTGGTAAATTTACATTGCTTCAAGTGTGATGTTTTGTCACAGAAAATATTTGTTTTGTCTTCTAGTGAAGGAGGCTTTATATACAGAAACTTTCACCTTTGATCCTCTGAGTATCTATTAATTTGCTGCTAATAAAATATCTTCTTTCTATGGATCAGATGGAAAGCTCAAAACTTGGCAAGTGACGTTCGATTAAAGTTTAAGGGCAAAGTGGTAAATTTACACTGCTTCACGTGTGATGTTTTGTTCACAGAAAATATCTGTTTTGTCTTCTAGTGAAGGGAGCTTTTATATATATACCGAAACTTTCACCGTTGAGGAAGTCATTCCATCGGCACCACTTCACTCTCTTCTACCCCTCGATCCTCTTTCTCACTCTCCTTCTCTTTGCAGCGCAGAGAGCAAAACTACCTCTAGTGGATCAACCTCCAAACCACCATCGTGGTCTACTCCTCAAACTCAACTCAAGCTGAAGTTTTATCAGAAGGCTTCCCCGTTTCAATTCAAGTTGTGAGTTGTTAGTTACTTATACTTTGGTTCACTATTTCTTTCTTTGTTTCCAGGTATAAACACATGATCATGATCTACCATGAGAGTGGGCTGCTCGACGGAAGCAGGCTGGACCACGGGAGTGGGCTGCTCGTCGGGAGTAGGCTGGGCCACGAGAGCAGGCTGCTTGGCAGAAGCAGGTTGGGCCACGGGAGTGGGCTGTTTGACTGAAGTAGGCTGCTTGGCAGGAGCAGGCTGGGCCACGGGAGTGGGCTGCTCGTCGGGAGCAGGCTGCTTGGCAGGAACAGGCTGGGCCACGGGAGTGGGCTGCTCGTCGGGAGCAGGCTGGGCCACGAGAGCAGGTTGCTTGGCGGGAGTGGGCTGCTCGTCGGGAGCATGCTGCTTGGCAGGAGCAGGCTGGGCCGCGAGAGCAGGTTGCTTGGCAGGAGCAGGCTGGGCCACGAGAGCAGGTTGCTTGGCGGGAGCAAACTGCTTAGAATGTGATGCAAACGAATGCGAGGCTTGGGCCCAGGCTCGTGCAAACTTGGATGGCACGACTTGGGCCGTGGCCTTGGTGTCGTGAGCCTTGGATGGCACGGCTCGAGCCGTGGTGAAGGCACCATGGACCTCGCCACGGGTGGCTACCGAGGTAACCACCGTGGTGGTTCCCTTGGTGGAAACTCGTGGTGGTGGTGCTGCTCCACTTATTGTCGCATTTAGCCTCATGGATCTCCGCAATCCCATTTCTTGAACATTAGAATTTTCACTCGTGGAATTTTCTAAATTTCTAGCCATTATATTTTGCTTATACGTTTTATCAAAGAACCTTTGCAAGTAAAAAATTCTAATAATAAGAACGTATGAAAAATATTCAAATGGACTAGAAAATAAAGAAAAAACCTTATTGTGCGAGAGTCTTCTACGAGTATGGATTTCAACTCTCAATGAAAGCACCAATTTGTGGATGCAAATTTCTTCCTCCTCGATCTTGGACGATTTTGCACCTACAAAACAATTAACACCTTAGGTTAAGGCCAAGAGCCTCACGCGCCCACGATGAATTGGGGGGGCTTTGGCCGAAGAACCTCCGATGCCAAAGTTAGAATTTAGAGAGAAAGAGTGTTTAGAGAATTTTGGGATTTTTGCCAAAGTGTTGGAATTGGCTTTTTGGTGAGAAATGAGAGTATATTTATAGGGATAGGAGGTGGCTAGGGTTTTTTGGGTTTGATTTAGGTTTAATTAGCCAATTTATTTGGCTATTAAACATAAAATGAATGTTTTGGTGGTTTTTTGTATAATTGGCTAATCAATGTCACAAAAAAGGAAAATTATGGTGAAAAAAGAAGGAAATGGCCGGCTCCCTTTGGAGAAGGGATAACCGGCCTTTAGGGTGATTTTTGGGCTTAATTTGGTGATGTAATTAGCCTTTAATATATTGATTATATTAATTGGTTGAGGATGTTATGGAATGTTTGAAATAAATGGCTAATTGAATAAGGAAAAAATGAGGTAAAAACATAAATGGAATGAAATAGGTTTTGAATTGTTACCCATTTTGGGTACTCCTGACTTGGTTGATGGATGATTCTCCACTGCTCGTGTGTAGGAAACCCGGTATGCCTCGAGGGTATTTTTGTCATCTTTTGTCTAAAAGTCCACGTGTCGCCTAGTGAATATTTTTGGCTTCACAATCTGCATCCTTTTGCAGGCAGGCTTCAATAAACGAGCAGAATTCTGATGAAAATTTGTGTTTTTAAGGTGTAGGTGATGGATCATCCAAGATCTGCCAGAGACCTCAGAACCTCAGTTGCAAAACAACGGTGGATGTAGGCATTGGTAAGGATATGAATGCAGCATAAGATTGACAGGTATTTACCTGCAGCATAAAATTGATGGGTCCTTCATTAGCTGTATATGAAAATTCTCCAGTACCACACTCAAAGAGAGCAAGAACAAGGCTCCAAATATGAGCTGGATTAGAATAATTTGTAAACTATATATTACCAAGAACAAGATTAAGTCGCATAAATCACAAACAAGAAAGCATGAAAAACACTCACACATATATGTAAAGAACTTTGCAATACCACTAACCTGATGAACTGCCATTGGAAGATGCCATGGCTGCTGTTGTTCAATCCCTGTGCGTTGTAATCCTTCTCCTATCTGTCAGATTGCTTAAAACTCTAACTAAGAATAGGGCTTAGTACTTAATCGAGTGCGCATCTGTGAGAGTAGAGGTTACAACATATATATATCCTTCTCATAACTTAACAAGGATTCCCTATTAAAATCCTGATAGAAAACAACTTATGTTCTCCAATCCTTATCAGTTTTCATACTATAACAGAATCCTTCACAAACAAGGATTTTGCACACTGCTTCTCATAAGGCTTTCCTATTCCAATCGGACTTAAGCATTCACTGTCAAAATATCCAATCCCATGTTCATACTCTTACATTCTCCCACTTGAACATGAGATCAATTCCAGACATGAACTTCTCCAATTTATAGGAAGTGATCATAGAGCCTCTTATGAGAATCTAACGTTATGACTATCATTCCATTGTACTTCAAAATATGGAAACTGAGAACCATAGACCACAACCAAAATCCAGTATTGATTCTAAGTTCACGCATATCCAAACTACAAACACGACTCATAACAAAACTGATATACCCAATTAATCACATAATATGCTCCCACTCTTCAAAAGAAAAGCAACACAATACTGATTAAACATGATTTATTAACCACAAGCTTAAAATAGACAAACTGCTTTCAAAACATCTAAGAAATCATCCTCTAAAACAAGTCCATCATCCAAAACTACAAAACTTCAAAACCAAGGTAATAAGTTTTGGGAAAAGACCGTTATTTAAAACATAAAAGTTGAAACTAACAAACTTTAGATAAAACTAAATAAATCAACTCTGACCAAGATAGCAAGCACAGTTCCAGATTAAGCTACTCACATAACTGCAACCTGCCAATTCTTCGAAACAAACCAATTACTCCCACTGATCTAGACTCTTCAACACTCCCATCCGAGATACATGTTTCTGAAATTCTCCAATAGGTAGCGCTTTAGTCAAAGGATCTGCAGTCATCAAAATAGTACTAATGTGCTGAACTTCAATCATCCCTTTCTTTACTTGCTCTCTTACTTTAAGATATTTTAAATCCATTAACCTCGAAGCAGAAGTTCTTCTGTTATTTTAGCAAAGAACATGGCTGAATTGTTGTCACAAAACATTCTCACAGGTTTTTTAACTGAATTTACAACTTTCAATCCTGACAGAAAATTCTTCAACCAAATAGCTTGTTTCATTCCTTCAAAACAAGCCACAAATTTGGCTTCCATAGTAGATGTAGCAATGATAGTTTGTTTAGCACTCTTCCAGATTGCACATAGTTTGCTTCTTCAACCTCCTTGCCTTTCTCTTGCTTTTGCTATAGGAGACTTTCAACTGACCATACTTTGTGGGAAGGGCTTGAAGGATCATGAATACAAGCTGCTTCTCTCCAATGTTCACATCCATGGAATTCAACTTTTCGGCAACATCTGTCATTTTCATTATATGATCTCTTATAGAGCCAGTACCCTCAATTTTGTAAGTAGTAAGCAAAGACATGTATTGGCTGACTTCTGCTTTCTCAGACTCTTTAAATTTCTTTTCAATTGCAACCAAATAGTCCACAGCCAGTTCTGGTTTCTTGATTCCTCCTTTGATTGTATCAGTCATCCCAGCTTCTAAGATTGAAAGTGCTACTTTGTTAGCCCTTGTCCACCTCTCAAAATTTGATCTCTCTGCTTTGGTGCTTTGATCACTTATGACAGGCCTAGGACTATCAATTGCTATATCAAACTCATTGAGAGTCAATAGTAAATTGATATCCCTTCTCCACTTCTTGTAATTGACACCGCCGGTAAGGATCAGAATATTTTCCAAATTTAAGCTCCTCATCGATATTGCAGACACTGATGAACATGAAATCACCATATGAACATTTAAAGTTCTGATTTCGTTTTCACAGTCTATTGCACATCAAAACTTTATAACCAATATCCATATATACAATCTTAACAACAAACAGTTGATAAGCACATATAGGATCAAGGGTTTCAAGATAAATCATGGACCGATCACCATATAATCAGGAACAACCATATAAATCATGAACCGATCACCATGTAATCAGGAACAACTATCCTTTCGCACTGATTTGTTCCATACATCTCAGTTCATGATTTTGATAGCACTAGTAAGTTTGCATAAACTAAATATATTTCTTATGAATGAACTCCTCCAATTTGCATGCATGCGGTAGGTGACTGACTCCCAAATAATTCTCGTTGCCAAGCAAATTAAATACCATTAATTAAGAGCTTAAAAACACTTTAATTATTACCTCTATTTTGCTTTTGCAATTAGGAAATTTTCCCCCTTTTGCGTACAATATTATAAGAATATTTTTGTTCTCTACACTTAAATGATGGTGATACTCACTACCTTATTTATCACCGTTATATGAGTTTAATACATGTTAAAACTCATAGTGATGGTGCTAGCTACCTGCTTCTTGTGTTTTTTTAAAGAAAGAAAGGGGCATTTGATGTTTGGACAGACATAGTGATGGTGCTAGCTACCTGCTTCTTGTGTTTTCAAAAAGAAAATAAAACAAATGAGAAAAGGCTAATTTGCACCCTTTTGGATATTATGATGCCAATTTGCTTCGTTGAGAAACTTGTGGCTTTTCTAATGGAGATTGCGTAAAGGTGCAAACAATTTGTTAATGGTTGTGCAAAATAGGTTTCATACTAGAAAAAATTTCCGCACTCCGCCGCGGGATTTGAAATCATAACCCACAATTTAACATGCCCATTTTTAAATTATTCAGAAATCAATCAGAGAAAACTTCAAGCAGAAGAAAAATGAGTTCTCAATTAGAGAAAACTTCAATTTCATGCAAGTTTTTTTGTTCAAATTTCAGGGCTTAACAATGCAAGATTTGAATTTGCATTTGGTTCAAAGAAATAAGATAAACTGATAAGCAAAATGAACTAAAAAAATAGTGTTTTTTTACAATATATAAAGAGACAATCTCAGAAGTTTGCATATGTGCTGGAAATTTACAATATATAAAGAGACAATCTCAGAATAAAACACATTTGAAGGAAAAGTAATAAGAAAAGAAAATAGTGTTTTTTACCTATGATCCATGTGAGGAGTAGAATTTTCAGTCATAATTGACAACCCAAGAGCTCTGTAAATCAAATATATAGGAAAAGATCAATAAAAAGTGAATTACAGTTTCTCAAATCAGAAAGTAACATTTATTTGAAAAGATTTAGACTCATTTTGGATATAGATAAACAATGGCATGTTAAAAACCAAAATGATAAGGCATTCAACATTCAACATTCATGTAAAAAAAATGATATACATGTTATCCATCAATGTTTTGGTAACAAATTCCCAAATTGCTCTATCTACCAAACATTTGCAAATCTATAGTTACAGATGTTTAGTTCTATGATATTCAACCCAATACCCACATTATTGGCAAAACGACATTGTATAGATCGTTTGAGCACCCGAGCCAATGACAATAACATTGAAGGCAACTACAAAAATTGTACATTATATAAAGAGGCAATCTCAGAATCAAAATTGTCAAAATCAATATTTTATGGCTACATTTTTTTCATCAGTCAATCAATACACACTGAACACAGAATCACATACTCGACAAAAATTCAAACCCATAAATCTGAAATTAGCAATGTTATTTCTTACCCCCCAAAAACAATCCAAATCTTAGTGGTTACATTCATTAGTCAAGCACTCAACCACTCAGGCACATCAACTACAACTTGGGAATTGTTGAGCCAAAAATAATCACAAGGCGACACGTGGATTTTTTAGTAAAAGAGGACCAAACTACCCTTGAGGCACACCGGGATTCCTACACGCGAGCAGCTCAAAAATGCTCCAAAAATGTAACAATTCAATATTCATCTCATCAAATCCCGTAACCTCCAAAATATTTATTCCAAAATTATGTTAATTGGTTAATTAATGGATTAATTACCCAATTAATCCATTAAACATCAATTTAAACATCCAAATAACCACAACATATATTCCCCTCAATCCCAAAACTAGTGATTGACCGGCCACCCCCTTTCTCCCCAACTTTTCACACTTTTCTCCATTTTATTACCCTATTTACACAACTATTCAATTTTGTAACCTCCGGTTTATTTCTTTTATACTTAATTAGCCAATAAATTGGCTAATTAAGCTAAAACTATAACCACCAAAACCCATTAGTGGCCGGCCACACCTTGGGAAAATTGGGCAAAGCCTAACCCTATAAATAGGCACCCATTCTCACCAAAAAGCTAGGCCAACACTCTTGCAAAAATCCCAAAATTCTCTAAACATTCTTTCTCTCTAAATTCTAACTTTGGCATCGGAGGTTCTTCGGCCAAAGCCCCCCCATTTATCGTGGGCGCGTGAGGCTTGTGGCCATAACCAAATGTGTTATTTATTTTGTAGGTGCAATTTTGTCTAAAATCAAGGAGGAAGAAATTTGCATCCACAAATTGGTGCTTTCATTGAGAGTTGAGATTCACACTCGTAGAAGACTCTTGCGCAAAAAGGTTTTTTCTCTATTTCCTCTATTTTCTAGTCCACTTGTATTTTTCGTACGTTTTTATTATTAGAATTTTTTATTTGCCAAGATTCTTTGATAAAACATAAAAGAGAAATACAATGGCTAGAAATTTAGAAAATTCCACAAGTGAAAATTCCAATATTCAATAAATGGGACCGCGGCGATCCATGAGACTAAACGTGATCTTAAAGGGAGCGGCACCACCACCACAAGGCTCCACCATGGCAACCACCGAGGTGGCCACCATGGCAATCACCCGCGGCGAGGTCCATGGCTCCACCACTACGGCCCAAGCCGTGTTATCCAAGGCCCACGCCACCAAAGCCACGGCCCAAGCCATGTTACTCCATGCCCAACGTGAGCCCAATGCGTTTCCAATTCGAGCCCAAGCCTCGCATTCGCATGTACCACGCATTGAGCAGCCTGCTCCCGTAATCCAACCTGCTCCTGCAGCCTTGCCTGCTCCCGCGACCCAGCCTGCTTCTGTAATCCAGCCTACTCCCGCAGCCCTGCCTCCCATGGTTTCCCAAGCAGCTCAAGTTGGCCCAATAATATCTCAACTATCTGGAGCAACCATCAAGCTGGGGGCATTTTCACCATATTTCTCCGCGGATTTGACATTTCCCAATTCAAATCTTGCACCCGGAGTCTACCACACTTCCATTGCTCAAGGAGGCACATTTCTTCCTAGCTCTTCCAATCCAAATGGCGAACAACACTTGTCTCGACAAGTCATAGAGTTGACGAGCGCCATTGCACAACAGACGACCTTGGTGAATCAACTCTTGCAACGCACCAAGATCCAACGTGCCCCAGACGAGGTGTCCCGAAGTAAGACAAGGGCAGACGAACCTCTCCGCCAGCGTCCCGGCAAACAACCCCTTAACCAGCCATGTTCCAAGCGTTCGTGCATTCCCAATCAAGCCCACGGACGAGCATACGTTCACGGTTGAGGTCATACTCCGATTATCAACATGGACAACCTTCCAGGCGAAATGTTCATTCACAACTAGGCTCACAATGAGCATTCTCCACCTCACATCGGAGTAGGCAGCACGACAGATGGAGAGAAGCAGTCACTCAATCTGACTCAACTTCAACCAGCAGCCTGCGAACGGCCTGTTTGCTTGCCGGATACATGCCACATGCACTGCAATCGCGACATAGACGAGTCAAGCATAGGGAAGAGCGGCCCAAACCCATAGGTCATGACCGGGGGCAATCGAAAATTCCATAGCCCCAGCAGAGGTAAATTCAAGAAGAAGTTGATAGGCTCCTAACTGAACGACTGTGCAATTTCCAACGAAACGAGGTTGCTGACGATGCGCTTCGACGAGACATGACCAACATAAGCATGTCACCATTCACGAATGAGATCGAGTTGATAGATCCACCTCGCGGGTTCACTATGCCTCACTTCATTCCGTACAAGGGAGACGAAGATCCGGATCGACATCTCAAGTATTACCACAGTACCATGATCCTCTACAGGAACAATGATGCGCTTATGTGCAAAATTTTTGCCACAACTCTACAAGGCGAGGCGTAAGACTGGTTTCACACTCTACCGCCGCAGTCGATCCGAAGTTTTAACGAACTTTCCTTTGTTTTCACTAAGGAGTATTCGTCTAACCGCTTAATCAAAAGGACATCCGACCATCTCTTCAGCATCGTAAAAGACCATCGGGAGACAATTCGCGACTATGTCAAGAAGTTCAAAATGGAGAAGGCTAAGATTGTTGGCTACAACGAAGACATAGCAACGACAACATTCAGAAATGGGCTTCCCATCGAACATTCTTTATTTGGAAAATTGATCATGGGAGAAGAATTGACCCTAGCAAGTTCATATGCTTTGGCAGAAAAGCATGCATTATGGGACGAGGCCAAGCAGTCTAACAAAAACGAGTCGAAAAAGAAGCACATGGAACGTTCCCCGACCAGAGAAGGCTTAGCGCTTGAAACATTCACCAAGTTCACAGTTCCAATCAGCCAAATTCTTCACAAGCTCAAGAATGAACCTTGGTTTAAACTACCGCCACCCATGAAAAGCGATCTTACCAGGCTGGATCATACAAAATATTGCGCATTCCATCAAGGACCAGGCCACACTACCAATGACTGCCTGAAGTGGAAGCAGTACCTTGAGAAGCTGACAAATGAGGGCCGATGTGAAGAGTATCTTGACAGGTCAACAAAACGGCCTACACAAGCAGGGGAAGTTCCCATCACCCCATGAACCACGTTTGGATTTTTTCCAAATAAGTTCGAAGATTCAAGCAGCTCGACAAACAAGGCTTCACAAGCCGAAGAATATCCAGTTTGTTATGCAGTTTCTACTTTCCAGCACAGTTGATTTATTTCTTTATTCTCAATGAAGATTCAAGAAGTTATTCATAAGTCTGCTCCAAACCTTTTCTAGGTCTGCTCTCCAGTGCGAGAGGTTAAACTAATTGCTCTCAAGTGCGAGAGGGTAAACTAATTCCCCGACACCCTAAAGGGTCTGCTCTTCAGTGCGAGAGGTTAAACTAATTGCTCTCCAGTGCGAGAGAGTAAACTAATTCCCCGACACCTTAAAGGGTCTGCTTTCCAGTGCGAGAGGGTAAACTAATTCCCCGACACCCTAAAGGGTCTGCTCTCTAGTGCGAGTGGTTAAACTAATTGCTCTACAGTGCGAGAGGGTAAACCAATTCCCCGAAACCCATATGGGTCTGCTCTCCAGCGTGATAGGTTAAACTAATTGCTCTCCAGTGTGAGAGGGTAAACCAATTGCTCTCCAGTGCGAAAGGGTAAACTAAATCCCTGACACCCATATGGGTAAGCTCTTCAATGTAAGAAGGCCACATAGTTCAAAAGATCGAATGCTTAAATATCAGTTAAGTAACAAATGGTTAGGGAGCAGCAGCCACTTTTACACTTAACAGTTCGCTCATCCTACACTTCATCTTTAGCAACTCCGATCTTGGCAGCTTCATCCTTGACTGCTCCATCTACGGCAGCTGAGAAATCAAACTCAAGCAGTTTCCTCATTTTTGGTAAGCAGCCCAGACGTGGTAGCCCAAACTGTTGTCCATGCCACGCCACTTCCTCGGCCCATGTCGAGCCAATCCTTGGCTTCAATCAAGCCGAGCAACACAAACAATGGCCCCTGCCACACCACCTCCTTGGCCTATGACAAGCCGACTCCTGGCACCTGCCAGCCGACGTGCCGCACCACCCCGACGGCTGCTCCGTGGCAACACATCCCAAGAAGAAGATAAGGAGAATTAAGTTTTCCTTACATCGGTGCGGTGCAGAGAAGACAAAGAAAGCAACGAAAGACGGTCCTTCGCACGAACAAGATGTAGAAGATTGCTAGAGGAGGGGGAACAAATATCCTCTAAGCTTTCTCTCTCTTGTAGGGTAGAATAAATCGCTCTCCAAAGTTGATTTAACAACTCACTTAAGGTGGACTTAAATAGGCTTTGAGAGAAATTTATTTCCCTTTCCTAGAAGGATCTAATTTCACATTAAAGAGTGAATCTACATCAAAATAGGAAGCAGTCTTAAGTTTCCTAGAGCAAGAAGATCTCTACACCTGCTACCCTTTCCTACGAGCAGCCCAGCAGGTGTGGGGGCATTTGTGGAGCAAAAAATAATCACAATGCAACACATGGATTTTTTAGTAAAAGATGACCAAATTACCCTTGAGGCACACCGGGATTGCTACATGCGAGCAGCTAAAAAATGCTCCAAAAGGTAACAATTCAATATTCATCTCATCAAATCCCGTAACCTCCAAAATATTTATTCCAAAATTATATTAATTGGTTAATTAATGGATTAATTACCCAATTAATCCATTAAACATCAATTAAAACATCCAAATAACCACAACATATATCCCACTCAATCCCAAAACTAGTGATTGACCGGCCACCCCCTTTCTCCCTAGCTTTTCACACTTTTCTCCATTTTATTACCCTATTTACACAACTATTCAATTTTGTAACCTCCTGTTTATTTCTTTTATACTTAATTAGCCAATAAGTTGGCTAATTAAGCTAAAACTATAACCACCAAAACTCATTAGTGGCCTGCCACACATTGGGAAAATTGGGCAAAGCCTAACCCTATAAATAGGCACCCATTCTCACCAAAAAGCTAGGCCAACACTCTTGCAAAAATCCCAAAATTCTCTAGACACTCTTTCTCTCTAAATTCTAACTTTGGCATCGGAGGTTCTTCGGCCAAAGCCCCCCCATTCATCGTGGGCGCGTGAGGCTTGTGGCCATAACCAAAGGTGTTATTTATTTTGTAGGTGCAATTTTGTCTAAGATCAAGGAGGAAGAAATTTGCATCTACAAGAATGTTATGCAAATCTTAGGCAGCTTGAATCATTAAGTTTGAGTTGGAAGAAGCTCTGTTGCCTGCTCTGCTAGTTGAGGAGTGTCACCAAATTCAGCATTATCATTAGCATCAACACATTTCACACACTCCCGCTTCCAAAACATATCACAAAATCGAAAACCAAATGAGATTATGTAGCAGAAAAGACAGAAAAATAGATTAAGAAAAGCAATTAATATTAAATATAGAGGGTGAATGATGTTGTCCAATAAATAAGACAGCTGTATATATTTCTCGACCATGAGAAAAAATCAAATTAATAGAGGCATTAATCCTAAGTTTGCCATTCGTTATTGCCGGAATCAGGACCTTTCTTTCAGAACCTTTGACCAACGGGTCCTCGGTCTAAACTTGATGACATATTGTAAAGTCCTCTTACATACAAATTAATGAAATATTAATTTATTTCCATGAGTTATTTGATTTTGCAAATTCAAAATAATTGAAGAATACTGAAAATTACTAAACCCCATCACAACATCCCATTACTGAAAAATCAAAGACAAAAGTAAATTACTATCTTTCTAAGCATCCAAAGATAGCATACTCAAAATACCAAATTCAACTCCAATGTCTTAAAAAATTAAAAAAAAAATTAGCCAAATTGGAATAGTTAGATCAAATAAAGATTTAAGTCAACCAATTACACAAAATAATTCATGCAAAGTAGGCTCCTAAGAAAATATTCCACAATGGTGGTGGAGGAGGCCAAGGCTTAAACAGTGGAGGACAACAACATTTAAATATACCGCAGCAGCACGGAATCCACAAACTGCATAATCAAAACCATACACAAAAGGGAAACCAGGATCGGAAGTTGATACCGATGTTAGATACCAATTCCAGCCACTAGTTCATCCTTAACTGGAAGCAAGAATTGTAGGAAATGGCGAGAGGGAGAAGATGGAGTATTTTTTGTAAAATGATTTTTTATATTTGATTTCATCTATCCCCGTTCAACAAGAAAGAGAGAGCTTTAATAGCACTAGCAACCTCCCCAATGAAAGACCGTCACATGGCATACACAGCCTAAACTCTTAAACAACAGCACAAAAGAAAGGCAAATTACACAACGACCCCAAAACATTACATTTCGACCCAAAACTTTGTTACTTGTGATCAAGGCAATCACAGTACATAACAGTCTACGATCCGATTTTGCCGGCTCCGTCAGAGATGCTGCCTGAGGAGGGCTTCGCTCTCAGAGAATGGATGAGGTAGGGTCTCGAATTCTAATTGTTTTCGATTGAACCGATAGTTCTGTATAGCAATTAAATTTTGACTCTTTTGTGCAATTTAGTTGAAAGTTGTTGGTTTTGATTTGGCTTGATCTTTCTGTTGCTGAGAAATTGGGTGGAAATTGTTTTTTTTATTTTGGTAGTTTTCAAGAATTGCATGCTTAGTGATCAGTAATCGTCTGGCTTTATCGGATAAGGAGATAAAGCAATTAGATTTCAAAATTTGGATTTACAGTTCGTATTTTGAGCCTGAATTCATGAAAACAAACGTAACCCATTATTTATTAGCGATTAATGATTTGATCTTGCACCCATGTTGTCTGCTTTCCATTTCTCTTCTCTCTTGCAATCTTCTCTGTATTTTGGCTGCTTCTCTCTCCCGCACTCCCTTTTTTTTTTTTTTTGAATCTAGTGTCTCCGGGTCTTTGACCCGACTACTCACTAGGCCACTCGCCTGACCCCACAACATTTGGTAGGCAAGAAACTCTAGCAATTGCTAGGTCTAGGTGGGTACCTTGTGAGGTGTCGAACCCCAGACCTCTTGGTAACAAACCAAGGGCCTGACCATTAGACTAAACACTCTTAGGTCTCTCCCGCACTCCCTTTTTAACTCTTGGTTCTGTGGTTCTCTGGCCGCCGTTAGGTTTTAGTGGTCGGACAACGATGGAATCCGAGGACGATGACTACTACAGCAGCGATGATGACTACTAGAAATTTTTATTTTGAATTTGGAATTGGTTTGATTGAAGCCCCCTAATTGATTGTATTTAGGTTTGATTTTTATGCATAAGGAATTTCAAATGAAGCCTCCTAATTGGATAGTGCTTTTCCCATGTTAGGCTTCTCTGACTGAGGTGATGCAGATACCAAATTGGAGCGGTGCTGTTAGTGGAGGAATCTGGTAGAAACGATGAGTTTGTAGACTGAATTTGTATATGATGATAATCAAACATAATATGTTGTTTTCGTAATTCTTTTTGCTTTCAAAGTTTATTGCTCAGTTGTGTTCGTAACCTCTGGGTTCTTACGGTTCTTTGTCTCTCTTACTTCAGATTCTTTGCGTTTTTTATCATTCGTTTGTGAAGAAATGGGTCGTACGAAGTGGTAGGGCTTTGAGGAAGGCACTTGCCACCAAGGTGCGTTTTGTTTGGGTTTCTGATGTCTAGAAAATTAGAATTGATAATTGCAAGTGATTTTTTCCAAGAAACAATCAGATTATTATCTATTCTAAAATTGAAGGGGGGACGGCATTGTAGCTGCCTCATTCTTTGCCACTCGATTTCACCCTATTTACAACAATACCGGCCGAATTGTATGGGTTGGGAGGGTAATTCTCAAAATTTCAGAGGGTAATTTTGTCCATATGGCTTATCAGGAGCCACTCGATTTCACGCTATTTACAACAAAATCGTGAGGTTTGGGCTGGTATTGGGGCTGGGTTAGAAGGGCAATTTTGTCCTGTAGGTTTGAGACGGATTGGGGTGGGTTTAGGTTTGCCCTCATTCAGTGAGGGCTTTCGGGGATGGGAGGCCATGCCTCCGATAGAGAGAGAGAGACAGAGCGAGAGAGAGAGAGGGAGCGGGAGGAGTGGGGATCTCAGCACCATTGCTGCAGATCCTCGATTTCATTTGGCTTCGTTTCCCCTTTCTGAAACCCTAGCAGCCACAACACCATCTCTGGAATAGCATCGGCTTCCTGCTTCCTAAAATCAAAACCACTCAAACTGGCCTTCATTTCTGTAACTCGAGAGCTTCGGTGAGATGGAGGAGAGGAGCAGGGAGATGGGCTCGAGTCCGCGAATGGCGGAAGAGATCTTCAGGTTTGATAATTTTCGCACTTTCTCGAATCGATTCAGTGAGTTTTTTTTATAAATTACTCAGTTTTGGGTTTGAATCTTTATCTGGAAATCCAAAACGAAAAAACTGTGCTCTGCAACACGATTGACGATTTCGATGTCGGCTTCGTGAGATCTCTTCGATCTTTGCTCCCAATTTCTGTAAATTTGGGGTTTCTTGGGGTATAATGTTTTCAAACTCTGTTACTTATTGGATGTGAAGATCTAATTCAATTTGGTGATTAATATAATTAGATTGTATTAAATTTTTCATGATTTTGTAGAAATTTACGTTTTAATTTGTGGGTTTTGGAGAATTCGTCATTAAATTTCTGGGTTCTTTTGATGTGAGATTTAGTTAATTTTTGTAGCTTTTGTAAAATCCTTCGATTAACTTTTTTTGTTTTGTTCTCTTTTCGTATTAGCAAGTTATGGAACCAACTAAGATCAATTAACTTATAACTGATTCTTCTCTCTTCAGGTTCATGGATTGTTAAGGAGAGTGTGGGAAAGAAAGGGTGCCTCACTGGTTAGGCACTTGAAATCAATTATTTCCATCGGAAGAACTACTTGGAGGTAAAGTTGAAGAAATAATTATTAACGTACATTAAAAATTGTAACTTGCGTTTTGATATTCTATTACTCCACATGCTAAATCTGCTTGGACATTGAATGATGGAGGAGCTGGTTTCTTTTTTACTTAGGGCGTGTGGGATGAGATTTAAATGTGTGCCTCTCATGATTTGCATAAACATAACTTGGATATGAAAGTGTAGGATATCATGAATCATATGTTATTTTCTAATTTGGATACATTATGTGAATTATTGCTTCTTTAGAAAGGATTAAGGAAGGTGGGTTCATCATGGGATTTAAGTTTTAACAATACAACTTCTTAAAATTGAGTAAATGCTTGCATTTGATAGAACTTTGAAGATGGATTTTCACGTTCAAATTTTGGTTGTGTATTGGTACTGTGGAGTTTCTACTTTTATTTTATTTGGATGTATGGTTGGGAATGAGGTATCTGAAAATTTTGGAGAAAAATTAGCGGCTATTGTTTACTTGCAAAGTCTGTAACTTTCTTTTAGCTTTTGCAGTACGTTTGGGAGCAAGCTGAAATTGATATCATTGAGCACAAGACAAGAAAAAGCCTCCATTTCCATCTCCTAAAAGCAGTAGAAGAAAATTAAACAAGCATTTTCATACAGTTGGAGGCTGTAAGTTGTTTATGTTTTTCTAATTATTACTTATTTGATAATATTTTGTTTTTCTGGTGAATTCTAAATTACTGAGAGACAATTACTCATGTCTTGGGAGCAGCCTCTCCATAAATGGGGGTAAGGCTAGCCGACATTCACCTCTCCCAGACCCTGCGTAAAGCGGGAGCCTTGTGCACTGGGTACGACCTTTTTTTTTTTTTTTTTTTTACAATTACTCATGTGTTACAGGTGGTCACTGCCTGACATCAAAGACTACTTAGAAGTGGCAGCCTTTAAGTCCGTTCATTTTTTAATGCGCAAGATGCAAGACAACAGAAAAATCCGAAGAATAGAGGAGTTTACTATCGGCCGGGACATAAAATATGAAGAGATGAAACATTTTCATCAACATGATTCTCGGAAATAAGAAGTGAGCTTATGTTTTTGTCACAGATCCTGAAGAAAACTATAGATCTGCATGCATTTGTATCTTCAGAGAATTCTAACTGTTGTTCTGGTGAGAAAATAATCTCAAAACATATGATGTGAAGTGGACTTGGCTGATAATTCATTTTGATTATGTATATGCAGAATTAGTAGCTGAGAAAATAGAATTGGCAAGTATACAAATGGATTTGATTTGATTCTTGGAGCTCACATATATCTCCACAATTGTTAATTTTTATCATGGTTAGGCAGCATGACTATATTATTTGCTACTAACTGAGAGAGTGCACCTGCAATTCAAGCCCTTAACGTGTTCTTTATTTATTTTTTTATATTGAAAATCATTACACAGCGTTGGTGGTGGGTACCTGATACGGTACCTCTGGCTCTCTTCTTCACTGCAACAAGTTGCCAGAAAAGTAAGTCGAAATCGTGATGCATAATTTCTTTCATTTTTTAATTAATTTATGAATATACTTTCATCATAATGTATTTACTTCTTGGGCAGTGCAGCCTTTACAGAAATGGATGCATCCATTCTTTTCCCTGGTATAGGTATTGACCTCTGTTAAATTTGATTTTCCTGAGCATTTTCTTTTATTTAAGGTCAAAACTATTTGAGTCATATTTATCATCGTCATGCATAGAAAAATGTTGTAATTATTTCTCTCTCTCACAAAATTAGTAGATTTGAAGTTAGTAATTGACTAAATCATTTGTATTTTGTTTGAATGCAAATGTCTTATTAGTTCATTTATGATATTTATTGTGACTGTTAAACTATTATTCTCATAATTATTTAAATTATGTTTCTTACCATAGTAACTAAATAATTTAAAAAATCTAAACAGGAATTAGTATGCAGTTTGTTGAATCCGAGTGATATTTATATATGCCCTCATTTCATCTGAAAAACGGCTTTTATGCTTGGTGACAATGTGTTTTTCAGTTTGCTGCAGCCAACGTCGAATTCTATCTAATTGGGGAAAAGGTCCAACAGATTTCCACTGGATCCATCAAGCGCATGATTAAGCTTTTGAAATTTCTGTAAGTAATTCTTTTGTTTGTTCCTTTAAGTTTGCATATATGATTTTTTGCATTTATAAGAGTTAAAATCAAGTTTTTTTATTTTTTTTTATTTTTATGAGAATGCAGGTTTTGGATTTAGCATTTGATTTTCTTTGATGGGATTTTGAATTTATTGTGTGGAAATTGGGTTTCATCTTTTGCATTTATAAGAGTTAAAATCAAGTTTTTTTTTTGTTTGATGAGAATGCAGGTTTTGGATTTAGCATTTGATTTTCTATGATGGGATTTTGAATTTAATATGTGGAAATTGGGTTTCATTTGAATCTGAAAAATCTGAATGTTTAGGGTTTTTGTTTGCTGATTATTGTTTGTTTTATTTGTATTTTTTCAAGTTATATTTAATTTATGTTTATATTGGGAGGTATCTTTAAGGTTTAATAGAATAGATGAGTGGATAAGGTTTCTCAACTTTTAAATTGTTTTGTTATCAACGTGCAGCACCTATGCTCACAAGTTCTAAACTAATCTTATTAAATTAAGGAGTTCGCAGACCACTTACAAAATGATGGAATCAAGGAATAAAAAAAAAGTGGTCCATTTCCCACTGTCCTAACCCGTCTCCCCCTACCTGTAGCAGAGTTAAATTTTTGTTTTGAAGTGTATGCGAACTCGGATAATTTGGGCTTGATTTTGAGCATGTTGTTAAGATTACTAATCACACTTTTTCATGGTAATTTAGATGAAAAAAAAATGCTGAATTTGGGGGCATGGGGGAGTGGGAATGCAGAGATAGAATTATGTGTTGAGTAGTGATGCTGAATATGGGGGTATGGGGGAGTGATAATTTCAGAGAGAGAGTGAGGGAGGGATGGGGTTGGTTTTGAAAGATTTGCTCTACCTAGGATTGTTCCTGTAAGATTTTGACAGCGTTGTCTCTCTAAAATTTGTACCCTTTTCTAGCGTTTGTAGGGTTTAGGTTTCATCAGATGGCGTTTGTAATGTTTATACTGAACTGTCGCCTATTTTTTTCTATGTAGGTGAAATTGAAGGTCAGTAGATCTCTTAAATTGATGAGGGGGCTACAATTCGTACAAGGAAACTAGCCAGAGATATGCTACTATTTTGGAAGAGAGTAGATAAAGAGATGGTATCCTTCTCTTCTCCTCCGGAAATGCATTGAGTACAAGAAGTACATGCATGAAAATATCAAAATGCATGTCTTTTTATCCTATTGATCTTAAATTTAGTCCTCTGTAATGATGTGTAGTAGACCTCAAATTCATATCTTGAAATATTTGTGTCTAAAGTTCTGTACATCTTCTGTTTTGGGTTTTTTCCTATTTTAGGCTAAATAAAAAAATTATTATGAAGTCTGGATAGTCATTTAGAATTTTGGTGATATTGAAAGTTGATGAAGTAGGTGATGAAGGGGTGGTTTGGGAGTGAGGTAAAAAGCACTCATGAAAAAAAGCTGTGAGGGTTTTAGGTGTTTGGTAAACTGAAAAAAAATGGCTTATTTTGGAAGCTGCTGTGAGAATAAGCTGAAATCAAAGGAAAAAGCTGAAGCTGCTATTTGCAGCTTTGGAAAATTGGCTTTTTTTCAAAGCACACGGAGCTACAATGCTCCTTTAATAAAAAGACCCACTATCAGACTGCTTTTTTTTCCAAAAGCACTTTTACAAAAAAGTTTACCAAACACTCTGCTGATTTTTTTCACAGCCGCTTATTCTCACAACAGTTTTTTTTCAAAGCACAGCAATACCAAACCAGCCCGAATGAGGACGGGACGGAGAAGGTGAAGGTACTGATGGAGAAGGTTATGAAATTGGTGAATTTAAGTCTGAAGGCACTTTCAAATGTTTTCAAAAAGTCTGAAAGCACTATTATTTTGCTAATTGGCACCACTGATATATAATAATTTTCATCAGAAGCAATATGTCGAACTACTGCTGCTTCATCAGAATGAGCAGTTGAAACAATTGAGTTTATTTATTTATGATTTTCCTTATTAATTTGACCATGAAAATTGTCAATTATTTTCTAAATATTGGATGCTTTAATTCCTAAGTTGAGCAGTTTGTGTTACCCCTGTTAGTCATTTTCACGTTCATTATTTAATTGCGGACATTACACTAAACGTGTTCAATCGGTTTCATAATACCTGATAAGTTCATGCCCATTGAACGCATCAACTTATTATATATATATATATATATATATATATATATATATATCTGATATATGTGACTGTTTGAATCAGGACTTATCGAATGAAGGCAGCAGCAAGGGAATTTTAGCCTTGGCCTGTAGAGATACGATTTTGCAAGGAAGCTAGGTACCTTTCTAAACTTATTGGATGTGAAGATTTGAATGATCAAATTTGTGAATAATGTAAATTTATGTGATGATTATTCAACTGCCAAATAGGTGGGCATGTTCATATGTTTTCCAATGTTATATACTCTCCTGTCAATTCTGAATGTTGAATTACTCAACTTTAATGTCAGATTAATCAAAGTTGGGCATCAGTTCATATGTTTTTCAATGTTTTGTAAAAACGATGCAATTTTCACTTGGTATCGAGTATGTGGTTTTTTAAGTAGAATAGTGGGAGATTCAGTTGTAAAAGTCCTCAATGATCATTTGAATATAATTCTGAATACTACACTACCATTCTGCTTAAAGCGCTCTAATAGATGCATAATCTTGAATGAATATGTAAAGACTACTTGAGAAACTAACAGTATACAAAATCTGAATAATTTTATTTGTTTCTGTCTTTTTCTGGGTTTGTCTGCTATGGTTATTATGAGTTTCTGGTTTTCTTCATCTTTCAGGCAGTTGCTTCTTTAGGGACTTATGACATAGCATTAGAGATGGGAAAGAAGGTGATATGTATTTTCGTTATCCGTTCAATTTTGATGGTGGTCCTTATCTTAGTCGTGTTTATTTTCTATGTTATATATATCCATGTACATATGCTATGTGTGCATATAGATCGATCATCTAACAAAAAACATGCTAAACTATATAGAAAATGAAAATTATACATATTAATGTGTAAAGTTGTTGCCTTTCTATTATTTTGTGGTACATTAATTTTACAGGTTTGAACCCCTCACTTGCCACTCATCAGTGGTTGCTATTTTTGGAACTTCTACTTGAATTTCTATGATCTGATTTTATAGTTTATTTCTCTTGCATTTTGTGAATCTCAGTGATGGGCGCAAGAGCTGATGAAGAGGTAAAACTTATTGCACTGTTGAAATTGCGGTATATCTATACCACTGTGAAAGCTCATTTTCTAATTATTTTTTCTAATTATTTTTACTTTGTACAGACAATTGAAAGATTAATTGAGACGGGAGACAGTGAACAAATTTTCCAGAAGGCAATCTAAGAACAAAGGGAAGGCCAGGTTTGTCAAATATCCTTTTTTATTCTCTGCCCCCAAATAAGCACTTTTTACAATCGAAATTGTGCATTCTCTCACAAACTTGACACATTTTTTGACATCTTAAACAATTAATTTTAAGCTCCTAACTCTTCTAGCTTGGGTTGTTGAAAACTTAATTTTCTGATTAAGATTGATCATTTCCAAAATTGTGTATCAAATTGTAGATAATGGACACTCTGGCCGAAATTCAAGAGCAACATGATGCTGTTAGAGATCTTGAGAGGAAGCTTCTCGATTTACAACAGGTATCTTCTTAGTTTGTTCAATGATGTGTACTCTCTGATGGAAATGAAGTTGCTATATAATACAGATGTCTACCATAGGCCTTACTTTTCAGAGTTCACTTTACAATTTGGTATTGCTGTATTGAATATAATAACATTTTAGATTACCTTGATCCATATTATTTTAAAGTATATATAAAGATTAGTTTATAGGTGTATGCACTTAATATTGGATATATGATATTTTTCAGGTTTAGTTTGATTCCAACTCCTTTTTGAATAAAAAATTGGTAAGTTCGAGTCAATTTGATTATTTCTTGCTTTTCTGCTTAATTTCTACTTCTTTTTTTCCTGCTTTTCTGCTGTTTTTCTGCAGCTTATCTGCTGCCTGTCTGCTCTCCCCTTTTCTGCTGCCGTCCATTGCCTTGAACAAAAAAAAAACCCATTTGCCAAAGCCACCAAAGCCACAAGAAAAGAATGTATGATGTTGGTGTTTTGTGCATCTGTTTCACATCTGTGAATGAAAAAAAAAAACCATTGTAATGTTGGTGTTTTGTGTATCTATTTCACATGTGTGTTGCAAAAATTTGATTCGAACTGGTGGATTTGGGTAAGAAACTAAGAAACCGAAACATTTCTTTCGGTTTTAAGAGCGGAAATGGACATGCATGTGTTTCTCTTTGTGAGATGTAAGGGATTGAGGAATTTTGAGAGTGATGGCTAGCTAAGGAATAGAGAAGGAATAATTTTTTTGTTTTGGGATCTAGAGTTTACTGCAAAGTTGATTTCTCTTGATTTTTTGTTGTTTTAATATCTTTTGTTCATGTATTTGAATGGATTTTTTTTTTAAAATTTCTGCCTATTTATGTAAATCCCTATTCAATTTGTTGGATTTCATCAGAGACTATTGGGTCTAATCATTTCCTTTTAATTTTTCAGGTTGTTTTTTTATTTCTATAGGGGAGTTGCAGGTGTCCGTGTCAGATTCATAAGGAAAAAGAACCATTTTTGTGGATATATTGAAACATGTAAGAAATTGTTCTCTACTAACATATTAGGAAAAATTAGAAATTTTCCAGTAAATTTGTTCTCTTTCGGTTAAGTAGTTTAGGCAATATGGACAGATTACTTCAAAATTCAAATTGAATGATGGTTTATTGGTGTGAATTATGTTACATGTTTAGCTATTCTGATAGATGTATATGTATTAATATTCAATTTATCCCCATTCTCTTATGGTGTTTACTAAACTGTTGTGCACTATTGCTACACAACCTCTGATGGTTCCATTGTTGGGCAAAAAATTGAGATTAAATTTAATTACAAAATAAAAAACTAGATCGCTACACAGACTCTGATGTTGTTTGCATATTTAGTTGTTTTGTAACTTAGTTGATTTGGGTTTGTACAGTTTTTTTTCGTCTTGGAGCCACTGGCTTGTAGGTTTTCGAGTGTTAAATTGTTTACTCCTTGCTATAATATATTCTACTATAACATGTTAACAATTGTTTTAGACAACATGATCTGACCGCATTTCCAAAACAAATTAAAAAAGTAATGATTGAAAACCTTTTTCAAAGTCTGCTTGAATCAGGACTTATCGAATCAAGGCAGCTGCAAGGAAATTTGAGCTTTGGCATGTATAGGTACGATTTTGCAACGAAGCTAGGTACCTTCTAGACTTATTGGATGTGAAGATTTATGTGATCGAATTTGTGATTAATATACTTGGATTTTATTAAATTTTTCATGATTTTATGGAGTTTTTCGTTTAAATTTGTGGGTTTTAGTTTAAATTGTGGATTTTGGAGATTGAATATGTAAAAGGCTGCTTGAGAAACTGACAAAATACAAAATTTGAATGATTCTATTTGTTTCTATCTGTTTTTCCGGATTTGTCTGCCATTGGCTATTCTGATTTTCTCTGGCTAACGGACTCTCTGAAAATGTGTTTTGGCTTTTTTAATTCAAAAACTAAAACTCATTTCGTTTGTCGACGATGATTTGTTATGAGGTATTGCTATAAAATGGAGAAATTAACACTGATTCTATTACTATGTGTACATCAGTTTGTAATATCTAATCTTAAAATATATATATTTTTTTTGGTAGTCAGAAAGAAGGCACTCAAATTACTTCTGCTCCAACCCATTTCAACAATTTATCAAGCTTTAGTTGAAGCTCCTGGGAAGCATATCCATTATATTGCCAACCTTGAAAAGCCTTGGTAAATAATGTCAGTTGTTGCTTCTCCAACTCTTTTCCCTAATTTAAGCTTTTTAAGCTTCATTTCCTTTTTCCTATATGTAGTTTTGATTGTGTTGGGAGTTAGCATCTTTGGTTTCGACACTGTTTTGTTTGTGATAGATCTCAATATATTGCAAATATTTTGCAAGTTGAGGTGCTAAAGATTTTGCATTAACTTATTTTTTCATTTGCCCGCGTTCTAATCCAAAAGGTTTAAAGTTGGTTGAATATTACAAACTGGTATTACAAACTGGTATAGGTTTGGTATAATAAAAGAAGTAATATAAATTATTACTAGGGGTGTGACATCCACACACCTCATTTTACTTCTCACACACCTTTTTAATTTTCGGCCATTGGATTGGATGAATTGAAGAATATCAACGGACTGAAATTATCAAGGGGTGTGTGAGAAGTAAAATGGGATGTGTAGATAGCACACCCCTTATTACTATGACACAGTAACATTGCGAGAGGTCTTTTATTAATCTCTCTATCTATGACAGTACGAAATATATCATAGATGAGACTAATATTTAAAACCATGTTTATGTACTGGTGAAATACAAGCATCTATATTTCATTGGAAAATCAGGTGAAATACAGGTGTTTTTATTTGCAAAAAATTCAGATATGGTGTCTTAATAACTTTCTCATTCTATTCTATTTGATTCTTTAATCAAAGTTTTGTAGCTTTTAGATTTGGTAGATGTTAGTAAATTAGGTAGTAAAAAGTACTCTTTTGCTTATTCTCAATGTAGTCAAATTTTCTCAAGACAATTTGAGTGGCGAAAAACAATGTCAAACATATGTCGTATATATAAACGTTTCTTTTGGTTGTGAAGATAATACTATGGAGTGTGTGCATATTTGAATTTTCAGTTTCCTCGACTGTATTCAATCTCCCATTTCATTATAGAGACCTCATGTAGTACTTAATTGTTCTCCACTAAGATGCATGCTTCAGTACAATCGAATGAAAAAAAAAAAACCATTGCAATGTTGGTATTTCGAATATCTTATTTATAACAATGTTTTCTATTGCAAATTATTGCCACAACAATTTATATACGTGAGGTCCATGTGGCTATTATGCATGCATTATTTTATTCTAACTGAGGATACGTTTTAATTAGTTCCTCCCTTAATTTTTTAGGTACACAGTGGTGTTGAAAGTTTTCCTCATTATGCTCCTATGCCCAGTTGGTCAGGTGTATATGACATGCAGTGAGCTCAGGGACATGGATAGGTTAATTCATCCATGATGTTGAGCCCTGTCTTGAATGGTATCTTGGGCGCCGCGTTTTAGATGCTTAGGTATATGATTGAAGTGTTATCTGTAGTTTTTCTTTTTGAATTCATAATATTTGCAACTATAAAAAATAATATACTTTTATACCTCTGTTTCTCATTTCTTTGTTTTCATGAAAAATTAATTGTTATTGGCAGCACTATAGAAAACCATCTTTCTGCATTATTCTCCGCTTCATACATAGTTACATGATTTTAGGTTTAATATCTAGCTTTTTAGTTGTAGATTACTTATATGGGTCTTTAACTACAATATCAAATTTCTTAATTTGTCATGTTTTTACTTTTGACTTGCTGATATTTATTTTAGAATCTGGAATTATATCTAATATTTGTTTATTTCCTGACTGTCTTATTCCCTCACTGTCTCCAGATTTTAAATTTTGGTAAGAACCATGAAAATGACTGAAACGTACAATGTTGTTTTTGAAATATATATTAGCATCCCCTTCTCACCCAAATGCCAAAATCAGGTGGCTTGACTTGAGGTGTTTTCAAATATTATAATTGAATCAACAATTAGGTTACACTTTAACAAAAATATGTAAAAAGGGTTGATAACCACATTTTTAAGAGAGAAGTACTATTTTGTCTTTGATAGTTAACAGATTTGTGGTTGAGTCAATAACATGCTCTGAGTCTGAAATCTTTGCTCTTCTCTTTTGCATTCCCAAAATTTGTTTCCTGTAGCTTGGGAAGAAAATTTTGCAAACTGTGCAAGATCTTTTACATGTGCAATTTGGGATGCTCATTTTGCAATCCAACAATAGAAAAAAAGTTTAAAAGTCTTAATTGAAAACGTTAATTCCCAACCATTTATAACAGGATAGCTTTTTAAGTGTGAATAATCATATTGTTTGTTACACATTGCTGTATAACCATTTGTGTGGTAGACAGATCAACTACTTTTTTAGCTGTTATAATTTCTTTGTTTGACATACTAATTTTTCTTTATTTGGTTGATTTGTTTTGTAACAGGAACCAAAGAGAAAAAAGAATGAGCTCAAGAGTGCAATATCGTTGAAGATCAGCACTAAACAAGTTATGTAAATCCTATCAACTCTCTACCTATAGAAGGTTCTGCAAATATAACTAAGCTACCAACTAATACTTAGTAGTCAAAGTGCTCCAATGTTTGGAGTACATCGGTAAAATAGGAGCGACTATATTTTGGGCATCTCTTAATATGTATATATCAGTGTACATAGCTAAGCTATAAACTACTACTATATACTTTATATAAATAATTTGTGCATGTTCTATATAAATAGTTTTTACATATCTATGCAACATGCTATAATACATTTAGGTCCTTAGCTTAACCTTATTGTATCTATGCAACATGCTATAATATGTTTAGGCCCTTATCTTAACCCTTTTATACAATACTTATAATTTGTTTGACATTTAGGCCCTTATCCTAATTCCTAATTCCCAAGGTTAAACCCAACCGTGCTTTATTTAGCTGCTTAAAGCTTTAGTTTGTTGATTGTTATGTTTTATCAGCTGTTATAAAGCCGCTCTCCATGTTTTTGCCTTTGAACATGTGTGCTTGAAAACTTACTTGCTGAAACGACAACGGAACAATTTTTATGTTTTTTGTTAACTGCTTAAACAGGTGTCTGGCCTGTAGGACAAGTATTTAGCCACCTTTACTACAGGGGCAAAATATGTGTGGACTACATCTTCCTTCTGTTTCTTCTGTAACGTATGGAAACAAGCATCCTGCATCTTTTTAGCTTTGAACATTAGTGCTTAAAAGATTAGCTGCTGAAACAAGAACAACACACTTTTTTTTTCTTTTTTGTTTAGCTATTCAAACACGTCTGGCCTGTAGGACATATATTTTGCCATCTTAACATGAAGGGTAATATAAATGTTAAATGCATGTTACTTCTGTTTCTCAAGGAAACAGAGCATTTTTTTGCAACTATACCTTTTGTAATCAACTCGGTTGAATGTATATAAAAGTCGAACTGCTTATCTTACCGACACCTTTTACTCATCTATCCCTTTTGTTTGTTCTTGATTATGTTGATTTTTTTTTTCAGGTTAAATGTCTTAATTCATGTGGTTAAGGCTGGTGCATTCAAGTCCCGCAGCAACGCGGGGGCATTTTTGCTAGTTGAATCTAAGTTGCTAATTGTTTAATTTTGTATATGCTGCAATTAAATCAGCACCCGCAACTGGAGGAGTCATGAAGCTTGACTGCTACCGCCCTGGAATCGTCACTTTTCGGTAAGTTTTCAACACAATATAGTTCAAATCCTCTGAATCATGTTCTTGAATTCTATATGTATCGTGTTCTTTGCATTTCTGAAATCTGTTCTTTGAATTTGGTTACCGGAATCATGCCTAATGTTTGATGTGGCCAGTGGCTTTGTATGGCTGGCTGGTGTGCTTTGGGAGTGTTTTTAGTTAATGGCAGACATAGGACAAAGGTGTGGGGCAGCGAAGTCAAGTGGGAATAGGAATTTAGGATGGTACAGTTTTTGCTAATTTATGGGATTAGAAGTCTTCCTTTATTTTTTGTCTTCGTGCGATGAAAAAAAATGGGTGAGTAATTTTAACTCCAGTTTAAGGTAATAACATGTGAATTTTCGTATTACTGTTTTTTCCCTTTCTATTAAAAACAACCTTTGATTTCTTTGATAGTGCTTTTTTCTATCTGTACTATTGTTGAACTCCCCCAGTTATCAGTTTTGGCTCAAAAAAATTATTCGATGATGACATGCTGAATTGAATATTGGCTAAAATTATATTGAAATTTGCAGCCCGAAGCAGATATCGTTAAAAGAGCTCTAAGTCACCCTCTGAAATTAATTGCCATAAGTGATGTTGTAAATGGAAGCGTTGTCAGTGAGAAGGCATTTTTTTTCGTTTCACTTTATGTACTACGCTCACTATCTGTTTAATATGTCTCATCGTATAAATTAAAGTCTCATTTCTCAGGTGCTTTCAAGTGACAACCCCAACTATGGATGCATGCTGCCACTGGAAACTATGAAATTTAATAGTTGCTGGGATCACTGATCCAACTAAAGTGGGTTTCTTCATCAAGTACTTCATGAATAGAATATTTCGGAGATCCAATTGCTGGGACAGATTGAAGAAGGTGAAGATCACAGGGGTGGGATACTGGGGAGGGTGGTAGGGTTATGGGGAGTGGGCTCTGGTTGGTTTCGATTTGACCGAGGCCGTGGTTCGATGGAATCGAGGTGATGGGGACGATTCATGAGGTCACATCCACAAGATATAGGGCCTACACGTGGGGTTTAGGGGTTTCATGGGGAGGGTTACAGAGGGAGGGGGTGCACGAGTGAATTGCAGAGGGGGAGGGAGAGAGGGAGAAAGAGGGGGAGTAGGGTTGCTATATTCAAGTTCTCTTTTTTATTTTTACTTGAATTTAATTTGATTTGATTTGATTGGATTTGATTTTTTTTTTTTTTTTGCGACAGGTTGAGAATGCGAAACCTCAGCTGGAGGTGGAGGTGAGAATTTTAATTTAATTCATGGTATATTGTTGTTTTTTTTTTACTTTATTTTTGTGGGATTGTGCTGTTTTTGGGGAAAATAATATTAAATTGAAGTAAAGTTTAGATATTTTTGTAATTGGGATTTAGAGTAAGAGATGAAGAACTAAATGTGATTTCAAAATTAAAAGTTTAGAACTTTTTTGGTTTGGAAGCTAATTTTAAATTCAGTTAGCTGATTAATTAATAGAGAAATGTATAACGAATGTGTGATATTTTTTTCGATGCGTATGAGCAGACATGGGTACTGCTTCAGCGGCAACAGCTGTTATATGATGGTAGATGAGGAATTCTGAGATGCTGAGTGCTCTTAGTTTCAGAGATGAAGACTTGATAATGATCGTTCCAATTCCGCCTCAAGGTATACTTGATAATGTTGTCGTTTATGTGCAATTCACTGTATGATGTTCGTGCCTTTAATGGGCCTATCGACATATTTCAATGCACCCACCAATTGGTTTTATGATCATACATCATTCGTGAGAAATGGGATGGTGAGTTTCTCAATACAATTTTAATTTTTGTGCGAATAATGTTTGTAAAATGTCTGTTTTTATTTAGTTCATTGCAGATTCTTATTCCTTTATTTAGTTCACCATATTCTTAATCTTTTATTTAGTTCACCATTCATGCTTTTAAAGATAAGAAGTGCAAGGCTCTCTCAGATGTTAGTTTTGGGTGGCAATTGAAAGATACAAGGATAAACAAAAATACCTACCAATTGAAAGGATAAATTCAATTGAAATTATTTGGTTCATCAATTATTATAGTATGAGCTTTTTGCATTAAATGTCATGTGTTCGGGAAGAGTGATTCATGTAATTGGGTTTTATTAATTTTTTCATGATTTTATGCAGTTTTTCGTTTAAATTTGTGGATTCTAAAACACTTTTATGAGTGTTAATTTCTGTTTGTATGTCTAAAATTTGTTTGGAATTTGGCTGTTTCTTCAATTTCATCACCACCCATTCTCACAACTTCATCTAAAGTGTTTTGCATGTATAAGATTCGTGTTCATGGAGGTCATTTCAAACGGATTTCAAGTTGAGCTGCAGAAATTTGATTCAAATTTGTGGATTTGGGTAAGAAACTAAGAAACCATAATCTTTTCTTTTGGTTTTAAGAACTGAATTTGATGGTTAAGTTTATGTTTCAAGATTATCTTCCTTTCTCCTAAATACCGAGTTTTATGAGATTACATTTGGCAAGTCTGAAAACGGATTAGAAATACTGAGTTTTATGAGATCTATTTGGCAAGATTATCTTCCTTTCTCCTAAATACTGAGTTTTATGAGATCTATTTGGCAAGTCTGAAAGTGGATTGCGTATGTTTATATCTTCCTTTCTCCTAAATACTGAGTTTTATGAGATCACACCATCTTATCTTTATTGTATAATCTTATGCAGTCAGAAGAATTATCATATTTTTCTTTTTAGATTTCAACATATTTGGAAATACCTCAAATTTTTTGTAGTGCAGTTTGTAGTTAACATGATTACGTGAGATCTGTTTCTTTAGTAAATTTTTATACAGGAAAGAAAGTCATTTCTCAGTTTGTAGTTAACATGATTACATAAGTTCTGCTTATCTTATTGGCCTCATTCACTCATGTGTTGTTCTGTTCATTCATGATTGTGTTAAATTTATTCAGGTTAAATGTGTCTTATTCATGCAGTTACGCATGAAACAGTTGTTCCCGCCCCAACGTGCGGGCTTATTTTCTAGTTCCAATCTAAACCTAGAGACGAAACGAGGCCATGTATTACAAAGACAAAAATTCTAAAACAGCCTTTGCTCAGAGAATAAAAAAAGTCATGCAGTGAGAACATCTAAGGGAAACGAGTTGATCCTCAATAAACGCCTCAATAGAATGACATATCTTTGTTAAAGCATCTGCCACAAAATTAGCTTCATCTAAAACATGATAGAAGCTGATATGATCAAGCATCCCATGTTTGCCAAAGAGAAACCGATTTGAGCCGCATCTGCTCCAAATATCTCAGGCAAACGGTCAGCTGACAAAACGCGGTCAATGGCTTCAACATCTTGAGAATAAAAGGCACAACTAGGATCAATTGGTTGTACTTTATATAGGGATAAGAATTGAGTTTCCTCTATCACAAATGTTACTTGTTCATTCCGGCCGTTATATGGTACAACACTGAACAGAGAGAACAACTTTTCCGGCCTCTAAGTCCGGAACCCTTCCAAACATTGGACACTACAATACCAAAATAATGCAATAAGATACAACAGTACAATACAATATAGTTGAAAATAATCCATCTAAGATGGTACAGACTCAATCGGATGAATCAGAGGAGCCCTAGTGTTCAAGCTTCCATCATTGCGGTAAACTTAAGTGGTGGCTTCAAGAAATGGATAATCAGTGTAACCAATGACAGGATCAGGTGTGTAGAATGTCTCTCTGTTGTACTTGTTTAGAGGAGCATTAAGTTCAAATCTCTTTGGCAAATCCGGATTCGCCAAGAAAATACGGCCATAAGCAATAAGATCTGCACTGCCCTCGGCCACAGCACTGTTTCCATCTTCCCTGTCATAGCCACCACCAGCAATGAAGTTACCATGGAAAGCCCTTCTCATGGGAAGAAGACTCTGGCGAGCTTCAGCTATTTCTCCAACTGTATTCATCCTCGGCTCAACCATGACGTGGCAGTACACGATTCCATATTTGTTCAAGGCATTGGCCATATAGAGGCCTAATTCTTTTGGATTTGAATCCCCTGAGTCCATATAGTCAGCAAATGGACATAATCTAATTCCAACCTTATCTGCTCCTATTTCGTTAACGACAGCTTCAACAACTTCCAGAGGAAGGCGGCAACGATTCTCTAAAGATCCACCATATTTGTCTGTTCGATCATTCACATGATCTTTCAGAAACTGATCAAGAAGGTAGCCATGCGCTCCATGAATTTCAACTCCATCGAAGCCTATATAGCAGATTAACAATTTCAACATATTGATGGTATTAGAACCTTAGGCATTGTCGCTGAATTACCAAAAAATTCAATAACCAGATGTGAGGGGGCTTGCAGCTCCATGGCAGTGAGCTTTTTACTCCACCACCACCCCCACCCCACCTCCCCTCCTCCTCCTCCTCCTCCTCCCCTCCCCCCACAAACCCTTCCCCCCCCCCCCCCCCCCCCCCAACAAGGCCGGAGTTTGAAGAATCCCCCTCCCATCTTTAACTACATTTCGCTGATCAAACACAATTTATTTTGCATAAGATTTGAAGCAAATTGAGCTCTTGTAAATTATGTTTCATATGTAACGTAAAGACAAACAAATTACCAGCTTCAATAGAATTCCTTGCAGCAAGTCTAAAATCATTGACAATTTGTGGAATTTCATCTGTCCTCAATCGTCTTGGAGGCGTGAATTCAGAAGCATCAATGCCATTTAATCGTATCGGCTTGTCAGTAGAAGATATTGGAGCTTGCCCATTTGGTTGAAAACCTGTATGCAAGGAGAGAAAGAATTACAACCTGAAGTCTAACGACAGTAACTAACATCCACAGCAGCATTCTTTCAAGCGGGAATCCTTTGTTACAAATTACTATAAAATCGCTTGGTCTGATGAACCACACGTGCTATATACTAGTTCTGAATTCTGAGTTATGTTAACATCAAACTTCTTCCCATCCAATAATAATAATAACAATGCTTCCGAAACAGCAAGGTCATAAAAGTGGTGTCTTCTTATGGGTTATGTTAAAAACACCAACTCGGAACTTAACAAGTCCAAGTTTTATCGTCATTTGAGCAACAAACAATGTTGTCAATTATAATCACTCGCTCGTTCTGATGCATACACCATTATGTTATACATCAAACTTCTTAATCGGTCTAATTCTATGGTAAAAGTGAGGTCATAAAGGTGTAAGTCGGAAACGCACCGCTATTAGAAACCCTTCCAACATGCCAAATCTGACAGAAGAAGACGCCACCTTTAGCATGAACAGCATCAACAATGGGTTTCCAGGCTTCAACTTGCTCCTTTGTCCATATACCAGGTGTGTTCGGGTACCTTCGTACATTAAAGAAACGAAAATTTCATCAAACTTTGAAACGAAAGAAGCACCCTCAAATGTTTGTTAGTCTACGAATCTACTGTTGTTGAAATTACCCTTGAGCTGTGTCGGAAACTCCAGTGGCTTCAGCAATGAGAAGACCCCCGTTCGACGTTCTCTGAGAGTAATGTAAGATAGCATGTGGTTGAGGAACATTGTTGTACGATCTCCGTCTGGTCAATGGTGCTAAAACAATTCTGGAAAGGAAAAAGAAATTGTAAATTATAAAAATACAGAGTGATAAAGACAGAATGTGGCTTGAGGAGCATTATCGAATGATCTGTATCTAGTCATCAACGGTGAAAATACAATTCTAAAGAGGAAAAACATATAATAAACCATAAATACAACCTTCAGACTTTGTAGGAAGCATTTTGTAGGAAGCATTAGTTTGCTAAGGCTCCTTTGATAACAAATTCGCTTTTAGTTTTCTTGTTTTAGTTAAAAAGGAGAAACGAGGGAGGAAGAAGGAATTTGGGACGAAAATGTGTGAAATAAAAACTCGAATTGTAGACTATCTGAATTTGCTTTATGTTCTTCATTTTCAGAATCATTCCATGCACGTTTTGTCCCTCATCCATCCCTTCCCCTTCCTCCTTCTCCTCCTCCTCCTCCTCCTCCTCCTCCTCTATCATGCATTTCTCTTTCACTTAAAATTAAAAACTAAAAATCAAATATGAAATCGTTACCAAACACAACCTAAACAAAGCAATGTCTTACGCAGTGGCCATGGCCTAAAGGACACATACTTTTAACAATCAGTTGCATATATTTTCAACAATTAATCAATGAAATAACTCAAGTGTGCTATTGTTTTGATTTAATTTGTAACATCTGTACTATTTTAGACAAAGAGTTACAAGGACACTTCGGGCACGTTTGTTTGGACTCTTTAAGTCTCACTGGACTGGACTACCTTAGATAGGAGTCCTAGCCCGTGTTTGGCACAAACAAGGACTATCTTTAATGACGTTAAGTCGGACTCGCTCCGACTAAAACCTTCCCTAGCTGTTCTTAGCGAGGCCGGTCCAAAACTGGAGGATTGCTAATCCCGTCTCTAGCGCCTACGTCGTCTGTGGCGTCGCCCTCATCATCCAACGAACCCAATCACCAAATCTGGCCTTCTCCTTTGTACATGAGCTGCAACCCCCTTCTCCAGCCACCAAATCAGATTAAATCCCAAATACAGAAAACACCAAAATCTGCGATAAACCCAGAAAATTATTACCTTGGGTTGTAATGCTCTTCTCCATAAATCCGTAGGCATAAACTAAATCGAATTTGGAGATGGAAATCATAAATTCTATTAGAACTTGATTTGGGATTTTTGAGTAAAAGAGATGTGAGAAACAAAAAGAAATACATGTTGATCTTTGGATCCAAATGAAATCAGGTGCAGAATTGGCTTCCTCCTTTGAAGAAGAAAACATGGATAAATAGGGGAAAAAAAAGAGAGACGGGAGAGGGACGGTTGGCCGGAGAAAAAGGGATAGAAAACAAGGGAGAGGGAATGGAAAATGATAGACCTTTCGAGAGAAAGGTAGAAATATCCTAAAAGAAAAAAATAAATTAATGATAAAATATTAATTGATATGAATAAAATAAAATAATATTATAATTTATTAATTATTCTGTTTCTTAGTTCGACACTGCACCAAACGCTTCATTAAATTAGTCCAGCTTAGTCTAGTCTAAGCCAGTCCAGCTTAGTCCCTGCAGCTAGTCCAGTCCGAGACAGTCCGGCGCAACAAACGCCCCCTTCTTGTCTCCTTCCCAACATCTGTACTATTTTATAGACAAAGATACAGTTACAAACACTCCTTGTCTCCTTCTCCAAATCATTCTTCGGGAAGAGATCCGATCCGGATCTCTCCCATCAAAGGCTCAGGATCAAGTGATCCGGACCATTGAAATTTGATCAAATGGCTACAATTATTATAACTTTTAGAGCGGCTTCTTGTTTGTAGTCGTTAAATTAAATTTCAACAGTCCAAATCACTTGATCCTGGGCCTTTAATGGGACCGGATCTCTTCCCTTTTTTGTATAGCTATATTTGACACGCACACATGAATAAACTACACAGTACGCTAAACTTGAATATAGACAAGCAGTAATTTCATCTTCTATTTTTCTTATTAGCCAATAGCCATCTGCAGACCTACCTACTCTCTGAATCCAAGTTCGGATCTCCTCTCATAGTTTTTACCAAGGTTCTAAAAGACACTAGGCGCTAATCGGGCGTGGGCTGGAGCCTAACGGCTAGGCGGGGGCGGGCGTCTAGCCGGATTAGGCGGATTTAAGTAAATATATTATATTTTGTTTAAATAAGTGTTTGTTTATACTTAAAATATATATAATTTCATCATAAACTACAAAATAGAATGACATATATATATTATGAAGTATTAAACATAATGAAAACATGGGGAACAAGCATATAATGTGTGTTCATTTAAGTATCCAACAAGTCTTTACAATTTATTGAAAAAAAATAAAATGCAAAATGCAAGCTATCTATTTTCTGTCTAAGTGAATGGCAACCTAGTCGGTGCTTAGGCGGGTGCCTCAGCAGATCTAGGCACCCTTTCTTAATTTTCAAACGTTTAGACATTAATCGGAGCAGGATGGTGGCTAGCCGCCAAGCACTTGGGCGAGGCCTAAGTGACGCTTGGCGGGAATTTTTGGAACAGTGATTTTTACAATATTATATTAAATCAAATAAATTAAACAATTACACGACAGAGAAATTTAAAAAAGTAAACAAATAGGAACAATGTATGAAAGTTTTAAGTACCTATGAGAAAGATTGAAGTTTCCCAATTTGTAGGGAGTGAGGAGAGGAATTGTGGGAGGTTGAGCAGCAGCAGACATCTCAGAATTCGAGCCGGTCGTCTGCCACCTGATTTTGCACTTGGCCTTTTATACTGGATTCTGGGATGAAGGAAGGAAGGAGGGAAGGAGGGAAGGAAGGAATGAACGAATACAGGACCCAATTGGGTCTTTATACGTTCAGTAGGCGCTTAAAAGTCCGCCCTGCAGCTTCCCTCCACAAAAGTTAGAGATGGCTGGGTCCCACATCTCCCCTCCCTTGTATGGAATGGAAGGCTGAAAGCTATGGTGGTGGTGGCGGCGGCGGACGTATGCGGGTGTAATGCTGGCCGCATGTTCATTTCGATTTAGCTTTTTCATCCTGCATTATTAGGCCATGGTTTGAATAGTATATTGTTTAGGTCCTTAAGGCCCTCTCCAACTAGAAGGGTTAAAACATAGTCCCGTTTAGAATTATAATTTTGCAAAAACATTAGTTTTAAATTAACAGTGCCAAATTATATTCATTACTATTTTCAACCGAATGAGCTAAACATAGCCCATCAATTTTCAATGGATAGTTACGTTATAATTCTATAGAGTTCATCAAGTCATCATTTGGCTAAAGGAGCATTAGGCTGGCCAAATGTAGCCCTCCTCGTAGCCCTGTTTTGGGGCCCAGCTCCTCTACTGCACTATTTGAGTCAAATTCAACAACTATGTTTGAAAACATCCAACGAAAATTTAATTAAATTAACCAATAAATTTAATATATAAACTTAAAACTAAATAATTATTGAGAGGGTTATGTTTAGCCACTTCAGTGACGATATATAAGTATGGTCTGATACTGTTCAGTCCTTTTGGTTAGAGATGCTCTAAGGTCATAATTTTGAGGATATGTGAGACTAAATGCATATTAGTTACAAAATTATATCAGTTTAGATCACTTGAAATATTTGACAACTTAATAAAGAAAAACCAATTTAAAATTCATGAACCATCAGAAAACTCTTTTATTTTATTTTATTTTTTTATCAAGTTGTCAAATATTTAAGCTTTTGGATACAAACTAATATAATTTTGTGGTTAATATGCATTTGATGCTCACAAATCTTCAAAATGAGGACCATAATTAATCAATGAATTTATGACAAATTAAATAGTCTAGAAATAAAAGGCTCCAATCAAGAAGCATTGCACGATTAAAATGCAAAATGACCAAGGTTGCTAGCTTTTTGCAAAAAATATGTCATGCAGGTTCCCTAACGAGTGATTTTAACACAATGGGCATACCCTCTATCGTGTAAAACGTTCTCGAGAAATCTAGTTAAGATTTATTCACATCTGTTACATGAAAGTTTCTCTTTCGGGTCACTGTTTTTCTATAATCGTAATTTTTTGGGCATATAGATTCATTGTAAGGATGAATTACGTTTTTTTTTAGTTTAACAGGTTTCAATTTTGATCCATGTCATTTTCAATTGGGCAAATTTAGACTTTGTCAGACATAACATAATTTTATAAAGAAACGCCCCTTTTTGGCCAAAATAGGTTGCGTGGAATATTCTAACAAAAAAAAAATGACTTTTGTAAGTAGTGTATTCTTCTAGTGGTTCAAACCATTTCCCCTTTACTTATTGTAATTTAAAGTAGAAATAACATTGTATTCAACAAACAATAAAGTCCTTGTGCACATCAAGTAGAATCATGAAACAAAAAAAAGGAAGAGAAAAATTTGCCTACAACGGATAGTACTGCTAAAATGACATTTTTACCAAGGGTTAATTGGAGCCCAATATAACATTCTAGCATTAACGAGAGATGGTCAGGAATAGATATTTATATCATTCTTGAATCCCAAGCGTAGAATTATTATAACTTACCACTTTTATTATATGGATAATACTTGTATTCCTTTCTTGAAAGGATGAACTTATTTCCTCCTTGCAAATAATGTACATTTATTGTACAAAGTTCATAATCAAAACCATTCAATTTATTAATCTTCATACCCTTACAAAAGAATTGGAGATCATTTAGTTATTCAAATGTATAGAACAAATCAAAGATGTAGGTATCAAGCACTATATTAAGGATGAACTGTTCATTTACTTGATATGTTTGAATGGATTAAACAATTTCTTATTCGAATGATTTTTTGCATGAATGATCTTCAAATGAAATTAAGAAATTAAACGCTGATGATCATTGAGTTTATATATTTAAGACATGTCATTTGCAAATGGGGAAGACGAATCAAAGATACATCCAAAAGCCAGTTGAACAGATGTACAGTCAAACATCTAGAGGTTAATTATACTGTTAATTTCCAATAATCATAATATAAGATCATCACAAGCGATCTTTATTAAACTCATTGGCATGGCATGCAATCAGTTAGCATATTCAAGTAACCACAAGCTACAACACTAAACTTGAACTTGATACAGATCGAACGATGCAGAAACTTACTATAAAAATGAGAATTTTACAATCTTGTCAGCCAACTTCTGCCCCTCGATTCGTTATTTTCTCTAGTTATGCAAACCGTGCAAGAAAAGCAACACGAAAACACGTACGTAGTGGTGTCAAGCTTCCATATGCTGCACAAAACCTATGCAGTGGTGTCAAGGAACGGATAATTAGTGTAGCCAATAACCGGTTCACGCACGTAGAATGTGTTTCTGTTGTACTTGTTCAAGGGAGCATTGAGCTCAAACCTCTTCAGCAAGTCTGGGTTAGCCAAGAACCAACGACCATAAGCAATAAGATCTGCACGGCCCTCAGCCACAGTATCGTTCCCATCTTCCCTGTCATAACCACCAGCAGCAATGAAGGTACTGATAGGTATTTTTACCATCTGCAAAAGTAGGGATAAAAACACTTAAAAAATACTTGCAAGAGTATAAGGTTGTCATAGTATAGCAGCTCAAGTAAGGTCGTTTTCCACACGGATTGAATGAATAATTTGTGTTTAAGACCAACTTTTAATTAATTATTTAAAACAAAGTTTAGAAACTGTTGATTTTAGAATTTAAAATAATAAAAACGAATTTAAATTAAAAATAATTAAATTAATTAACTAGAAAACAATTTAAAGAAAATCAATTTGTAAAAGCCCTAGGGTTTAGCCGTCACCTTAACAATCCTATGTAGATTTACCAATTACTTAGAGCAAGTCCACCGGGGCTTGCTTTGCCCAGTACCCAGTCAAAATAACAGCCCAGCACCATGTCAATGTCCTCCAGCGCGCGCAACAGCCTGGCACCTAGCCCATGCTGGTCTCTGGGCCAGCACAAAACAGGCTGACCAAGAAGCCGGGCCATTTGATGGCGCGTGCAAGTCACGGGGCCTGTGGTGCAAGTGCCCGACAACATTTTAGATGCGGGGCCCGCGTGCAGGTTCACTCAAACCACAACCCGAGCAGGCGACGTGGCCTAGTTTCCGCCATTGGATTTCCAACGACTGTTTTTTGTAGACTGTTGGATTTCCAATGGTAAAAAAATTTTAAATTTGACTTTTAAAATGGACCGTTCGATCACAAATCAACGACCCAGGTTTTTTTCACAAAAAATAAAAAAAAAGGCCCAACGGTAAAAAATATGACCGTTGGCCACGTGGCGACTCCCTAGCTCTTGGATTTGAATATTTTTCAAATCCAACGGTCCAAATTAATTAACTATATTAAAAATTATTAAAAAATACAGAAAAATTATTAAAAAATACAAAAAATTAAAAAACAAATACAGAAAATTTTTAAAAATGGTATTTTTTTTTTCAATAAATACCTAACCCTCATCTTCCACCTTTACACCACATTTCAATATTTTCTACACTTTCTATACTATCTACATTTCAATATTTTCTACACTTTGAGAGAAAAAAATGTCTTCGTGGAAGCTCATTGAAGATGTTACGTTGTGTGAATGTTGGGTTCACACTACTCATGACCCGATTACGGGTAATGAGATGGATAAGCGAGAAATGTGGAGTAAAATTACGAAAGCGTTTTGCGATGTACATGGAAAAGACGCCAGAACTAGTCAAGGTCTTCAAGGTCGTTGGAAAAAACTCAACGCATCCTTTACTTGTTGGAAAAACGTCATCTCTCATGCTTCTGGTAACCTCCGTAGTGGGACAAGTTTAGTGGATCAGGTGACAATATTTTTATTTATTTATACGCATTCCACCCACATCAATATTTTGATTTATTTAATTTCGTATGTAATTTTTATGTTATTTCTTATGTAATTTTTATATGCATTCCACCTGCATCAAAATTTTAATTTATTTAATTTCTTATGTAATTTTTATTTAATTTCTTATGTCATTTTTAGGTAATTTATATGCATTCCACCCGTATCAATATTTTGAATTTATTTATTTATGTTACACCCGCATTTTTAACACTATCTTATCCCACAATTTTATATACACTACAAGCTCAAGCATTCTACAATTCAAAGAACGGGAACAAATCATTCACCAGATGGGAATGTTGGCAAATTGTCAAAGATTGCCCTAAATACAAAATTGTGGCAACCGGTCCAGAAGTTGTCATGCACGGTATGAGCCTACATAGTTCTCCAGAACCAGACATGGCTTAACAAGAAGCCGACACAATTCAAGACACGGAAGGGACGCCTGAACAAGTGCCCGAGACCCAACCAACTCGTCAATCCCTCAGGCCTCAAGGTAAAAAGGCGTCAAAGAAAAAAGGTAGTTCTTCAAAAAATGACTACACTAAATATATGGAGGAACTTGCGCGCCAAGGTGAACTGAACATGGCACAGGAAAAGGCTAAAGATGAGGAAAAAGTTGCTGCTATGGCAGGAATATTAGCAGCTATTGAGGCCCGTGATGCGGCGGCTGAGAGACAAAGAGAAGTAGTTAATCGAGAGAACGAGCTGGTTAGAGAAGCACTTCATCGAGAAAATGAATTGCTTAGAGAAGAAAGGATGGCTCAAGCAGATCGTGACACTATGAGCAAGTCTCTAGTAGGACTATCTCCGAATTCTAAATATTTTTGGACATCGGAAAAAAGAGATGTTATGCGAAGGAGGCATGCAAGAGATGCGGAAACAAGTCAAGGGGGTTCTAGCTACACAAATCATGGCAACCAAGATCCTAGCACCACATATCCCAACTCGAGAGACTTTGTATAATTTTTATGTAATTTCTTATTTTTTTAGAATTTTATTTAATTTCTTATGTAATTTTTATGTTTTTTCTTTCTTTTTTCTTTTGAACTTTATTTAATTTCTTATGTAATTTTTATGTTATTTCATATTTATTTTTAAAACTTTATTTATTTTTGTACTTTATTTAAACACATGAAATAAGATTACATAAACTCAACAAATAAACTTAAAAACAAAACACACTACATAGAATTACATCACAACAACAACAAAGCCTTTTCCCACTAAGTGGGGTCGGCTATATGAATCCTAGAACGCCATTGCGCTCGGTTTTGTGTCATGTCCTCCGTTAGATCCAAGTACTCAAGTCTTTTCTTAGGGTCTCTTCCAAAGTTTTCCTAGGTCTTCCTCTACCCCTTCGGCCCTGAACCTCTGTCTCGTAGTCACATTTTCGAACCGGAGCGTCAGTAGGCCTTCTTTGCACATGTCCAAACCACCGGAACCGATTTTCTCTCATATTTCCTTCAATTTCGACTACTCCTACTTTACCTCGGATATCCTCATTCCCAATCTTATCCTTTCTCGTATGCCCACACATCCCACGAAGCATCCTCATCTCCGCTACACCCATTTTGTGTACGTGTTGATGCTTCACCGCCCAACATTCTGTGCCATACAACATCGCTGGCCTTATTGCCGTCCTATAAAATTTTCCCTTGAGCTTCAGTGGCTTACGACGGTCACACAACACGCCGGATGCACTTTTACACTTCATCCATCCAGCTTGTATTCTATGGTTGAGATCTCCATCTAATTCTCCGTTCTCTTGCAAGATAGATCCTAGGTAGCGAAAACGGTCGCTTTTTGTGATCTTCGATAGATTGCTCCAGTCATTAGTGTGGATAAGTATATAAATGGATAGAGATAGGAAAGCAAACACAAGATGTACGTGGTTCACCCAGATTGGCTACGTCCACGGAATAGAGGAGTTTTCATTAATTGTGAAGGGTTTACACAAGTACATAGGTTCAAGCTCTCCTTTAGTGAGTACAAGTGAATGATTTAGTACAAATGACATTAGGAAATATTGTGGGAGAATGATCTCGTAATCACGAAACTTCTAAGTACCGGGGTGTGGTATCGTCTTGACTTGCGTTATCTGTCTCATAGGTAGATGTGGCATCTTCTCTGGAAGTACTCTTCCTCCATCCAGGGGTGGTATCTTTAACTGGTGGAGATGCACAAGGTAATGTATCAATTTCACTTGAAGCTTACTTGTAGTTTCAGGCTTGGTCAGGCGCGATACAAACCATGTAGTAGGAGTCCCCCAAGTCGCCGAGCTAGGGGATCTGCTGAAAGAGGTGACAGACAAGGTAAGCAATCAGAGCTCTGGCTGATTGTTCACATTCTCCCTATCTTGCAGGCAGCATGAAGGATAAAGAGAAGAAAAATGAGAAGAGATGATATGGGATACTTTTGCTTTTGAAGAAGTAACTTTCCACAGGCTTATTCTTGAATTGGGCTAGAGGGTTTTCTGGTTTCCTCCAGAGTATAAGACCAACTGAAGAATTTGAGGGTCAAAACAAGTCCATCAAATCTAGAGTACGTTCGACCCTGCTGATATGGGATACTTTTGCTTTTGACAGAGTAGTGGATGTATCGGCACGTGTGCTGTTACGCTTGTCTCCACATACTTTTTTGTATCCTTCTCACTTGCCCTATCTGTTCCTCAGGCAGATGCGGTATCTTCCCTGGAAGCTTAAGATGTTGAAGATGAGTACTCGAGAGCAATGCCAGGTAAGTACTCAGGTAAGGGGTTCCAGGCAGTCAGTTCCTGGCTGGAAGCTTGATTCCAAGTGCTGACTGATTGCTCTCTTTCTCATTGTCTTGCAGGTAAGAACAATGCCAAAGGAAAAGACAGGGAAAAAACATGATATGGGATACTCTTGCTTTTAACCCTGATGATATGAGATATTCTTGCTCTAGTATAGCTTGTTTGCAGAGGTATTATCGGGGGGAAAGAAAGCTGAATATTTCGAAAGGCTTCGTTGGGAGTGCCCTCTCAGATAAGAGGAAGGGTTGAGCATTTTTGCAGGTATGCCTGTCCGTTGGGGATGGAGGTTGACATATATAGGAGTCTCCCTAACATCAAGTAATAATGCTATTCCTTTACCCTGTTTGGTCATAGCACGGTAGTGGGAGCTGCCAGCTTCACATGTTTTAACTCTGTCAGAGCACTTTGAAAAAGTGGTCTGTGGTATCTGGAAAGCTGATGTTGCGTGTGAAGATTACAGACAAGCTTTATCCAAGGAGATCCAGCTCTTGAAGTTGGGAAAGTGGTGCCTCTTCGGTTTTCGAACAAGCAATCCTGTCGGGGATCTGGCTCTCGAGATTCGGAGAACGATGCCTCTTCGATTTTTGAGAAAGCAATCCTGCTGGGGGTCTGGCTCTCGAGATTCGGAGAGCGGTGTCTCTTCGATTTTTGAGAAAGTAATCATGTTGGGAGTCTGGCTCTCGAGATTCGGAGGGCGGTGCCTCTTCGATTTTGGACCAAGCAATCTTGTTGGGAGTGTTTTCTCGAATGTGAGTAAAGGTTGGGCATGTTTGCTAGTCTACATTGCCACGAAGCACAGAGGTTGACACACAGGGACTTTCCAATTATCCAGCAGTGGTACTGTTCCTTTACCATCTCTTCGATTTTTGAGAAAGTAATCATGTTGGGAGTCTGGCTCTCGAGATTCGGAGGGCGGTGCCTCTTCGATTTTAGAGCAAGCAATCTTGTTGGGAGTGTTTTCTCGAATGTGAGTAAAGGTTGGGCATGTTTGCTAGTCTACCTTGCCACGAAGCACAGAGGTTGACACACAGGGACTTTCCAATTATCCAGCAGTGGTACTGTTCCTTTACCCTCTCTTCGATTTTTGAGAAAGTAATCATGTTGGGAGTCTGGCTCTCGAGATTCGGAAGGCGGTGCCTCTTCGATTTTGGAGCAAACAATCTTGTTGGGAGTATTTTCTCGAATGTGAGTAAAGGTTGGGCATGTTTACTAGTCTACCGTGCCACAAAGTACAGAGGTTGACACACCTAGACCTTCCAATTATCCAGCAGTGGTACTGTTACTTTACCCTTGTGGGTAATAATATGGTAGCTAGACCTTCAAAATTTATGTGTCTAAACTTTGTTAGTGTTGTTTCTTTGCTATTCTTATACCCTTCTTGGTCAGAACGATGTAGTGGGAGCTGCAAGCTTCACGTGTCTCAACTTTGTCAGATAACTTTGGCAAAGTTATCTGTGGTACCCATGAGCTACTGTTGCGTATGGGAAGTGGGTGATTGAACAGTACGATTCATGTGCTTTCTATTTCACCAGAAATCTTCGACAGAATGCCCATAATATCCGCAAAGCTGAGTGTGCGTGTGATAGGTGCTGACAAGGCTAGAAAAGTATGTGCCTCTTCGATTTCTGAGATCGGCCCTCGTAGTCTTTGAGCAGCCCAGCTTTTGAGAAAGCAAGCCTCTTCGATTTCTGAGATCGGCCTTCGTGGTCTTTGAGCAGCCTAGCTTTTGAGAAAGCAAACGCCTCTTCGATTTCTGAGATCGACCCTCGTGGTCTCTGAGCAGCCCAGCTTTTGAGAAAGCAAACGCATCTTCAATTTCTGAGCAGGCGCCTCTTCGATTTCTGGAGCTTCGTCGAGTGCAGATTTTTATAGGGGCTGGCATTAAGTTCCAAAGCACACTTGAATCTCCACCAGTAGAAGCTCCGTTCTTGCACTTCTAAGATCTTGATTTGTCCGACCTCTTCTCTCTTCAACACCTTTGAAAATGTCTGGCCCCTCCGACCGTCGTTTTGACTTGAACCTTGTTGAAGAGGTAGCCCCGCCTTCTCCAGACAACATATGGCGCCCATCCTTCGTCTCCCCTACTGGTCCTCTTATCGTTGGGGATTCCGTGATGAAGAATGATATGACCGCTGCGGTAGTGGCCAGGAACCTTCTCACTCCCAAAGATAACAGACTACTTTCCAAACGATCTGATGAGTTGGCTGTTAAGGATTCTCTGGCTCTCAGTGTTCAGTGTGCAGGTTCTGTGTCTAATATGGCCCAACGCCAATTTGCTCGAACCCGCCAAGTTGAATCATTGGCGGCTGAAGTGATGAGTCTCAAACAGGAGATTAGATGGCTCAAGCATGAGAATAAACAGTTGCATCGGCTCGCACATGACTATGCTACAAACATGAAGAGGAAGCTTGACCAAATGAAGGAATCTGATGGTCAGGTTTTACTTGATCATCAGAGATTTGTGGGTTTGTTCCAAAGGCATTTATTGCCTTCGTCTTCTGGGGCTGTACCGCGTAATGAAGCTCTAAATGATCAACCTTTGATGCCTCCTCCTTCTAGGGTTCTGTCCAGTACTGAGGCTCCGAATGATCCCCCTCCGGTGCCTTCTCTTTCTGGGGCTCTACCGACTGCTGAGACTTCTCCTAAACAACCTTTGTGAAGGCTCCCTCGTGTTTGTTTATTTTGACTCATGTATATGTACATATTTGTAACTTATCAAGGCTATCAATAAATAAGTTTTCCTTCATTTCAACGTATTGTGTTAAATACACCAAAGCCTTCTTCGCTAAGTTCTTTGAATTTTCTTTTGTTGAAGCTTGTATGTTGAAGCTTTGTGAGTGGAGCATGTAGGTTGAGGTAGTGTTCCCTTAATTTCCCGAGTGAGGAAAACTTCTCGGTCGAAGACTTGGAAAATCCAAGTCACTGAGTGGGATCGGCTATATGAATCTTAGAACGCCATTGTGTTCTGTCCTGTGTCATGTCCTCCGTTAAATCCAAGTACTCTAAGTCTTTTCTTAGGGTCTCTTCCAAAGTTTTCCTAGGTCTTCCTCTACCCCTTCGGCCCTGAACCTCTGTCCCATAGTCGCATCTTCTAATCGGAGCGTCAGTAGGCCTTCTTTGCACATGTCCAAACCATCATAACCGATTTTCTCTCATCTTTCCTTCAATTTCGGCTACTCCTACTTTACCCCGAATATCCTCATTCCTAATCTTATCCTTTCTCGTGTGCCTACACATCCAACGAAGCATCCTCATCTCCGCTACACCCATTTTGTGTACGTGTTGATTCTTCACCACCCAACATTCTGTGCCATACAGCATCGCCGGCCTTATTGCCGTCCTATAAAATTTTCCCTTGAGCTTCAGTGGCATACGGCGGTCACACAACACGCCGGATGCACTCTTCCACTTCATCCATCCAGCTTGTATTCTATGGTTGAGATCTCCATCTAATTCTCCGTTCTTTTGCAAGATAGATCCTAGGTAACGAAAACGGTCGCTCTTTGGTATTTCTTGATCTCTGATCCTCACCCCTAACTCGTTTTGGCCTCCATTTGCACTGAACTTGCACTCCATATATTCTGTCTTTGATCGGCTTAGGCGAAGACCTTTAGATTCCAACACTTCTCTCCAAAGGTTAATCTTTGCATTTACCCCTTCCTGAGTTTCATCTATCAACACTATATCGTCTGCGAAAAGCATACACCAAGGAATATCATCTTGAATATGTCTTGTTAACTCCTCCATTACCAACGCAAAAAGGTAAGGACTTAAGGATGAGCCTTGATGTAATCCTACAGTTATGGGAAAGCTTTCGGTTTGTCCTTCATGAGTTCTTACGGCAGTCTTTGCTCATTCATACATATCATTTATAGCTTGGATATATGCTACTTGTACTCCTTTCTTCTCTAAAATCCTCCAAAGAATGTCTTTTGGGACCCTATCATACGCTTTTTCCAAATCTATAAAGACCATGTGTAAATCCTTTTTCCCATCTCTATATCTTTCCATTAATCTTCGTAAGAGATAGATTGCCTTCATGGTTGAGCGCCCTGGCATGAACCCGAATTGGTTGTCCGAAACCCGTGTCTCTTGCCTCAATCTATGCTCAATGACTCTCTCCCAGAGCTTCATTGTATGACTCATTAGCTTAATACCCCTATAGTTCATGCAATTTTGTACGTCGCCCTTATTCTTGTAGATAGGCACCAAAGTGCTCGTTCGCCACTCATTTGGCATCTTCTTCGTTTTCAAAATCCTATTGAAAAGGTCAGTGAGCCATGTTATACCTGTCTCTCCCAAAACTTTCCACACTTCGATTGGTATATCGTCTGGGCCTACTGCTTTTCTATGCTTTATCTTCTTCAAAGCTACAACCACTTCTTCCTTCCGGATTCTACGATAAAAAGAGTAGTTTCTACACTCTTCCGAGTTACTCAACTCCCCTAAAGAAGCACTCCTATCATGTCCTTCATTGAAAAGATTATGAAAATAACCTTTCCATCTGTCTTTAACCGCGTTCTCTGTAGCAAGAACATTTCCATCCTCATCCTTGATGCACCTCACTTGGTTTAGGTCCCTTGTCTTCTTTTCCCTTGCTCTAGCTAGTTTATAAATATCCAACTCTCCTTCTTTGGTATCTAGTCGCTTATACATATCGTCATAAGCCGCTAACTTAGCTTCTCTCACAGCTTTCTTCGCCTCTTGCTTCGCTTTTCTATACCTTTCACCATTTTCATCGGTCCTATCCTTGTATAAGGCTTTACAAAATTCCTTCTTAGCCTTCACCTTTGTTTGTACCTCCTCATTCCACCACCAAGATTCCTTTTGGTGTGGGGCAAAGCCCTTGGACTCTCCTAATACCTCTTTTGCTACTTTTCGGATACAACTAGCCATGTTATCCCACATTTGGTTAGCTTCCCCCTCTCTATCCCACACACACTGGGTGATTACTTTCTCTTTGAAAATGGCTTGTTTTTCTTCTTTTAGATTCCACCATCTAGTCCTTGGGTACTTCCAAGTCTTGTTCTTTTTTCTCACTCTTTTGATATGTACATCCATCACCAACAAGCGATGTTGATTAGCCACGCTCTCTCCTGGTATAACTTTGCAATCCTTACAAGTTATACGATCCCCTTTCCTCATTAGAAGAAAATCTATTTGTGTTTTTGACGACCCACTCTTGTAGGTGATCACATGTTCTTCTCTCTTCTTAAAGAAGGTGTTGGCTAAGAAGAGATCATATGCCATTGCAAAATCCAAGATAGCTTCCCCATCCTCGTTTCTCTCCCCAAAACCATGGCCACCATGAAAACCTCCATAGTTGTCTGTCTCCCTGCCCACGTGTCCATTTAAATCTCCTCCTATAAATAACTTCTCCGTCTGAGCAATTCCTTGCACCAAGTCTCCAAGGTCTTCCCAAAATTTCTCTTTCGAACTCGTATCCAACCCTACTTGAGGTGCGTACGCACTAATCACACTGATAAGTTCTTGTCCTATTACAATCTTGATTGCCATGATTCTATCTCCTACCCTCTTGACATCTACAACATCTTGTGTCAAGGTCTTGTCCACGATGATGCCAACACCGTTTCTCGTTCTATTTGTGCCCGAATACCATAGTTTAAACCCTGAGTTTTCTAGATCCTTTGCCTTACGACCAACCCACTTAGTTTCTTGTAGGCACATAATATTTATCCTTCTCCTCACCATAACTTCCACTACTTCCATAGATTTTCCCGTCAAGGTTCCTATATTCCACGTTCCTAAACACATTTTGCTCTCTTGAACTCTACCCTTCTGTCCTAGCTTCTTCACCCTCCCCCGTCTAATAGGATCAAAGTACTTTGAGTGGAGTCGTTCGAAAAGAAGTTTCTATGGCCCCCTTGCTCATTTAACACTGCATCCAGGTGCCGATGGAGATACAGCGACTCTTGCTCACTTATCACTGTGCTCGGGCCACACAGCGCGCCACTTACGGGTGACGCCCTAGCTTTAGCGCGATTTCGTTCTGGATTCATTTTCATAAGGATTCGACGTGATCATGGAGTGCCGGCTGTCGACTACCTGACGCCCTCCCCCTCCTCCTTTATCCGGGCTTGGGACCGGCAATGTAAGATAAACTTACATAGGCGGAGTTACTACATAGAATTACATAAACTTAAAAAAAAACAATTTATTCTTCAACCACAAGCCTCATTTTAATTATCTTCGCCTTCATGCAATCCCCACTGGTGCTCAATCAAGTCATTCTGGCAGGTTACGTGCCAGTATGGCTCTTGCACATCAATGTACCAGTGAACGATCAATTCATTATAACGTCCATCACGTTCCAACGGCTCGTGTTGCACTGAATCTTTGGTCCAGTCATGAGCACAGTAGATACGTGTTCTTGAGTTGTTCATCGGATCCGGCTCATATTCATCGACGACATCATAATCATACTCATCTTCAACAATCATGTTATGGAGAATAATACACGTCATCATGATGGATCGAAGAGCCTCGACATGAAACATTCTAGCTGCAGCCCTGATAATCGCCCAACGAGCTTGTAGGATACCAAAACAACGCTCGACATTCTTTCTACACCCTTCTTGACATTTTGCAAAGTGTTTTTCCTTTTCAGTCTGTGGATGTGGCACTGTTTTGACAAATGTTGACCACCTTGGGTAAATGCCATCTGCAAGGTAGTATGATCCCTCGTATTGGGTACCATTAACCCAATATGTGCATCTCGGCGATTTTCCTTGCAACAGTTCGTTGAACACTGGGGATTAGGCAAGGACATTTAGGTCATTCTGAGCTCCTAGAACACCAAAAATAGCATGTCAAATCCATGTATCAAATGAAGCCAACGCTTCCAAAATGATGTTTTTGGCTCATTTTCTGTCGCCAAATGCTCCTTGCCACGCACTTGGACAGTTTTTCCAAGTCCAGTGCATGCAATCGATGCTTCCAATCATGCCAGGGAAGCCTCGCATCTCACTCTTCCTCAGAAGCCTTCGCATGTCCCTTGGCTTGGGTGTCCGGAGGTACTCATTGGTGTAGAGGGCTTCAATTGCAGAGCAAAACCGCATCAGGGACTCCAAAACAGTTGTTTTTCCCATCCTCGCGATCTTATCCACTTGATCTACAGATGCTCCATATGTAAGCATTCGCAAGGATGCCGTAATTTTTTGCTCAGGAATAAGACCTAGAACATGAAAAGCATCATCTTTTTGCACAAAGTATGGATCATGGTTGTAAATATCACTCATGATTTTGTTGAACAAATTTCGTTGCATTCTAAAACGACGTCTAAAAATATGATCAGGGAATATGCTATTGGGAATAAAATAATCTTCCAATAGATTTTTACCTTGTTTTTCCCTTTTTCTATTGAGGTTTGCAACACGTCTTGGTTTGGCTATCAGACCCACCACTTCCATGACACGGCGGGAATATGAGGCCTTCTGCCTTCTATGGTGATCATCCTCATCCTCCTCCATGAAGAAAGCCTCATCTCCACCTCCACCTTCCTCAAGATTGACCAATTCTGCCTGTTGTGCCAACAACCTTTTTTGTTGCTCCTGCAATTGTTTATACACTCTTCTTGAAGAAGACATTGTAATAAGAACTCAAGATTTGAAAACGATGAACAAGGATTTTGAGCTAAAAAGAAAGATTGAGCTTGGTCAGAGGATGGATGTAGGGATGTAGGGTTTATATGGACAAAAAAAGAAAGGATGAGGTTCTGGACAATGCCACGTGGCACTACGTGATTGGTTGAAAATCTTATCGAAATCTTGGCTAAATTATTGTAAACCGGAAGTGACATGTGGTGTGTCGGGATTGGTCGAAAATATTATCGGAAATCTATCTACAAAATAGTACGTTCGGATAATGACACATGGCATGACGTGATTGGTTGAAAATCTTATCGAAATCTTGGCTAAATTATTGTAAAACGGAAGTGACACGTGGCGTGTCAGGATTGGTTGAAAATCTTAGCGGAAATCTATTCACAAAATAGTACATTTAGATAATGACACATGGCGTGACGAGATTGGTTAAAAATCCTATCCGAAATTAAAACTATTTTATTTTTTTATTCTTTCAGAAAAAAATTTTAAAAATTTTAAATGGGCTGGGTGCCAACGCATTTTGTAGGGGTGGAGATCGTTTGTGCTAGCGCATTTTTTCACTAGGTGCCAGCTCATTTTTTTTAGGGGTGGAGATGCATTGGCCTATTACTGTTCACTGGAGTGGATAAATGGGCTGGGTGCTGGCACAAAGTCCTTAGGGGTGGACTTGCTCTTATGAATTACACATGCACTTTGAAGGTTAGGTTTTCCTTATGCATATTCTCTTTGTGATATTCAAGCAAGAACGTATATCTAACTTGCAATCCGTCTATGATATTCAGATCAAATATGAACATGCAAGACTCATTAAGTTTTTTGAAAACTCTTTGAAAAACCATGCAACCCCTAAGAGCGTGATATTCGCCCTAGGTGAAATTACAATTATTAACCACAAGAAGCAATACTCAATCCTCCGATGATATTCCGACCGAATTGCATCTGATTACTTATCTAAACATCCTAATGGTAGCTAAGCATTAAGACATAGAGATAGTTCAAGCACAGTGATTAATAATTCAAAGTAAACATACATAATATCATAAGCAATTGAATAAAGATTACATATTCATGCTAAAGCTCAAGGCTTCGCCCTAGCAAACGGAAATTAGTTACGAACAATCATAAAACAAAATATTATTGAGAATAAAGATAGAAAACACCTAGAAAGACTCACGAACATCTTCCAATTGGAATCACTCCAAAACTCATCCGTTTGATCACTTTTTGCTCCAGAGGAAGTCGAATGTCCTACATTAGAAATATAACTCAGAGTATAAAAATTCTACCAAAATAACTAATATATTAATACTAAGTTATAGGTAAAATATATGGTATAATATGGACTCATCAGGTACCATTAAAAGCCTTTGTCATGGGTACAAGACTGGGGGCTATCACATTTTTCTCCAGCTATCTTCATCCTAGGCTCAACCATATGGCAGTACAGGATCCCATATTTGTTCAACGAATTGGCCAGATAAAGGCCCAACGTTTTCGAATCTGAATCCCCTGATTTCATATAGCTGGCAAATGGAGATAATCCAATTCCAACTTTATCCGCTCCTATCTCATTAACAATAGCTTCAACTACTTCCAGAGCAAGTCGACAACGATTCTCCAATGATACCCCACATTGGTCTGTTCGATCATTCACTTGATCTTTTAGATACTGATCAATAAGGTGTCCATGGGCCCCATGAATTTCTACTCCATCAAAGCCTATATATCAGACAAACCATTTCAGTGCACCAAATATTATTTGTAATCTAGCATGAACTATTGTCACACATCTAGTTAAACTGCAATTAACTACAATTGTAAGATTAGAGATGGTTTGTTTGCTTCTGTTGAAAGTATTTTGAGTTCTCGCTAATTTTATTGCGTACTTAAGTAAAGACAAATTACCAGCTTCTATAACGTTCCTTGCAGCAAGTCTGAAATCTTTGACTATCTGTGGGACTTTATCTGTCCTTAATCGCCTTGGAGGAGAAAAGTCAGCAACATCAATGCCATTAGATCGTATTTGGGGGGTTAGTGGCTTGTCAGTAGAAAAGATTGGAGCTTGCCCATTTGGCTGGAACCCTGTAAGAAAATATTGATAGAATCACAATCTGAAAGATTTCTATTACAGGAATATCAAGGCAGCTTTCTGATGCCTCAATGGCCTAACTTTTCACTTATGACCCAAACGCTTTTAACGACACAAAGTGAAGTCAGAAAAGCGTATGTTAGAAACGGATCGGTATTTGAAACCCTCCCCACATGCCAAATCTGACAGAAGAAGATGCCACCTTTAGCAACACAACATCAACAATGTGTTTCCATGCTTCAACTTGCTCCTTTGTCCATGTACAAGGAGTATCTGGGTACCTTCGCATATTAAAAAAACAAAAATGTTATCAAACTTTGAAATGAAGAAAGTACACATCTAAATGTATGTCTTCCATCTAAAATTTAACATAAAGAAACTTGAAAAAAAGCTAATGTTTGTGAAGTTACCCTTGAGCTGTGTCAGAAACTATAGTGGCTTCAGCTATGAGAAGACCCCCGTTAGATGTTCTCTGTGAGTAATATAAGATGGCATGCGGCTGAGGAACATTTCCGTATGATCTTAGTCTAGTCAATAGTGCTAATAAAACTCTGCAGAAGGCAAGGAAGAAGCTTATCATCAGAATACACCTACTACATGGCCTATGACATGTATGATACCATCAGATCTTAGTCTAGTCCACAGTATGGCAGCTATGTATGTTAATGCTTCTCCTGTAGCTTATAGCTCTGTGCATGCTGGTTCTCAGGCTAATGGTATGAGTACTTCTTCTGATACATCTGGTACATCTGGTACTAGTTCATCATCTCAGAATTTTGGTTATGGTTTTCTTGGTTCCGGATCTAGTTCATCTTCTCAGTCCAATTATCAGTCCAATGGTAATAATTTTCATCTGCATCATAATTCAGGAGGTCATAATGGTGGCAGGTCATTTGGTTATAATAAATATAGACCACGGGGTAATGCAGGCTATAAACCACGGTTTAATAGTTCAAGGTCTGGCAATTCATGGCAACCATGGTCTGGCAATTCTACAACTCGGTTTGAACCTGTTCCAGAGTGTCAAATCTGTTCCAGAAAGGGTCATACAACAGTTACTTGTTTGTACAGGAATGATAATGGTTAGTCTTCACAGGAATGTCAAATTTGTGGAAAACGGGGTCACATTGCTCTCAATTGCAGACATCGGGATAATTATGCATATCAAGGCAATCAACCTCCACCTTCTTTATCTGCCAACTATGCTTATCAAGGTTTTCATGCTAATGTCTCTCCTCCTGAGTTGCAAATGTTCTCCCTTCCATTACCATTTGCTCCACAGGGTTCAGTTAATCCATATGTTTCACAAGGGTCAAATTCTCAGTTTGTTCCACAAGGTATTGGATCAAGTTCATCAATTCCTTCTCATGATTTTCAAGCCATGTCTGCACAACATTCTCAGGAATTTACCAATAGAAACTCTTGGATCATTGATACAGGGGCTTCACATCATATGAGTCATGATGTGACACATCTTAATAGAGCCACACCATATGAAGGAACAGAGAAGATTATTGTGGGAAATGGTAAAGGTTTGGAAGTTCAACATATTGGACATGGCACTTTACAAACTGCATCTCATGTTTTAAATCTTAAGAATATTTTGCATGTTCCCATGTTAACTGTGAATCTTCTTTCAATCAAAAAGTTGTGTGCGGACAATCATAGTTGGTTTATATGTGATGAAGTTTAGTTTTTTGTACAGGACAAGGCAACAAGGACAATTCTTCATCACGGAAAGAGTAGCAATAATGAGTTGTTCAAGGTTCATGTGCACATTTTTCCTACTTTACTGAATAAAGGTGCAATTTCTTCTTTAGCTTTTCTGGGACATGCTGTGAAATCCTCTCTTTGGCATCAACGATGTGGTCATCCTTCCAATGATATATTAGCTGCTATGCTCTGGAATTCTAATATTTCTTGTAATTCTGATGTCACTAGTAAAGTTTGTTCACATTGTATTAGTGGGAAAATGAGTAGACTACCTTTTACAGACAGAGTTGATAGAGTTGTGATTCCATTTCATAAGATACATAGTGATGTTTGGGGACCTTCTCCAGTTGTATCTCTTCAAGGTTTTAGGTACTATGTTTCTTTTATTAATGAAGCAACTCGGTTTGTATGGATTTTTTCTTTAATGAATAAATCAGGTGTTTTTTAGGCTTTTGTTAAATTATGTGCATACATTGAGAATCATTTTCATGCTAGAATTAAAGTGTTACAGTTTGATGGTGGTGGATAATTTTTAAGTAATGCTTTTAAGAGTTATTTGGATTCCAGTGGGATTATGCATTTTATTTCATGTCCATATACTCCTTAGCAAAATGGATTAGCTGAGCGCAAACATCAACATCTCATTGAGACAGCAATCACTTTGTTATCTGTTGCAAAGTTACCTTATAAATTCTGGTATCATGCAGTGGCTCATGCTGCCTTTTTGATCAATAGAATGCCTTGTAAGACTTTAAAGTTGGATTCTCCTTTTGGCAAGCTGTTTGGAACACGGCCTGAGTTATCTAATTTGAAGGTGTTTGTTTGTGCAATTTAGCCTTATCTCAAACCATATAATGCCCACAAACTTCAGTCTAAATCCACACAGTGTGTATTCTTAGGCTATTCACATAGTTATAAGGGTGCTCTCTGTTATAGTGTGTTGACAGGGCATATTTTTCTTTCTAGACATGTCATTTATGATGAAGGTATTTTTCCTTATGTGGAATTGTCAGGTAGTTCTACTCAGAGTTCATCTCAGTCTTCTTCACGTACTATGTTGAGACTCATAATTGTTTAATTGCCTTCTGTAGTTGCCACTTCTGAAAATTCAGATTCTAGCAGACATGGAATTTCTCTTAGTCAGTCTCTTTGTTCTATGCCTCATCAACAATATGCCAGTTTTTCCAATAGTGTACAAAAATCAAGTCTACATGTCAGCCGTGCACATGACTCAAGTTCTCATGCTACTTTTTCCAACCCCAACACATTGTTGCATGTCCTTCCACACAATCAATTAGAGGTTGTATTACCTCCTATTAATATTTTTAATCCTTTTAGTTCAGAGAATGTCATTCCTTCCCAGGGCATTCAAACCAGATTAAGAACTGGTACTATTACTCGAAGAGATTATTCAACCCTCACAACAGTGTTTCTAGAAGTTCAGTCATTTTTTTAGGAGGATTTACTTTCATTGCAAATATCCATGATGTTTCAAAACCCTCTCATTTTAAACAAGCTTCTCAAATCCCACAATGGCAAATGGCAATGTAGGAAGAGTTTGATGCTCTTCAAACTCAAGGTACATGGGTTCTTGTTTTTCATCCTTGTGATAGAAATGTTATCGGCAGTAAATGGGTGTACAAAGTTAAAAGGAATAGTGATGGTTCAATATCTCGATATAAGGCTAGGCTTGTTGCCCAAGGTTTTAGCCAAGAAAAGGTCTAGATTATACAGAGACTGTCAGCCCTGTTGTTCAACATACTATTGTCTAGTTGATTTTATCTTTAGCAGCTATACATAAGTGGGATCTTCGTCAATTAGACGTAAAGAATGCCTTATTTCATGGTGAGTTACACGATGAGGTTTATATGAAACAACCTCAAGGTTTTGTTAATTCTCAGTTTCTTACACATGTTTGTAAACTGGTAAAATCTTTATATGGCTTGAAACAAGCTCGTCGAGCCTGGAATGACAAGTTTACTAGTTTTCTGCAAGCCATTGGTTTTGAAGCTTCTCTATCCGATTCAAGTTTGTTTGTAAAGACAGATGGGGTTCATATAGCTATTTTACTCCTTTATGTCGATGACATCATAATCACAGGTTCTAGTACTTCTTTGATTTAGTCTATGATTACTACTCTCAATGAGGTTTTTGATCTTAAGGATATGAGCATATTAGCTTATTTTCTTGGTCTTCAAGTCATATATACGCCTAATGGAGATTTGTTCATTAGTCAAGCCAAGTATGTCCAATATCTTATCCATAAAGCTAGGATGGATGATTGTAAATCATGTTCAACTCCTTGTAAACCATATAATCAAATCTTGACTGCTGAAGGTACCTTGCTTCCTGATCCTACTTTATATCGGAGTTTAGTTGGAGCTTTACAGTACTTGACCTTTACTCGTCCAGATATTACCTTTGCTGTCAATATTGTTTGTCAATATATGAGTGCACCTACTAATGTCCATTTTGGAATGGTGAAAAGAATTCTACAATTTCTCCAGGGCACAATTCATTGTGGTTTGACATACACTTCTGGAAGTCCTATGTAGTTAAAAGCCTACAATGACTCTGATTGGGTTGTAGATTTGAATACTCGGTGTTCCATTACTGGTTATGTTGTTTATTTAGGAGATAATTTGATTTCGTGGCAGTCCAAGAAACAGTCTTTTGTTTCTCGCAGTTCCACTAAGGCTGAATATCGTGCTTTGGCTCATACTACTGTAGACATTGCTTGGATCAGGTTACTCCTTAAGGATTTACATGAATATTTGTTTTCTCCTCCAGTGATCTATTGTGATAACCAATCTACAATTGCCTTGAGTTTAAATCCTATTAAGCATTCTCGGATTAAGCATTTGGAGATTGACTTCCATTTTGTTCGTGAATGAGTTCAAAAGGGTGATTTGCTTGTTGAATATTTATGCACTAAAGATCAGGTTGCAGATGTATTGACCAAGGGTCTTTATGGTCCCGATTTTTTGCGCCACTGTTTCAATCTTCAACTGAGTTACCTCAGTTTAAATTGAGGGGGGTATTGGATAAGTATGATTTGCCATGTCAGCTGTGCCACATGTGCAACAATAGCTTCTGTCACGCCCAAAAAACGGGCACGTAATAGTGCCACGCTCTATTAGTAACGCAATACTATAGTGTTAAATTCCAACACTGTAGCACTACATTCCCAATAGGACGTAAGGCTATTTAAGGGGAAGTAAAATAATTTATTTTTGAACAGTACGGAAGCGGAAATCATTTTGGCAAAATGAAGAATACAAGGCAACGGAATTTGGATAAATTTTTTTACATCAAAGACGAAGTTTACAACTTACAACAAAACCAAAGAGTTTAAAATAAGTAAATATACTAACCAACTCTTGGGCACGATTTGGAGAGTACAAAGTGCTAAATTTAGTTACAAAAGATTCCTTCAAGACGGAGGGAATCAAGCATATGTACAAACAAAAACCAGTGGAAAGTCAATGAGCGATTAAGAAGTTGACAAGTAACAAACAACGCTTGTCCCGACCTTAGTCCAGATTGTCTATTTGTAGGTGCACCGGTCCTGTAATAAAGTAGGGGTGAGCATCACAAACGTTCATCGCTCCCCCTTAGGGAATCCACCCTAGCTAGGTTTGAAAATAGTATACAACACTATATATACTATAGAAAAATGTTTGATGCACAACAAAAGCTTTAGTTTCAAAAATAGATTGTATGCTCACACAATTTCCTTTTAAAAAGAAAACAGGGATCCCTATAAATCGCTATATGCCTGATGACCGGTCCAATGACCAACTACCCCCTTACCTGGACCAACTCCGAACGAATACTTATGGTAAGGTGTAGCGAGAGTGTCCTTTAATGCTCTACCCTTAGATATCCAAGTACCTCTCCTAGAAAGGTAGCGGTATAAATCCCTTCGTAGTAGCCCCTCCGGAGGTTTAGGGGATCGAAACCCAAGGCGGTCGCAATGCCCCTTTCACTCTCAAGTCATCAATTAATTTGTAGCATAAAACAAGATGCATATCATGATATAAAACAAACCATTTTTCCTCATGGTTCTATCACAACAAAATATATGCAACTTTCACAGGCATTCGTATATTTACATATACGTACATTCACAAAATTCCATAACTAGGGTAAGTGAGGATCCCCCTACCTGGTCTCCAAGCCAAGCAAGCAATATTCCTCACCAATACCTCGATCCCAAAGCTAAAACGAAGATCCACGTCACTACCGCAATAGCTGGACTCCACATACTTGAATAAATTCCTTGATCACGTCCAAATACTCTGTATTTCTACCACACATATCTTTTCTAATCTCTCTCACTATATATAAATATATAATGTATAAGAACTAAACCTATGTATATAGCATAAGTTCAGAACATGTTTGCATGCACTTGCATGTCAAACTCTCATAATATCTCTCGGCAAAGGCTTAACATGCATGCTATCTCCATCTCTCTGTCCTACAAGAGCTCACATGTTGCATGCTTTGTCATTTCCAAAAACAATGGAGCAGGAAAGCTCCTATTTATACGAGTGTGAGGCAGCCAACAATAACCTCTAATTGGTTAGTTTGGCGGCTAGACAATGGTGGCATGAAAGGTGTCAACCAAATAAGGAGAAAAATGATACGGGGCAGCCACCCAAGGCTAATTGAAGCCACGTGCAAGTTATAGCTTCCCTTAGTCAACAACTAGGATGCTTATTAGGCACTTCTAGCATAGTCTAGGGAAAAGGTTGAAAACATAACCAATTTATAGGTTAGCACCTTACGTGCTCTAATTCCCCACTTTGTTTCTTTCTTTGTGGAGAGAGTCTAGCACGTGGCACTTAAAACATGTGGCAAGGCAAGTGCATCTCAAGTTTTCTCAAGGTGGCTGTCAATTGCATGGCTAATATAGAGCACACATCCATTGATAGGTTAACATAGTCAACACCTAAAGTGCTTAGTGCTTAGGGTGAACGCCACATCCCAAATATAGCTTTACACCTTCTCTTAACATCACCCACGTCATTAACTCTAGTCAGCAATACTCACCAACTTGAGTGCTTACGAGCTCATAATAATCTTTGAACTCAAGTAAAATTATCGCCCATTTAAAATGAACTATAACTCGTAAAATTCGAAAACACTCCAAAATTTATAACAACACTTTCTAATTACCTTAAAATTTCTGGGTCTCACAGCTTCTGTCTTAAGCCAATGTATTTGAGTTGTTAGTATACATACTATTTTCCCTCCTTGTAGTGTCGGTTAAGTACTATGTATTCTAAAAAAATATAGTTAATGAGAAATATTGAAGTTTTCCCTTTTTCTTCTCTGTTAAGTGTTCTTCTTCAATTATTTTAGATCGTATTCTGAGATGGTGATTGTTAAGAAAAACAACACTAGCACTAGCTGGGGAGGCAGAGGCAGTGGTAGGCCGGGCAGCTCATTTTGAAATGTTTGATGACTTTTGTGATTACATAATCATTTTTTTTTCTTTTCTAACGAACCCATCTCTAAAGAAAATGTTAGACATAAAATTTAAATTTGAAAGTTTATGTGGCATTTTAGTCTTTTCAAAAATTTTGTTATCCACCTATATATCAAATTCAAACTATTATTTATTACGTTAATTTACATATAATATTTGTAGTAAGTTTTTTAAAACAAAAAATAATAATAAAAATGAGAAAAAGAATTTAGTAATTGTTGTAGTCATATTTAGAATATGAATGTGATTGTGTAAATCTTATAGAATATGGGAATGTATCTTATATTCCTATTAGGGGTAGATTACCTATTAAATGTTGTAATCCTAAAGGGAAAGGTTTTACCCTTCCTACTACTATAAATAAAGGCACAATGGGGTGAATCAAACACACCTCACAATTAAATCAATCTCTCTTCTCTCTAAAGTGGCCGCCCCCCTCTCTCTCTCTAAACCCTAGATCGTTCAATCAAATAGGCCTACAACACGTTATCAGCACGCTGGCCTACAACACGTTATCATCACGCTCTTGCCAGAAACTAAGGAATTGACGCATCGTAGGAGGAGGCTATCATCCACCACATTCAAAGGCTTATTCGTTTTCTGCTAATCAGGTACGCTTAAAATAAAAGAAGATATATGAAACGTCCACGAAGCATAAAAACATTCCTCATGATGCATGAAGCCCTCAATGTTTATATTTTCCTTTCAATATATATTGTATATGTTCATATATTTGTCAATATATATTTGTTTCATGCATCGCACAATTAAATTGTTATGTGGAATTTATGAGTCAAAGTATTAAAATTAAATTAGAAGCATGTTTAGGGTTTTCCTAAACCCTAAAGGGAATTGAAAGAAAAATAAAAGGGAATGGATTTGGTGCGGCACCGCACCATCCCTGTGCGACCAGGACACTAGGCTTCGGCCTGGAACGTTTCTTTTGGGGCTGCAGCTTATGGCCCTCTCAGCCTGCACCCATATTGCCAGCCCATGCTGCTGGGCACTGCACGCACACATGCCAGCCAACAAGGCTGGGCTCTCTGCGACCCAAACCCTCGGCCAACTTCTGCTGGGCCATCCCCTGTGCACCCATTGGCCCAGATATGGACCCTAGCTACAGCTAGGGCTTTTCTTAGCCACCCCGTAGGTTTTTGGGCCTACCCTTGGACCTGTTCCGTCCATCCCGTGGCTTGCAGCCACCATGGGTTGCTACCCTACACCCAACTTGTGCCCTCTAACTCACGGCACCCATGCCCAATTATTTTTTGGGCATATTTTTCACTCTAAATGCTAATATTTTAGCATTCTAACATAAATTAACCCATATGTTAATATTATTTTGCTTCTATAATCGATCCCGTATGGCCCGATTTATTGAATTAATTAAAAGTGACATGCAATCCATTCTGATAATGAATCCAAAATTATTGACATGAAGATCACTTTTGGACATTAACGATTCAATAATTTATTTTTATACTTTGAACCATCACATACTTTCGTAGTAACGAAGCTCTCACACTTGAGTTCTTGAAGACAACTCAAATCCACTACACTTAGTTAGTATATTGCATTATGTGTTTCTTGCAGGAACCTCTCATTATGAACTAATTGTTCATAAAACTAAATTGAACCTGTAGTTTCAAATTTAGTGCCTTTGAAACCCGAAGTTTTCATTCAAAACATACCACATGAAACCTGTAATTTTCATGCATAAATTAAACCAATACATATCTATAGAACCTGTATGTTCTACGATATATGTCTATGGCTTACCATATGACTACTCACGTTTTCCCTCTGTTTTAGGGACATGTCGAACTTGAACAAGCTCGATTTCTCTGCTCTAGAAGTCTCTGGAAGAAACTATATAAAATGCGTACAAGATGTGAAGCTCCATCTCACTACAAAGGGAATTATAGCCACCATCGAGACACCTATCGCCGACAAACCTATTGACGAAGCTTAGAAGGCTACTACAATGATCTTCGTTCGAAGACACATCCATGATGCACTGCAGACTGAGTATCTCGCTGAGGATGACCTACGCACCCTCTGGCTTGCTTTGGCTGACCATTTCGATCACCAGAAAGACATATAATTGTCTGAAGCAAGACATGACTGGCAGCATCTTCGCTTCCAGGACTTTTAGTCCGTGAATGAATACAACTCTGAAGTTTGTAGAATCCGTTCTTTGTTGAAATTCTGCAAAGTGGAACTAACAGAATCAGATCTCCTGGAGAAGACCTATTCGACCTCCATGCCACCAATATTGTCCTGCAGCAATAATATAAGGCACAAAAATTCACCAAGTTTTCAAATTTGATCTCTGTTTTACTTTTTGCTGAAAAGCAGAACTAGCTTTTGATGAAAAACCATCAAGCTCGACCCATTGGCTCGAACGCCACGCCTGAAGTGCATGCGACCTATTCTAGCAGCCATAAGCGATGAAAGAATCATCGTGGTCATGGTAATGGCCGGAAAACCTAACCACGGGCCCAAGGTCAACAGAGTGCCGCACGTAAGGGAAGAATTACGACCCAGCAGCGTTCACTACTCGCCCCTAAGGTCCCAAACTTCAAGAACAAGGGCAAAGCTCCCGTTCAGGCTGCTTCTACTGCACTGGACATGTGTTATCGCTATGGATCAAGGGATCATTGGTCACGCGTTTGCCGAGCTTCCCTGAGGTTATTGCCAAGTATCATTCTCGTCGTGAGTCTAACTTTGCACATGTGGATCATCCGGAAGATGCAACTACATCAATGGAGATATCGGATTTCTAGAAGGCGTCAGCACCTATGGACGAATAAATTAGACATGTTTTTAGGGTGTTTACCCCTAGTGGCCGAACCCACTAGGAGTGGCCGGCCCTACCCCCCTAATTTGCTAGGTTTATGGTTTAATTTTGAACAATTTTTCTAAGTATTTGGAACAATTTTGTTTGGTTTTGGTTTGTTTTGAATTATGGATTGTTATTTGAATGGATATTATTTTCTCGAATTGCTTAATTGAATGAATGGACTTATATCTATGCATGTGACCAATTCAATCAATTTATTTCTAGGTATGTCTAGTGGGGAAGTTAGTTGTCTGGCAGATAGTGCAACCACGCACACCATCTTGCGTGAACGACACTATTTTACTAACTTAATACCCAAGAAAGCTCCTTTGACAACTCTTTCAGGCCCATCCAACCTAATTGAAGGATACAGAAAGGCACGTATCATGTTGTCTAATGGTACAACCTTAACCATTAAGGAGACACTCTATTCTCCACGTTCCAGAAGAACGTTGCTGAGTTTTAGAGATATTCGAGATAATAAATATCATCTTGAAACCACTGAAAATAATGGTTCTGAATTTTTTTGTATCACTTCATACGAATATGGCCAGAAGCATATTCACGAGAAGTTGGAACGTCCGTCGAGTGGGTTATACATAACAACCATTCGCAGTATAGAAGCCCACAGTGTGGCCGGCCCTGTGCTTGAGTTCCAGGACACTTTATTGCTTTGGCATGACCGTTTGGGACATCCTAGACATGACATGATGCGTTGTATCCTCAAATCTTCACACAGGCATAAGTTACATCCCTATGTTGGAGTTCCGCCATGCAAAGTGTGTTCTTTAGGGTAGTTAAATACTCAACCCTCCCATACAAAGATTATTCACGACCCCCCTCAATTTCTTTAGAGGATTCGAAGGGACATTTGTGGACCTATCCAACCAACCTGCGGACCATTTAAATATTTCATGGTGTTGGTTAATGCATCGACAAGATGGTCACATGTTTGCTTGTTGTCTACACACAACGCCGCGTTTGCTAAACTCCTAGCTCAAATAATTAAGCTAAGGGCTCACCACCCTAATTATCCGATTAAGTCGATTCGATTGGATAATGCTGGAGAGTTTACGTCACAAACTTTTGACGATTATTGCATGTCAGTAGGGATTGATGTGGAACATCATGTGCCCCATGTTCACACCCAAAAGGGCCTGGCAAAAGCTTTCATAAAGCGCCTTCAAGTGATAGCTCGGACTTTGGTTAGGAGAACCAAACTACCAGTATCTGCCTGGGTCTATGCAATATTGCACGCAACTATGTTGGTCCGTTTGAGGCCCATCGCTACCCAACCACATTCACCATTATAGTTGGTCACTGGATACGAGCCTGGCGTCTCGCATTCACGGGTGTTTGGGTGCTCCATTTATGTGCTAATAGTGCCGCTGCTACGTACCAAAATGGGTCCTCAAAGAAAAATGAGAATCTATGTCGGTTATGATTCACCATCAATTGTTCGCTATTTAGAACCCTTGACAGGAGATCTTTTTACCGCACGTTTTGTGGATTTTCACTTTAATGAGACAGTCTTCCTATCATTAGGGGGAGATAAACATGATAACGTTCCCGTAGAACGCCACGAATTGTCGTGGTATGCTTCCACTATGTCTCATTTAGATCCCCGCACTACCCAGTCTGAAACTGAGGTGCGACGAATTATAAATCTTCAGAGCATTGCTCAAAGCATGCCGGATGCTTTTACTGATCTAGCTAAGGTGACAAGATCACATATATCTGCTGCAAACACACCTACAAGGATAGATGTACCCCGCGTACGTCAACAACCCGTTTAGGAAGGCTAGACCGTCCCTGAAGGTGGGGAGGCCACACCTTCCATACAGCAAGGTACATTGGCGGCTAGCCAATCATCTGCTTCGACCCTGAAGCGTGGCAGACCCCTTGGTTCAAAGGATTCACAACCTCGGAATAGGAAAATGGCACCAACTAGTGACCCTAGTTTGAATCCGACCATCGCTCACTCATCCGTTCCAACGTATGAGGTTATTCTAGATTACGGTGATGTTTCAGACGAAACATACAGGCCTTCCGAGAATCGTGAGATTTCGGTCCACTACACAGTATTGGATGAGGTTTGGAATAGGAATGAGATGATCATCGACAATGCATTTTTGTACTTAGTAGCTACTGACATCATGTTTAGCGATGACATTGAACCATGTTCCGTCGATGAATGCTGACGTAGAACCTATTGGTCAAACTAGAAACAAGCAATCTAGGTCGAACTCGATTCGCTCGCGAAACGTAAAGTGTTTAGACCTATCTTTCTTACACCACCACGCATGAAACCCGTTGGCTACAAGTGGGTTTTCGTGAGGAAGCGTAATGAGAAGAATGAAATAGTGCGATACAAAGCACGCCTCGTAGCATAAGGTTTCTCTCAGCGCCCAGGGATTGATTACGAGGAGACGTATTTTCCCGTAATGGATGTCATAACGTTCCGCTACCTAATTAGTTTGGTAGTTTTCGAAAAACTGAATATGCAGCTTATGGACGTGGTAACCGCGTATCTTTATGGGATCTAGATACGGAAATATACATGAAAGTTCCAGAATGACTTCCATTGACTGGTTCAAATAGTTCTAGACCACGGAACACTCTCTCAATTAGGCTGAGGAGGTCACTCTACGGATTGAAACAATCCAGGCGGAAGTGGTATAATCGTCTGAGTGAATATTTGACAAATCAGGGTTATGTGAACAACGAATTATGCCCATGCGTGTTCATAAAGAAGTCACATTTCGGATTTGCAATCGTTGCAATTTATGTCGATGACATGAACCTCATTGGGACTCCTGCAGAGCTTGAGGAAATCACTACAAACTTGAAATTGGAATTTGAGATGAAGGATCTTGGGAAAACTCGATATTGTCTCGACCTGGAGATCGAGCATTGTTCGGATGGAATCCTAGTACATCAATTGAACTACACCCAAAAGGTGTTGCGTCGTTTTAATGAGGATAAAGTGAAGCCTTCAAGTACACCCATGGTCGTTTGGACTCTAGATGCTAAACAAGATCCCTTCCGTCCAAAGAATGATGAGGAAGAGATTTTGGAACCTGAGTTCCTTACCTAAGTGCAATTAGGGCTTTATTGTACTTGGCTCAGTGTACTAGACCCGACATCTCCTTCGTTGTGAATCTATTGGCTAGATACAGCAATGCGTCCACACACAGACACTGGAATGGTGTTAAAGACATTTTCCGCTACCTTAAGGGTACAACGGATTTGGGCTTGTTCAATACCCATAAATCTCCGAGTGTTGCCACCCTTTATGGTCCTCGGATTGATTCTCGCCTTGTTGATTACGCAGATGTTGGATATCTGTCTGACCTGCATAGAGCACGTTCTCAAACTGGTTATGTCTTTATCATTGGAGACACCGCTATATCTTAGAGGTCTACCAAGCAAACGCTAGTTGCAACTTCGTCTAACCATGCTGAGATTCTCGCCCTACATGAAGCATCGCGTGAATGTTTTTGGCTGAGAGAAGTTATGGAACATATTCGAAGCACTAGTGGTCTTACATCAATCGTTGACCTTCCTACGACGATCTTTGAAGACAATGCAGCATGTATCGAGCAGTTGAAGAAGGGATACATCAAGGGAGACAACACCAAGCACATAGCGCCAAAGTTCTTTTACTCACACCAACATCAGCAGTATCAGAACATTAAAGTCAAGCAAATCCGTTCCCAAGACAACTTGGTCGATCTCTTCACCAAGTCATTGCCAAAGTCTACATTTCAGAAGCTCGTCCAAGGAATCGGTATGCGTAAATTATCTGAGTTGAATTGCTTGTAGTTTTCTTATTTAGAAGTTATGTCTAACTCATGGGGAGTATCTAGAAGCATACTCACATGATCTTAATGTACTCTTTTCCCTACAATTAGGAGCATTTTTTCCCACTGAGTTTTTGCTACCTAACTAGGTTTTAACGAGGCACCCATCCTGAGATGATCATACTCCGTTGAGTTCACTACTTTCGTCCAATTTGACGATTGTTTTAAACATTATGCATACTTTCTCACTTTTCTCCTTAGTTTATGGGTTTCCCCCCATGCCTTAGGTTTTACCATAACGAGGTTTTGTGAGTTTTACTACAAATGCATACTTCAATTAAATTTGAGACTCGCGATCACCCGTTGTGCCGATGACTTCATCAACTACTCTACCTTATCTGCTGAAGATCTGATGCGATGGTTTGTTGAGTATTTACACACTCAAAGGGGAGTGTTGCAGTCATATTTAGAATAGGAATGTGATTGTGTAAATCCTATAGAATATGGGAATGTATCTTATATTCTTATTAGGAGTAGATTACCTATTAAATGTTGTAATCCTAAAGGGAAAGGTTTTACCTTTCCTACTACTATAAATAAAGGCACAATGGAGTGAATCAAACACATCTCACAATTAAATCAATCTCTCTTCTCTCTAAAGTGGCCGGCCCCCTCTCTCTCTAAACCCTAGATCATTCAATCAAATAAGCCTACAACAGTAATCACTTAAAATAAATTTGAAGTTGCTGCGAATTTGACAGCTACCATCTTTGTTGTCAATCCATATCATACCACATAAAATTGATGACAAACATGTTCTCTTCTTCCTCTGATACTTTCGATATCAAATGAAATGATAACTTATTTTTGGCATCTACGTAGATGGAAAGTGCTCAGGAAATTCTGTCAAAATTGAGACCTTTTATGTACTTTCTCTCACTTTATATTTTTTGCATAATAATTTATAATATTAGTATGAAAATTAAATTAAACCACAAGGTGTCAAAATACCCATAAAAAATTTTGATTTAAAAAAATCTCTTTTAACATTTATCTTACATTAAATAATTTGTCAAAACTGAGTTGATTGACAAATTCAAGAATAGCATTATTATGAAGTCGTCATGCGGACACCACCAACGACCGCCTACAATATGGAGTATGGACTTTCTTTTATTAGTATTTTACTTTTGAACAAATATTTGCATCCATGCTTTTTAGTTCAATTTTTTATTTTTTGTCTCAAAACCCTTTCATTTGACTCTTCATGTGCAATGGGATCGTCATTCGTCACTTATTACCAAGGGCCAGCTTCACTTTTGCTAGAGTAAATGATTTTGAGGGATTGGATTAGGGATGGGCAATCGTTATGACGGACAGGTAACATGATTATTTATTCATAATTGTTTATGTTTGTACTTGTGTAACCGTTTATCCATTGGATAATTGGCTAAACGGTTATACTCATACTCAAACACATAATCATTTATAAACGATTAACTATATTCATAACTGTGTACCCATTTGACCGTAACTATTTATGTGTTTACCTGCTCACAATGGCGGATCCACAATGGGGTCAATGGGGTCGCACGACCCCTTGGAAGCCATGGAAACAACCTGTGAGACCCCCTGGAGCTGCTGGTGCGACCCCTTGGAGCTGCTGGTGCGACCCCTTGGAGCTGCTGGTGCGACCTCTTGGAGCTGCTGGTGCGACCCCTTGGGACTGCACACCAAGTGTTCGACGAAAGTCCTCGGCAGTCCGCTGGGCTGGTTGAAGAAGACGAAGGCGCTCGCGCGCCTGTTTGATTTTTGAAACAGCCTGGGCAAAACGACGTCGTTTTGGCCCAGGAAATTTTTTTAAATGACCTGGCCAAAACGACGTCGTTTTGGGCCAAGTTTGAACAAAACAAAAATGCCCAGCGTGTCCTGGGCAGGTCTGAACAAAAAAAAAATACCAACTGTGTCCTTTTCAGCCATATTTTGCACAGAACCGAAGCCCCCGAATCCAAAACCCCCAAATTTCTTTTGTTTTCTCCTCCTCCAACCCTAAGTTCCAAACTCAATCCTCCCCAAACCCTCAACTCCATCTCCTCCCTTGCTGCCGCCATTAAGGTGCCTTTGTGCTGCCGTCGTCGTCACTGTGGTGGTGGTGCCACCAGCTTTGCTCTTTGTATTTGCTCATTGTTATTGTGAAATTTCACAATTCAAGTAAGTTCTAAACCCTATGTATGATATATTTAATTTAATTGAAACCTAATTCATATTTATTTTGATTATATTGGTGGTTTGTTTATATTGTGAGTATTTATTTTGAATATTTTGTATATGTAGAATATATTTAATTTAATTGAAAATCAATTCATATTTATTTTGATTATATTGATGGTTTGTTTATATTGTGAGTTTTTATTTTCATTATTTTGTATATGTAGAATGCAAGATGAGATATTTAATTTAATTGAAATCCAATTCATACTTATTTTGATTATGTTGATGGTTTGTTTATATTGTGAGTTTTTATTTTCATTATTTTGTATATGTAGAATTTTGTATATGTAGAATGCAAGATGAGATATTTAATTTAAATGAAATTCAATTCATATTTATTTTGATTATATTGATGGTTTGTTTATATTGTGAGTTTTTATTTTCATTATTTTGTATATGTAGAATGCAAGATGAGATATTTAATTTAATTGAAATCCAATTCATATTTATTTTGATTATGTTGATGGTTTGTTTTTATTGTGAGTATTTATTTTGAATATTTTGTATATGTAGAATTATTATGGAACGGTTTTTTAAGAGAAAGTCATCATCGGGTTCGAGTAGTTCGAATAATGTTGATAGTTCAAATACTGTTGGTAGTTCAAGAACTCCAAGTTCAAGACAAAGTCAGTTAGATGGTGTTTTGGGTAATCTTGAAGCGGATCCTGGATTGAGAACTCGAATAATAGATTATGATGCTAATATGAGAGATGAGGTCCGAAGATCATATCTACAAAAAGGACCTTGTCAACCTAGAGGTCATAATTTCCCAATAACTAATATGTCGGGAATTAATCGACGCTTCATTCCTCAATGGTTTGATGAGTTTGATTGGTTGGAGTATAGTATATCTAAAGATGCGGCATTTTGTCTCTATTGCTATCTCTTTAAAACCAATTTTGCATAAGTGGGTAGTGAAGCTTTCACTGGAGATGGATTTAAGACTTGGAAGAAAGGGAGAGAAAGATTTAAGATGCATGTTGGACCGGTTGGGAGTGTTCATAATAAGGCTAGAGAAGCTGCTACAAATTTGATGAATCAAGCTACACATATTGAAACGGCAGTGAGCAAACACTCCGACCAAGCTCGTAAGGCTTATCGCACATGCTTGAATGCATCAATCAAGTGCACTAAGTTTTTATTGCGACAAGGTCTTCCTTTTCATGGCCATGATGAAAGTGCCACTTCAAGCAATAGGGGAAATTACTTTGAGCTATTGCAATTCCTTGCAGATAATAATGATAAAGTTAGAGAAGTTGTGATGGAAAATGCTCCGGGGAATCTCAGATTAGTAGCTCCTAGCATTCAAAAAGAAATTGTGAATTCATGTGCCCTTGAAACACTTGATGCTATCATGGATGGTCTAAAAGATAGATTCTTTTCAATATTGGTGGATGAAGCACGTGATGTGTCGGTGAAAGAGCAAATGGCTATGGTGTTGCGTTATGTGGATGACAACGGGCATGTAATTGAAAGATTTGTGGGTATCCAACATGTTGCCAACACTACTTCAAGTTCACTAAATGATGCTATTGACACATTATTTTCTCGCAACGATTTGAGCATTTCCAAGCTACGAGGACAAGGTTATGATAGTGCTAGCAATATGAGAGGTGAGTTGAATGGCCTTAAAACAAAGATATTGAGAGAACAACCTTGTGCATATTATGTTCATTGCTTTGCTCATCAACGTCAACTAGCTCTTGTTGTCGTAGCAAAGAAGAATATAGACATTGCCTCTTTTTTTGCAACGGCTAATAATGTGGTTAATCATGTTGGAGCATCTTGTAAGCGGCGTGATTTACTTAGAGAGCAATTTCAAGAAGAGCTTGTGATAGCTTTTGAAAATGATTGTCTAATAACGGGGCGAGGCTTAAATCAAGAAACAAGTCTCAAACGTGCCGGTGACACACGATGGAACTCACACTATGGTACCTTGATTAACATCATTTCCATGTTTTCATCTGTGGTTCATGTGCTTCAAATGGTTATTGATGATAATCCCAATGACAGTGCGGGTGAAGCAAATAAGTTAATGAGAGATATACGTACTTTTGAGTTTGTGTTTCACCTTTTCTTGATGAAAGTCATATTAGGACTCATAAATGATTTGTCGCAAGCATTGCAAAGGAAAGATCAAGAAATTGTGAATGCAATGGCTTTAGTGAAATCATGCAAGGAAAAGCTACATTGGATGAGGAATAATGGGTTCGATGCATTGGTTGATGAAGTATCTTCTTTTTGTGAAAAATATTATATTGATGTTCCTAACATGGAAGATGCATTTATACTTCCAGGGAGGTCAAGGCGTAATGCTCCAATAAAGACAAATCGTCATCATTATCGTGTGGAGCTCTTTATTTATGTCATTGATGAGTAAATTACGAAGTTAGAGGATCGCTTTAATGAGGTAAATACCGAGTTGCTTATTTGTTTGGCATGTTTGAGTCCGAAAGATTCATTTGTAGCTTTTGATAAACCAAAGTTACTTCGTCTTGCTCAATTTTATCCTCAAGACTTTTCGGATGAGGATCGTTTGGCATTTGAAGATCAACTTGAGATTTATATTCATTATGTGCGTTCCAGTAGTGATTTCTCTCAATCTGAAGGGATTGGTGATCTTGCAAAAAAAATGGTGGAGACAAGAATGCATCAAGTATTCAATTATGTATATTTGCTCATTACATTGTCTTTGGTTTTACCAGTTGCAACTACTTCAGTGGAGAGAGCATTTTCTGTCATGAATATTGTTAAGGGTCCACTTAGGAACAAAATGGGAGATCAATGGTTGAGTGATAGCTTGCTTGTTTATATTGAGAGAGATATTTTTGCTTGTATTGAAAATGAAGCTATAATGCTTCGTTTTCAAAATATGAAACCTCGTCGTGGACAATTATAGCTTGTAATATTGTTTCCGTTATGAATTATGAATGAAAGTACTATGATTTCATTTTCAACATGTTTTTCCATCCTAAATTTTTTTTGGACTTTTACACGACGACCCCTTGTGGTAAGATTTCTGGCTCCGCCACTGCCTGCTCACCCATTTACCCATTTTTTGCTACCCATTTATCGTTTTTTACTCATTTACATGCTTTTTTAACAACTTAAAAATTAAAAAAGAAAAATTTGTCGTAATTTTTTTTTCTGACAATTATCCATCGTTATAGGCGCATTTAGCAATCATTTATGTATTTTAATCTTTTAAATTCTTATACCATTTCAATAATTAAAATAATAGTTTACGGACGATATTTTTAACTATTATCAATGAAGATAAAATAATAGTTTACGAACAATTTAATTGCATAACACTTGCTTGCCTGACCATTTTTCGTTTTCTCCTTCAGCACCAATTTCTGAACAAATAATGATATATGCACCAACTTCTGGTTAAAATATAATTCTATAACAATCAGCATCACAGGAACATGCATTTCCAGTTCAGACACAAAAATGCAAAGTATTCAACTTGAAAGTGATTACAAAAGATGTAAACTCAACAAAAAAAAAAACTCGAACTTGACTAAATAAGTACATATAAAACATGTAAAAAACAGGACAATACTATTTCTCATTATGAAAGATTGCGTAATTAGTAGCCTTGTCTGCACCTTTCAAAACAACAAAAGGTGAGGGGTGGGTGGGGAAAGATTGAGATGGGCATAGAGATGAGTAGCAAGGAGAGAGAGATAAGCGGCGAAGATGTGAGTGAGGGCAGCGAGGAGAGAGAGAGACGAGCGGCGGACGCAAGAGTGTGGGTCGTGGTAGAGAGATCGAACGACTTTAGGGTTTTTAGTTTTTATTTTATTTTAATTTTATATGTATTAAAATAAACGGTTAAAGGGTACCCGTTTATAATCGGGGTTAATACCTATAACCACCAATTTAAATTTCACAGGTAAACGGTTATACCATAACTGTTTATTTAACTAAACGGTTACCTATAACCGTAACTGTGAATTTTAAACGGACCGTTAACCGTGGCTACCCATAATTGCAGGTATTTTGCCCATCCCTATGTTGGATGGTGGAGTAAATGATGGCAACAATGGTGGTGCAGCGGTGGTGCTCATGATAGTGTGGGTGACAATGATAGTGGAATCATTTTTTTTTTTTCCTCAGAGCATTTTCATGTAAAATGCCCTTAATAAGTTGACTAAGGAATGATCTCCCAATATCAGCAAATTAGCAAATGGGACAACAATCCCTACAATCGTGGCTCAATCATAAGCCACAATATCTCATACAAATGGGAAACAATTATGCTTATGCAGGCCTTTTAAGAAGAGAGATACCCATTTAAAAAAAAAATTAGGAACACTCTATTAACCGTTGAATTGGCTTTAATAAAATTATGTGGTTAAGATTAAATCACAGGCCACACAATCTCAACCACATAATTTCATTAAAGTCAAATCCAACGGTCAAGAGAATGTCTCCATTTTAAAAAAAAAAACGGGGATCCCTCTTGTTAAAGGATTCCTATGCTTATGTACCTTGGTGCAGTTTCGATCCTCGCAGATTCGCTTCCTCCTAAACCCAAAACCACACTTAGACTTTCTTAACCTTTGGAATCTACTACATATGTTACCTTCCTTCTTTTTTGTCGTAAAAACATGTTGCCACTCGCGTGGAGAGATATTTTTCATCAATCCACTTCCTAGAGCTCATTGCAATCAATTTGCACAAAGACAAAATGCATTTTTTTTAGCAGCATTGGAGTCAGGTCATGAAGAGACAGGTTTGATTTTGACAAGGGTTGTTGAAGAATTGAAGTGAAAATGATTGCTGGCATCTACATTTGTAGAATTTGGTGGATGGTGGCTGCTTGGGTTTTTTCTGGGTTTTTGGTTCTTTATTACTTAGACATACTGAAAATTCAAATTATTTATTGTTTAACATTGTAGTATGTGTGTTGTGTCGGGTTTGTTGTGATGACATATAGGATAATTACTAAAGACAGTAGTCTTAGTCTATTAGGTCCTTATGCACATTCCTTGTTTTAAAAATCTCCTCCTAGCATAGCAATGTTTAGGCGTTAGACAGCTGATCACCATCCTGATTAATTAAGAAATGCCGTCTAGACTGCTTAGGCGCCCGACCAGACCTGCCTAGGTCGCAACTTTTATTTAGAAAGAAAATAGATAACCTTCATTTTGTATTTTATTTGTTTCAATATATTGTAAGAGACTTATTGGATACTGAGATGGACATACATTATATGCTTATTCCTCATGTTTTCATTATGTTCTAATATCTATGTATTTCAGTGAAATTATCTATTTTCTAAGTATAAGCAGACACTTATTTATACGATGTATAGTAAATTTTAGTCATATCCGCCTAGGCCCCCGCCTAGGTGCTAGACCACAGCCACTGCCCAGCTACCGCTAGACCCCAGCCCGCCATCCAACTAGCACCTAGCGTCTATTAGAACCTTGTGCACATAATTTCATGACCCCCATTATTTAGTTTCGTAGCTTCACTCTGGGAGGTTAAAGTGAAGGCATGCCTCAAATTAATAACCAAAAAGAGATTTATGCAATTTCAACATTGATTGTAATAGAGGAGCAGTTAGCATCATACTCATGTTGGAGTAGAAGAGACTTGTAACAGAGAAAGCTCAACCAAATATCTTACAGAATGAAATTGAAGAAGAAGAACCAGAGCCTGATGGGTACAACTTGGAAGAACTTAGAAGCCTATATGGGAACTCATCTAGTGATGAAGAACCGGATTCAATGAGAAGGAATAGGAGGTAGAAGAAACAAACCCAAGTTTAAACATCATAGAAAAGAAACTGATGTCAGTACCATAGACTTTGATTTGGGGATGTCTTTTCTTGTTAGACTAAACATATAAACCAAGATCATGTAACATGAATCACAGCCATCCAAACACAAACTGTAGTTCATGACTATTGTACAGAGTAGAAATCCTACCTGCAGATGTACCAGAAGAAGAAGCCATAGTCAATCTCGACAGCAAAACTAGTCAACCTTCTCCTCTTTCGAGATTCAAAATGCTCAAACTAATAATAGGTCTTAGTCCGAGACAAAGTGTAATATTTGTGAGAGCATATGCCACTTTATATAGAACATAATCCTAGCCAAAACCAATAAGGATTTTCCTATTAAAATCCATACAGAAAACTGAAATTGTTTACAATAGGTGAAACAGTTCCTTGTTCTATTTGAATCCTAGAACAACATGGATTAATAATCCATACTCATTAACACTTTCGATCAAACTTGAGACGAATCACCAATTCTCCAGACTCATGCTCATATTCTTACATTTCCAAGTTCCAAGGAATTCAAAGAAGCTGTGAATAGACACTTTTATAATATGCAGGTCTTACAAGTTAACCACAAATGGTTGGTACAAGGTTAAGGCTCCAATTCATGCCCTTGGCAAGTGATGCTTCTAATGACCAATCTGAAAGACATTCTCCTTTATATGTAAAAACATTTGTTCCAAATCACTCTTGTGGAAAAGATGAAAACAATACAAGTGTGACCAGTACTTGGTTGGCTGAGAGATATGCGGATGATATGAAGATCAATCCTTTTTCTTTTCTGTTTTTTTGAATAAGGGACGGCATATATATATATATGAAAATCAATCCTAAAATGGATGTTAAGACAATGAAAGCTACAATGAGGGATTATCCATTCTAGTCCCTCTCCAAATGATAGGATTGTGAGGGATAAGTTTGTTTCATTCCAATCCCCTTTGAATTTTAAGAGTTACCTATTCCAATCTAAACCTAGAGACGAAACGAGGCCATATATTACAAAGACAAAGATTCTAAAACAGCCTTCGCTCAGAGAATAAAAAAAGCCATGCAGTGAGAACATTTAAGGGAAACGAGTTGATCCTCAAAAATGCCTCAATAGAATGACGTATCTTTGTTAAAGCATCTGCCACAAAATTAGCTTCATCTAAAACATGATAGAAGCTGATATGATCAAGCATCCCATGTTTGCTGAAAAGATGAAAGAAGGATCTTTCCAAGTTTAGGAAGGTGGGAGTTGCCAAAGAGAAACCGATTTGAGCCGCATCTGCTCCAAATATCTCAGGCAAACGGTCAGCTGACAAAATGCAGTCAATGGCTTCAACATCTTGAGAATAAAATGCACAACTAGGATCAATTGGTTGTACTTTATATAGGGATAAGAATTGAGTTTCCTCTTTCACAAATGTTACTTATTCATTCCGGCCATTATACGGTCAACATTGACACAGAGTATAACTTTTCCGGCCCCTAAGTCCGGAACCCTCCCAAACATTGGACATTACAATACTAGATAATGCAATAAGATACAACAGTACAATACAATATAGTTGAAAACAATCCATCTAAGATAGTACAGACTCAATCGGATGAATCAAAGGAACCCTAGTGTTCAAGCTTCCATCTTTGCGGTAAACTTAAGTGGTGGCTTCAAGAAATGGATAATCAGTGTAACCAATCACGGGATCAGGTATGTAGAATGTCTCTCTGTTGTACTTGTTTAGAGGAGCATTAAGTTCAAATCTCTTTGGCAAATCCGGATTCGCCAAGAAAATACGGCCATAAGCAATAAGATCTGCACGGCCCTCGGCCACAGCACTGTTTCCATCTTCCCTGTCATAACCACCAGCAGCAATGAAGGTACCATGGAAAGCCTTTCTCATGGGAAGAAGACTCTGGTGGGTTTCAGCTTTTTCTCCAACTGTCTTCATCCTCGGCTCAACCATGTGGCAGTACACGATTCCATATTTATTCAAGGCATTGGCCATATAGAGGCCTAATTCTTTTGGATTTGAATCCCCTGAGTCCATATAGTCAGCAAATGGAGATAATCTAATTCCAACTTTATCTGCTCCTATTTCGTTAGCGACAGCTTCAACAACTTCCAGAGGAAAGCGGCAACGATTCTCTAGAGATCCACCATATTGGTCTGTTCGATCATTCACATGATCTTTCATAAACTGATCAAGAAGGTAGCCATGCGCCCCATGAATTTCAACTCCATCGAAGCCTATATAGCAAATTAACAATTTCAACATACTGACGGTATTAGAACCTTAAGCATTGTCGCTGAATTACCAAACAAATAATGGTTACTTAATATGTAGTTCAATAACAAGATGTGAGGGGGCTTGCAGCTCCGTGGCAGTGAGCTTTTTACTCCACACCCCCCCCCCCCTCCCCCAGGCCAGAGTTTGAAGAATCCCCCTCCCATCTCTAACTACATTTCTCTGATCAAACACAATTTATTTTGCATAAGCCTTGAAGCAAATTGAGTTGTTGTAAATTTTGTTTCATTTTAACGTAAAGACAAATTACCAGCTTCAATAGAATTCCTTGCAGCAAGTCTAAAATCATTGACAATTTGTGGAATTTCATCTGTCCTTAATCGTCTTGGAGGTGTGAATTCAGAAGCATCAATGCCATTTAATCGTATCGGCTTGTCAGTAGAAGATATTGGAGCTTGCCCATTTGGTTGATAACCTGTAAGCAAGGAGAGAAAGAATTACTCCCTGAAGCCTAACGACAGTAACTAACATCCACAGCAGCACTCTTTTAAGTGGGAATCCCTTGTTACAAATTACTATAAAATCGCTTGGTCTGATGAACCACACGTGCTATATACTAGTTCTGAATTCTGAGCTATGTTAACATCAAACTTTTTCCCATCCAATAATAATAATAACAACGCTTCCGAAACAGCAAGGTCATAAAAGTGGTGTCTTCTTATGGGTTATGTTAAAAACACCAACTCGGAACTTAACAAGTCCAAGTTTTATCGTCACTTGAGCAACAATGTTGTCAATTATAATCACTTGCTCGTTCTGATGCATACACCATTATGTTATACATCAAACTTCTTAATCGGTCTAATTATTCACTCATGTTAACAAAGCATTCTATGGTAAAAGTGTGGTCATAAAGGTGTAAGTCAGAAACGCACCGCTATTAGAAACCCTTCCAACATGCCAAATCTGACAGAAGAAGACGCCACCTTTAGCATGAACAGCATCAACGATGGGTTTCCATGCTTCAACTTGCTCCTTTGTCCATATACCAGGTGTGTTCGGGTACCTTCGTATATTAAAGAAACAAAAATTTCATCAAACTTCGAAATGGAAGAAACACCCTCAAATGTTTGTTAGTCTATGAATCTACTGTTGTTGAAATTACCCTTGAGCTGTGTCGGAAACTCCAGTGGCTTCCGCTATAAGAAGACCCCCGTTCGAAGTTCTCTGAGAGTAATATAAGATAGCATGTGGTTGAGGAACATTGTTGTATGATCTCTGTCTGGTTAATGGTGCTAAAACAATTCTGGAAAGGAAAAAGAACTTGTAAATTATAAATACAGAGTGATCAAGACGGAATGTGGCTGAGGAACATTGTCGAATGATCTGTATCTAGTCATCAACGGTGAAATACAATTCTAAAGAGGAAAAACATATAATAAACCATAAATACAACCTTCAGACTTTGTAGGAAGCATTAGTTTACTAAGGCTCTTTGATAACAAATTTGCTTTTAGTTTTCTTGTTTTAGTTAAAAAGGAGAAACGAGGGAGGAAGAAGGAAATTGGGACGAAAAAGTGTGAAATAAAAACTCGAATTGTAGACTATCTGAATTTGCTTTATGTTCTTCATTTTTGGTATCATTCCATGCACGTTTTGTCCCTCATCCATCCCTTCCCCCTTCCTCTTCCTCCTCCCCCCCTCTTCTATGATGCATTTTCTCTATCTTTCACTTAAAATTAAAAACTAAAAATCAAATACGAAATCGTTACCAAACACAACCTAAACAATGCAATGTCTTACAAAGTGACCATGGCCGAAAGGACACATACTTTTAACAATCAGTTGCATCTATTTTCAACAATTAATCAATGACTCAAATGCACTATTGTTTTCATTTAATTTGTAACATCGGTACTATTTTATAGACAAAGATACAGTTCCAAGGACACTTCCTGTCTCCTTCCCAACACCTGTACTATTTTATACCAACAGGATGCTTTCTGGATTCTTTTGGTAATGATTTTGGAGATCCGTGAATCGTATTCGTTGTATTTAATTTTAAATAAAAATATTTAAAATAATTTCTAACCACACGATATACGATTAATAGACAGGATCCCGAGATCCTCACAAGGAGGATCCGGATTCTATTTTATAGACAAAGATACAGTTACAAACACTCCTTGTCTCCTTCCCCAAATCATTCTTCTTTTTTGTATAGCTATATTTGACACACACACATGAAGAAACTACACAGTACGCTAAACTTGAATATAGACAAGCAGTAATTTCATCTTCTATTTTTCTTGTTAGCCAATAGCCATCTGCAGACCTAGCTACTCTCTGAATCCAAGTTCGGATCCCCTCTCATAGTTTTTACAACATTATATTAAAATAACGCCCGAATCAAATAAATTAAACAATTACACGACAGAGAAATTTAAGAAAGTAAACAAATAGGAACAATGTATGAAAGTTTTAAGTACCTATGAGAAAGATTGAAGTTTCCCAATTTGTAGGGAGTGAGGAGAGGAATTGTGGGAGGTTGAGCAGCAGCAGACATCTCAGAATTCGAGTCGGTCGTCTGCCACCTGATCTTGCACTTGGCCTTTTATACTGGATTCTGGGATGAAGGAAGGAAGGAAGGAATGAATGAATACAGGACCCAATTGGGTCTTTATACGTTCAGTAGGAGCTTAAAAGTCCGCCCTGCAGCTTTCCTCCACATAAGTCAGAGAGGGCCGGGTCCCACATCTCCCCTCCCTTGTGTGGTGTGGCGGCGGCGGACGTCGGTGGTGGATCTCTCCAGAGCATTAATTGAACCGATTAGGTGGAGAGGTAGGAAGGTTTGATGAGGTCTGTAATTACGTTTACGTGGGTTGAAAAAGGACGTCCACGGAATTCGGGTGTAACGCTAGCCGCATGTTCATTTCGATTTTGCTTTTTCATCCCGCATTATTGGGCCATGGTTTGAATAGTATATTGTTTAGGTCCTTAAGGACCCTCTCCAACCAAAAGGGTTAAAACATAACTCGGTCTAAAATTATAATTTTGTAAAAAAATTAATTTTAAATGAACAGTGTTAGATAACTAGGCTATGATTCTATCAATTTCTGATGGATAGCTAGGCTATAATTCTATCGAGCTCACTAAGCATCATTTAGCTAAAGGGGCATTAAGCTGGCTAAATATAGCCCCCTCTTAACCTTTTTTTGGGGCCCAGCTCCTCTACTGCACTATTTGAGTCAAATTCAACACCTATATTTGAAAACATCCAACAGAAATTTAATTAAATTAACCAATAAATTTAATACATAAACTTAAAACTAAATAATTATTGAGAGGGTTATGTTTAGCTACTTTGGTGACGGTATATAAGTATGGCCCGATACTTTTCAGTTCTTTTGGTTGGAGATGGCCTAAGGTCATAATTTTGAGGATGTGTGAGACTAAATGCATATTAGTTACAAATTTTTTTAATACATCAATATTTTTACACTAAGGGGAGGGAGAGTTCGGTTAAGCCACACAATGGGCAACCTGATTTGGTATCGAGTTTTCCATTCATGAGATTCGAACCTAAGACATCTTACTTCCAAGTGAATAGAAATATCACCAGACCGTAGTACTGAGTGACAGTTACAAAATAATATTAGTTTAGATCACTTGAAATATTTGACAACTTAATAAAGAAAATCCATGAACCATTAGAAAACTCATTTTCTTTTTTTGTTTTATTAAGTTGTCAAATATTTAAGCTTTTGGATACAAACTAATATAATCTTGTGGTTAATATGCATTTGGTCCTCACAAATCTTCAAAATGAGAACCTTAATTAATCAATGAATTTATGGCAAATTAATTAGTCTAGAAATAAAATACTCCAATCAATTAGCATTGCACGATTAAAATGGAAAATGACAAGGTTTATAGAATTTTGCAAAAAATATGTAATGTAGGTGTTCCCTAACGAGTGCTTTTAACACAATGGGCATACTCTCTATCGTGTAAAACTTTCTCGAGAAATAAAGTTGAGATTTATTCAAATCTGTACAAGGAAGTTTTTCTTTCGCATCACTATTTTTCTATAATCGTAATTTTTTGGGCATATAGATTCATTGTAAGGATGAATTACGTATTTTTATAGGGGTGTATTCAATTGGGATTTTAATTTTTTTTAATGAATCTTGAGGTATTCAATCATGATTTTAAGTGATTCTCTAAAATTCAAAGTGTATTCAGTTAGAGTTTTAAGATAGTTTATTAAAATCCTTAGAAATTCGGATGTAGTCAATTAGGATTTTAAAGAAATTTATGACATTCCAGGTGTATTCAATTAGAAATTGATTTTAAAAAACTTGAGAAAGTTAAGGAATTTTAGAGATTTTGTAGTGTATTTTAAGCATCCACAAATCTCATCTCTCCCCATGAGATTTCGAGGAAGTTAAATCAAAACTTTATATGGAATCTCTACAAATCAATTAAACTCCATAAAAATCAATGGATTTATAAATCTATTAAAGTTTCTCAAATTCTCAATTGAATATGGTTTGACAGGTTTTAATTTTGATCCATGTCATTTTCAATTGGGGACATCCATGTCATTTTCAATTGGGGACTTTGTCATACATAACATAATTTTTTACTGAGACCCCTTTTTGGCCAAAATAGGTTGCATGGAATATTCTAACAAGAAAAAAAAATCACATTTGTAAGTAGTGTACTCTTCTGGTGGTTCAAACCATTTCTCCTTTCCTTATTATAATTTAGAGTACAAATAAAGTTGTATTCAACAAACAATAAAGTCCTTGTGTACATTAGGTAGAATCATTAAAGTTTCTCAAATTCTCGATTGAATGTAGTTTGACAGGTTTATTTTCAATTGGGCAAATTTAAACTTTGTCATACATAACATAACTTTATACCGAGACCCCCTTTCGGCCAAAATAGGTTGCGTGGAATATTCTAACAAAAAAAAAAAGAGTAAATTGTACAAATGGTCCCTCAACTTTAATCAAATTGGAGCAATGGTCCCTCAACTAAAAATCCATTACCATTGGTCCCTCAACTTATCAAAATGTGTAGCTATAGTCCTTTTCATCAATTTTGTCAAAATTTTGTCAAAATAATCAAAATAAGCTATGTTGGAATGACCATTTATATAATTAGGGTCCCTTAACTCATCAAAGTGTATAATTATGGTTCTTTTCGTCAACTATGTCAAAAAATTTGTCAAAACGAGTTATATTGGAAGGACCATTGTTACAATTGGGTTAAAGTTAAAGGACCATTTCTCCACTTGAATTAAAGTTCAGGGACCAATGGTAATGGATTTTTAGTTGAGGGATCATAGCTGCACGTTTTGATAAGTTGAGGGACCAAAGGTAATGGATTTTTAGTTGAGGGACCATTGCTCTAATTTGATTAAAGTTGAGGGACCATTTGTACAATTTACTCAAAAAAAAAAACATCACGTTTGTAAGTAGTGTATTCTTCTGATGGTTAAAACCATTTCTCCTTTCCTTATTATGATTTAGAGTAGCAAACAATAAAGTCCTTGTGCACATCAAGTAGAATCATGAAAGAAAAAAAGGAAGAGAAAAATTTGCCAACAGTGGATACTTCTACAATGATATTTTTACCAGGAGTTAATTGGAGCCCAATATAACATTCTAGCATTAACGAGGGACGGTCAGGAATAGAGATTTATATCATCCTTGAATCCCAAAAGTAGAATTATCATAACTTACCAATTTTATTATATGGATAATACTTGCATTCCTTTCTTGAAAGGATGAACTTATTTGCTCCATGCAAATAATGTACATTTATCGTACAAAGTTCATAATCAAAACTGTTCAATTTATTAATCCTCATACCCTTACAAAAGAATTGGAGATAATTTAGTTATTCAAATGTACAAAACCAATCAAAGACGTAGGTATCAAGTACCATATTCAGGATAAACTGTTCATTTACTTTATATGTTTGAATGGATTAAACAATTTATTGTTCGAATAATTTTTTGCACAAATGATCTTCAAATGAAATTAAGAAATTGAACATGGCTGATCATTGAGTTTATATACTTAAGACACGTCATTCACAAATGGAGAAGACGAATCAAAGATATATCCAAAAGCCAGTTGAACAGATGTACAGTCAAACGTCTAGAGGTTAATTATACTGTTAATTTCCAATAATCATAATATAAGATCATCACAAACTATCTTTATTAAATTCATTGGCACGGCATGCAATCAGTTAGCATGTTCAAGTAACCACAAGCTACAACACTACACTTGAACTTGATACAGATCGAACAATGCAGAAACTTACTATACAAACGAGAATTTTACAATCTCGTCAGCCAATTTCTGCCCCTCGATTTGTTATTTTCTCTAGTTATCCAAACCGTGCAAGAAAAGCAACAAGAAAACATGTACGCAGACTAATGCGAGAATTTCAGAAAGAATAGAGCGTACGAGCTTCCATATGCTGCACGAATCCTATGCAGTGGTGTCAAGGAACGGATAATCAGTGTAGCCAATAACCGGTTCAGACACATAGAATGTGCTTCTGTTGTACTTGTTCAGAGGAGCATTAAGCTCAAACCTCTTCGGCAAGTCTGGGTTAGCCAAGAACCAACGACCATAAGCAATAAGATCTGCACGGCCCTCAGCCACAGCATTGTTCCCATCTTCCCTGTCATAACCACCAGCAGCAATGAAGGTACCATTAAAAGCCTTTCTCATGGGTACAAGACTGTGGGGGCTATCACATTTTTCTCCTGCTGTCTTCATCCTAGGCTCAACCATATGGCAGTACAGGATCCCATATTTGTTCAACGAATTGGCCAGATAAAGGCCCAATGCTTTCGGATCTGAATCCCCTGATTCCATATAGCTGGCAAATGGAGATAATCTAATTCCAACTTTATCCGCTCCTATCTCATTAACAACAGCTTCAACGACTTCCAGAGCAAATCGACAACGATTCTCCAATGATCCCCCATATTGGTCTGTTCGATCATTCACTTGATCTTTTAGAAACTGATCAATAAGGTATCCATGGGCCCCATGAATTTCTACTCCATCAAAGCCTGTATATCAGACAAACCATTTCAGTGCACCAAATATTATTTGTAATCTAGCATGAACTATTGTCACACATCTAGTTAAACTGCAATTAACGCCTTTAACTACATTTGTAAGGTTAGAGATGGTTTGTTTGCTTCTGTTGAAAGTAATTTTGAGTTCCCGCTAATTTTATTTCGTACTTAAGTAAAGACAAATTACCAGCTTCTATAGCGTTCCTTGCAGCAAGTCTGAAATCATTGACTATTTGTGGGACTTCATCTGTCCTTAATCGCCTTGGAGGAGAAAAATCAGCAACATCAATGCCATTAGATCGTATTTGGGGGGTTAGTGGCTTGTCAGTAGAAGAGATTGGAGCTTGCCCATTTGGCTGAAACCCTGTAAGAAAATATTGATTGAATCACAATCCGAAAGATTTCTATTACAGGAATATCAAGGCAGCTTTGTGATGCTTCAATGGCCTAACTTTTCACTTATGATCCAAACGCTTTCAATGACACAAAGTGAAGTCATAAAAGCGTATGTTAGAAACGCACCGGTATTTGAAACCCTCCCCACATGCCAAATCTGACAGAAGAAGATGCCACCTTTAGCATGAACAGCATCAACAATGGGTTTCCATGCTTCAACTTGCTCCTTTGTCCATATACCGGGAGTATCTGGGTACCTTCGCATATTAAAAAAACAAAAATGTTATCAAACTTTGAAATGAAGAAAGTACACATCTAAATGTATGTTTTCCATCCAAAATTTGACATAAAAGAAACTTGAAAAAAAGCTAATGTTTGTGAAGTTACCCTTGAGCTGTGTCAGAAACTCCAGTGGCTTCAGCTATGAGAAGACCCCCGTTAGATGTTCTCTGTGAGTAATATAAGATGGCATGCGGCTGAGGAACATTTCCGTATGATCTTTGTCTAGTCAATGGTGCTAATACAACTCTGCAGAAGGCAAGGAAGAAGTATATCATCAGAATACACCTACTACATGGCCTATGACATGTATGATATCATCAGATCTTGCTAAACAGAACAAGATTTAAGTAATACGACCAAAAATCCAGAAAGGAGATATACTTTTCATAGCCAATTGCATCGAATACCAAAGATGAATTAAGTAATTTCCGGTCAAGATCAAGTACTAACTCAGGGGTGATGAGGGGTTCAGAGTTCACAACCCATGATGTACCATTTATGTCTTGGGAAACAATATCAAATCGTATGTCAGTCGGTTCTAGGGATCATCTATGCATATATTTGGTTTCAAGGTCTGGGGCTTATAGCAAATTTCAGTAACATCTATCCTAGTTTATTTTCTTTAAGAGTTGACTACTTTAGTTGCTAAGATATAGTTACAACTTCAAAGATACAATGGGTGTATTCTGCACAAGCGCGTCTAGGAATTCGACATTCAAGCAAGTAATTCATGGCAAACATCAAGACAAACTGACCCAAAAGTTGCAGCACATTATCTGTTGCAACTCAAACTCGCAAACAAAACCAGGGTTATCCAACCAATCAAACTAAACCAATTCCAAGCTTTACAATTCTACAAGTAATGTGAACATCCAAATGTTAAATAACAAACCATCCTATCGAAGTTAATGCTTTTAATTCTGAAAATTCAGGATTCTTGCGTAGGCAAGCACAAAAACTGCCCAGTAACCTGCAACTTTGCCCAAAAAATAAGCAGTAATTTCATTTTTCTTGTAAGAAAACCGGGATTTTCTGCAACCTTGTTTCCAAATGAACAGAACCCAACAGCCCAAATCTCAACTACTCAAGCAGAATAAGTCTACAAAATCAATGCAGAATGTAGAAGAATATAATAGTAGATAAGGTTGAGCGAGCGAGTGAGTTAAGTTACCTATGAGAAAGATTGAACTTTCCAAGTTTGTAAGGAGAAAGGAGAGGGACTTTGGGACCGCCTCCTTGAGCTTGATTAGTGGTAGTCATTTCAATTCAACTGGTTTCAGAGCTCGATCCTTATTTTTCACTTGATTTGATTTGATATGCTCTCATATTGGGGTATTTATACCGTTCGGGGAGAGGAGGAAGAGGAACTCGCGGGATGACTGACTGACTGACTGACCCCAACTGGGTCCACGTCGCCTTCTCCTCCACCTTCCCCTTCCCCTTAAAATGAGGCAGATGCAGAGTTCCAGTGGTTGGCCGGGCGGCCCCCTTTGCAAATTTTTTTTTTTTTTTTTTATGATTGATACCTTTGCCGACGTTTGCAATTACGTAATCGTCTTCTGTTTTTTCCTTTTTAATATAGAAGGTATCGTATCTTATTACACATAGAAGACAAACACGTTCTCTTCTTCCTCCGATGGTTTCGATGTTAGGCCATCTCTAACCGAGGGCTGGCTAGAGGGTTCGTTTGAACCCTCTGGCCCTCTAAGATTCCCCACGATATTAATATTTTAATGAACAGTACAGGGTCATATTTACCTCCATCTCCAACCGATGGCCAGAGGGCCAAAGGGCTCGTTTTAGCCCTGTCACAAAAAACCGTCTCCAACCGAGGCCCATAGGGCCAAACATAATTTATTATTTAAATTTAAAAACTACAACAACTTAAATTTAAAAACAACAACTTATATTTAAACACTACAAATTAAATTTAAAAACAACATTAACTTAAATTTAAAAATTACAACGACTTAAATTTAATATTCATAATCAATATCATCTTCATCATCCGCCATTGTAGGAGTATAGTCAGAGGTAAACAATTGCCGCCGAGACATAATTTCTTTTTTTTTCCTATCAAAATAGGCCTTACTCATTGAAGTGTAATTCGAAGTGTTCCTTTCCATATTCTTATCATCCATCTCTTCTTGTATTTGTTTGGCTCGTTCTTCATGTCTACACTTCCTTTCTTCCACCTCAAGGGCATTTTGCTCCGCCAGTAATCGAAATGAGGCCGCCACTTCATGTTGAGCGGCGTAATCAGCATTTGCCTTGCCCTTTTCCCTCAACCTTCGGGCCTTGTTTTGTCCCATAACCCTAGGTAAAGAACTTTCGGACGGAGTCGGATTTTCTACCCTTGTTTGTTGAATGGTAGGAGATCCATCTTCATTCATATCTACAGATGGGGATGCAGCTTCCAAAGGATCCACTCTATGTTGAGGTGAATCTTCAAATAACACCCACCCTTTACAAATTTCCCGACAACCGTGAAACTGAAAGGGTTTTGAGCTGCCCTCCATATACAATTCCTCCGCTTGGCGTACCTAGAAAATATAATTAAAAAAAATTTAGGAAATTAATTCACGAAATTAAATGTAATATAATTAAACATTTAAAATAAACTGTAAAAACACTAACTTCGTCATAGTAATTGACGCCGCTTTCATGTCTACTTGCTGCTGCTAATAGTGCTTGATGTCATTTATTCAAACTTGGATGAAGATGCTTCTTCCATCTTGAAGAACAACTTTCGTGGTTTCGGGTATTCGGTGGAATGGTGCCTTCGTAGAACTCTAAGTATTTTTTGGACACACGAGTCCAAACACCTTCACTTGTTTGAGAAATCCCCCTCACACTATCTTCTAAGATCCATCTATAAGCCTTGCAAAGAGCTTCATCTTCTTTTCGGGTCCAAGCCCTACCTTTCATTGTAGATGAGGCCATTTTTTTTGAAAAAAAATGAAGGAAATATTGAAGGAAATATTGCAAATGAAGTGAAGAAATATTATGGATGAAGAAAATATTGAAAAATTGAAACAAATATTATAGATGAAGGAAATATTGGAAAATATATTGAAGGAAATATTGAGAAATATATTGAAGGAAATATTGAAAAATATTGAAGAAGGAAATATTGCAAATGAAGTGAAGAATTGAAAGAATTTCACCATATTTATAGAAGAAAAGAAATGTTTAAAATAAAAAAATAAAATTAAAAAAAAAAAAACCCAACGGCTAGCTGACTCAGCTAGCCGTTATATTCAAAAAAATTTCAAACTATTAAAAAAAAAAAAATCTCTTTAATGCTGTCGGTTATAACCGACAGCAATAGGAAAACATTAAAAAAAAATAGCCAGCCCTCTCCGATCCCGTGGGGCCCTCCCAGATTCCAGAGCCCTCTGGCCTAGCCCTCGGTTGGAGACGGTTTTAGGGCTATTTTCGGCCATCTGGCCCTCTGGACCCTTCGGTTAGAGATGGCCTTAAATGAAATGATAACATATTTTGACATCTACGTGGATGGAAAATGCTCAGGAAATTCTGTAAAAATTGAGACTTTTTATTTACTTTCTCTTATCTCATATTTTTTAATAATAATTTATAGTATTAGCATGAAATTTAAGTTAAACGGCTAGGTGTCAAATTACTCATGAAGAATTTTGATTTAAAAGAATCTCCTTAATATTTATCTTACATTAAATAATTAGGAAAACTAATAAAAAATGGTTTGAAAACTTTAAGTTTTAATAATAACGACAAAATAAAAGGTAAAGTGAATAGTACCATGATTGACTTTTTAGTGTAAAAATGTGGTTTTTCGTTAAAGTGAACGGTACCGGAAGCTTTTCGTTAAAGTTCTCTAAATAATTTGCCATGACTGAAGAATGAGAATCCTCTCCGATCCTCTTTGTGAAGGTTCCGAAGATCCTCAAATCATGTCCGTTCATCATACATCGTGTAGTTAAAAATTATTTTAAATACTTTTATTTAAAATTTAAATATGAATTATACTTGACGAAAAGTGATAATTTAAAATAAACAAACAAAATATAAGAATCCTTATAATTATCATAAAGAAAATCCGAAAAGAATCCCATGTAAAATTGAATCGATTGACAAACTCAAAAATAGCATTATTATGAAGTCGCCATGCGGACACCACCAACGACCGCCTACAATATGGACTTTCTTTTATTAGTATTTTACTTTTGAACAAATAATTGCATCCATGCTTTTTATTTCAATTTTTTATTTTTTGTCTCAAAACCTTTTATTTGACTCTTCATGTGCAATGGGATCGTCATTCGTCACTTATTACCAAGGGCCAGCTTCACTTTTGCTAGAGTAAATGAGTTCGAGGGGTTGGATTTTGGGATAAGCAATGATTTTAGCGGATGGGTAACTCAGTTATTTATCTATAACTGTTTATGTTTTTACTCGCATAATTAGATTTGGCATTCGTATTGTGTTTCTCGTTTTCATATTATTTTCGTGTCATACATGATAGCTTAACGAGTTATGTCGTATAACACTCGTTAAAATAAACGGGTAATATGACCCAACACGAAATCGACCGGTTAATATTATCAGGTAATATGACTCAACCCGTTACCCGTTAAAAAAATATATTTAAAGGAAAACTAATGAAAATGGCTTGAAAACTTTGAGTTTTAATTATAAAGACAAAATAAAGGATAAAGTGAATAGTACTAGGTTTGACTTTTTAGTGTAACAATATGATTTTTCGTTAAAGTGAACAGTACCACAGGCTTTTCGTTAAAACTCCCTATATTTAAATCAATAAATAATGAAACTGAAAAACATAATTTGACCCCAAAAAATGCAAAACATAATACTAAATTATTATATACATATTACATTGTCACATAAATATTACTTCAAAACATAAAAAATATATTTTTCTTTCAAGTTTACATACCCCAAAATAAGAGCCTAATGAAAAAACATTAGTGCATACTACAAAATACAGATGTTCAAAGATATGCCAAATGAAGAGAGTTGCCTTTCAAGGTTGAGGAACATTACACGTTTTTTACAATAAAACCCTTCAATTTTCATCAATCACCAAGGAAAATGGTATTTAAACTTTGGGTTGATATATTGTCTTCAAGAGTTATATTGACGATGTTTTTACTAAGGTTTTCCATAATCCATAAACTATGTATCTAAATTTAAACATTGATTGTCGTTTATATTTACGCTCTATTCTTCTCACCAAATTTTCTGTTTTTTGGATTTTCTTTTTTAAAAACATGATCTCTTAGAGGATGTAGGAAGATGAACGGTTCGGATCGTTGATATTACATTTAGAGTTTTACTATTAGTGAAAATATAGCTCGAAGTTTATAAAGTCTCTAGAGAAACTATATAACATCAACTCATATTTTAATTAACTGTAAATATCGGAGTGTCATATCAACGATCCGAACCATTCATTTTTTTACATCGGCTAAAAGATCACTTTTCAAAAAATGAAATTTGGTGAGTAGAATAAAGTGTAAATGACAATGGACGGTTAAATTTAAAGAAAAACTAATGAAAATGACTTGAAAACTTTGAGTTTTAACGATAAAGACAAAATAAAGGGTAAAGTGAATAGTACCAGGATTGACTTTTTAGTGTAAAAATGTGGTTTTTCGTTAAAATGAACAGTATCGAGAGCTTTTCGTTAAAATTCCCTAAATTTAAATCTAAGGTTTATGGATTATGGTGTCAAATTTCGGAGTTGACCCCTTCACAAAAGTTGTAAAGCTTGTCATTACGAGTGATTGTATATATATTTTTTTTACATTTTTCACATTTCTACAATAATTATTATTAATTTTGCACTCAAATAAAAAACACTATTCATGAGATATGAAGGGTTTTAACCCTTCTGAGCTGCCAAGGTTAGTAAGGTTCTTATTGTGTCAAGCCTTGTAATTGGAGCAAATATTTCATTGAAGTATACTCCAGGGTTTTAGGAATAGCCTTTTGCTACCAATCTGGCCTTATTCTGCTATAATGTGTCATTCAAGTTCAACTTTGTCTTGTAAACCCGCTTTACACCAATGACAAGTTTGTTGGATGGTGTTTTTTTTACCAATTTCCATGTGTGATTCTTCTCAATCATATCAATCTCAGCTTGCATTACTTCTCTCCATAAGTCATCCCGAGCTACTTTTTCATAGTTATCAGGCTCTATAATACATACGCTACATTAAGGTAACACATCATTCAACCATTTTTGTGATGTGAAATCATAACTCTGAGACAGTTCACTTTCCCTTTGAGAGTTAGGATCATCAACAATTTGAGTTGATTCATGTTAGATGAGAGGGGATGTGACAAGAGATCCCGTCATTCCTTGTTCCATTTCAAGTTCTATCACTCCACTACCTTATTATCAACTACAATTAACATACTCTTAAGTGTTTGTTCTCCAATCCCATCTGCCATTTTCATCAACACATCTCCAAACAAGAAAACCTTCTTTGTACTAGGATTGTATAGCATGTTCCCTTTTTCACTTGTACCATAGCCTACATGAATGCATTTTTAGCTATTACCCTTAATTTTGTGTCTCAAATTTAAAGGAACAAGCACATAGCACAAAGAACCAAAATTCTTGAGATGAGCAATCCCTGGTTTTCTTCCACTATAAGCTTCAAAAGGTGTCATTTTATTCAAGGCTCTTGTAGGCCACATGTTGAGTAAATACACTGCTATATGCGTAACTTCTGCCCAAAATTGATATAGCATGCCTTTTCCATGCAACATTACCTGTGCCATTTCAACAGCAGTCATGTTCTTTCTCTCAGCAACACCACTTTGCTAAGGTGTGCAAGCCATGGTTACCTGCCTTTGAATCCCAGTGGTATGGCAAAACTCAATAAACGCAGTGGACATGAATTCTCCCCCTATGTTACTTCTAAGACACTTCACCTTGTATCCACACTGCAACTCAGTCATTGCTTTAAACTTTTTTGAAATGTTCAAATGCACCTGACTTGTGCCTCAAGAAATAGACTCAGGTCATTCTTGTGCGGTCGTTTGTGAACAACAAAAAGCACTTGTTTCATGCATTTGACCACAAATATTTGTGTGCACCTATTCCGTAGGCAGTTTGGCTCAAGTGGATTCCCTAGGAAATTCATCCCTGTGTTACTTGCCAAGTATACAGCCTTAACATACTTCACTTGACTCCCCCAATATTGGCAGTCCATGAACCATTTCTTGCTCTCTAGGTAAGGCAAGACGTCTTTAGTTTAAGTGACCAAGTTTCTTGTGCCAAGTATGTGAGCAATTTGAAACACTAGCTCTCAATGCCATTGAATTAGCTAGCATCATTGTCAATGGAAAACTCATATTGCCAATCATTTGTACCTTGACAACCAATTTATCCAAAGTCCATCTATTAAAGACATTCACCACACCTGATCCAAACATCAAGTAATAGCCATGCTCCATCATTTGACCCACACTTAAGATTTTCTTCCAAACCTGATGCATCATTTGACCCAAACTTATAAGATTTTCTTCCAAACTAGGCACAAGCATTACTTCTTGAATGTGTTTCGTGCCTAATTTGCTTTGTAACACAAGTGTTCCATTTCCTACCACACTAACAATCTCACCAATTTCCATTTTCACTTCGGCAGTAAAATTTCTCTTCACATTATCAACAATTTGTCATTTCTTATCATGTGGTCGCTGCATCCACTATCAATATACCAAGTGTTATTGACTTTTATCTCAGTCACTGCATTGCAAGCATAGAAAAGAGTCCCTATCTCTTCAACTTGGTTGACATAATTTGCCTTATGTACTATTTTGTGCCCATTGCAGTTTCTAGGTTCATGACCAAACTTTCCATAGTTGGTGCATTTGGGTTTTCCTTCAAACCAGCACTTCCCATAATGCTATTTGTCAAAATGTTTACAAGTAGTGTTGTTTTAATCCTGAGTGGCAACCTGTTTAGGAGCAAAGTTGGGTTTATTATCCTATTTCTTATCCTTTTTCTTCTAGTTTTTCCCTGTCTTTTGACTGTCAGAAAAACCACTAGATTTAGGATAATTGGAACCTACATTTAGGCTAGCAAATACCCTCTCAGTAGAGTTCTCAACATGTCTATCCAACCTTTGTTCAAAACCCCTTCAATGAAGCTACAACTTCTTGTACCTCAAGATATCAAGATCCTTATAATGCTCAATCACATTACAAAACGAATCATAGGATCTACGCAACCTTAGAAGCTACAACTGGTATGATGACATCCTTTACAAAGGGTTAGTTTGGAGCCCAATATAACATTCTCTAAGAAGGATTCATAGCATTAATGAGAGACGGTCAGAGATAGAGATTCATATCACCCTCGAATCCCAAACGTTGAATTATCATAATTTACCACTTCTATTATATGGATAATACTTGCATTCCCCCTTTAGGGATGAGCTCATTCCCACATGCAAATATATATTTACTGTACAAATTTCATAATCGGAACCATTCAATTTCTTAATTCTCATTTGAACATCACCCCTACAAAAACTCATTTGAATCGGACAACATTTAATCATTCAAATGTATAGAATAAATCAAAGGTGTAGGTACCAAGTACCATATTCATGATGAATTGTTCATTTATTTAATACATTTGGATGATTAAACGAATTCCGATTCAAATGATTTTCCATAGGAGTGAGCTTCAAAAGATGATTAAGAAATTAAATAGTGTCGTTCATTCTAAATTGAAGGCGAATCAAAGATATATCTGAAAGCCAGTTAAAAAGAGGTACAGTCAAATGTTTAGAGGTTAATTATACTGTTATTTCTTAGGTATCCGTTAAATTCCACTAATCATAATAAGATGATAATCACAAACTATCTTTATTCGGGAGAAATTGTTGGAATTCTATGAAAGAGTCTCCGGAGCCAGGATGCATGCCAGTTTCATACGACCAGGTGGAGTGGCACAAGATTTGCCTCTTGGCTTATGTCGAGATATTGATTCCTCCACACACAATTTGCTTCTCGTATCGACGAATTAGAAGAGATGTCAACCTCATTGGCTTGGCATGCAATCAGTTAGCATATTCATTTAACCACACAAGCTACAATACAACACTTGATACAGATCGGACAATGCAGAAACTTACTATACCAAATGAGAATGCTAAAATCTCGCCAGCCAACTTCTGCCCCTCGATTTGTTATTTTCTCTAGTTATCCAAACCGTGCAAGAAAAGCAACAAGAAAAACATGTACGCAGACTAATGCGAGAATTTCAGAAAGATAAGAGTGTACAAGCTTCCATATGCTGCACGAATCCTATGCAGTGGTGTCAAGGAACGGATAATCAGTGTAGCCAATAACTGGTTCAGACACGTAGAATGTGCTTCTGTTGTACTTGTTCAGAGGAGCATTAAGCTCAAACCTCTTCGGCAAGTCTGGGTTAGCCAAGAACCAACGACCATAAGCAATAAGATCTGCACGGCCCTCAGCCACAGCATTGTTCCCATCCTCCTCCTCATAACCACCAGCAGCAATGAATGTACCATTAAAAGCCTTTCTCATGGGTACAAGAGTCTGGGGGCAATCACTTTTTTCTCCAACTGTCTTCATCCTCGGCTCAACCATATGGCAGTACAGGATCCCATATTTGTTCAACGCATTGGCCAGATAAAGGCCCAACGCTTCGGGATCTGAATCCACTGATCCATTATAGTTAGCAAATGGAGATAACCTAATTCCAATTTTATCCGCTCCTATCTCGTTAGCAACAGCTTCAACGACTTCCAGAGCAAATCGACAACGATTCTCCATAGATCCGCCATATTGGTCTGTTCGGTCATTCACTTGATCTTTCAAAAACTGTTCAATAAGGTATCCATGGGCCCCATGAATTTCCACTCCATCAAAGCCTGTATACCAGACAAACAATTTCAGTGCACCGAATATAATTTGTAATCTAGCATGAACTATTGTCACACATCTAGTCAAACTGCAAATTAAATTTATGCCTTTAACTACATTTGTAAGTTAAAAATGGTTCGTTTGCTTATTTTGAAAGCAATTTTGAGTTCTCGCAAATTTTATTTCATACTTAAGTAAAGACAAAATTACCAGCTTCCATAGCATTCCTTGCAGCAAGTCTGAAATCATTGACTATTTGTGGGACTTCATCTGTCCTTAATCGCCTTGGAGGAGAAAATACAGCAACATCAATGCCATTAGTTCGTATTTGGGGGGCTAGTACCTTGTCAGTAGAAGAGATTGGAGCCTGCCCATTTGGCTGAAATCCTGTAAGAAAATATAGACAGGCCCACAATCTGAAAGATTGCTATTGCAGGAATATCAAGGCAGCTTTCTGATGCTTCAATGGGCTAACTTTTCACTTATGATTCGAACGCTTTCAATGACACAAAGTGAAGTCACAAAATTGTATCTTAGAAACGCACCGGTATTTGAAATCCTCCCACCATGCCAAATCTGACAGAAGAAGATGCCACCTTTAGCATGAACAGCATCAACAATGGGTTTCCATGATTCAATTTGCTCCCTTGTCCATATACCAGGAGTATCTGGGTACCTTCGCATATTAAGGAAACAAAAATGTTATCAAACTTTGAAATGAAGAAAGTACAATTTAAATGTACGTTTTCCATATAAAATTTAACATAAAGAAACTTGAAAAAAGCTAATCTTTGTGAAGTTACCCTTGAGCAGTGTCAGAAATTCCAGTGGCTTCAGCTATGAGAAGACCCCCGTTAGATGTTCTCTGAGAGTAATATAAGACCGCATGCGGCTGAGGAACACCTCCGTAAGATCTTTGTCTAGTCAATGGTGCTAAGACAACTCTGCAGAAGGCAAGGGAGAAGTATATTATCAGAATACACCTACTAGATAGCCTATGAGAAGTTTGATAGGAAGCATTATCAGATCTTGCTAAACAGAAGTAATACGACCAAAAAGCGAGAAAGGAGATATACTTTTCCTAGCAAAGTGCATCTAATACCAAAGATGAATTAAGCAATTTCAGGTCAAGGTCAAGTACTAACTCAGGTGTGGCGAGTGCTTCAGAGTTCACACGGTCACACCCCATGATGCACCATATATATCTTGGGAAACAATGTCAAACTGTATGTCAGCCGGTTCTAGGCATCATCTATGCATATATTTGGTTCCAAGATCAGGGGCTTACAGCGAATTTCAGTAACACCTGTCCTAATTTATTTTCTTTAAGAATTGACTACTTCAGTTTCTATGATATAGTTACAACTTCAAAGATACAGTCGGAGTATTCTGCATGAGCGCGTCTAGGAATTCGACAATCAAACAATCTTGAACACAGAGCAAGTAATTCATGGCGGTAGACATCAATACAAACTGGCCCAAAAGTTGCAGCACATTATCTATCATAACTCAAACTCGCAAGAAACCCGAATTATCCAACCAAACTATACCAATTCCTTGCTTTACAATTCTACAAATAATTTGCGCATGCAAATTTTACATAACAAAGTAAGAAACCATCCAATGAATTTGTGACGGAGCCATGATTATAGCCTAAAAGGGGCCCAAAAGTCTCAATCTAAAATGCTCTCCTAATCTTGCAAATATTACTCTGACGTGTGGTGAGCAACTGACCACCGTCGTTTAGGTATATGCTATAATATCATCCTCATCATCCTCTTCCTTGAATCTAAACCCCAAGCCTGTCAGACTTTCTTCCTCTCTCCCTCCTCCAAAGCTCACAAGCAACGAATTGCTTGAACTTCATTGGAGTCACCAACCTCAAATCAAACTTGATGAAAGAAAGTAAACAAAAAAGGGCGAATTGGGGCATGAGCCTACCTAAAAACTACGAAAATCATAAGCATAATACTAAACTTTTCTGCATGAAAAAAAATATCAAAGGCCTGGACCATCATGGTCTCTCGATGGCTCCGCCTATAACCAGTAATTTCGAATTTCTTGTTAGAAAACTGGGAGTTTCTGCAACCCTGTTTCCAAACGAACAAAACCCAACGCCTAAACCTCAACTACTCCAGCAGACTACAAGATCAATGCAGAATGTAGAAGAATATAATATTGTAGAAAAAGTTGAGCTAGTGAGTTTGTGAGTTAAGCTACCTATGAGAAAGATTGAAGTTTCCAAGTTTGTAAGGAGAAAGGAGAGGGCTCGTGGAACCACCTACTTGAGTTTCATTAGTGGTAGCCATCAACTGGGTTCTGAGCTTGATCCTGATTTTTGTGTTTGGTTTTTTATTCGATTTGGTCTGCTCCCACACTGGCTATTCATGCGTTTGGGGAGAGGAGGCAGAGGCGGATGACAGAGGCAGTGGTTGACAACACTAGCTCTAGCACTAGCACAGTCCGATGACTGAGTGACTGACTCCAACTGGGCACACTAGCACTAGCACAAGTGGCAGAGGCAGTGGTTGGCCGGGCGGCTACTTTTTCAAAGCATTTTTCTAATTTTTTATTCGATGACGTTTGCATTTACCTAATCTTGTTTTTTTTTTTCTTTTTCTAACGCAAGAGATACTGTATCTTCTTATACATCGATGACAAATTCGTTTTTTTCATCTTACTGCTTCGTTATGACATGAGACAATAACGCCTTTTTGACATTTAGTGTAGAAGTGATGGCTGCCAATGTGGACACCACCAACGACCATTTGCCTATAATTTGGACATTCTTTTATTAAATTTTACTTTTATCCGAATAATTACATCCATGCGTTTTAGTTCAATTATTTTCCTTGTTTTTTGTCTCATCCTTTAATTTGATTCATCATGCGCAATGGGATCCCCATTAATTACCAAGGGCAAGCGTCATTTTTGCTAGAGTACTTGATTTCGCGGGGGTGGAGGATGGAGTAATTGATGGCAACAATGGTGGTGCGGTGGTGGTTTTGATGACAGCGTTTGCGACAATCATGGTGGCATAAATGATTTTGTTTAGAGCATTTTCATGTAAAATGCTCTTAGTGAGGTTGGATAAGGAATGATATCGCAATATCAGCAAATGGGATAACAATCCCTACAATCGTGGCTAGACATAAGTTACGAATATCATGTTATCATGTGGTTAAGCGTTTCTTTAAACAGAATACTAAATTGGCGTCCTTTGTCACATCTCCTAAAGTCAAACGATTAATGACTTTATAGGCTAGATAACAGGTCTCAAACAAGCCAATAATAAGATGTCACGCGTGCTCTAATAAATTATCTTCAAGTTCAAACTTGCCACTGCACAAGGGCATGGTCATCAACCATGAAGAGGCTAATGTTTCTCTACCAAGAAACCATAGCTTTCGTATTCATTTCATCCGCTAAAGCGGATGTATTTAATTTGGGTTCAAATAAATTTTAGAAAATTCTCATTTAGTACCCTAAAGTATCATAGTTTTTAAACTTTCATACAGTAAGTTTTTTATCCGAGTGTCATACCTAAAGTGAGAATTATGAAACATCTTCGTACATTCGTTAGATTTTTCGTCAGAATCTCTGTTAACATGTTATATGACACTTATGTGAACAATAAATAGACGCCACACATTAATCTGGCCCGATGTGGACCTAAGGAAATTGAAAACCTGCAATTTTCTGAATCTCTGTACTGTAATTAACATCCTTTAAAAGAAAGAATGTCTTAGCTCTTATTGCAAGTTCTCATCCAAAATAAAGTCTTAGCTTTATACGGCACTGATGAGGAGTACGAATGTCTTGTTTAGTAAGCACTGGCATGAACGTGTGACGTGTCATAAGCATTCCTTACTCCCGTATCCTTTCCCCACCCATGTCCCTTGGGAAATAGTACGGACTCGGTATGTTTGTGCACGTGCCGTTATTCTTAGAGCACATTTTGGAGGCCAGAATTTAATTAAAAGGTCCTTATTTAAAAACATAATAATTTTTTTGACAATGTATTCATACGAAGTTTAACAGTCAATAAATTTTTTTAACAAACGATATTATCTACCTTAAGATGAGAGAGTGGGTTTAATCTTACAATGAGTTTTCAATAATGCGGTTCAAACACGCTTTTGTCGATAATCGAACCTTAAACTACTCACTTATAAGTGAAGAGGAATACTACTAGACCATAGTACTAAGTGGTAATTAAAACTTAATTGAAATCAGCATCTCACGCTTACTAATTGCATAATCTCCAATTGCCAGGAAATCATGATTTAGGATTCATCCATGCAAAAATGGAGCATGACTGAAATAGAGATATGAAAATATGCACTTATGTTTGTGGAAGAAATTAATACAGAAGTTAGTTTTTTATTGTTAAAGAAAAGTGGAAGATAGTAATACACAAGTTTTTTCTTATTGCTAGAAAAAGTGAAAAATTTATATATTGAGAATAAGCAAGTGACCCTTTACTACAGTGATGAAAAGGTGTTGAGCCATTGCATAAAGACATGGGTTCAAGCCCCATCGAGATGACTAATCTAACATCTAATCTAACAAAATCTATTGTTTGACAAATATATATATATATATATATATATATATATATATATATATTGAGCATAAGTTCCACTTAATCAATGTATTCAATTAGGATTTTGAGTAATTTTAATTCTTTTAATGAATCTAGAGGTATTCAATCAGGATTTTAAGTGATTATCTGAAATTCAAGGTGTATTCAATTAGAATTTTAAGATAGTTTATTAAAATCCTTAGAAATCCCGATGTATTTAATTAGAATTTTAAGGAGGTTTATAACATTTCAAGTGTATTCAATTAGAATTTGATTTTAAAGAATTTGAGAAAGTTGAGGAATTAGAGGGAATTTGAGAGATTTCGTAGTATATTTTAGGGGATGTATTCAATTGGGATTTTAATTCTTTTAATAAATCTATGGGTATTCAATCAGGATTTTAAGTGATTATCTGAAATTCAATGTGTATTCAATCTGGATTTTAAGATAGTTTATTAATATTCCAAGTGTATTCAATCTGGATTTTAATAAAAAAAATTAATAATATTCCTAGTGTATACAATTAGAATTTGATTTTAAAGAATTTGAAAAAGTTGAGGAATTAAAGGGAATTGGAGAGATTTCGTAATGTATTTTAAGCATCCACAAATGTAACATCCCACATCGCCCAGGGAAGTGAATCTTGTAAGCTTTACATGTATATTCTCATATCTTCCTAGCACGAGGCTTTTTGGGAGCTCACTAGTTTCGGGTTCCATTGGAACTCCGAAGTTAAGCGAGTTCGCGTGAAAGCAATCACATGATGGGTGACCCACTGGGAAGTTCTCGTGTGAGTTCCTAGAAACAAAACCGTGAGGACATGGTCTGAGCCCCCACCACATCCCGAGCTCGACTCCGCCGTAGCACGATATTGGGGGCTCGACTCCACCGTAGCTCAATATTGTCCGTTTTGGGACCCGACCACGCCCTCACGGTTTTATTTCTGGGAACTCACACGAGAACTTCCCAGTGGAGCTCACTGACTTCAAGTTCCATCGGATATCCAAAGTTAAGCGAGTTCGAGTGAGAGCAATCTCATGATGGGTGACCCACTGGGAAGTTCTCGTGTGAGTTCCTAGAAACAAAACCGTGAGGACATGGTATGAGCCCCCACCACATCTCGGGCTCAACTCCGCCGTAGCACGATATTGGGGGCTCGACTCCACCGTAACTCAATATTGTCCGTTTTGCGACCCGACCACGCCCTCACGGTTTTATTTCTGGGAACTCACGCGAGAACTTCCCAGTGGGTCACCCATCATGAGATTGCTCTCACTCGAACTTGCTTAACTTTGGATATCCGACGGAACTTGAAGTCAGTGAGCTCCCCAAAGGCCTCGTGCTAGAAAGAGATGATAATATACATATAAGGCTTACATGATCCACTCCCCTGGGCGATGTGGGATGTCACACAAATCTCACATCTTCCCATGATATTTCGAGAGAATTGAATCAAAATTTACATAGAATCTTTGCAAATCAATTAAAATCTATACATGGATTAATAAATCCATTGAAATATCTCAATTTCCCAATTGAATACACCCCTTTAAACATCCACAAATCTCACATCTCCCCATAAGATTTCGAGGGAATTGAATCAAAATTTTAAATGAAATCTCTATAAATCAATTAAATAAATGTCACACCCCAAATTCGAGAATAAGGATGATAATCGAATTAGGGCATGAATAGTGTCTTAGGAAAAAAAATTAAATATTACAACAAAAGTATGATGGAACCAGAGCCATCTAAAAGTTCACTTAAACCTATTTATTTAGTACATCATGAGTTTAAAGAGTTCAACTCTAACAACATACTCGTAAGAGACACTTTATTCTAAGCACAACTAGGAAACAAACACACACATGATATGGCTATCCATTTAGAGACAGGTCATCATCAAGTTCCTCCATACTGGTACCTGCAATAGCTAATAGGGTGTGAGCATTTCATGCCCAGTAGGAACTATATGCCCTTCAAGTTCATTTATCACAGTTAATCAAAGTGTCATGCATCAAACAATACGGTAACATACACATGATATGACAAAGAAGTACATACAACTCACTCCCTTCTAATCCCGCTAACCTATATTCATGGCATCCAAACCCGCACGTCCCATACCATGCTTATACCACTTGGTTCCGAACACCATAAAATATAAGTTAACTTTCATTCCTCCCTTAACCCTGAATTTTATTAGTAGTTTCAGTTTCGTTAATATGGGCCCTTCCCCTGACGCCCAACTACATGTTTAAGCCCGTCACCCTACGCTTGAACATATACAAGTTTTCAATACTTTGTTTAACCAACTTTACACAACCCAACACTTGACTTTAAAACATGTACTGCAACCTGAGCATATCAATAACACAGACACAATTGTAAACCTCAACATATCCAATCTAGAAATTTAACATAGCTCAACCACTCATCCACATAATAACATTTAACAAAATCAATATATATCTAATACACCAAAGAGGAAACTATCAGCCCATAACACAATCATGACAAACAAATGTTTCCAATCCATCCGAGCATTTCATTACTACTGTAATAGGTATAATTACTAATATCACCAAGATTAAATACGATATAAGACTAACATCGGGAAATAGAGCCCCTACCTCAAGTCCAGCTAACTAGAATACCTCTCTAAGCCTCCGAAGTGTCCAAAGTCACTCCCAGACCTAAAATCACATAAATAATAATAAAAGTTAACTTAAAGATGGAATAAAGATTCAATTTCAGTCTATCAAAAGTTTACCTAAATATACCCTTGTCACAACCTCTTGATGAACCAAGCTTAAGTCCCCATATTGTGACCCCATTTTCATCCCTCAAAACTCCATGGAAAAGGATAAAATTACTTGGGTTTTAAAGCTTAACAAACCTAGTTTCTAATCTAATATGAGTTTCCCAAAACAGATTTAAGAGAAGAAAATAATCAAGCTCCAAAGTTTGAGTTCACAAACAGTTTTTCTGCAGAAAATCTGCAGATTTCCAGATTTTTTTCACATTTTCAAATCATATTTTTCCATAGAAGATCTCAACCAAAATCAATGAAATAAATTGGGCTTTGTTCCTTGTCATGTCTAATTTCAAATATATAAGAAGACTTTTTAAAAACATGTAATGGATTGAGAGAAAACAAGAGCCAAAGTGAGGCTCACGAAACTACAGTTTTCTAGTAATCAAAGTTGCAATGGTAAGAAAATAGAAAATTAACAAATTTAAGCTAACCTTTTGTGCCAATCGAAGAACACACCAACACCCTCTCAGCTCCCCTCTTCCGATTTCCTACTTTTCCCTCTCCAAAACCTCTCACTCTCCTCTAGTTCTTCAATAAGGGTTAGAAATACTCTCTTAAATCCCATCATTGCATCTCTGATTTAGGATGCTTACTCACTCCCCCTAGACTACCCACATCACTTCCAACATTTATGGACAGAAATCTGAATATCTTAGTTCCCCACCGTGTGATGGTTGGGAAGGAGAAGAAGAGTTGGGATGGTCTACATGTATAGACCATCCTTTATCTGTTTCTTTGGTATTTTTTTTTAAACTAAAATAATCTTACTCCTATAATATATATATATTCCAAATTTTACAATAAAATAGATTGTTTAATCATCCAAATGTATTAAATAAAATAGATGGTTCATCATGAATGTGTTACTTAGTACATGCCTAGTCGATTTATGTTTGAATGACTAAATAATCATCAATCCTAGGGAGATTTCTCATCTAACCTCTTTTTACACCCAACTTACTCTATTCACTCATATTGTTTTTTATTAAAGAATTAATATCTCTTAAACCCAAATTTATTACCTAAACTACCATCTCAAACCCAATTCAAAATGTAAAAGTATCTTTACACCCATTCCCTTTATAAAATAACATCTCTAATTGAATGTTTTTTTTCATTCAAAGAGGCGTCATTTGCCTCTCTATAATTGCATATGTTGTATAGGACTAGCATTTCCATGGCTGCTTTTTTTTCTTTCTGTTACCACAACCTATCCATGGACTTGGGATCCAAGAGATCATTTCATAGACTTGAATTTGCCAAGAGAATGTTATCCAAGCTCCAGTTCAGTCATTTTTAAATCGAGCATTTTCATGTACTTTTTAAGAAAATTTGAAGTGACATAAGGTTTGGTGTTTTGTTGCTATGTTAATAAACAAATAAACAAATTGGAGCTATTTCGAGTAAAAAAGGAACAAGACATGCCACTTGCTAGTTTGTGGTTAAGGTTGAGCAATCTTTATTTGCACTAAGAATCAAGTTTTATGTCTTTGCAGTACTAACCAATAGTCCTTGTACTAGTGTTTTGGGGCGCATACAGACGGTAGAGAAAAACAAATACAACATAATATAAAAAGTATGAAATTTAATCCAAAGAAAAAACAAACAAACAAAATATCCATAAATTGAGTCATACCTTAGTTGGAGAATTAAAAACTTCAAAATCACCATCCATCAATAGAAAAGCTTGTTTTTCTCTGTCGTAGCTATTAGGGTTTTAGTTGGAATGAACCTATGATAAACAAAGGGCGAAGCTAGGGTTTAATTATAGTATGTGGGTCTATTAATAAATTTGATTTTTATTATTAATTTCATTTTGTACTAAATAGTAATTATGCAATAGGGTAAAATAGACCATTAGATGGGTTTAAATAAAATTTCCCTTTAAATAATATTTTGAAAGATGATCAAATAAAAATTAATAAATTGAACAATTTCGATTGGGTAAAAATCAGTTTACTACCCTTAAGTTTCGTGGTTTTTGAACATTTGGTACCATGAAGTTTTTTTTTATCCCATAGTCATACCTAAAGTATTAATTTGGGGACAGTCTCATATATAGGGTCCATATGGAAATTCAAATTTCAAAATTAAAAAAAAAAAAAACCTAAAACCTACTTGTCTTCTACCTTGCACCATCCTTTCTTACTCTGCAACCCCTACCCCTTTATGCACCCTCTCCCTCCCTTCTCTCTTCTACAACCGCACCCCTTCCCCTCCCTTCTCTCTTCTGCAACCTGCACCACCCTTCCTTCTCTCCTCCATCATTTTCTACAATCCGTCCATCGCCGACAGGTTTCCCTCCCGCTGCCATGACCTAGGCTCCCCCTTCTTCTCAGGTAGTTGTTATCTGGGTTCTCTTTTCTTTCCCTAATTCTAGAAGTGGTTCTATTTGTTCCGGATCAAATATTTGATATTCTCAATTGGGTTTGGTTTTCAATCTCCTATCTCAGTGCAAAGGGAGAAGGCAGATGAGGAGGGTGTGGTGGAGAAATCGAGATAGTTTGAGGAAAGGTTGAGGAAGGTCAAGGTGGAGCAAGCGGCGGCGAAGTTGGGGACATCGGAAAGAGGGTCGGATCTAAGGAGGTGAGGAGAGGGCGGCACTTGGATCCAAGAGATCAGGTCTATGGAGGAAACCCTTGTACCATTGCAGAAAATACCAGAAAATGAACATGGGTTTTGGTTGGGGAAGAGAGAAGGGAGGGAGAAGGTGCAGGGGATGAGGAAGGGAAAGGGTGCGCTGAGGGAAGGGGGTAGGGGTTGCAGGGGTAAAAAAGGGATGGGGGAGGTAGAAGACGGGTAGGTTTTAGGTTTTTTTTTTTTAATTTTGAATTTTGAATTTCCACGTGGATCATTTAATGACACGTGGTGGCCATTTATTGTCCACATGGGTGTTACGTCATCAGTTAACAGGAGACTTAACAGCCAGACTAACGAATGTACGAGACTGTCCTAAAATTAACAATTTAGGTATAACTCTAAGATGATTCATGTGCCAAATATTGAAAACCACAAAATTTAAAAGGTAGTAAACTGATATTTACCTATTTCGATTATATACTTTGTACGATCAAATTTGCAAAGGAGCTCGTTTTCCAAAAGCAAGCAACAAAGTTAAAAAACATAATAAAAAAAAAAAATTGATTCCGCGCATAAGCACGAGTCACGTCTTCGCATATTCGGCAAGCACCTTTTTCTTTTTTTTCTTTTTTTTTCTTTTTTTTTTCTTTTTTTTTTTTGAACAGACAAGCACCTTTTTCTTTGTCTTTAATTTTATTTTGTAAGAATATGTAAACCCTAATCAATCGATCACCACCGCACATATATTTCCCTCCACAAACCCCAAACCCCAAACCCCAAACCCATCCGTCCTCTACATTCCACTCACCGTAGCCCTCTATCTCACTCTCTCTCTCTCTCTGCAAGTGCAACTGTGCAACTGTGCAACTGTGCAACGGTTAGGTTTCAAGGATTGGACAATCATCGTTGACCCAATGGCTTTAGTAAGTGTCTTCCCTCCTCCATTTTATTTTATTTATTTTTATTTATTTTATTTATTTAATCTGGTTGTGGAAGATTGAGGATGAACTCTCTTCTTGCTTTAATCACATTGTTAAAACGTTTTACCACTGATTAATTTTCACATGAACTTGAGTTGATGAGGTGCTCTCTTACTTTTTACCATTGATTTTTACCCACACTCTTTAAACTCGGTGATCCCCTTGTTCCATGTTAAATGATTCCAACACATACAGTAACAAGATCAATGCACTCAATGTACTTCGTTTTCGATTTAGATCTTCCTTTTTCTCTGTTTTTTATTGTTGCTTTTACTCAAAACCGCTAATTGGTGCCGGGAAAAACAGCAAAATGGAAACAAGACTGGTTAGGTGGTGTGGGTAATTTTATCGGCTGAACGGAGTGTTTATGTGTGCTTGATCTTCTTCTTTTAGGTGCTGCACGCCGGAAGCACCAACAAAAATGGTTTCAAGGCACTTATTGCTGCTGAGTTCAGTGGTGTCAAGGTGGAACTGGTCAAGAATTTCGAGATGGGTGTGTCCAACAAAAGTCCAAAGTTTCTCGAAATGAACCCCATTGGGAAGGTGGACTTTATTTCTTTTTGGGCGTAGTTAATATATGTTTATTGAAGTGTGTTTACTGGGTTTTGTTTTCCTTAATTGGTTTTTGGTTGTGTAGGTTCCTGTGTTAGAAACACCTGATGGCCCTGTTTTTGAGAGCAATGCCATTGCACGCTACGGTGAGGCTAGATTTTAAGTTCCTTTATATCTAGAAATGTTGTTGTTTTAAATCAAATTTTATGATTTAATTTGTTGTAGTTTTAAATCTAATCGTATGACATAATTTGTTGCAGTTACTCGGTTGAAGGCAGATAATCCTCTTTATGGTTCTTCCTTAATTGAATATGTAAGTGATGTGAGGGCTGTCTTGCACTTGTATAAATTCCCATTTAATTATACATGCCTTAATGATACGGTCAGAGGAACATGTTGTTTGGGTTAACGAGATGTTACAAAACTACTGGCACACAAAGTAAGGCAACTTTGATTTATAATTGGGTCACATATTATGATTGTATGAATCAAGAAGCTTCATAAAGTACATTAGATTCTTCGCTGACAGAGATCTTCATTAGAATACAGATTTGATTTGCAAATCATATTCTGTTGAGTTGTGATTTTTACCTACCCATTGTTGATTTTGGCAGGCTCGTGTGGAGCAATGGATTGATTTTGCCACACTGGAGATTGACGCCAATATTTTGCGATGGTTAATACCACGTATTGGTTTTTCTGTTTACCTTCCTCCGGTTAGCCATTACTGCATTTAGTTATTCAGATCTGTTATATATCGTTGTCATTATGTGTATCTAAGTGGGTATATCAAAACAACTTACACCATTTGTTTTCTTTGGCGCAAAGGTTGAGGAAGCTGCAGTTTCTGCATTGAAGAGAGCGCTAACTGCTTTGAACACTCATCTTTCTTCCAACACGTACCTGGTTGGGCATTCTGTGACTTTGGCTGATATCATTCTGACATGTAATTTGACTCTGGGATTTAGCCGGTTATTCACAAAAAGTTTTACCTCTGAATTTCCTCATGTTGAGAGATACTTTTGGACCTTAGTCAATCAGCCAAATTTCCGCAAGATATTGGGTGAAGTTAAACAAGCAGAATCCGTTCCATCTATTCAATCAGTAAAGAAGCCGTCACAGGCGAAGGAACCTGCAAAACCTAAGGCCAAGGATGAGCCAAAGAAAGGGGACAAGAAAGAATCAGCAAAGCCTAAATTAGAAGAGGCTGCGGAAGAAGAGGCACCCAAGCCCAAGGCAAAGAATCCTCTTGATCTTTTGCCGCCTAGCAAGATGATTCTGGATGACTGGAAAAGACTCTACTCAAACACAAAGACCAACTTCCGTGAGGTTGCTGTTAAAGGTGATTCTTTATCACATACTATACACATGGCTTCACCCATTTCTTGTTTTTAATTTTCAATGTCTTCATAGGTTGCATGTGGTGTTGCATTTCCATTCAGTATATAGTTCCCTGGTACTTTTGTCTATGACCTGTTAGCAGGCTGGTACAAGCAGATCATTGAAAACTTAATCATTGGTTTGTGCTGTTGCTCTTTCAACTAAAATATACAAACGAGTCTTATCTTATTTTTTGTTTATCTGTTTTTAATTTTTAACGTCAAAACAAATCAACATTATGATGGAAAGTAATTCAATTGATAACAGAAAATAATCGCAAGATTTTGAGGGAACCAATTAGGAAAGAATTATTATTTAATTATCAAGTACCTTGTTCAGTATTTTGTTCTGAAAGGGGTGGCAACGCTCACCATCTAGTTGGGGTGGTGAGCAGATTAGGAACTCATTATGTTTTTTGTGACCAAAATGTGGAATATCCATCAACTAAATTCATGACTCTTGCAATTGAGAATAAATTAAAAAAAGAAAAAAAAAGAAAAAAAAGAACTGTCGAATCAAAGTGGAACTAGTCTAATCTGGAGTAGAAAAGTATAATGTAGCCATCAGCATTGAGTCCGTACCATCTCTCATTTGCTGTTGACTCTGACATCTCTACCTTCTCTAAGTCATTTTGCCACTGTTTCGCTTAAACATCGCCACTCTTCTCTATCTGATTAGTTACTAGGCAAGCCATGCATTGCTTGTATCTATTAATGCAGGTCAGGTGCCAAGCACCTTGACACCTTTTAAGATAGAAGTGGCAGATAACTGTTAGGTGTGCTTGTTGTGGATGAAGAATCACCTGGAATCTTGCTATTTAACTACATTCAGATATCCATTTTTAGGACATTCACGATTACTCTTATTGTTAAGGGCAAGGATTTTGTTCAGTAAAGGTTGTAGAAACTGTGGATACGTGTACCTATTTTTCTTAAATACCGCTTTATGACATTTCACTTCTTTCTGCAGGATTCTGGGACATGTACGATCCTGAGGGTTACTCTCTTTGGTTCTGCGATTACAAGTACAATGATGAAAACACTGTTTCATTTGTGACTTTGAACAAGGTGGGTGGTTTCTTGCAGCGGATGGATTTGGCTCGTAAGTACGCGTTTGGAAAGATGTTGGTGATTGGCTCGGCCCCTCCCTTCAAGGTTAAAGGCTTGTGGCTCTTCCGGGGACAAGAAATCCCGAAATTCATAATCGACGAGTGTTACGACATGTATCTGTACGAGTGGCGTAAGGTTGATATCACTGATGAGGATCAAAAAGAGCGTGTCAATCAAATGATTGAAGATCATGAGCCTTTCGAGGGGGAGGATTTATTGGATGCCAAATGTTTCAAGTGATTAGGGAGGTGTCAAAAGAAGTAGATGTACTGTGTTAGGGCTACGACAATGTCTTATTGAACATTGTTAAGCTTCATGTATTTTATTTTCATGTAACGTTGTCCGTTGTATCAGAAATATTAAACTGAAATGTGCGCGATAAGTTATTTTTGCAATGGTACTTCTCAAGTTACAGATAGCAGGAAGCATTCGATATTGTTCTCATCTCGATTGAGAATAAAGTAGTCACTTGACATGCTTAACGAACCACGCCAGTGTGTTTCTATGAGCCTCCTCTGCACGCTTTACAGCTTCTTCATCTTCAACATTGTAACTCATGGTCCAAACGTGTTCAGCTTTCGGAAATATCTTCACAAAGCTATCAACCTACAACGAAAGAAGCTCGTTTAGTTAATAAACCAAATGCACGAAATTAGAACTTGTGGAAAATGGCTTGATCATCTGCAGATTTAACAAAAAGTCTCTGCACCTCAGGTTTTGCAGCTAATATCTGCTCGAACTGTTTCACGAGTTCTGGTGGAGAATAGTCGTCAATCTCAGCTCCTTGAATCGCAATGGGAACTTTAACCTCTGTCAACAAGTTTAATCACCGAATGTTTTAAGTACGACGATGAAATTAGCAACCCATTGATTCACCAAAATGTTTTTCAACGAAGATAGCTCTCTCTCTTTTCAGAAGACTTAAAAAGTTGGCATTTAAGAAGTGGAAATTCATACCCTGAATATCATCCAAAGTAACAAACGAAGGATGTAACAGCACAGCCGCTTGGATGAAGTCGGACTTGGCAAGTTCAGTCACGACTTTGGCTGAGAACAATATCGATTGAGTTAATTTCTTCTGTGTGGGTCAGCTGTCTGTAACTACATACAGGTTTACCTTGGGCAATGGAACTAATTAAGCATCCAGTTGAAAATGTTGTTTGTGAAAGGAACCACTCACCACCCCAACAGAAGCCGGCGGCTCCAATGGCAGAAACTCCTTTACCCTTAAGAGCATTAATTATTGATTTTGCATCCTCAAATCCCTTATCCTGGTAAAACAATTAGCAAAGTTTCAGGCAGTGGTAGCTAGGGCCATCAATTAAAGCATATAACAGAGGCTAGAGCGAGTGATTAACCGTTCCATGATCTTGTAACCAGACTGCTAGAGGCCTGTTATTGTCATATACAAATGGATCACCATAGAAGAAGTCCGGAACCAGCACAAAGAATCCTGCAGCTGCAATGTTTTCGGCAAGCTTCCTAATCAAGGATAAACCAGATTATTACATAAACTTTCAGCAAGCGTATCGGCTTAAAAACACATACATAGTAGATAACTCTCAGGAAGCTGAAGTTCAAATGCGGCATAAATGAGCGAAATTCACATAAACATCATTAGTCTCGAATAACTTCAAAGCGTTCTAGAGAGCGAGGAAAACAGAAAATGCGTTGATCAAGGATAGAAACTAGAAAGTAAAGTTCGAATCAGCCATACCTCAAG